>NC_136061.1:1047119411-1047742411 GCF_964261635.1 Lissotriton helveticus | reverse complement strand
CAGTTTCATCCCTAAATCAATTTGTAATGGGCTGATGGGAGTGCTCAGTGGCAGTCTAGTAATTTTAGAAACCTGTTTTCCGGGGTGGTTAGAGTTGCAAGATTTTCACATCCCCAAAGTTTTGAGCCGTATAGAGCTGAGATAACGGCTTTCAAATTATACATTTCCAGAACTGGTCTAATGGGCTTAGTGTACAGTAGATTGTGCTCATGGTGCAGGATCCCTGTTATCTGCCTGTGTTTAAGGGAAGCTGGTTCCACCTGGTGATCCCACCTCATATTTTCTTGGCAGTTCACCCCTTAGTAGGTGAACTCCTTCACCAGATCCAATGGCCTATCATTCATACAAATGCCCCCTTTAAAGGCCTTATGAGCATTAAATGCCATTAGCTTTGTCTTCGACGCATTGATCTCCAAGCCCTGCTGGGAGCAAAAACCCTCAAAAGTTTTGAGGGCTCTCTGAAGCCCGCTAGGGGTCTTGGACAAGATCAATGTGTCATCGCCAAACATCAATATAGGCACCTTATCACCAGCTAGTGTGGGGGCATCAGACGGGATTGCATTCATGTGATCAACTCTCCCATTGATATATAGTGAGAATAGCGTAGGAGCCATAACACAGCCTTGTCTCACACCTCTTTCAACTGGGAATGATTCAGTAACTTCATCTTGCCCGCCCCACCTAATTTCCACACTATTGTCCTCGTGTAGTCTAATAATCCGAGTCAAGAGCTCAGATGGGAGCCCTAGCTCTTGTAAGGATAGCCATAACTTTGCGTGGGGGACAAGATCGAAGGCCGCCCTAAGATCTACAAAGGCGGCATACCGGCTACCCTTACCTAATGTCACAATTTTCCAGTGTATCAAAACAAATCGAAACACCTGGTCGATTGTGCTAAAGAACGCGCGAAATCCAGCTTGCAGAGGGGACAGGACCTCAAATTCCTCAGTCCATTCCTGTACTCTATTAAGCACACTTTTTTCCTCTACACTAACCTCTAAATCATTTATCGCATAATCGATGTTCTGAATGACATTATCTAGTAAGGCCGGCGACTCTACTAACTTTACCCACTTGAGCCGCCTTAGATCATTAGTTGGAACAACCTCGCCTAGGTGATGCCCTTCCCTAATTTGGGAACCCGTCGTTTGACAGTTCAAATCCAAAGTTCCACACAGTGGATTGTGGTCACTTTCGAGCCTGTCTATTACCATCATATCCGCCACCTGATGCCATAGACCCAGGCTCACCAGAATGTAATCAATTCTGCTAGCATGATAGCCATTGTTGAAAGTATTGGCTCCATGTCTATCTGCCTTGGTGTGCCCATTTAGGGCTCTTAATCCCTGTTCCATACAAATATTATTTAATTGGATGACCACATCTGTTCATCTCCTTACGGGACTTAACTCTAGCGAGGGAACACCCCATTTGATGTCTTCTACTTCTGTCCAATAACCATCCTCCGTGGTAAGGGGTTCAAAAGTTGTGTTAAAGTCCCCCGCTATTAGTGTGTTTGAAACATGTAATTGCATATCCAAGAGGTCCTCGAGGGCCACTAAGACTCTCATCCTTTTGCCTCTTGTTCCCCTGACATAGATGTTGTATGTGTCTATTGGCCTGTATGTCTTTGCTCTGAGTTGGTAGAACCTGAATATCATCCTCAAGCTCTTGGTGTACCCATATTGTCAATTCTCCACAGGGCCTCCCTTTAGCTCCCTTAGTTGCCACTACAGAATAATTCAAATATCCGGCCTTGAACTGGGGTAATTCAGCCCAGGTCTCTTGAAAGACGCATATATCATCTGCCTCTATGAATTCATGCCACTCCTGAGAGACCATCTTTGTGCTAAGGCCTGCAATATTCCAGCTCAAGATTCTATTTACGGATGATGGTAGGTCAAATAACTGGGGCACTGAATCGATTTGTGCTGGGAAAATAACCATTCGCACAGCACCCTCTGCTTGAAGAGATAGAACCTGAACCTTCTTAGCAGTCAGTGCCCGCTTAATAGGTGCATCCTTAGTCAATGTAATACTAGGCCCAATAGGTACACTATGTGTTTCTTTTGGCCCTAGTCAATCATTGTTCTCAAGAGTGGAATCTCCCTGCAATCTGGGTAGTCTCAGTGTAGCCTGAAATCATAGCCTGGTGGAGAACGTCTGAATTGAATTTTTGAATTCTCCGGGGGGCTAGTGTGGAACTCCAGCGTGTAGAGATTCTCTACAAGATCTGTGCTTTTCATTGTGAGTTCAATACAATCATAGGAGTATCTAGGGGGAAGAGATCCTACGTGTGGCTATTATATCATCCCTAATTACTGAACGGCAACCTCGAACATGCCTTATCCAATGGATTGCTTTGTTAGTTAACAGGTCCCTATTATCAAAGCCTCCATTGGAATCACATTTTGGGACATTTGCCATATAAATTTTCCAAAGATATGTTTATTGGTTGAACAAGAAACATGCGACAATCCCGCACATCATTCCACGCAGGGGAAAGCAGTCATAGCAAAGCCAAGCACAATTCAAAAGTCCATCTGAGCCAAGACCCCTGGCTAGCAGAGCAGCACTCTAAGGGTGTCCGCTTCTAATAGGAACGGGGTTTGCATAGCAGTCGTCCTCTGAAAAAGGTAAGTGGCAATACATCACGGCATCTAGACTCTGATCGTCACACTGAATGACCTGCATCTCTCATGTAGAGAGTGACAACCGTCGCAATCTAAAGTGCAGATCTGAACGCCTCCCTACATAGTGCTACCTACAGGCATTGTCGTGAAGGGAAAAAAAACGAGAAACCTAACACAAACCCCCCTCGCAAACCCCCTGCACCCCCCCCCCCCCCCACCAGTGGTGGCGGCAATGTCTAGGTCTGAAAACCCTACTTTTACTACCTCGTGGTCTCAAAGTTGGAGGGCGCTAACACTAGAAGGGCAAACTGCTGATGGGAGACCTCTTGAAAGGAAAGATACCAGGGGTCCCCATCGAAATTCAAAATTCTTAAAGTCATCCCTAAAAGTATCGCCCATGCGCTGTAGACTCAGTAGTTTCCATAAGCGGGAGTGCCAGATGGAGGTGGCCGGAGCCTCCCTTTTCTTCCATGCCGCTGCCAAGGTGATCGTGGCCGCCCCAATACTGAGCCACATGATTTTTTCATCCGCTTTAGTCTGGTGCTCCAAGGCCTGGTCCCGTAGGCCCAAAAGGGTAGTAGCCATGGAGGTGGGAACGGGTTAACCCAGCATTTCCTTGATATGGGCTAAAATCTCTTCCCAGAAGGGGCGAATAATGGGGCAGTCCCACCCGATATGCTGAAAGTCCCCTAAAAACCCACATACCCTCCAACACCTATCGGAGGCACAAGGAAAAATTTGTCGAAGCTTAGACGGGTGCAGGTACCAGTCCATCATAGTCTTCATGTGGGCATCTCTAAGTTCTGAAGAGTGATTAAATTTCGAAATGTCCGACCACAAGTGCGACCACTCCTCGTCAGTGATATCTTGCTGTAGCATCCCCTCCCACATGGACATGTATCTTGGCCGGGGTGTGATTGCCGTGGAGAGTAAGAACCCATATAGAAAGGAAAGGAGATGACACTCTTCATCGAGGAGGTCCTGGTAAGGTAGGCCTTGAATTTCGTGAGGGGGCGCGTAGCTGCATCCCGCACCTGAGGGGTGAGTGCCCAATGAAGTAGCTGTGCATAGTGGAATCTCTCTGTATCTCCCACCCCATAATCCCGTTTACAGTTGTCAAAAGAGTGGGTCGAAATTATGGAAAAGGTGTGTTAATGCGAGACATCCCCCCTCTATCCACGCTGCAAAGGGACCCTCATGTAGCGCTGGGGGGAAAACAGGGTTAAAGTGAAGAGGTGTAAATGGGGAGGGAAAGGTCGTCAACCTGTCGTCCCTGGACACTGAATCCCATACTCTCAAAGTCGTGCGGGTGGGTGTGCTGATATAGACGTTCCTAGGTCTATCGCATTTGGGTCTCCAGATTAGATCCCAGAGGGTCCACCCTGCAACACTACAATCCATATGCAGCCAATGTTTTTCCGATTTTAACTGCGTCCACTCCACCAACACCCGAAGCTGTGCTGCCTTATAGTATAGGTGGATGTCAGGGAGTCCCACCCCTCCCTCCTTCCGTGGGCGGCGCAGAATAAGAAACTAAAAGCGCGCCCAACCTCCTTGCCAGATGAAGCGAAGAATCATGGTCTTCACTCTCCTGAAAAAGTCCCCGTCTAGTTCAATAAGAAGGGCTTGGAACAGGTATAGCAGCTTAGGGAGATAAGACATCTTAATCGCATGGATCCAACCCATCCAGGATTTGAACAAAGGCTTCCACCGGGCCAGATCAGCCTGGATCCGGGTCAATAAAGGGGGGAAGTTGGCCGAGTACAATTTCCCTAACGTAGGCGTCAACTGGACCCCCAGGTATTGAATGGAGGCATCTGCCCATGGGAGAGGCGTGAGTGCTCGAAGCCTAAGTACTTCGGATTGGGGGAGAGTGAGGTTGAGTATATACGACTTATGTAAGTTAACTTTAAAGCCCGCTACTGCCTCAAAACGCTCATGTTCTGATTGCACAGCTGGGAGGGAGTGTGCCAGCTCAGAGAGAGATAAAAGAACATCGTCCGCGAAAAGGGTGATTTTGTGTGACTCTCCCGTAAAGGGCAGACCTCGAACCTCAGAGTTAGCTCTGATCGCCAGCGCCAGGGGCTCGATGCTTAGGCCAAAAAGCAGAGGCGAAAGGGGGCACCCCTGCCTAGTACCCCTCGAGTGATTAAAAAAGGAAGATTGGCATCCATTCACTGCGACTCTGGACCGGGGGGGACAAATAGTTAGCCCGAATCATGGTTAGGAATTCAGGTGAAAAGCCGAACGCTGTCAGCGTCTGGAATAGAAAGACCCAGTCCACCCTGTCAAATGCCTTTTCAGCATCGAGCCCCTCCAGCACCACCGGGATTTTAAACTTATTGGCCTTCTCAATCAGGTGAACTATACGTCGAGTGTTGTCGTGGGTCTGGCGCCCCTTAATAAATCCAGACTGGTCCGGGTGGATGAGTGCAGGCAGTAGATCGTTAAGCCGTTTCACATCCAGATTGAGTAGGGTAATAGGCCTGTAGAAGGCACATCTACTAGGGTCCTTCCCCGGCTTGGGTATGACCGAGATCATGGCCTCCGCCATAGATCCAGCAGTCTCACCATCGTCGGCCATCTGATTAAAAAAGCGTACTAGATATGGGCTGAGCTCAGAGGAGAATGTCTTGTAGAATATTGCCGTATATCCGTCTGTCCCAGGCGCTTTATGAGGCTTCAGCGCTTTAATAGCCGAGACCACTTCTTCCCTAGTGATAGGAACCAAGAGTGTCTTGTTCCATTCAGCAGAAACCTGAGGTATTGGCAGGGCCCCCAGGTATTCACGCTGCTGGGTCGGATCTAAAGAGTCCACTGAGTACAAGTCTTTCTAAAAGGCTCCGAAGAGCTCGGCCTTAACTTCATCCCTGAGTGTGACTTCATCCGAAGGGTCCTGGATCCCCCCTATATATTCCTGCTCTCTTTTGTCCCGCAACTGCCTGGCAAGATGTTTGCCCACTTTATTGCCCTGCGAGTAGGATAGATGCCTCAATTTCAGCAGGGTATATTCCGCCCTATTACTGTAGAGTGCCCGAAGCTTGCCTCTAACAGCTGTCAGGTTACGTTGCGACTGTCTAGTAGGATTTGCTTTGTGGACCTTCTCCAGAGCGGACAGCTTATCCTCTAGTTTCTTCCTTTCCCAACCCCGCTGCTTGTTGAGAGCAGCATTGAGGGCTACGCACTGTCCCCTAAAAAACGCCTCGAAGGCGTCCCATGTGTTATATACTGAGGTGTACTCCGGGTTGTTAAGGGAAAAAAAAGTCTGCGATGGCTCCCCTCAGTTTATCGCAAGAAGTTTTGTCACAAACTAAGGATGCCGGGAACTACCACCTGGGGGAGGCCTCGCCACTCACACCCAAGTGGAGACAGACCGAAAATAGGCTATGATCTGAAACTGACAGCGGAAAGATCTTGGCCTCTCGTAAGTCACCCTGGAGGGACTGGCTAAGAAAAATATAGTCCAAGCGGGAATAGGACCGGTGAACGTGGGAGAAAAAAGTGTAATCCCAGGTGTGGGGGTACAGAGTCCGCCAAGTATCTAAAAGGCCCAAGTCTCGTATCCTTTGTTGTGCATCCGGTGAAAATGAGCCCATGTCCAATCGTTGTGGGTGGATGCTGTAAAGGTCCTTCTGCCACACCAGGTTAAAGTCACCCATGAGGAACAACGGCCCTTCGCAAAATCTGTGACCTTCCCCAGGAGCGCGTTGAGGAACCCGGCCTGACCAGTATTAGGACCATATACCACTACGAAGGTACATAGTTTCCTCCGCAGGCGGCCCTTAACCATGACCCAGCGTCCATCTTTGTCACTCTGAACCCCCAAAGGCTGAAATTGTAAGGCGGAACGGAACATAAGGGCCACCCCTTTCTGCTTCGTGGAGGCTGAGGACCGGTAAATGAGTGGAAATTGTTTGTGTTTGAGGCGAGTGTCCTCTGACTTAACTAAATGGGTCTCTTGGAGGGCTACAATGTCCAGCTGGTGGTCTATAACATACTTCCAGAGCTTTTTGCGCTTCTGGGGGTAATTAAGCCCCTTAATGTTCCACGTTCCAATTGTAATCGGCATCAGAGCGAAAGACCAAGGCGCTGCGTCCTAAAAAGCCCCGGCCCACCCCCCTCTCTGGTGGCCAGTGCGGGGCTATCTGTAATGGTCCCACCCCTCCTGAAGCGTCCTGCTGGTCCCAGGACTCGCCCATAAGTCTCCTCCCTCCCCCACATTGAAAGGCCACCCTCCCTGCCCCCCCCCCACTTCCGCCCTGCATTCTCACCAAAAGGACAGACCATCAAACCCAAAGCACCCCGTAAAAAACCAAAAAAGTGCCGCCACCACTACCCACCCAAACCCACCCCCCTCCCCCCTAAAAACCCAAACAAGAGCAAACCAGAACATTAACCAAAAACCAGTGCTCGGTCGCATTGCAGGCGAATACGCCCCCAAATGGACCAGGGGGGACAACGGGTCCTGGAACCCAGTCCGCGCCCCACCCCGGCGGGTTCTCATGGAAGAATCATCATAGCAGTAAGGTAGCCCACACTACCCTGAAGGGCTCAGCCGTAGTGCAGAGCAGCACACATTGATCCCATAATCCCAAGCATTCTGACCAACCTGAAGACTAGACCATCCCTTCCCCCCTACCAGAGGCAAGGACAGAGCAAAAGGCTCCAACAAAGAGTGCATATAGCGACTAGCCGCCCCGGAGTCTCAGCAGAGAGTCTTGCCCCTTCATAAAGGAACCAAAAGAGCCAGTCATAGGGGCCGTTGTAGCTGACAGGGGGCATACACAGTCTCACCCTTGTTGAAGCCCCGGATCCCTCGGAACCTCCTTACCATGGGTACGATGGCGCAGGGCAAAGCAGAGCCCCTCCGTGGAGCCAAAGAGAATCGCACCTGCGGGGCCCCTCTGTAGTCGTCGTCAGTGTCTTCCTTTTCTCGAGGTCGGCATCCAAGTTGAAGTGGATGATGCACCCTGTGAGGAGGCTCCAGACGTGTCGGGGGAGGGACCCCCCTCATCCGATGGGAGGCTCAGAAGATTCTGTCCGTCCCTCAGGTCGGTGATGTGTCTCGGCTTGTTGCGATACTCAAAACTAAGTCCAAAAGGGTATGTCCAACGGTACCTGATGCCGTCCGCCTGCAGCTTGGTAGTGATAGGCCGCAGCGTCTGCCTGTGCGCCAATGTGGAGGGGGCGACATCCTGATAGCTAGCACATGAAAAATTCTGAAAGGAGACGGAATCCTTCGTTCTGGCCGCTTGCAGCACTGCTTCTTTGACGTTATAGGAGTGGAACTTCGCCAACACGTCGTGGGGCCGTCTCCGATCACCATTCTGAGGGGGACCCACTCTATGCACTCTGTCGAGTTTTAGCTTGAGTGCCTGGGGACTCAGGATTTCCGCAAACAGACCTTCCACAAAGGCTTCTATGTCGGGCCCTTCTGCTCCCTCCTCCAGGTCTCTGATCCGTATGTTCTCCCTCCGTGCACGATTTTCCAAATCTTCAGCCTTAAGTTGCGTCTGCTGCAGCTGTTCCTTAGGGCTTGGATATCGTCCCGACATTCTCCAGCAAGTTCCTTGTGCTCCTGGTGTTGCGTCTCCAAGTCCAGGACTCTGGTGCCCACCAAATCCACGTCCTGTTGAAGAGAGGACAATCGCTCAGACAAATCCGCTCGTAGTTGATCTATGGAGGACTTGATATCTTGACAAAGTTCAGTACGGAGCTCGGTCTTAAATTCTTTGAGCATAGACATTAAATCCGCGGAGAGCCGGGCGTTTGTCAGCAGTGGTAAAGAAATTCAACACCTTGCTGGTACCCTTATTTGTGCCCTTCGGCGGCTTAAGAAGAGGGCCCCACAAGGCCCTGCAGCGTCACTCCTCCAAATCTTGTCTTAGGCACAGGGGGTGATAGATCCAAAGTGCACTCGAATGCCCGGTACCTCTCCCAAGGACCAGCATGGGTCACCTCCACATCCGTCGGAGAGCAAGTCGTCCAGGCGAGCGGACGGGTAGGGGCTACGCGCCCTGCGGCGGGCAGATGGCACAATCAAGAGGCCCACCGTCACAGCTGAAATAAGGGGTGGCGCCCCGAGAGCAGCAGCCAAAACCCAGAATCTGTCCGCCACATCCCTTTCACTCGCAGGTCGTAGCAACAGTGGCTGGGTCCCAGGGGACTGATCCACCCCACTCCACTGTCAGCGCTTGTACTTTGCCACCTTCCGGGTCGGGCCACGTGGCGATCAGGGCCTCGCAGCACCTCGCGGAGCCGCCGCAGCCGCCATCTTGAGGTCAGGCATGGGAGCGTACGTGTCAAGGTTTCAATCGCCCGCCCGCACTCCGGAGCTCACCGCCGCTGTCCCCGTTGCTTCAGCGTCTCCAGCTGTCCAACTTGCCGCTGCTGCAGCGGTACGGCATTTGCTCGCCGCCGCTTACTGCCTTTCGTCATCTGCCATCTTGTCCTCGGGTCCCCCTCCGGCAACCAGAACCAGCGCGTAGGGACATCCCGGGACCACGAAGAGCCGCCAGGACACCTGCCACCGATGCCTCACATCTCTCGGCACCCGTGGGTATGTAATTGGGATGATTCCGTTGGGTATTGCCGCCAATATCACCCGCCATACACCGCACGAACCGGGAGCCGATGCAGGCTACGTCTGCTCGGCCATCTTGCCCGCCACGCCCCCTGCCATATAAATTTTAAAAGGATTAGGTGAGTTAGGTGTACGCTCTCTATTAGGGCCCATATCAGGTTCTTGGTTCCATTAAGCCCCCATATGAATTGGTTTTACGACCAAGCGGCGGGTAGTTCGAAGTGCCCATTAACGGACTATATGAGGTAGTGTTATTCTTAACTGCAATGGGGGGTGAGACGCCTTGCCATTGTAGACATTGCCATGCTCGAACTCTTCATAGCTGTGGCTGAACTTTGAGTTAACTTTGCCCCTCCCACTACTTTATAGCCAACAGAACCCGTAGTGGCCGGGAGGCCCACCAAAACTTTAGAAATAGTACCTGTAGAGGGTTCTGGATCACTAGCGCACTGAGAGCCGCCCTTTCCCTGTGGCTCAACCTCAGAAGCCAAAAATGTAACCACAGATAGTATCTTCAGTTTTCAGCGTAGCAACTTCTTGACACATAGTATGCCATTCTAATTGTGAGCCTGGGACATTAGCTTGTTCATGTGGGATTGGGATTTGCTCAAGCCTTAGGGGATCCTCTTCGTCCCTGTTCTGCCTTTACAAGTCCCCAAGTGGTTGGAATCTATTTGTACAGATAACTATTGGGTCTATATGGACTACGTGATCTTCACCTAGAGAAAGGTCCCCAAACTCATTTACAGTCGGTAGACTAGCACTGGGATCCTGCACACCTTTGGATGTATTTGTATTTGTTTCTTCCCTGACTTGCAAAACATGTCAGGAATGGTGTGTTTACTATTCCCTTTTAGTCTAGAGTTATTACAACTATTAGCGCTGTTAGCATGTTTCAGGGGAGATGATTCTAAAGTGACCTCGCATTCATTAATAAGGGTATCTATTCGGTCCATGACACAATTGTTGGCAGCAATTTTCCGTTGTTTTTTTGCCTTCTTCCTCGCGTCACGTCTAACCCCCCCACTCTCATCCAAGGTCTTCCTTTTCCCCATTTGAGTTGGGTAGAGATATTACAATAATATCTAAGCGGGAGTAGGTAAGAAGCCCTATCAGACCTACTTCTTCTAGGCTCTAAAAGCTTAAAACAAATACTAAACATGCTAGTAGTAAATTACTTAAATGGTGAGAAGCATAAGAGTGTTCGGTACTAGATACAAAAGCCGATGGACGAAAGTTCGTAAGTCCCAGGGCAAACCCAAAATAACCAAAGAACAATCCAGCAACAAGACAGTACCTTAGGCTTCGCCAACCAACATAGGTCCACACCGAGGCGCGGGCGAAAGGGAAATGGCCCAGCCCTGCCAGATCCTGTCAGTGACGGGCAAGGACGGGTCTGCCCTTGGCCCGGTCTTCACCCACACTAGTCCCGCGTCGCGGGTGGCGGTGCGCGTGTTACCTCCTCCCCTTGTCAGCAGTGGGTTCTGGGAGCTGAAGTCCCCAGTAGTTAGGCAGAGTGCAGGCAGCGATCTTGAAACCCGCGTCGATGGTGGCGATGCACGTTTTTAAGCGTGTGTCAGCTCCTCCCTTTGCCAGCAGTGGGTTCTGGGAGCTGAAGTCCCCAGCAGTTAGGCAGAGTGCAGGCAGCGATCTTGAAACCCACGTCGCGGGTGGCTGTGCTCGCTTTTAAGCGCGTCAGCTCCTCCCCTTGTCAGCAGTGGGTTCTGAAGTTCCCAGCAGTTAGGCAGAGTGCAGGCAGCGATCTTGAAGGCTAGCACTCTAGTTGCTCACTAGAACACTATGGTAAAGCTACAGTTGATCACTCTGGTGTTGAAAGTGCATGTGTGTATGTTAGAATGTTTGAATGAAATAGATGAGGAAGCTATTTAAAATGTGCCCTAATTTTGCTTTCTATAGCACATAATTTCTAGGACAAACTGAACCTTCCCATTCTGTTCCTTTCTAAGTTAACTAAGTTGTACGTTTTAACAGCTTGATTCAATCAAGATGGCTTCAGGACTTTTGTCATACGTAAGACTGTTAGCGGTCTAGTTGTTCTTTAGAATATTCTTCGAGGCTGCAGTAGAACATTAACTGACAGGCTGCTGCTTTTGGAAGTGCAAGTTTTACTCAGAATGCCAGGCTTTATTGTAAAATGGCTGAGAAAGATAGTGTGAATTTATAGAAAATATGCTCTTATTTTAGCTTCCAAGGCACCTGCCTTAACCACCTTGATAAAATCATGAGAACCAACACTTTTCTCTTAAACATGATTCATGAAATCCCAGCAGCTGTGGGTAGCTGTTCACACTTTATAAGTATTTTAACATAACATATTGAAGGGTTTCCTAAATGGTAGTATCTGATAATGGTGTTCAGTTTCTTTCATGCGAGTGCAGAACATTTTTTATGTCTTTAGGTATTTCTCATATCACTGTTTCATTATATAGTCTCAGTCCAGTGTTTTGGTTGAGAGGGCACATAGAACGTTCAAGGAATGTTTGCAACTTGTGGTGTCTCCAGGTTGGATATTGAAGATAACCATTCAAGAGCGAATATGGACTACCATATAACACATCAGTCAACAACTGGAATATCACCTTTAAAGTTGGTGCGAGGGAGAGAATCACAGTCTAGTATTAAACCTGGGTGCATGTGTGACAACATGTCATGTGAAAGTGTGGACATGGACCTGCGTATGCAGAGGGTGCTAATGAAACAGCATAAGAGTAATGTGTATTATGGATCTAAATGGGTTGCCAAACAACTGATATTAGAGCCTGGTGACATTGTGAAAGTCAGACGTCCTGGTAAAATTAAGAAAGGTTTGTCTAACTTCTATTCGTCCACAAGAGTGTTATGAGTATTAAAGTGGTGAGGGAAGATGAAAGATGGACGCCGAGGAGTAAGTGGAATGCGGTGTTGGTGAAGAAAGGAGCTTGTTCAGATTAGAGGTAAAGTAATAGTAGTGGTGACAAAGGTTGTGTTGGTTCAGAATGATGATTCTAGTGCAAGCGGTCATGTTTGGAGTACTTATGATCTGTCTGTTGTTTGTATAGCAAAGGGGAGATGTAAGTGTTGAGTAGTTAAAATATGGGTTCTAGCTCATCGGTGGAAGGTATTGCAGGTTAAGAAATACAAGGGAGTTGCAAGGCAGTGATGGTAATGTGGGGGTCCTAGGTGATGAATATGCGTTCGTGAAAAAGAAAATGTGAGTGAACCTTACAAGGGCATCAAGACGCCACTGTGATTTAATGTGTTGTAATGTTGAATATTAGTTTGTTTTGTTAAGGGAGGAGTGATGTTGTATTGAGGTTATTCACAACTGTGTTTCCTTTAAGTTATTTCTTAGTTATACGTATGCCATTTTTCTGGAACACTAGGGTGAGAAGGCTCTTGAGTGATGCATTTCTTTATTATGTTTCAACTGGGAGTTGGGTTCGGACAAGTGAAGCCAGGCAGTTGCCGGTAGCACTCCATTGGGGAAACACATCGAGGCTTTGATGTTTCATACTTATCAGATAAACCTGGTATTATTCAAGCTATGTATGTCCAAGGAGTTCCTCTTAAAATACTGCTAGTGGGCATGAGCAGAGAATACAAACACATGCAGGTACAACCCTTGAAGTTTAATTATATACATAACAAATGCGAACAGGTTTACTCAAGCAAGCAAAACTGCTGCTTGATCTCCATATTTACAATGTGTGAGGGCTGTGAGCACTTGGCGTCAGCCTTTGCCTTCCAGTGCCTAGAGATGATTCCTTTTACTTCAATTAGATTTTATATAGCGCAGTCTGGCTGTTTTAATTCCTATATGGACTAGCTGCCCCAATGATCAGAGAAGTCAGATTAAATGGGGGTGACTGAGGAGATCAAAGGACTGGAATGTAGCGGTAGGGAAGCCAGAAGAATATGATTGAGAGATCGTAAGTTGTGGGTTTGGTTATAGTGCGTCCTGGTGGTTGAAAGGCAGCTTCTACCCCATAAGTAGTTATTACTACACGCACTAGTAACTGGTAGTGTCTTATTTGATTATTTGGAAGGTCACCATCGAAAAATGGTAATTTATTGTGCCCTCATATGCCAACAGACACAGGGGAATATTCTCAAGGACTTATCGCCGAGTTATCGGCACTTTATCGCAGCCAAAGTGGCAATAAATGTATCGCCCATTCACAAGCTGGTGCTAACAGCCCATATCACCAGTTTACCTGTGATAGCAGCCGCAAAAAACATCGCCACAGATGACCCCGGCAACTATCGCTAATGAGTTGCAGTAGGCGTTCCCATGCAAAAAGCAGCGACAACACCACTCCACAACATTCACAACGACCAGCCAGATCGGCGATAAGAACCCCAAATAGGCGATAAGGCGCATTAGCATCTCAAATTTAACACCTGCTCTGACCTGGTGTAAAGACAGACGACAGCCTGCACCAGAAAAGGGAGTCCAGCCCAGAGCCACACCTGAAGATCCACAGATGCCATGGAGCCAACGATCATGCAGGTTGGACACCCAAGAGGGCCACAACACCCTCCGCCACCACCCCCAGGACAAAGATTTGTTACATCAACCTCACGAAATCATGAACAAAACAATTCGCCTGATGTCGCACAAAACATTTTATTCATAAAAACTCAAAAGAACGATTTTGAAGACTCATGTAGGTAACATCTTGCAAGACAAAAAATCCTGATAAGAAGGTGTGACATGCACTCATCAAAGGACAGAGAGAGAGAGAGCGAAAGAGAGATCGAGATACATCGAGAGAGAAAGACGGAAAGAGAGAGAGAAAGACGGAAAGAGAGAGAGAAAGACGGAAAGAGGGGGAGAGAAAGACGGAAAGAGAAAGAGATACAAAGAGAGGGAGAGAGGGAGAAAAACGAACAGAGGTAGAGAGAGAAAGACGGAAAAAGAGGGAGAGAGAGAGACAGACAGTGAAAAGAAGAGAGGGATAGGGAGGGTGAGTGCTGACACTGCGCACCCAGACCACACTGCTCACCTGCTGTCACCAGTGTGTCTCCAACCACGTGCTGGAATGCACTGCAGTTCAGCAGGTCCCTCATCTGAAACAGAGTCCAGAGTTATGAATTGCAGAGTACATACAATTGCACCCGCCCCTGCACACTTAGTCTGCTGCACCTCAGCCCCTCCCGCCGCCCAGCGGTGACTGCCCGCCCCTGCGCACCCAGGCTGCTGCACCCCAGTCCCTCCCGCCGCCCAGCGGTGACTGCCCGCCCCTGCGCACCCAAGCTGCTGCACCCCAGCCCCTCCCGCCGTCCAGCGGTGACTGCACACCCAGGCTGCTGCACCCCAGGCCCCTCCCGCCGCCCAGCGGTGCATGGCCGTCCCTGCGCACCCTGGCCTCACTGCTCACCTTCCACCACCGCCGTGTCTCCAAGAGGGCCCACCACGTGCCAGTGCAAGCCCCAAGCCCGTGAACATGGCACCCTCCACATCATGCAGCCCCACTCCACGGGCCACCAGGTCTCACACTTGATTCTGGGTCTTGATTTTGCTATGGCATTATCGCAGGCTGCACACCTGCTCAGCCCTTTAGGTGCCACTAACTCTGTGACCCGCGAGGCAATGCCACGTGGCGGTAGGCCAGCACTGCCCGCTGGCTCAGGCCTACACTGCGGTCCAGCAGGGCTACCAATAATCCTCATCAGTCCGGACCGCCAGGACTGGGCATCATCGCAGGCTGCACACCCGCTCAGCACTTAAGGTGCCCCTACCTCAGTGTACCGAAAGTCACCGTCCCGTGGCAGTGTGCCTCTGCCAGACGCAGTGTATCCGGTGCCATCAAGTCTGTGCCCCGCAAGTCATGGACCCTCTATGATTGAGTATCGCGGTGCGGACGCCATCATGTCACCTACGGCCCTGGGGAATGTGATGTTGCAGGGCCCGAGGCCCTCATGCATGAATAATAACCACACAGATGCACCCAGAGAGACAGTGGAAATGGCGTCGAGCACATGCGCTCGGGACTTTTTATTGGCAGGATCACATGTCCTGTGACACGTGTACTGGATGGTTGTGGTGTGGGTGTAAACCAGCCATGAGGGAGTGGCTGTGGCATGCTGACAACTAGACCTGTGATCAGCAGATCACTACAAGGAAGAGCTGGGCATGTAGCATTGTCATTCCCCCCTGTGAGCGTCAGCGGATTGGGCTGACCTGGCATATGCCAGACCAGCGTAAGGTGTGAACAATTACCCCGGGGCTCTGGGCGTGGTACTGTACTGGGCTGGACAAGGAAGTAACTAATGTGTGTGTCTCTGTTGTTGTGTCGGCGCCACCCTGACCACATTCGGCAATGTGTCACCCTGTGACCCAACTCCAACAACATGAGCAACATGGACGTAAGGGGTAATCACTGACCCTACATTCATCCATACTTCCACACTTGAAAGATATGACACATCTGTGTGAATATGAATGTTTCATACACATTCAGTGGAGTGTTGCAGCTGGAGCAGTACAGGGCCATGCAAACCTCACATTACAATGTTGGCCGGTGAAGGGCCAACCCGAGTCCTTCAGGGAATGACAAGTCCAAAGGAAGAGGAAGAGTTCAGTCCGCAATCTGAATGCTATGTCATTGGTGATCAAACAGCATGTGGCAGTCCATTTCGAGGTCCAAGGTGAGTGTCGCAGAGTGTATCGGGTGACAGTGGAAGGTGATGATGCAGAGGGCGGAACCAAGCAGAAACCGGCCATATGGTGGAGATGAACGCTACTGCGTCCTTCTTACCACGAAGGCAGGTTCATCCGCATCCTCTAAAAATGGCCGACAGGTGAGGAGCTCCCAGCCAGGAGCTCCTGGCCAGGGATTGCCTTTTAAGGCACAAATCCCGAAATGTTCCACCGCCTCTTGGTCCCTTCTACTCACCTGGTGGTCGCTCGTCTTCAGCGGTCTCCGTTTCTGGATTTCGGATGATATCCGGATCTTTACTCGAATCCAGCGGAGCCAAGCACCATGGCCGTTGTCCGGTGGAGCTGCATCGGCAGATAAAGGGGAGACTGGCCCCAGCACACTGCCACGTCTGTCACCTACCCAGCCAGACAGCAGACCTGTCCCGTCATTCCTCCGCTGCTTGTCTCCCTCCCCTCTGTACTCCGGTGAATCGCTGATGGTTTGACTTACGAAGGAGCCAGTCTCGATGGTGATTACCCATCGCGGAGATCTCTGGATGGCTGGTGAAGAGTGGGGACGATGCTCACCCTTCCTGATCGTCCCCCAGCCCTTCCGAGCGCGACCACAGTTTCTTCCCTTACTGCCCTCTCTCCAGCTTTGCCCCCGATCGGACATCAGGGGCCTGTGAGTTCTCTCCAGGTATGGACGCTGCAGTGCGACGCTCCCGGGCTTTTCTGTACCATTCTGAGCCTGGTAGGTGTGCCCCCCCCCCCCCTTACTACGCTGCTGCCTCCCTTTTCGCCTAGACTGCTCCCTAACTTCCAAGCTGGCTTCCCTGGAACTTCATCTGCTGATCGTCTACACCGATGTCCAGAGCCTGGGTACGCAACTTACAGCCTTCAGATCGCCTTTGGCTTTGTGGCTGCGTCCCCCTTCCGACTCTTCTCTATATAATCCTGTTCTCTGGGTTTTTTACTTCTGGATTCATGATTTCTGTGTCTTTTGTGCATCATGCCATTTTTGGAGATGGTCTCCGTACATTCCCATGATCCGGACCCGCCATCTTGTCTGACATTTGTCCGTTCTTTCTTCCCTCCTGACTACTTCTGATGACCCTCGAACGTTTTTCTCTTTTTTGCTGGACTGCCTTTACTCCATCCCCCCCTCAGGTTCCCTCATCTCCTCTCACCTATTCTCAGACTCCTATTCTTTTTTTTATAAATCTTTTTATTAACGGTTCAGCAAACAGTGGTGGTCGTCGCATTCTGGCAATACAATATTTGCAGTTGTACCTTAGGAAAGTCAAAGCATAAAGTCCATACACATTTTAAAAATATTCATTGCAGTTCAGCACTAAACATTCAACTATGCGAGTGATTCGTCAACCGGGGTAGTCTGGGGTGGTTCGCATATATGGCCCCTGTACTCGTTCCAATTCGACCATACCTCAACCCATTTCTGGGGCACCCCCTGGCTAAGTACACGGTCTTCTCCTGGAGCATGCACCAGTCCATGCCTGTTTTCCATGAGTCCAGTTTTGGAGGCCCCACTGCCCCCCACAGCCTACCAATGTTCCTCTTTGCTATTACGAACCCCAGTGTGGCCCAGGTCCTCCCACGGGATGACAGGTCGGTGGGCTCCCAAATGTTCAGTAGACACCTCTTCGCCTCAACTCGACAGACTCCTATTTTTGTCCCCCTTTTCCTTCACTGCCTATAATGATCTGCCATTTACTTTGTAATTTCTGTGCAATCAAATGTTCTAATTATTATACATTGTAACTCGCTATGTTGTTCCTTATGTAAAGCGCTCTGATACCTCGGGGGCTAGCCAGCGCTATGTACTCAAATGAATAAATAAATCTTCGTCCACTGCGGTCTCATGTGCCTCACGTGTGGGTGGTGGTGGCCTGTCTCCAGCACTGTGCGTCAGTGACACCTCAGGGAATGGAGGTGGAGTGTCTGCCGCACTATGTGGCACTGACACTTCAGGGGGCGGGAATGTTGATGTAGTGGTAGCTGCAGCGTGCATCAGTGCCAAGCCTTGTGGCAGCAATGCCATAAGGATGGTCTTGAGGTCATTGAGGAACCTAGCTACCTCTCGCTGGTGTGCAGCCGTGGCAGCCTCTCTTTCCACCTGCATCCGCTCCATGGTCTCCATTAACCTACACGTGTCCCAACTCCTGTGTGTCATCGCTAGAGCCACTCTGACTGGACAGTTGTTCTTGTCTCAGAGTCAGGACTCCAGCGATGTCAGCCATGGTCCATTGGCAAGCATGGAGTGGACTGTGGGTGTCCGTTAAAAACTGTGATTAGTCCCTGATGGGACTTAGACACCCACGTATGGCATCTAGTTTGGCTGCCATGAGGTCGAACCCCACCCACACATGTTCAGCCAGCTTCTCCTGGCACCCCAACACACGGCGTTGGAAGATCATGTTTCCTTCTTGGGGGTTCTTGGAGGCAGCCATGGTGGTGGGTGCTGTCAGCTGTGTGGTCTGTGCAGGGGGTGGGGTCTCATCGATGCAGCTGGGCTGCTCTGCTCTTGGAGGTGGGGTGCTGAGGCTGTCAATGTACTCTTGGAGGGCGTCAGTGTCGTAGGTGTGGTGGTCCTCTTTGTCATCACAGAAGAGAGGTTCGGGCTGCTCTGCAGTAGGTGTTGGTGTTCCCTCTGCAATGTGAAGGGGAGATGCAGTTTAACATTGTGTTCACATGTATGTTGTCACATTGTAAATGTTTACCTACAGACTGCATAACAGTGTGCATTGTGGCTGTTTGGGAGGTGCTGCCTATTTGATGCGGGACAGTGGACATTTCGACAACATCACGGATGTGTGTTAGTACTTGTACATTATCAACTCACATTTCCCTGCAATGCCAAATGTGATTGGCCAGTTTCTACACACATGCAGCACCAGTTGTGTCCTCTGTTCTGTTGTGGACGTTATGAGAAGTTGGCCTGGTATATGATGTTCACTATTCTAGTGAGCACCTTGCACCAGTCCAAACAACCCTTATGGTGATGGTTGTAAAGTCAACCTTATAGACCAGCTATCCTAGTGGTAGCATGGACAAAGCAGTCTTAGGCTAAAACTTCAGAGAGCATGTGAAGCCAGCTGTTTTACCATATATAATCCCTTGAATACCAAATGAAAGGACACCACTCAAGGTACATATCAAATATATATGTATTTATTACTAACACATCCCCTCTGTACTCTTTATGAGACCAGAGTTCGAGATACAGCACAAGTTACTCAATAAGTATACTATAAGTTGCACAAATACAATTCTGCCGTAGGGGCCTCACAAACTATATACTAAAGAAGTGGTATAAGAACCACTTCAAGAAAGGTGAATAGGCCTAGGGAATCGCTGGGGCTACACAGGACAACCAAAGGTTTGGAAGGAGGAGGCCCACAGGACACGTGTGCAGTGTCTAAACACACACGCGGGTTTCCATAGAAAGTCCCATAGAAAGTCAATGGGAACGTAAAGTTATAAAAGTAGTTGATTTCGGACACTTCCGGGTGGACTACGAGAAAACCCAGTCACACAAGGATACTTGGATAGTTGTTACCCACGGGAGCACTGGAATACTCGAGTTACCTCACCCACAGAAGCCGGGTGCATAGGTGTGAAGTCGTGTTGGGTTTTGTCGTCGAAGTCTATGGAGAGCTGCAAGAAGATGCTGCAGGCGACCAGGAGGAAGATGTCCGGGTGGCTCCAAAAGTGGATGAAAGTCGTGAAGAACCTGAAAGCAGAGGGAACAGAGTCTGGGTCACTAGCCTTGTCTCTGCAGCCACGTGGACCAGGAGGTGTCGACGACGACCAGGAGCTGGATACGGGCTGTCCCACGAAGGATCTCGCTGTTGGCGACGTCGGCTTCCGGATTGGAGTCAACAAGCCTTGGCAAAGGCAACCCACGCAGAAAGGGAAGATCGGCTTCTGTGCAGACCAGCAAGGTCTGGGGAGCTTCCCCTTTACAGGAAAGCAGAAGCAAGCCCAGAGCAACCAGGCAAGCAGTGTTGTTTCAAAATGGAGTCTTCAGGAGGGCCACTAGCCAACGGGCTAGCAACCACGAAGACACGTCAAGGAGAAATGCAGTCATAGGCCCCACGCGGCACTCGTGGAGTGTGGAGGGCTGAGCTTCGGTGCACTTACGGCTCGGGTCAGGGGATTCTCAAACCCCAATGCACAACTTCGAGGGAGCCTCAGAAGCTGCACGGTTAGCAAGATGCAGGTAGTCCAGGGAATCTGGTCCCACGTCACTCGTGTCCGCAACGGGTCTCAGCTTTGCTGTGGGTGTGGGTCGGAGTCAGAGAAGTCTGGAACTCCAGTCCTGCGTCGCTGGGTCGTTGGGTTCCGGTAGGAGCGGCGACAGAGCAAACCGGCAAGATGCTGATGGTGCCTGTTTGCACAGGGTGGTCACTCCTTGACCACAAGGGAGATTTCTTCAGTCTTCTAGTTGCAGTAGAATGTCGAAGGTCCAGAGTTTCGTTTCAGAGTTTCAGTCAGGATAATCTAAAGTCTCTAGACTCAGCTCCTACCTATATACTGATTTTAGGGGCTGGATTACCTGCTAGGTCCCTCCTATGGGTGGGACCAGGGAAGGGGGTGGTTACACCCCTTTCTCTTTGTCCAATTTAGCGCCAGAGCTGGGGCTGGAGTACCGCAGCAACTAGTTTGAACACAAGGTGCCCCATGCATAGTCTCATTCTTTTCAACCCACCCTGCCCCAATACACAAAAGTCTGTCTGGGGAGGTGCTCGCACCTCCCAAGGCAGGAAACCTATTGTCCAGGCCTCCCCTGCCGGAGTTTCGTCCAGCAGTGGGAGGTCAGACTCGTGTCTGTGGCAGCAGCATCCATTTTGTGATGCTGAGGCTCTGTTTAACTTTAACCTGGTAAAGCAGTAACCAACATGTCTTCTCCCTCTAGAAGGGTGGACTGCTACTTCTGCCGCCAGAACTGGTGGGGGGGGGGGGTAGTTTTCCAAAGCGTATGACACCTTACACGACATGTTTTGATAAAGCCAAACCAAAGTTAGCATTAACCGCAAGGATTATAATGCACTTAAGAGTATATGGTATGGCTATATCATAGAACAGCTATAAGGACATGGTTCCGAAAGCTGCAGACAGGCTCAGCTCATGCTAGAGCACCATCTCACATAAAACCAAGCACTCTACCTCCAGGATTGTCGAGGTCTACCATAGGAGTGACTTATAGGTGTCTATGTGTCTATATATAGGGTTAGATAAAGGTTTCATATCTAAGCAAGGGGTGATTACACAACCTTGCCCCAGCTGAGTGATCAGCCAGTTGTGTCAGTTTGGATGGCCAGCCAGGGGTGGCATAATTCATGCTGCAGCCCCTGGTAGGCCTTGGAGGCACCTATGCCCTGGGTGCCTATGGTACACTATACAGGGGCTCACAAGGTGACCCAATACCCAATTGGATATGTACCTAAAGTACATGGAGTCCCTTTTACAGAGAAAGCAGACAACCTGGGGTCCTGATTTGCAGGATCCCAGGCCAACTAAGTCGAAAACCAGCTAAACACCAGGCAAAAAGTTGGGGGTAACCATAGTCCGATATCCATCCTCCTACAGACGTGTTGCAATTTGTGCCACATTGTTATCAGTGTTGCCCCTTCTCTTTTACATGCAGTGTGCCTTGACTTCTGTTCTTATACAGTGCTGAGATGTTGCATACTTGGGTACATTGGTCTCTTGGAGGAAGTTTGGGGGTCTGGGGCATGGTTTGCCTGCAGATATGCTCTACTTAATTGTGCATGTGTGCCATTGTGCCCATCTCCCCCCGTCCCCCCAGTCCCTGGTTATTACTCACACTGGTGCTGTTGTGTCCGGTCAGGTTGAGCATTGTCTGGTCCCCCAACTCCTGCTACCGTCTCCCCACTGATGACTGTGGACACCATTTCCTCCATCTCATTCAGCTCCTCCTGTGGCGCAGGACTCCCACCTCCAGTCTGCATTGCTGCCTTCCGGTAATTGACGAGTTTCTGCTTGGTTTTGCGTTTCACATCATTCCAGCGCCTCTTGACCTCTTCCATTGCTCTCCCCAGCACTCCAACTGCATTCACCTTGTCCACGATGGACTGCCATATTCCATTTTTTGTTGCCAATGACACAGTGGAGGTGACGAACAGTAGTTGATGTTGTTCTACCACCTCCGTTATCAGGATCCACCTCCGTTATCAGGATCCTGTTTTCCTGTGGACTGATCCGCTTCTTCCTACTCTTCTTGTCCTTGCCCTTCCCTGACCCCGGGGTCCCAGGCTGGTCCTCCGGGGGGGCTTGTGGGGTTCTGCTTGTCCTCTGTACTTGCTCCGGCAACGTTCATTGTGCTTCGCTGTTGTTTGGCTTTTGTTTGTATGTTTTTTTTCTATTTTGATGGTGATTTTTCCTGCCTGACGTGTGAATCGCAGGCCTGTCACTGGTTGTTGCTAATTTTTGTATCGTGATTGGCCTCATTGCAACTTTTTTTTGCGTTCGTGTTTTGCATTTTTGCGGGGTCGAGTTGACTTTATCGCAGACATTTGACACGTTATCGTGAGTCTTATCGCATGGTACCGCCGTGTTGAGAATACATTAACACGGCGTTATTTTCCCGAGATAGGCTGCGATGTGTATAGTTACGTAAAGCTAATTTTGCAGTGATTATCACACATTCTTGAGAATATCCCCCACAATGTGCCACACTGAAAGGTGTCCATTAACGGTTTGCCATTATTAGTGCCAAGTCTCGGGGGAGCAAGAAAAAAAGATGGGGGCGGAGAGGAGCCCTCGAACACCACCTCACATCAGCAAGTTAGACTTAGTCATAGGATCAGAGGAAGTCAGGATCGCTCTTGCTTCATAAAATGTAAGCTGTCCAATGGTCTTCCATCTTTCCGCTTCTCTTGAATGAATGAATCTCAAATGTATGAATCACACTGTCACTCATAAAGGAACATCCTGGCGCTCAAATTAAATATGATACTCAGCCGAAAATGTAGAGAATGATGGACAGATGGCTAAATATGGGAATAGCAGAGTACATCATGGACGAGGAAAAGCAGGTCTTCAAAAGCCTTTTGAATAGGGCTTCTGATTCTGTGAAGCGGAAAGAGCTGGGGAGTTGGTTCCATGCCTTAGAACCTAGGACCGAAAAGTTTTCACCGCTTTGGATTTTTAGTATGAATAGGGTGGGGCTTGAGTAGATTTGCAAGGGAGGATCTCAGAGTTCTTGTGGTTGTGTAATGCGTGAATCTGGCAGTCAGGTATTTTGTTCCAGAGCCTCTGAATGCGCTAAAGACCAGTACAAGGATCTTAAAAAGGATCCTTTTGTGTACCGATAACTAGTGTAGAGCTTTTAGGGCAGCAGAGGCAGAACTCCGTCTGGGGAGTTTTAGCACAAGCCTAGCTGCCGTGTGTTGCACCATCTGGAGTTTGCGGAGTGTAAGTTTCAAGGCTCTTAAGTAGAGACTAGTATCTTTATTCGATTTTTTATGAAAATCATAAAAACACAATAACATACAAATTTAAAATGATCCCCAACTCTGTGTCCTCAAAATAATAATAGTACTATAAAACACAGAAATTCATAACATGCAACTTGTCACATCAGGTGCGTGCCTGGTTTGTGTCATATCTGTGCTGAGGATCTGTATATGCTTTAGTATTTAATAGTGTCAAGTTCACAACTCCCTAAAATATTGCAGTATGGTGATAGCAATGAGAAATAAATACAGTTCCACCATCGGTTAAAACTTGCCTATTAAGGGAAAGGTTAAAAACTATTTAACTTCCGTTAGAAAGAAAAAGAAAAAAAAAATAATTCTTCTCCGCAAACGACACTCTCAATGCTTTATAACCAATTTCATGTACATGTGTACTAATATCAAGGGTGGACTTATCATAAATTCGCCAACTATTTCTTAAAAAGTTTCCCTAAATAAATACATTACTGTCAAGTTAAAATCTCATGAAAAGCCCAATTCTTACAAATTGCTTTGCCTTATCTAAAACAATATGGACATGGCAACCTGTGTAGTACTTCTTAGAAGCCTAAGAACGCAGACAACACCTAGCTGTTCAAGGGACCGAATGAGGGATCCTAACTGTGGAACCTCCCCAAGGGGAGTGTCCACACTGTAAGTTTAAATTTAAACCATCCAAGCAGTTCCCGCTTAAACAAAATGTATTCCATTTCATCCTACTCATTTGTAGATCGCTAAGAAAACATAAGCAAGAACTAGCAGAACATATTGAGGAGCAACTACCTGATGCCCTCTTTTTAATGGAAACGTGGCTAAGTGACACCTCTTCCCCCGATATACTCGATGTGCTTCCAGCAGGCTGCGGAATTTTAAGACCGGATCGCATCCTAAAGAGGCGGCGGGATAACCATTGCCTATAAATTATCATTAAAATGCTCTATCAAGGAAGCCATTATTGAGGACTATGAAGCCATTTGTTTTGTACTAACCTTGGCAGTAAACGCCGCTATCACAGGATTCTTAATTTACCTCCCACCTGGGACTACCTCACATTTTATAGAGAGCTTAGCAGATAAGATTAATCAAACAGCTTTAATCCACACTAGACTATTAGTCTTAGGGGACCTTAACATGCATTTTAGGGCTAATCCTGCCCGCGATGCGATACCACTTAGCAACGAATTGGAGACCGTTATTATGAACCAAAGAGTGCACGACCCGATACATTATTTGGGCTATACTCTGGATCCGATCTTTGGTAATTTTCCTGATCTAAAAGTCAAGCAGCCTCAAGTAACCCTGTGGTCGGACCATTATGCGGTGCCTTATAGCATCACAAGTGTAAGGATACCTCCAAACAACTTAAAGGATCGAGGGCCCAGAAGCAGGAAATGGAATTCAATGAATTCCACTACCTTCATTACAGCCCTGAGCCGTGACACCCCTCAGCTAGACAATAATTTTAACCCGGTTAACTGCCAAATTGAAGAATGGATTAGGTGAGCAGTGGAGGAAGCTGTACCATGGTCATCAGAGAGCCCAAACCCGAGGGCTAAGCAGTCAGCCCCCTGGTTCACAGACCAACTTCAAGCAGTAAAAAAGCATGTAAACACCTGGAGCGGACATGGAGAAAACACTACAATCCAGTCAGTAGAAACACCTACAAAGAACAACTAAAAAAATATTGTGCTCTAATTAGAACAAGCATTTACAATGCAATAGGTCTCACATTTGCGAGAGTTTAAGCTATTGGCATTGTAAATGACAATGGCTTATTTATCTATTTTGATAATGAACACATAAATAAAAGGCATTGTCATTTACAATGCCAAAAGCTCAAACTCTTGTAAATGCGAGACCTATTTCATTTCAAAGAAGCGGCCGCCATTATACCAGGCCCCTTGGACAGTGAAAGAGCACTGAATGCTGCAGGAAAGCATGTTGTGCCTACAGTTGGAGAAACTCATTAAATAAAAAAGTGCTTTCAGACTAAATAAGGCATACCGGGTAACAACAGAAGTGAAAGGGCCAGTCCTCTTGGGAGGTTACAAATGAATACAAGGCAGTTTTAAAGAGGGTCTAACCAGCCTATTAACGAATCGGAAGCCGGCATTTACGAAGGACAATGACACAAGCCAATGGCAAATATGGGTGGAGAGTGGGCAAGGCTTCAAGTCTGTACTCTAATACAGGATGCTTCGCAGAGCAGCGCATGCACTACCCAGGCTCGACCTAAAAATGAAGGGGTTCCAGGCTGACATTACATTTTGACATCCTCCATGCAGCAAGCATGAAGTTCTATGATAACAAAGTATCTTACTAGCCACACCACCTTGGTACCTATTGTGGTTCCTGAAGTCGTGCCTTAAGTACTCCAGCTTCCATTTTGCTACTCCTAGTTTCACTTACCTCAACTGGTGACTTGCTAGTTTGACCTTAAAAACCTGCCTGTTGTTCCCTCATGAATCATCACCTAACATTACGACCGACCTGGCCTTTGAATGCTTAAGACTTTGCCTTCCATACATACATACATACAAGGACAAAGCCTAACTTTTACACACAAAGCTAAGTCTTTACCTACTTTTTTCAAGAATTCGGCTGCTCTCCCAACACACTGGACAGAGGACACACAACAAATGCATTCTTCGGCATGTGGGCGGTATCCCTGCAAACCTGTGTGCATTTATATAAATGGACTGAAGGAATGAAAAGTTATTGCAGGGTGGTAAATATAATTTATGTGGAGTTACTAGTGTCTATCATTTGACGTGTTTTCTTAGCTGCAATGGAATTCCTTCATTAACATTTTGCTATCATTTTGTGATTGAAATGCGTTTATCAAATAGATTGTTTTTTGCTTTCTATAAGGCCTGAATTTTGTACAGATATGCCCACCTAAAAGCCACGCAGCTGGTTTCAAATCTTCCCTCTACTGTAGGTACATCCAGCAGTTAAAACAAAAAATCGAATGCTAATAAAAGCTTAGAGGTTGCAGCCAGAGTACTTTATTTTTTATTTTTTTGCAGAGTTTTACATAGCCCAAACTTGACCCGAATAGGGTATCAGAGCGCTTTACATAGCACCAGTTACATTACATGAGGACACACATTAATTTTTTGTTAGGCACGGGGAGATTAAGTGATTTGCCCAGAATCACAGGAGGTTTAGCGTCATTACCGAGACTCGAACCCAGGTCCGAGGTCGAGCATCTTAGCCGCTTTTCATTAAGTTGAGCAGCGCTGAATTACGCACAGGCAAGTGCAGGAAGTGCCTACTCCCATCTTAGCATTCTGGGTACAGAAATAATATAGCTGACAGCAATGAAATGAGCAATTGAATCGTGCCGGATATACGCCAGATTTTTAGATAATTACATTTATCTAAATGTGGATACGCTAAAAACTGGCATAGATCCGGCTTCCCAGAACCCTACTATATATGTATATGTTTTACTATCAAAATAGCTTTATCTCTGAGCCAACAATTAAGTCAGCCCAAGGCTTCATTTCCAATAGGCTTCCTCTTTGAAATATGCTGCAGAAGTACCCCTTGAACGCCAGAGGCATTTTTCGTTGGTGCTTTTAGAAAGGCAAACATTGACACCATGTTAACTTTCAAGTCGTTTAAGTGTTCTGCTACACCACGGCACTATGAGAAGAACTCTATAAAAAGCTACAGAAAATGCAGTGTTAATAAGGCATCAGATTTGGGACCGGTGAATTTACAGCGGAGAAAAGAGGTGGGCACAGAAAGTGACAAACTGCTGATGTTGCGTCCGTTCACAAACTAGGGTATTACTCTTACAGCAGCCCCACAGTACCTCCCTACAGTAGCGGTAACTGAAAAGGCAGTCATCTCGAGAGAAAGTCTGAAAGGCTTTCAACCGTCTATGCTAAGCACAGTAGGCTGCATATTATATTAGAAACCAGACAAAACACAGCACACCACCTTCAAGCGTCGATAAAACCAGATGAAGCTGTGCTCACTTGCTCATGAGGTTTTGAGCTTTGCAAAAAAGATCTTTGCAGTATATGTACCCTTTACAGTCTTAATGGGATATGTGCTTCTTAGATCTACAGATAATCTAGGATAAACTTTGACTAAGCAATGGAATCCGGTTGAAACAGTTTTAAACTTTTCTTCTAACTTATTGGGTTCCAGTGCCTAGGTTTCACCACATCAAGTGCTTTTAAATAGACAACCAATGAGCCAAACCAATATTTTCCGCTAAAGGTTCTGGGAGCCCAAGGGACCTCAAAATATGTACCCCTACCTACTCACCTCATCTTCCAACATGGTGCTGCGTGCCAGTTCACTTTCAATTCTATCTCTATCAAAGCATCCTTCCACTGACATACAACTTTGCAAGTTGTTCAAGTTGGGAAAGTATACAGAGAAGGAAGGTGGAAGAAAAGCAAATGTGTTAATGAAGTTAGTGTGAAAACTGCTTTCTTCCCTGTAGTACAGGCTTTTCACTTCTTGCCAGCCATCTTTTTTTTTTTCTGGTTCCAAGGTTTCGGAACTGATCATAAAATATAAAGCCAGGATTCTAGCATCTACAGAAAACAAACTAGAACACAATTTGATCAAAAGAGGCTATCAAATTAAGTATTTGGCTAATCTAACCCTTATTTAGAATTATTACAGGAAAGCATGTGAACTCAGCCAAGTGACTGTCCTAGAATGTTTCCTTAATAGTAGCATGCCTCAAGGAAACACAGACGATATTCAAAATCCGCTGGAATCAGCATGGACATCCTCGGTGTGTAGCACTAACTAGAAATTGAACCGATGAGCGGTATGATCCTGAAAGCAAAATGAGTTTAAGGGATGGTCGTAGAATCCTGAGGGATTGGTCCTCGTTAAGTGAGAAATTGCCTATGACAGAACTGAGAATAGGATAAAGGTTTTACTGCTCACAAAAGTGTACCTTTAACGTTAAGAATTTAAAATTACATGAAGATTGGGATCCTGTGTACAAGATCTTATATGCTTCTTCCTAACACAACTAGAAAAATAGGCTAACTCTGGCATGTTTCTGCAGCCGCAACTCAGTAACTCTTCAAACAAGCTGTCTCAGTGGAGCCGACAGGGGAAGGGAAAGTGAAAGCGTGCGATGCGCGTGCTGTGTTACGCCAGCTGACTGGGACAGGAGATGTGCACGCGTAGGGAGTGCTCATCTCCTGTCTGTACGCGTGCACATCTCCTGTCCGCGTCTGCCACCTCCTGTCTCCCTTTGGCAGAGAAACCGGCGACTATAGTCTCGCCAAGGCTAGCAGCACATGTGCTGCGTCGCTAGGCGAGACCTAAAAACCAGATGTGATTTCTACACAAGCAAAATAGAAACGGCCAATAATTCCTCAAAGTATCTCTACTCCATTTTGAAATCACTGTCATCCTTAGATCGCATCAGAGAACCCCCCACTGCATCTGCAGGGACTGCAGCCTGATTGCGAACTATTTTGCATCAAAAGTGGCCATAATCTATGAATCATTTCCCCCGGAAGCGAGAATCCCTTTGAGCCTTGAGGCTTTACAATTGGACTCTGACAACATCTACATCCTGAAAGAATTTACAGTCCCCGACACCGCCAGCTTGGAAAAATTAGCTTGCAGTATTAAATCAGGCTCACCCTTAGATCCTGCCCCACCCATGGACTTCATACAAGGATTTAACGTGATTAAACCATCTTTACAAAAACTACTTGCCCTCTCTTTTAATTCTGGTGAGGTTCCATTAAAATGGAAACAAGCTACTGTCATAGCCTTACAAACAAAGCCTTCTAGTGATCCTATGGTTTTTGATAATTTACGTCCGATCTCATTACTCCCGGCAATTGGCAAACTAACCGAGAAGGTGTTTAACGATCAACATACTCATTTTATCATCACAAATTATCTTTATCATTCAACCCAGTCGGGTTTCAGGCCATCCTACTCAACAGAATCGGCTCGCTTGTTAGCCACTGATACTCTAAGGCAATGCACGGATGCAGGTCAGACAGCCGCACTAGTCCTTCTGGACTTAATTGCGACCTTTGACATGGTTCATCACTATCTCCTTGCTCAAAGACTCAGCAGCTGCGGGATTGCAGGCCGAGCACTCTGCTGGATATGCTCGTACCTACATAAATGGAGTTTCCAGGTTTTCCAAACACCTTTTCTTTCAGAAAGCGTGCCTCTTGCACAAGGCCTGACTCAGGGCTCCATTTTAAGCCCAACCTTATTTAATCTCTATATGGGCCCACCTGCAGAGATTGTGGAAAGTCACAAGCTGACTATAGTGGCATATGCTTATGACACGCAACATATAGTCACACTCTCTCAAGACTCGGAAGCCACAGCCGCCCGCTTCTCTGCCTGCTTGGAAGGGCTAGCAACATGGATGACCAATGATTGCCTCAAACTAAATATCAATAATTCAGAGTTACTAGTTGTAGGAAAGGCCCCATCTATATGGTCATCAGCATGGTGGCCCAATGCATTAGGTCAGGACCCCACGCCCAAAAATTTAACAAATAATCTTGGGATTTGGTTTGATTTAAATCTCTCCTTCGATAATCAGAACAGAGTAGTTGCTGGTAAGTGTTTCAGCATTATTAAAATGCTAAGGAAATTAATTGATCTTCTGCCGATACCTGCCAGAATGACGATTGTTCACACTCTGGTCACAGCACATTTGGACTACGCAAGTGTCCTTTATTTAGGTGCCAACAAAGGAAGCCTGACAATACTCCAGCGTATTCAGAACGCTGCAGCTCGTCTTGTCCTCGGGATTTCCAAGAGTTCGCCTGCCTCAAAAGCTCTGGCCATTTTACATTGGCTTCCAGTGAAAAAGAGTTATTTTTAAGTCAATGTATTACTGTCACAAAATTTGGTGGAACAAGGGACCCAGCTACCTGAGAGCTCTCATTACACCTTACTGCCCTTTTCGTACTTTACGATCATGTGGAACCCTGCGGGCAAGAGTCTCCAGAGGCTACAGGGATAGAATGGGTGCTCGCTCGTTCAGCTACCTAGCACCACAAACATGGAATTCTCTTCCGCTCTCCCTGAAGACTTGCAAGACTTGCTCTACTGAACAAGCCTTCTGTAAAGATTTGAAAACATGGCTTTTCAGGTCCCTCTCTTAATCCATCCACTCTTGCCTAGTTCCGCTTGTCTTGTTTCAGTGCTGGGACACACCGTTTGATGTAACCATACACTCTATAAATGACGATGAAGACCCTGTCCGCTAAAATGTACTCCCTGGTAACATAATATCATCAGCCATGGACATCATAAAACACGGCATGTCCACATCACAACATGGGCCATCACAACTTATATCAATATTGCTATTGAATTGGAGGCTTCAGACACTGTTCTGATCTCATACCCTAGCGACATATTAATGCCACAAGCCTGTTTTGTCAGATGATAAGGTGAAAACAATTACTCATGGCATGCAAAGATACGACACACACTATGTTACACATAGAAAAATTTGAGAGACTGCTGTTCATTGTTGCTGAAACACCTTCAGCGGATTGGATAATCCACAGTTACATTACTCTGCCGATATGTACACGAGTATTGGGAATCACCTTTCAAATTTTGGTGTCGAAATAAGGAAACTGAAGTTTTTCTCAGTGGTTCAGGCTGCAAGAGTGCTGTAAGTGGTTCCTTAGTGTGCAAGAAGGTTTTGCTTCATGGAGTCTGTAATGCTTCCCTTGCAAACAAATCTTGCTACTTGGAAGGTTCCCCGGCGGCCATGATTTGTCCGACTTAAAGATTGCTCTTGAATCAGTGTTATTTATCGAACAAGGTTGCAGCTGGATGAGACTGGGTATTGCCTATCTTGTCATGGTTTCTTCCGTGGTCACTAGGTGTACACAAATATTGTTTCCACTTCACCATACAGTTAGGTAGGCTTCACTGTGACCTTTGATTAAGCGTTCAAACTTGCATTTTGATGCCCTGAGTAAACTAAAAGCTTTACTGTTTCAGAAAGATATGGCCTTAACATCTGCGTAGACGTTTGATCTTTAAGTTTCAATGTCTTCTTCTGATATACAGTTGCTACTCCGCACTAATTTTGCCCAGTATTTTGGTGAATTAGTGCAACACATTTTTAACATGTCTCATACTGTGGGGGTAGCAAGCTTATTTAAGTTAGACTCTGGCTTGTTTAGCACCTTCCAGACAGTTTTCGAAGTCATTCCATCATTTATTCACTCTGTACTTTTTGGAGGTCTACCTCTTGTCCTGTTCCTAATTGTCGGGACTGTGATTTTCCTTTTTCTGTTCCTCAATGGGTGGCCCATTTTAAAATTGAAGGGAGCTGGCACTACCACATGGTACATGTTTCGGTGCACCCTTGCTTCAGGAATTAAACTAGCAATGGTTCTTGTCATTTCGGCCTGTGTGGCTTCACTGCGTGCAGCCTGTATTCCCCTATCTGCTGTACACTTTCGAGTGTACCTGGACTTGTGCCTAGGGACGCAATTGGTTCATCCTCTGGACATACACATATTGGTGGACCCCCCTAAAGGGCCATTTGTAACGCTGTCCATTGCTTCTGAGCACATTCTATGAGCCTTCCTGGGATGCTTCTGCTCCTGCTGAATTGGATCTTTGCTCTAGTCCTGCAAAATTTTCACTGGCTGTGGGCACTCCTTCAGTGGCTGCTGTGGGGGTTGGATGGGAACACATCTGTTCCATAAACCTGATCCAAGGTGGGCCTCTGGGATCATTGTCTGCTGGAAACGGAAATGTTTTGTCTACCACTTGGAACACATAAACAATTGGCTCTTCCTTTTGGTAAAAGCATTTTTATTTGGCCTATATTTTTTACCATCATAAATTTCTTTTAAAACTTGCCTTTTTTTGCTTTTACATTTTTAAATGATGGTTTTCTGTATGATTTGGTTTTCAAACTGTATGATTTCCTATTCTAAATATATGTTTTAGACAACTTTGATATAAACACCTGCTGTATCATTGCTATGGATAGCCTTCTTATATTGAGATGGCTTTTAATCGACTTATGTCCGAGGAGTGGGTGTCAACTAGCTAGGTTAGGCCCAGGAAGAACCACTGCCATTTTACATGTATGTGTTTCTAAAGTTGCCTTCTTTTTCCACCCAATGACTTGTGGCACACACTTGCTTGTGTGACAGTGCAGGGTTAGTTTCTATGGGACCAAATTACTTACAATACCACTTCATAAGTACACTATCATGACACCTTGAACATTCAGTACAAGGCCTGAACACACATTGTGCAAATGTTGTTGTTTACGATTCATCAATAAGGTGATGACGCTATCACAGGATTCTTTGCTGAACACCCGCCGTAGGCAACTAGTTTATGGAACGCTTAGTAGGAGTACACCATATACACTATCCGTATGACAGCATATATATACTGTTTTTAGCATGATGGTGGAATTGTTCATTCTTTTCACTGTCCTTGTATTGCTAATCACTTTTGTCTGATCCGGTCTATTATTCATGGCAGTGCATATATTTTATACAAGAATCACAATGTGTATTCCTTGTATATCTCTCTGAGTGAGCACAAGTGATTGATCGAAAAGGTTCTAGATCGGTTACCACGATCCCTTGTGGCCTTGAGTTGTCATATTCTGAGGATGTTCAAACTATTAGCTACCTATCTAGGATTAGGGGTGTTTACTGTGGCACTGTGAGCTAGCATGTCTTTAGGCCAACATATCCTTGGGGGGGTGCACCATCGTAACGTTTATGTTGTCCAGGAAACTAACAGTTCCTACTGACAGGTGAAGACCATACGACACTGCTCGCCAAAAAAAAAAGAAAATCATTGGTGGTCTAGTGGATGCATTCCTGCTGCGCGATCGCTGCCCCACCCTTGATGCACAGCAGGAATGCGCTACAAAGAGACACCATGGGGGAAGAGAAATTCTTTCCTCCCCCAGTACCTCTTTGCCCTCCCTGAACCCTATGTGGAGTAGAAACATGCATGTTTCTCTGACACGCTGGAAGCAAGTGGCTTCCAGCACATCCTGGCCTCCTTTGATGACATTGCGCTCCAGTGTCATCAGTTTGCTGAGGCATGGGTCGGGTGGCAGCGGAAGTGCTTCGGCTGCCACCCTCAATGGAGGCATATTGCGGGGAGGGCCCATGGGGGAGCACCAGCGCTACCATAACGGTTGGGTGCCAGTACGACTCAGAGCCGTCCTCAACACGCCCCCATTGCGGAGGATGGCTTGAAGCTATCCTGAGCACCCATGGGGTTAACCAAAGAGCTCTCTTGGTTTGCAAGGTCGAGCCCATCCAGCTATATTCGGTATCTAGACGAAGACTCAATGATGAAGCATGCCACTGGGAATTCCCTTGGGCGAGAGTCCTTTTAAATACCCTACAGGGTTCCCCCAAAGGAAGGTGAAGAAGAGGGATAGACCGATTAGATGAGGGGTTCCTTCACGTTGTTTGTTGGCATTCATTGACCAATCCCAAAATAAAATTGATGTCTCAAAGGGCAAAGTAACTAGACTTTGATGAAGTCAAATGGCTAATACATATTATCAAACTACATTCAAAAGGATGTTCGCCTGTTGTCTTACAATCTGCCCTGAGTGCTTTGTCGAACTGGCCAGACTGTGAACATTGATGGTGTAAAATGGTGTGCCCAGAAGCAAAAAGATTTAACTTGTGTTGCATTTGCTGAAACAGGATTAATACCCCTTTCCATGCATACTCGATCTCAACAACCCTAAGCTGACCTGTACGCTTTGGTAGTTCCCAGTGCCCAATAGTTTTTAATGAGATTTGAAGCTGAATACTAAAGGGCTGAAAGAGACCTGGCTGACCCAAACTTCTCCATGCCATCTACGTAAGGCTGTCCAACAGTATCAAGCCATGTTTCTAGTTGAAAGGACTAGAGGTAAAATGGGAGACGAATCAAGCATAGCTCCAGGAGAGAAGGTAACCGCACCTAAGCTTGCCAAACCTGGGCTATTATCACTAATAAAGCATGCTGTCTGTAAACCTCGGCTAGATATCTGGATGTCTTGGCAAAGGGCAGAAAAGCATAAATAAGACAATTATAACAACCCTGTATACATGCATCTGTTACAAATGTGAAAGGATCTGGTCTAAGCAGAAGAAATCAGGTAATTGGGTATTGAGCTGGCACACAAATAGAATACCCAGAGCTAATGTACAGCTTGAAGTCTAAATCCTCAAAAAACTCCACTCAAAGGTTTGACTTGGTACTCCCTAGAACAGTGTTTCCTAAACTCTTTATAACCCAATTTTCAGAGCAACAAATCTTTGAGACCCACCTGACTTTAATAACCATGATGGGGATCTTTCATTTATTTTATTTTACGACGTATTATTGAATATAATTTCACAAAAAAGATCTATTTCTCATAATGAGCGTGTGTGAGGGGCGAGCTCTGTCCTGGCTCCTTCCCTTTTGAGACTGTCTTGGCAGCTGCTATATCCCGGGATGCTAGTTCCGTTTTTCCTCCAGCTCTGCCCTCTGTTTTGGCCCTAATGGTCGAGTTGGCTCCATGTCCACTTATGTTTGATTGACCTTAACATATTTTGAATTGTGAGTATACATGTGCTGTCCAACTGTTTCTTTTCTCTTTAGATCGGCCCCTGAAGAAGGGACGCTGTCCCAAAATGCATTGGGCATCAGTACCTTGACTGGGCATCATGTTTGTTTATACTCCTGTGTTAGTTTTCATCATTATTTTCTTGAAATCTAGGTACTGTTGCAGTAACAACAAGGAGCGAAATGTTAATTCCTAGAATTGTTTGAATACATAAAGAATGAGATTTCTGTGCAAGAATGAACAGTTTGAACATGATGTTCTTGCAGTTGATATATTCACACGCTGTTTGCACAGAGTACTTGGCCATATTCATTTGGTATTCAAATTACCTATGCAGGGCAACCTACGATTCAGTGCAGCAGGCACACTTTACCTATTTTGTACACATAATGAGTGCACAACATATCCCTTTCAATTTCACTAGTCATGACCTACCTGGGCCATACTGTCCGCAGGAGCCAACATGGAGCGAAACAGCTGGAAATTAACAGCTGTGCTGTTCTACCCCAGGCTTCGAAGCAACAGTACCAAGGTGAGTTCTAGAAAACATTCCTGGACGATTAAACGAAAGTTATAACCTTAGCATTATTGGAGTGTGTGAGATCCTGGCATTTAAAGGACAACCGGGATTTCCCCTGTGTAACAGGCATTTGCCCTGTTGTAATGCTCTGTTTGGGATAGTCTGCTGTGTCTCAGGCCCTGTCAGCAAGCATGCTGTGTCGACCATCGTCCACCGTACAGCCTGTGTTGAGAGGACAGTACCACGTTACATTCTAGTCAAGTCAAGTCAAGTCAGAGAATTTATATAGCGCACTACATACCCAGAGGGTTTTAAGGCGCTTAGGAAGGGGAGGAGGATTACTTGTCAAATATCCACGTTTTAAGTTGCTTTCTGAATGCTAGGTGGTTCTGGGTAAGGCGAAGGTAAGCGGGGAGTGAGTTCCATGTTTTAGCAGCCAGGTATGAGAAGGATCTGCCTCCCATGGTGGTCTTGTTGATGCGAGGTACAGTGGCGAGGGCTTGGTTGGAAGAGCGTAGTTGGCGGGAGGGGGTGTAGAAGGACAGTCGTGAGTTGAGGCATTCTGGTCCGATGTCGTAGAGTGATTTGTGTGCGTGGGTAAGCAGTCGGAAAGTGATCCTCTTATTGACGGGTAGCCAGTGGAGGTCTTTAAGGTGACCAGAGATGTGTTCGTTGCGTGGGATGTCTAATATGATCCTGGCTGAGGCGTTTTGGATTCGTTGGAGTTTCTTCTGGAGTTTAGCGGTAGTGCCTGCGTAGAGGGTGTTTCCGTAGTCCAGTCGGCTTGTGACCAGAGCGTGGGTGACTGTTTTCCTTGTTTCGGAGGGGATCCAGCGAAATGTTTTTCTGAGCATGCGAAGAATGTTGAAGCAGGAAGAGGATACGGCGCTGACTTGTCTGTTCATTGTGAGTGAAGAATCCAGGATGACGCCTAGGTTCCGTGCGTGGTCTGTTGGGATGGGTGCTTTTCCGAGGGCTTCCGGCCACCAGGAGTCGTCCCATGCAGAGGGGGATGTACCTAAGATGAGGACTTCTGTTTTGTCTGAGTTCAGTTTCAGACGGCTTTGTTTCATCCATTCGGCAACTTCTTTCATTCCTTCGTGTAGGTTAGTTTTGGCGGTGCTGGGGTCATTGGTGAGAGAAAGGATTAGTTGAGTGTCATCCGCGTAGGAGATGATGTTGAGGTTGTGTTGGCGGGCGATGTCCGCGAGGGGTCTCATGTATATGTTGAAGAGGGTGGGGCTGAGTGAGGATCCTTGTGGTACGCCACAGATGACTTCGGTGGCCTCGGACTTGAATGGTGGGAGGCGGACTCTCTGGGTTCTTCCGGTGAGGAACGAGGTGATCCATTCAAGTGCTTTTCCTTGGATTCCGATGTTATTGAGGCGTTGTAAAAGGGTGCTGTGGCAGACTGTGTCGAAGGCTGCAGAGAGGTCGAGGAGGATGAGGGCGACTGTGTCTCCATTGTCCAGTAGAGTTCGAATGTCGTCTGTTGCTGCGATGAGGGCGGTCTCAGTGCTGTGTTTTGCTCGGAAGCCAGATTGTGAGGGGTCGAGGTATTTGTTGGCTTCGAGGAAGGCGGCGAGCTGGTTGTTGACAGCTTTCTCGATGACTTTGGCCGGGAATGGAAGAAGCGAGATGGGGCGGTAATTTTTGAGTTCGGTGGGGTCTGCTGTGGGTTTTTTCAGAAGGGCGGTGAGTTCAGCGTGTTTCCAGTCTTCCGGGAAGGTGGCGGAGTTGAAGGAGCAGTTGATGACGTCTCGGAGGTGCGGTGCTATGATGGAGTCTGCTTTGTTGAAGATGTGGTGAGGACATGGGTCTGTGGGGGATCCTGAGTGGATGGAATTCATCAGGCGGATGGTGTCCTCAGTGGAGATTGGGTTCCAGTCGTTAAGGGTGTTCACGGGGGGAGAATGTTCAGCAAATGGTAGGGTGGGTTGGTTTCCGGGTTGGTTGTCAAAGCTGTTGTGGATGTCTGTAATCTTGTTGTGGAAAAATGAGGCTAGGGAGTCGCAGAGGGCTTGAGAGGGGGTGATGTCGTTGGAGTTGGCCGAGGGATTGGAAAATTCCTTGACGATGTTGAAAAGTTCCTTGCTGTTGTGGGCGTTGTTGTCAAGTCGATCCTTGAATGCTGTTTTCTTGGCTTTTCGGATTAGTTGGTGGTGAGTGCGGGTGGCGTTTTTGAAGGCGTCCTTGGTGCTAGTGGTTGGGTCTTTTTTCCAGGCCTTTTCAAAGGAGCGGCAGAGTTTCTTGGACTTCTTAAGATCATCGTTGAACCATGAGGCCTTCTTGCTGCCAGGTTTGCTTTGACGTTTTTTCAGTGGTGCTAAGGTGTCGGCGGTGTTGGATAACCATAGGGTGAGGTTGGCGGCGGCTTCGTTAGCGTTAGAAGAGAGGGCTGGGGTGTTTAGAAGGAGCGATGCGGAGATCTGGTCCGTGGTGATTTTGTTCCAGTTTCTTTGCAGGGTAGGTTGGAGGTGGATGGTGGGTTTTGGTTTGTTGTAGGTGAAGTGAACGCAGCTGTGGTCAGTCCAGAGGAGATCCGTAGTGTGGCTGAAGGAGACATGATTGCTGGATGTGAAGATGGGGTCGAGTGTGTGACCTGCGATGTGGGTGGGGGAAGTGACTAGTTGTTTAAGTCCGAGGTTGTCTAAGAGGGTGGCGGTGTTGCGGTCGTTGATCTTTTCAAGGTGAAAGTTGAGGTCTCCCAGAAGGATGTAGTCTTTGGAGGGGAGCGCGTGTGGGGTGATGAAGTCCGTGATGTCTTCACTGAATTTTGCGCGGGGTCCTGGTGGTCTGTAGAGGAGGGTGCCTCTTGTTGTTTTGGGGTCGATGTGGATCTGGAAGTGAAGGTGTTCGGAGTTAGCGAGGTTGGCGTCAGAGCTGGTTGAGATGCGGATTGATTTCTTATGGACGATAGCGATTCCTCCTCCTGTGTGGCTGGTACGGTCTTTGCGAGTGATCTTATAGTCTTCAGGGATGGCAATGGAGATGTCTGGTGTGGAGGAAGCATTCATCCATGTTTCCGTTAGGAAGGCGATGTCAGGAGAAATGGTGTCTAGTAGAATCCATAGGTCAATGGCATGCCTGTGGACTGATCGGGTGTTGAGAAGGATGCATTGTAGGTGGTTGGGGTCGGGAGTCAGTGGTGTGGTCGTAGCGGAGATGTTGTCGGTGCCGCTGAATTTGCAGGAGAAGCAGGAGAAAGGTCCATGGGTTTGTCCAGGGGCGGCTTGGACGCAGTTGAGGGCGCGACCGGGGTTAAGGGCTAGGAGGGTGGTGGTATCGTAGGTAATGCGGGGGGGCTGGGAGGGACGGGGGCCAGGGGGTCTGGCGCTGGGCGCGGTCCAGGCGCGGACGGGCGTAGACGGGCTTACCTTTGGCGCACCTTCGGCGCGGATTGGGCGCGGTCGCTGCGCGTGGACGCTGCGCGCTTGGGCTGCTGTCATATAAGGATGGTGGGAAGGGGGAGGGGCGAGGGCGGCTCAGCTGGGAGGCGGGGCGGGCTCAGGTCAACACGGAGCACAACAACAGATCCAAAATGGAGGGGGGAGTCGAGCAGGGCGCCGGGGGGTATCGCGCAGTAAAGTCTATGTCAAAACAACAATGGTGCGAGGTGCAGTTAATATACTTAATTAGCTGTTCTAAAAAATGCACAGGTCGAAATATGGCACAAACAGACAATGCAGCGCACTTAAAGATACCAGACAATGCAGCGCACTTAAAGATACCGGCGAGCAGGCGAGGTCAATGCAAATATTTTAGCAGTTCTAAACAGGGTACAATCACGCAATGCAGCTCAGATAAACGATACCGCTTCAGGTGGAGAGGCAGGGGAGCGACCACTCAGGGCAGAAGTAGGGGGTTACATATTATTTCCCTCCAGAGCCAAGCTCAGAGAGCGACCAAAACAGTAAATAAGAGAACATCGAGAGGGCACCTCTGATTGCCAATCAAAAGTGTGGGGAAAAAACAAGGGACTGCCAGGAAAATGTACCAGTAGATGACCTTTATCACAGCAAACTCATTTTTCTGTTACATTATAAAGCCATGAAAGAACTGCTGTGCATGGCTCCCAAGGGAGCATAAGAAACCTCGACACATTTATCAATTAAGCATTCCTACACTCCCACCACGTTAGCAAAGTGCCAGAGACTGAATATTAACCAAAGGTGTATACAAGTCAAGTAAAAAATTCCTTTATTTCGGCCATTCTGGTCATAAAAGTACATTTAAAAGTAGAACACATTTCATACAATTTGGTTGTGCAAAATGAAATAAAATACTGTACAGTGCAATATTTAAAAAGTTGATTTTTATGCAATAAAAAGGCTAAACATTGTTTAAAAAGTGAAAAAGGAAAATCCAATTAGACCAGGTTAGATTTTAATACAGTTAAACGGACACACCACATAGAGAATAAGTATCGGGAAACTGAATGCACAATAGGGAGGCTTGTATCGTATTTTAATATCCTTTAAGCCTCCGCACAGTGACTTGTACAGAGATTCCGGCAGACCTGTTGGAGCCATCGGTGCCTAATCTTTTTGTAAACTGGACAGACAAACAATACATGTTGGTCCGTTTCTGGGCTGTTATCACAAACCGGACACCCCTTGGACTGTGCACCCCCCTCCCCAATTGTTGGTGAAGGCACGGAGTGGTAGTACACTGTGCCTAAATTGCATAACGTTTTTTAGCTGGGGGGGGCTGAATATCGTCAAGAACAGGTTCTTACCTGTATTGGTTCTTCACTACTAAAAATTGTGCAGTCAGTGTGCCAGTGATGGACCTTCCCTTGATCTGGTTTACCTTATATTCTCTGAAAAGCTTTGAAAGAGCCTTCCTGGGAATGGTCGGGCAAGATACTTCAGCGTTGGCCCATAAGTTACCCATCCTTAGAGCAACTAAGGTATTTTTAATAAAGGGTAACCATGGGATTTTGCCCGCCCCCTGCAAGTTTAAGACATCCTTCATCTCATCCTTAAATGCCACTAACTGTGTTGTGCACCATAAACGTCGCCAGTGGAGAAGGGGCCTGAGGGCAACTTCCTCAGCAATTGGGCCAACCCCAAGGTCCATACGGAGTGGCATCAATGGTGTACTTTGCGGGAGGCCTAAGATTTGTCTAATACAAATATTTCATTCCTAGAGAGGGGATCAGATGGTTGATGGCCCCAGATTTCTTGTGCCTTATAGATTTCCATAACCGGGTCAACCACTGTATGGGTGCTTTTCTTGAGCATCTTAGCCAACCCCGCCCCACACCCCCCACCCGAAGTTTGGGCCAGTCTTAAACTGGCCTTCCTAATTTGCGTGTGCCACTGCATTTTATCAGTAAGGGTTAATCCTAAATAATCAAAAACTGTAACTTTTTCCAGTGGTTTCCCATCTAAGCAGGGATTAGGACGTATGGAGGTACCTGCATTAAAAACCATATATTTGGTCTTTGAGAAGTTTATCTCCAAACCCCTACTTTTGCAGAATGACTGGAAGATATCTAGGGCCCGCTGAATTCCCATCAGGGATTTGGATAATGGCAGGGTGTCGTCGGCGAACATCAAGGCCGGAACCCTGTGTTTCACCAGCTTGGGGCATCTGCATCCCTTCCGCCAATCAAGTCCTCCACAAGGCCGTTAATGAATAAACAAAAAAGGGTTGGGACTAAAACACACCCTGCCTTACCCCTCTATCTATAGCTATAGGATCTGTGAGCTCACCATTTTTCCCGTATCTAACTTGTGCATAGTTAGATCCGTGAAGCTGCTTCATTTGATGACAGAGGTATGGTGGGACCCCATACTTATTAGAGTGGACCACTATTTATCCCTGGGGACCAGATCAAATGCTGATTTTAGGTCCACAAAGATCAGATAAAGGCTGCCACCCTACAGGAGCACTGTCTTTCAATAGAGGAGTTGCAGCCTTAAAATCTGATCTATTGTGGACATCCTTGCTCTAAAACCTGCCTGGTAGGGACTGAGTATAGAATACTCCTCCATCCATCTTTCTAATCCATCCAAAAGCACTCTTGCATAGATTCTTTGGGAGACATCTATAAGGCTAATTGGACGATAGTTAGCGGGGAGAAGTTGAGAGCCCTTTTTGTAGATCGGAATGATCTCTGCCCCCAACCAGGTCGTCGGAATTGGCATCCCCTGGAGAATAACATTGAATAAGCTCCAGAAGTATGGAGTCCAAATAGTTGGTTCATTCCTAAAAACATCACCTGGGATCTTGTCTAGGCCTGGCGCTTTGGCAGGAGCTACTCTGTTCAGTGCAACCATTAACTCTTTTAAAGAGATTTCTGGGGCATTGGGGAAAGACAGCTGTAAGCAGATTGGCATGCCCATAGCTTGTCCTACTTCTGCCTCTTCCCTTGTATAAAGCGACTTGAAGTGGGTCCTCCAGGTTTCTGCCCCAAGGTTTGGCTCTATTTCTGATTTGCCCTCTCTGCAGCCGGTGTTAACTAGGTTCCAGAAGGTCCGCAAATCCGAACATAAAGCAGCCCTCATGCTTTCCCATTTGTCACCCTCCCCCTATCTTTTTGCTGCATTGGTGGTATTTTTATAGGCTATCCGCTTATCTCTTAACATCGGTTTGTTCTTCGTTGTAATTGCTAGGATCAGTGATTGTTTAGCCCTTCGACAATCACCATTATACCAGGAATGGGCCACAGACACCTTTTGTTTGGATTTTACAACAGGAAAAAAGATGTTTGCCAGATCACATACTAGGTCTTTATAATTTTTCCCGATTTCTGCTAAGGCTGTATTAGGGACTGTAATATAATTGAGTTGATTAGCGACCTCAAGATATGGAATAACAGTTTTATAGAGGTGTATACAAAAGCAGAGGTTTTAAGCACTTCTGAACTATGGTGTAGGTTAGGTCTCCGAATTGACTCATGTCTGGTTAAAGGTCTGAAATATTTCCCATATCACCTACATCATAAATGTGCATCCTAATTGAAACCGATAGGTCTGTTCGCTATTTAAGTCCTGACTAAATCATTAAAAAAACAAGATTTGCAATGCAAAAGGTATCGCATTTCCCAGAGTTAGAGCTATTGGCTTTGTAAATTACAATTTCTTTTAGCTATATGATTTGGTTTGGAGTGTAGTTGATGTATGAACAGAGACACAGCTGCAGCACTGCCTAGAGGACTTAGAATGAGGACTTAGAATGAGGATTTACCGACTGCACCAGAGAAGCAGCAGCAGCACTGCCTAGAGGACTTAGAATGAGGAATTACCACTTTGTCTGAGTCTTTGTGTAGAGACTCAGTTGGAGCACTGTCTGGTTGACTTAGAATGAGGAATTACCGACGGGACCAGAGAAGCAGCTGCAGCGCTGTCTAGAGGACTAAGAATGCGTAATTACCTACGGGACCAGAGAAGCAGCTGCAGAACTACCTAGAGAAGTTGTAATGAGGATTTACTACTAGGACCAGTGAAGCAGCTGCAGCGCTGTCTAGCCCCTTCCATGCTGGTGACGAACCCCAGCCGTCACGCTCCACGGTGCTCGTGTGCGGATGACGGCTGGGGTTTGTCACGGCCCCGCCCTGTTCGTTCCGCGGCCGCACACGGGGGGAATCGCGGCCGCACGGAAGGGGCTAGAGGACTAAGAATGAAGAATTACCACTGGGACCAGAGAAGCAGCAGCAGCACTGTGTAGAGGACTTAGAATGAGGAATTACCCACGGGCCAGAGAAGCAGCTGCAGTACTACCTCGAGGACTAAGAATGGGTAATTACCTACGGGACCAGAGAAGCAGCTGCAGCACTACCTAGAGGAGTTATAATGAGAATTTACCACTGGGACCAGAGAAGCAGCTAGCAGAAGTGTCTAGAGGACTATGAAAGAGGAACTACAACTGGGAACCGAGACACAGATGCAGCACATCAGAAAGGGATGTTCTAATGTTGCCTGCGGGTGGGGGGTTGATACATCACTAGTGTAAGGGAGCTTGGCATATTTTATGCTAGACAGTCCCTTTAGGAGGTTGCAAGAAACCACCAGGAATATAATTATCTTAGTTTATGAGAGTACCCATTATGCCTGTGCACTCAGGGGCGGTCCTTGTTTGTTATGTTGATACATTAAGGCACTTCAACCCCCATCTCTCCTCTCTCCCCTCGCCAAGGGCAGCATCTGTGGCTGCCCCTTCTAAAGGCACCATTGGCTCCCCTCCCTTGACCCCTGCAAAGGCACCTTCTATCCACCTTCAAAACTGCATTATCTGTGGATAAACATGTGAGACTGCCTTATCTTCTTAAGGACAGCTGCTTCAAACTGGCACCGAAGCTAAATAAAAATAAAACAAGCATTTACAATGCAATAGATCACACAATTACATTGTTCTGAGCTATTGGCATTGAAAATGTTATTGTTTTGTTTTGTTTACCTTTGTGAAGCATTAATCAAATGGTGTAATTAAAAATGGCAATAGCTGGGGGAGGAGCTACGCGCCGAGGAAGATGGCCGCGTGAGCCCTAGGTTCCTCCGTGACCGTCCCCCAGCCTCACTATCCTGTCAATTATCCTGCAATCCGAGCTTGGCATCAGCTCGGGGAAGCTGTGTGGTGCACCGGGAAGCAGGTCTGGACTCCCGGGGATGCTGTGTTCTAAAGATCCCGACGTGAGGGCTCGCGGCCTGTTGCGAGGCTGCAGCTGGGGACCGAGTTGATTCTGAAGCCGCCCGCAAGTCACACAACAGCGGGGACCCAGGCTGGAAGTTACCAGTCGGGCCCGCGTGGCGTCGGCGAAGAGGCGGAGTAGGTGAGTGGCGGGGGAGTGCGTGGTGTGGGCTGCGGTGTGGGGGCCCCTCCCCTTGCGCTACAGTTTGGAGGCTTCTGGGCGGGCAATCGGAGCCCGTTTCGATACGCCACCAGCGTAGCAGTAGTGGCGGCTGCCCGGGACGCGGCCCATCGCGAGGACGGGGGGCGAGGGTCGGGTGGAGGAGCCTTCCCCCGCCCCCCAGCTGCTGCCAGAGGACTCCTGAGGGAGCTGTGGGGCACCGCGGGGATCCCGCGAGAGTGGCTGGCTTGAGAAGAGTCTGACCTCCTACTGCAGCCACTATATGGGGCAATTGTGAGCGGAAGTACCGGGGTGTACAGTGGTGATCCGGGGGGTTACAGTTGGACTTCTTGCACCCTCATAAAGCCTGGGGCAATGCGCATTGCCGTGGAGGCAGACCGCAGGAGACAGGAGTCCCCCCCCCCTCCCTCCGCTGCCTATTTATGAGGAGTGCTGAACATTAGAGTTGGCCCGAGCTGCCGCAAATAGACCCCTGGTTCAACAATTGGCCAGCTCCCCAGGCCTGAGTGGAGCGCGGATTGGGAAAAGGGGATCCTGATTGGAGGATCTCCGCTTCTGGGGTGAACATTTTCGTGGTGGGCCAGGAAGCCGAAACTCAACTCGTAGACCCCCGCCCCATCCCTCTGGTGATTCTTGTAGGGCTGCTCCCTGGGGACCCAGTGGTTGTGCGAACAGATTCTTGGTGTGCTTGTGACATATGGTCGGCGATCGGGGGATTCTTTGACATACGGAGGCGAGGGCTGCCTACAATGGCGACTAAAACTGACGGGCTCTCCATCTGAAACTAAACTCAGCGCGGTGGGCAGTAGAGATTCTGGGGTTCCAGGGACAGAACTGACATTGACGGATGTCATGGCGGCGATAGAGGGAATTAAGTCATCTCTTGGGCAACAAATGGTGGCACTGGACACCAAGCTTTACACTGTGTCGATAGAAGTTAATCTCATTCGCGTGGACCTTACCAAAGTCAATGAGAAGGTCAAATCACTGGACATCAAAACCGCCAGCTTGACATCTTTATGATTTGGAATGGAGACAAGGCACTTTTAACTGATTTTTATAATTGGTTAAATTGTAGAACCCAAGAATTTAATTTCACTCTGTCAAGTGATCAAAATAAAATAAATTTCTTGGATGTATACGTCCAACATGAGAGTGGACAATTACAAGTTAGTCTGTATACAAAACCCACAGACTGAAATACGTTACATTTCACGAGCAGCCATCCACGTACATTAAAAGAAAACCTGCCATACGGACAATTCCTCCGTGAAGGAGGAATTGTAGTAATAAGGATGACTATTTCTCTAATGCTGAAAATTTAAAGGGCAAGCTAGTGGCGCGGGGATACCCAAAAAGATTGGTAAAAGTGGCCCTCAAAAGAGCATGGTATACCCAGCGAGAGGTTCTATTAGTTCCCAAATCACGAGAGAAAGATACACCGCTAACATGTGTCCTTACATATGACCCCAGAGCCAATAGAGTTAAAAAATTGATTCAAAAAAATTGGGAACTAATCGAACACCTAGGAATTCCAAAATCGCTCTTCGCCTTTAGAAAAGGCAAAAATGTTCGCCAACATTTGGTGAGAGCAGTAAGAAAATCTGAACCCCCACAAAAAGATCTTCGAGAACTATTGAAATTGCCCCCAATAGTTGGACAATATCGGTGTCAAAATTGCTTGGCATGCAGGTTGACGAAAGATTCCAAAGAGGTAAACATAAATGGCCAGATACACTAGCAAAGAACATTTTCTAATTGTAACTCTAAAAATATAGTGTATTGCATTAGGTGCCCCTGCAATATGTTTTATATAGGCCAGACGATCCAAGCCATAAAAAAACAAAATTTGCAGCATAAATCACGGGTTAAATGCAAAATACAAGGAGCTCAACTGGTGAATCACTTTAAAACCTCAAACCATTCGGAAAAAGATATAGAATGGACAGTTCTATGTACTTTGAGCATCACAAACAGAGGTGAGGTAGAGACTAAATTAAATCGACTTGAAGCCAGATTAATTGAAAAATATCAGACTTCAAGGACAGGCCTTAATGACAAAGATGAAATTTGGGCTTTGGTATAATAACTTCATCAATGTATCTGGTGTATTTTCTAAATCTGAAAAGATTGCAAGGAGTGGCGGCACAACACTGGGCTATAAGGTGTGTGTTCTTTGTTTTTGTTACATATTTACTATATATTTGATTTGTAGAGGAGGTGTATATTCATATTAGAAATTAGTGATAGTGCACAAGAGATTTGTTTTGCTAATTAGTTAGGAAGGGCTCTTCCTATATATTTGATATATGGTGTTAAATACCCATATATATTAATTGTGCGTTAGAACTTTACCGCAACTGATTACCTATCGGTATAAGTTTTAGAGGAATATCCTTGATGCCAGTAAGTAGATAAGCCCTCTTTTGACTGCTTTAGTTTTGCCGGTTAGAACATAGTTTCCTTAGTCCTTCCTTGATTTTGATAGCCAGAACGTGAGGGTTAAGGAACTTCCGCACAGATGATGCTGGACATGATGTGGATCGTAATGGCGGCCAGGGTGGACGCGAAGTAACAACGCGGATAAGAGGTAGAATTTGATTACGTTACTCTTTCCTGATAATGTGTGATATACTTTGTGCCAAGAAGGGGCAGTACTAGGTTCTAATTAATGCTTGTGTTGTGTTTAGAAAAACTGCAAATTACTTTTGAGCCACAATTTGAGAAGACTAGGAATAGAGGCATCCACAGTGTTTGTAAGCGCTGGGTAAGTCTCGCCGATAATTGTTTTTTAGTTTTTTGGTAGAACGAATGACTTCTGGTATTTAGTGTATTTACGATACGTTTTGCCTTCAGCAGTACTGAATTGTGGAAGCTGGGAAATAAAGATATACGTGCAGTTCAAAGATCCAAGGGATATAATATAAGACGGTATTCAATGGAATTGTCGAATCATATGCACAGTTGGAATCTCGTCACCTTCCGTTTCTCACATTTAGTGTTGGTTGTGGAATCACGTACTAGTTCACATATAACAATTTAATGTGGTCACCTTGGCATAGATGGATCCCTGTTTTTGAGAATTATGAGGCTTGTTTTTAACTTTATTTTTCACACGGGTGTGTAAATGTAAAAGATGCCGTACCACTTCCAGGAAACTTAGATAAAGTAGAACAATGATTATACAATGTCTCTATGTGTATTTATATGTATATATGAAGAACTAACAGTCCCTAGTGTATATGTGGATATTTGTAAAAAAATTATTGTTTTTGATTCTTTAGGTGGAATCTTGAACGCCCTAGTCCTGATGAGTCCTGGAAATTAGAAAGGCTGAAACGTGTCAAAATTTTGAATATGTAAATGAAAACTAGAAGGAGTATAAAAATAATAGAGGCTAATGAATATACCTCTTATGCTCCAATTACTTGATGGTGACCTCTTTGTAAGGAATGTCTTTGGTTATATATGGTTTGGAAGCATCCTTTTGTTGAAAAAATAAGGGCGAAGACTCTTAAAGGTTCAGAAAAATTCAAAAAATCTATATGCGAGTTTGTGAATAATATAAATACGAGCGTGTATGTATATAACGTTGTTTGTGTGTATATTGTATATATATGATTATGTGTATTAGTGGTGTGTGTGTGTGTGTATATATATATATATATATATATATATATATATGTTTGAAAAACAGTTAAAAAAACTACATATAATTCTTTTTTTATGAAGATGGTGAAATAAACAGAACAAAAACTTTATTATTTTGAAAAATTCTTTCTGGGTTGCCATTGTTTAGGGAGTCTTAAAAGATACAGATTTGGTTCATAAGTGAGTAAAACACAAAATAGGAAGAGATAATTAGGTGTATCGATATCCTTTAATTGTTTGGATTATTAGTCCCTAGGCATCATTTTCATTGTTCTCTAACTCTAGGGCTAGAGACTCTATCCTCCCGGCGGCACGTCAAGGAGGACCCCTCCGTTATGAGAATGCCACACTCCTTCTTTCCCGACTTTACCCAACTGGTACAGAAGCAACGCCGTAACTTTCTGGCTGTCAAGAAAAAACTGTGCGACAGAGGATACAAATATGCCATGATGCTCCTGGCGCGTCTGCGGGTGGAGGCCGATGGTCGGACATGGTTCTTTGATAACCCGGACGTGGTATCCGACTGGATTGACAGCCGCCCCCGATGGCTCCGAGTCTCAGGATCGAGATGGGAGGGAAGAGGCCGAAGAACAGGAATGAGTCCAAGCCTCGCTACGTGAGCTCTCCACAGACTGTCAGGTATTGGGTCGTGACTCGGCAGGCGGCCTGGTAGGAACTTCCCGGAGAGCATTGAACTATATCTATGTTTTTGTGCTCGGATGGACAATGGTGTTTATTAAACGTGAGGATAGGGGGGAGGGTGCGGGATGCCATTCCCCCCTCGTTTACTACATTTAGTAGCTTAGAAGTTGTTTGTTTAGAGCGACAGGCACTCTGCTAGATGGGGATGGGATTTTGCTGTATGCAGGGGTGCAGGGTGGGGGACGGGGATGTTTTAAGTCTTGGTTTCATTTTTTCCCTTTTTTTTGATTTTAATTTTTGAATCAGGTGATAACATTGTGAATGTACTGACAATGTGGATTTTATGTCCGCATAGAAGGGGCACGGTCACAGTCAGACAAATTTCAAGTGGGTCAAATGTCGACACCTAGCGGGAGGTCGGGGATAAAGGTGCTGAGTTGGAATGTGAATGGCCTTGGGGACCAGATCAAGAGAGGAATGGTTAGTCAGTTGATGAAAAGACATTCTCCTGATGTCGTACTATTGCAAGAGACACATCTCGTGGGTGATCGCTGCATGGCTCTCCATAAGGGAGGCTATAGATTGGTGGCGCATGCTGGGTTTACCATTGGGTCTAGGGGGGGAAGGAATATTGGTGAAAAACTCCTTTCCTTTAACAATCCACCACATGGTCCGACAGGAGGTGCCGCTACATTGGAATCTCGGGTCAGTGGGAAGGGAAGAGGGTTACCTTCTCAAAATAAGGCCACTCAAAGCCGAATATATGAACATGGCGACAAGGCTGGTAAACTGATTGCTTGGCTCGAACGTGGGGAGTGGGCATCGCGGCTTGTGCCGGAGTTACAAGGAGCGGATTCCAGCATGGTCACAGAGCATCAGGCAGTGGCAGATGAGTTCTCTGACTATTACAGAGGTGTGTACACTTCAGTCGGTGGATATACGGAGGCTGAAAATAGTGATATGATAAAGGACATCCGCATGCCCGTGCTGTCGGCCGACGATAAAGGCTATTTAGATTCCCTTTTCACAGATGATGAAGTGGCACAGGCGATTAGAGGGGTAAGATCCAGGAAGGTAACCGGCCCAAACGGTATCCCAATAGAACTGTATAAATTAAATGCCACAAGCTTGCCCCATATGTCCGATCCATGTTCACGGAAAGTAAGGAGAGAGGTCGACTCCCATATGACCAGCGGGTGGCAAACATAGTAGTTATACACAAAGCAGGCAAACCCAAAATTCTCTGCTCCTCATACAGGCCAATCTCACTGCTCAATGCTGAGCCTAAAATCCTGGCGAAGCTACTGGCCACCAGACTGGTTAAGGTAATCACCAGCTTGATACATCCAGACCAGTCGGGTGTTATGCCACGCTGAAACACAGCTCTCAATCTGCGTAGGTTGCATGGGATACTGGGTGGTGCCCCGTCGATTCATGTGCCAGCGGTATTAGTGTCACTGGACGCCACTATGGCGTTTGATAGGGTTGAGTGGTCCTACCTGTTCGCAGTATTGGCGAAGATGGGCTTTGGACCGGAATTTATAAGCTGGGTACGTTTGTTATACGCTGCCCTCTTGGCCAGGGTAATCGTCAATAACTATAAATCGGCCGACTTGCCCCTTGGAAGTGGCACGAGACAGGGGTGCCCCCTGTCCCCGCTCCTCTTCGCTCTAGCCTTGGAGCTTCTGGCGGCTGGAGTCAGATGGGACCGATCAATACGAGGTCTGCGGTGGACACTGGAGTGGGAGGATAAAATCTCGTTGTATGCGGATGATATCCTCCTTTACCTCACTAACCCCAGGGACTCTTTGATCAATTTTCTAGATATACTTGCCATTTTCGGAAGATATTCCGGATTCGCAATTAATTGGTCGAAGTCGGTGCTCTTTGTCCTCAGGGGCGAACCGCCGGTGCTACCGCAGTCGTGCCTTATACAGATTGAGCCGGCAGGGTTTAAGTATCTTGGAGTATACGTTACACTTGACCTGAAGAAACGATATCTCAATAATCTGGAACCTCCCCTGGATCGGCTCTAGAGGGTCGTGGAGCGCTGGAAGGCTCTTCCACTATCCCTGTTGGGTAGAGCAGTTCTGTTTAAGATGATGGCCTTTCCCCGATTTCTATATGTATTACAGAATACAATGGACCCGGTACCAGCATCCTATTTCAAAGAGATTGAGGCTCTCCAGAGGAAGCTTCTCTGGGATGGAAGATCACGCATAGCATTTTCTAAGCTTACTCTCCCGTGGTACGGCGGTGGGATTGGGCTGCCAGACCTGCGGAAATACTATTGGGCTTCTCAGCTCGCTGCGGTGAACCATGTTCTTTACGGACCTCCGTGAGATCCAGGATATGCCATGCACCGTGGGCTGGGGCCAGGAGTTGACCTCACCAGAGGGCTGTACGCCAGACCGAAGCGGTTTTCCCTGGTGGGTCCTACGGCACATGCTGTCCATGTGTGGCACGCGGCGAATAGATATCTTGCCTGGGAAGGGAGACTCACCATGGCCACCCCCTTATGGAATTCAGAGAGACTGGGGAGCTTGTGGAAGACCAAGGGATTTGACAAATGGGATCTTATCGGGATTACACAGATTAAAGATATGTGGGGAGGGGGTACAGTACATACCTTTGCCTCTCTCAGGCAGCATTACAGCCTACACAATAGCGATTTCTTTCAGTACCTCCAGGTTAGGCACGCACTCCTCACACACATACCTAGGGACGACGCAGTTCCTGGGGCCTCTCCTCTGGAAGACCGTGTACTAGATGGGTACCTCCCCGAGAAGACCATTTCTTTAATATATAAAAAGCTCATTAATCACACGGAGGACCTGCTGGGACATATTAGAGCCCAGTGGATTGCTGATGGGGTGGAGTTAGATGATGAAGATTGGATGGAGGCGATCTCCTCTCCGAGAGTGGTTGCGAGCCAGATGCGACTTCGTCTGGTACAATTCAAGATATTGCATAGGTCATATGTCACAGGGCCGGGCTTCGCCTGGTACGAATGGGCCTCATAGAGAGTGGCGCATGCCGAAGGGGGTGTGGAGAGCTCGGCATATTTATGCATATTCTCTGGCATTGTGCGGAAATGCCGGAGTACTGGACTAAGATTCATGACGAGATGAGAGGTGCTCTGGGGGTGGAGATAAGGCCAGAGGTCCGGAGATGTCTGCTGAATGTGTGGGAAACTACGGACCTGAATACATATGGGGAGCAATGGGTAACTCTGGCGTGTATGTTCGCGAAACGAAATATCGCTCAGCTGTGGGGAGCCAGTCAGCAGCCCCGGGTCTCTAAGTGGGCGGAGGACCTGGATTGGTGTATGTTTCGGGAGAGGTCGGTGTATGTGGCCAGGGGTTGTCCAGAGAAATGGGGGAAGGTGTGGGGGACCTGGAATAGCTACCGAGGAGAGATTTGTGAGCCCCCGGCGCAGCAGGTAGAAGTGGATGTGCTTGAATCCCCGTGACATGGTACTTATATACTGTGTTTATTATTTGGTACAAACGGAACTGTGTCTTTGTCCGCTGCTGATATTGTATTTCACCTGATGTTTTTTTTTTTTTTAAATTAATTTCCTTTTTGTCGATTGATAATGAAAATATATATATTTTTTTAAATGGCAATAGCTGTAAAAGGACGGTGCGAACCAGGAGGACAAGAAAACGGGTGCACTCTCCGGGAGCGGTGAAAAGTATGCACTTGGAGAGTGCAAGGGGGCGTCTCACAGAGAAGTGTGAAATAAGGGTACTCAGACGTGCTTAAAAAAGGGTATGGCCAGATAGGGGTGACTAGAAGAGTGAAATGAGAGTACACTCTCAGAGGGAGCAATTAACTGGAACTTACACAGAGGGGAGAGGAGAGGTTACTCACAAAAAGTGAGTAATGGGAATACACAAAGTGAGGGTGTAAGTTTAGGGTACTCATGTACACTGGTGTAAAATTAGGATAATCGCCAGAGGGTGGGAAAAGAAGGTGCTAAGTGAAGAAGTAAATTGAGAATACTAGCAGAGAGTGTGAAGAGAAGTAGTGGCTGGTCAAGGATGTTGATATCCCGAGAGGATAGAACAAGCGAGTAATGAGAAAGGTGTAAAATAATGTGTTTACAAGAGTATATTCACAAGGAGTAGGGGAAAAAAGAGGGTACTGGCAGAGAGGCACTAACAGAGGTGTAAAATGAAGGCTCTTGACGTGAAGTGACAGGAGGGGCAGTTTGGAGGGGGGTTCCAAGGAAGACCTAATAAGAGGGTACTGACAGAGAGAGGTGTCTATTAGAAGCCAGGGTGAGGCTTTTTGTACAGTCCATGCACTCATGGTGTCCTCCAGCCCTGTAGTAACCTTCAGGAGAAACGTCCCAGCAGACACTGCGGCCATGCTGAAGGCGGCCATGGGGCAGCAAAAACTCTGGCTGTGTCCTGAAAAGCAGCCCTGCCTGAAGGGCAACAACTGTAAGAATGCAAGCCAGAGACCAGTGCCCTCACTGCCTGCACGTAAGATGTCTCCTGGTACTGGCAGCGCCCTGTCGAGTTTCAGAGCAGTGCTCGAGCAGTTGGAAAATACTCTTTTTTTTCAAGAAAAACTCAAATAAAAGCCCAAAAGTCTGACCGCCTCCCTCTCCTACCCCAGTGCGAGGTTCCCCGTACCTTTGTGCACCGCAATCCAGGGAGGGAGGCGGAGAGTCAACGAGAAGCCAGTAACCGGGCGCAAATATGAAAAACATGCCAGAAACAACAAGGATTTGAAGCTCCCAGATCCCTGAGCATGTCAGAGAGCGGGAAGGGAAAGAGAGAGATGGCGAGCGATCAGGAGAGGGGGAGAGAAGACAAAGTGGAGGTAGGGAATCGGGGAAACAGGTAATGGAAAAAGGGGGGACAGAGCAACATGGGAGAAGAGGAGAAAAGGAAACACAAACCGCGCCAATGAAACTTTGTGCCTTATCTCCTGGGAGCCCTTTATTGTGCCCCGGAGTGAAAGTTTGTAGCGGGGTGTTAGTTTGAGCAGGGCTAACTGTGCTGAGGGCTTGAGTGTTCTATGGGACAGTTGTTCTCTTCCCCCTCCTCCCCGCCTCTTCTCCCTGAGGACTGCAGCCCCTGGAAGTGGTGGTGGGGGATGATGATGATGGTTTTGGCAGCGGTGCCCTGGGTTCCGGTGCCTGCTGTTGTTGTTGCCTGAGAAGGCAGGCCTGGTATTTTGGAAAGGTGACCGCTTTTCAGAGGAATCTCTGGAATGAGGGAAAGAAATGGAATGGAGTGAACTCAACCAGTCAGTTGCAGCTCAGGGAGGGGCCATGGAAAGGGGCCAGGCTCGGAAGGGGGCGTGTCTGCACCTCCAACCTGGCGGCTCCTCCCCATGAGCTCACCAGAGGCGCCGCCTGCCAGCAGGGCAAGAGGAGGAAGAAGGGGTGGGGTGAGAACGGTCTCTGCTAAACTCTCTTGTGTGCCCTTGATGCATAGACAGGGGGCTGGGATTAAAACCGGAGCAAGGGAAAACAGTGGCAGTCCCGGAGAACTCTTTGATTACACTCCGACCGCAGCAGAGGTAGGACAGTGCCGGAGGAGTGCTACGACCAATAGAGAGCCTCCTAAAACGCCAAGATCAGTGCTTCATACACGACGAGACAGAGCAAGAACTAGAACAGGCCTCGAGTCTGATGAAAGGGAGTGTTTAATAAAAACAAGAAAACAGCAATGAGAGCAGCGTCTTGAGTGTGACGAGCTCCAAAGTATGGTCAGACTGATGTTGTCAAAGATGCTTATTTTGTATTTTTACGCTCGGCGGTGGAGAGCCGCGCAGGCTCGATCGCACTGGCCTCAGTGTGCAGGGTAGTGCCTGCAAACTTTCTTATCTTTAGGGGGGCCATCTGTTTCTAATTAGCATGGCCGCACTAAGGTCATGCTAATTAGGAACAGATGGCCCCCCCTAAAGATAAGAAAGTGCTTCACAACAGTCGTGAAACAGACCATCCTTTCCGGTTGGGCCGGACGAAAAGGGTAAAGGGCGGCAATATAAAAAAAACTCATTTTCAATGGCAGGCCACCGTTTAAGATAAACGGTGACGCCAGCCAATGAAAAAGAGGGGCGGGGCTTCAAGGCCCCTTCTGAAATCTCCTTGCTCACAAGAGGTCTCACAGAGCGGGCAGCGCATTGCGCTGCAACGCTATGCAAGACCTAATAAAAACACATAGACGCAGCTGCGCCCTGCAACAGTCAGTAGCACGTTTAAGTTTCCTATAACCAAGACGTTAAAGGAGGAGGGGGGCATTTAGCCAGTCAGCCGAGAAACGGGTATAGAAAGTGTTGCAAGGGGAGGGAGACTGTAAAGAAAAACAAGCATTGGCAAAGCCAATGGGTTGCGCCTTTAAAAAGGCTGAGATTTAGCTTTGCCAGTTTGTTTGCAATGCATTAGTTAGAGTGGTTCAGTATGTACTTGTATACTGTACATCTAGATTTTATGTATCATAACGTATGCATGCTGTGTATGTTTGTGCTATGTCTATATATGCGATTGTTACTGTATGTTAGAGTGCTTCAGCTCAGTGCTGGCCTGATAGTATCAGGGGTGGGTTTGGGTTGAGAAGAGTCCACAGACATTTCAGTGTGTGAAGCTATAAATCTGTAAATGTGACTGTCTTGTTTTGAAAACATGCTTGAAAAAATCCTTTAAACTGCAGGTTTGCTGTTTCTAAGTGCTATAAAATGTACATAGGGAAACAAATGTGGCTTGTGTTGCCTAATACTATTTTATTTGTGTTCTATTGTAATTGGCTTTATATACTGCTTACTACCCCTGACAAGGCTTTGAACCACTATACGGAAAGTAATAAACTTCTCTGGAACCCATTTCTAGTGGTTAATCCAGTGGTTTTTGATTATTGTTGGTTACTGATATTAGTTTTGCGCTCTTAGGGGAAATCATTCCATGCCTTTGCGCCAGTTCCTTTGGGAAGAGAAAAGTAAATAGGAGTAAGGTGCTGTTGTGAAGTCGTCATGTTGTCATCATTCCTACTAACATGGAAAATGACTAGAGGAATTGAATGTGAGCTTAATTCACTTATTTTGGCTTTCTTTTAAACTGTCAAAGCTTTTGGATCTAGGGTTCTTTCCTCATCATTAGTACAGTTTTACGAGTCAGTGGACATTACTTTTGTTTTTAAATATGCATTTTTTACTTCACCTCCATTTAGCATCATTGAAACAAATGTTCTGGAACATTCTGTTACACTTCAGGGACAACATTTATATTAGAAAGAAGTGGGAAGTCCCGAAACAGGCTGACAGGTACTTTGTTAATCAGACTGTTTTTTTTGGCTATTAGTGTTTGCAGGTAAAAAGCCCGTGGAAAACCACATTAACTGTAAAAAGATTTATTCAAAATAAGTTAAGACAAAATACTGATAATGCAATCTAAAAGTAATACATTGCAGCATTAATTCAGAACAGAAACAGTATTATTCTACTCACTCTATACTCTTAGTTCCATGTAGTTTTTGTTAATGGGGAAGCTGAGCTACAGTAGTTTTAATGTAACCATGTTTGTTGTATTTTATAATCTTAACATGATGCATTTTACCTTAAACGTAAAAACCAATTGCATTTGGGCATTTTCAAAAATAAATTCTTCTTCTATGTAGTTTCACACTAAAAATAAACAAACGCATCTTTCTGCTGCTGACATACTGTGGCCATTGTCACTGTGAGCTAAGGAAACAGAATATATATATTTTTATCTTATTTAGAACTCCTTCTACTGAGGTAGCGAAATAAGCTCCTCCTGTCTAATGCATTTTGTAAATGCACCCAATGATTTTTTTAAAATAATTTTGACATTATCAATATGAAAACGCTGAAAGGAGCAGCGAGACGAACGTGACTGTGTCTGAACATGAAGTAAAAAGCAGGGAAGAGAGATCTTGCTGCTGTGGGGTTGCGCCTCATTTTCATTGCTCCTTCAGGTGCCTGTGAGCTCTTGCACTGAAAGGGACCGAGGTATACACCAAGAGCATTAGGCAATGCTCACCACTAGAAATGGAGGAGGCCAATAGGAACTGTAACAGTAAACACATTTCGCACTTCCCACAAAGGAGTACTCCAGTAGAGGGAGAGAGGTCAAGAAAACATGCGCTCCTGAAAGTAAAATAAACAAGCACCTATTTGGAGTATAGCCGAAGAAAGTTTGTCATTTAAAAACGACCTCAGAAATCTGAATCCTGAACCGTGGAATAATGAATTTCATAACAAATTGTTGTGTTTAAATCTGGCACGGACAGCCCTGAAAATCATTTTCTGCGAGTACTTACGTTTGGTTATGTCTCACAAACTTGTCCGACTTTTGAAGCCTTCATTAAAAGCTGTAACGTTAACAACACCAGGAAAATATGTCAGAAAACTCCACCCCATCCTCAACCAAACAAACAAGCAGCTGCTACAACAGTTGTAATTACACAAAGTCAGCGCTCACAAGGGAAACTAGCTAATAAAACAAGCAGCTCAAGAGGAGTGGTGGGGGCCGGCACAGGGAGAGAAGGTGGAGGGGTGCAGGGGAGACAATGAGGCACCGCAGCTGCTCCCCTGCGTGCTGCTGCTCGCTCCCGCAGGCAAAATGCTGTGGGAGTGAACCTTTCAGAAGAGCTGGGACATGCACTCACCTTCAGTCTTTTGAAGTTTTTATTTTGAAGAAGACACATGTGAAAGCCAACCCAATGTGTAGGAGGAGTCCGACACACACAGAGTAGCTACAACAAGCCTCGCAGTGCAGCGCATGCGTGCTGCGCTAGAGTCGACCTAAAATATAGGTGAAGAACCAGGAAGAGAGAAACAGGCAGCAGAATTTTCTGTACAATTCACGATCTGGTCTGCTGAGTCCCAGCTGGGGAGTCGACCTGACCTCCAGGTCAGCGCTGGCAAGATCCAGTCCGTGGTTTGTAGGTCTCTCCTCCGTCGACTGCAGAGGCTTCCTGTGAAAAAATACAGCATTGGGGTGAACTGGAAATGAAGAGCTGCAAAGAACGGACTGACTGGCTGTGTTTGGCCACCCAGAGCGGCAAAGGCATTTGTATATTGAATTATTTTGAAAGTGGATTGCAGCCAAAGTGGATTAAAAACCCTGTCTATGCCCTTCTTTCAGATATCAAATAAATGGCAAGTACTGAAAGTGTTTAAATAACACAATTGTTACTAAACAGGCAGATAAGGGTTTGTTTTATAAACATTATTTTTGATTTTACTTTCTGTCAACCGCCGGATTATGTGCATTGCCTCTTGGGCTGTTTTGAAAGCGTTTCTGTTGCGAAGAGACCAGTAAATATGATATTTATAAACGTAAATATTTCTTCTTAGCGGTGTGATAGAGCGTGTCTTCAGTGCTTAATTTGTAAATAAACAAGTGCCAAGGCCCTCTTCAGGAGGCCACTGCAGCTTACACCACCCATTGCCCATGCCAATGTCCGTGCCACCTACAAATATGACATTTTAGACTATTCAAAGCACCCAAAGCTATAAGAATGGTGTGGACGGCAGGTAGTAGTAAGTTTCAAAGGATTTTGAATTAATAAGTGTTTTGTGCTGATCTCTAAATTAGACATTCAGTGCCAGAACATGGCAGACTACCATAAGTGCCTCTGCTGAGCACCAGAAACCACTGGGTCAAATTAAGCACTGCGTGTCCTGCAGGCAGGTGAAAACCATTTAGTGAAATAGTGCATGAAAGCTGTAATTAAATCCTACAGAGTAACAACACATGTAACGTTGCCTCATGGGAGGTTACAAAATGAGATATGGTGGTACTAAGGAGGGACTACTAAGCCTATTGACCACTGAAAAGCACAGTTTACAGTGGACAGTGACACAAGCCAATGAGAATTATGGGCGGAGCTTCAAGTCCATACCTGAATACAGCATGCCTTGCTCGCATGCGAGGCCCAGACTCGACCTAATAAGCTGCAGCGATCACAAAGCAAAAACTGTTGGTTTCTTTATGTAATACATCCATGAGATAAGGAATTTAATGTTTGATTATGCAGATTTCTTTTGTGAATAATCCCTCGTACTTTGCACAGGAAGCATTCCATAGGAGGTGTAATGAAACAGTAGAAATCCAACAACATGAGGTGACCGAGAAATATTCCTGGGAGCAGAGCTGAAGTCAACAGTATGTAGATGTAATTGGTAACTGTAGTTCTTGCTAATAAATGCACTGTCAAACTAAACGTAAAAAGGGATTTTGCGTTGTAGAAAACATATTTAAAACAAGCATTTGCAATGCAATAGGTTGCATTAATTAAGTTTGAGCTATTGGCATTGCTAAATATTGCAACACCAATTGCAATAAAAGTCTATAAATTGTAGGTCAAAAAAAATGTGTATTTATTTTTTGTAGCAATGGTGGCATGCTGCGCATTAGATGATTATGTGTAAAAGTAAAGTGCGCCATACTGCGATTGCTACAATAGTTAATTGTGGATGCGTTAACAAATGATGTGTGCACTGATGGGTGATGGTGTGTATGCCTGTAGAAATTGTGCGCTTGTGGTGTGTGTGCCTGGTGGAAGTGTACACGGCCCGCTGGTGGTGTGTGCACCTGGTGGAAGCATGCACTGACGGCTGGTGGTGTGTGTGCCTGGTGGAAGTGTGCACTGACAGCTGGTGGTGTGTGTATGCCTGGTGAAAGCGTGCACTGACAGCTGGTGGTGTGTGTGTGCCTGGTGGAAGTGTGCATGGACGGCTGGTTGTGCGTGTGTGCCTAGTGGTAGCGTGCACTGACGGCTGGTGGTGTGTGTGTGCTCGGTCAAGGCGTGCACTCACGGCTGGTGGTGTTTTTGTCCGGTGAAAGCGTGCACTGATGGTGTGGTTGTGTGTGTGGTTGTGTGTGGTTGTGTGTGTTTGTGGTGTAGTTGTGTGTGTGTGGTGTAGTTGTGTGTAGTTGCGTGTGTGTGGTTGTGTGGTGTAGTTGTGTGTGTGTGTGGTGTAGTTGTGTGTGTGTGTGTGTGGTGTAGTTGTGTGTGTGTGGTTGGGTGTAGTTGTGTTTGGGTGTAGTTGTGTTTGGGTGTAGTTGTGTGTGGTTGTGTGTAGTTGTGTGTGGTTGTGTGTGTGTGTGGCTGTTTGTGTGGTTGTGTGTGTGTGTGTGTGTGTGTGTGTGGTTGTGGGTGTGGTTGTGTGTGTGTGGTTGTGTTCTGAGTTACTGGGCGAGTAAAAATACCCCACGACCTGCCGAGTGTCAGCGTAAATCTGCTGACACCCCTTCCTCTGGTTATTCGGCTGAGGAGGGGGCTTGACCACTGACACCCTTTAATGACCGCAAGAGGGGAGAGGGAGACACAATTTGGGTATCTCGTTTTATTGCTCCCCGGGGCCCTGGCAGCTGTCCTGTCGGCCCCAAAAGGCGATCATTATCGACAGGTTAATCAATACCCAGCAGCTGACACTACAGCACGCAATAGGGGAGGGGTCGTTCTGGTGCAGAGGGGCAGCCATGGGTCTAAAATCACACGCAGGACTGTACTTCTTACAAAAAACAATTATTTAATGCAGAACAATGACTTATCACTGCAGCACACTGTCTTCTGCGCACTCCAGCCCATAGCAGAGCAAGTCATGCCATGGAGAGACGTGGGGCATAATGCACTGGGTGATAACAATAGTAATAAGCGCAATAAAGCCACAAGACTTGCAGCAAGCGATATAATAAAACAGCAAATAACATAATTATTATTGCTATAAATTACTATGAATTAGCTCCGAAGTGTAAAAATAAAAACCGTGTTCAGATGGTGCTACCGGGTGGCGCTGCAGCAGGCCACGGGTCACTGCTCGTTTGCACAACCCGTGTTATGGGAACCGCGCCTTTTAGGGGCCCCAAGAAGGGATCTAAGTGTGACCCCTGACATTGACGAGCTAAAAAAGGTGGCCGGAAGTGTAAAATCAGGCTCTCCCAGGGATTCGGCCCCAGCCAAAATTTTGAGAGGCAATATGGAGACATTAGCGCCGTATGTCAGGCATCTCCTGACACTGTCGTTTGACTCTGGTAGGGTTCCAACGGCGTGGAAACAGGCAGTGGTACTTCCACTTAAGAAGAAACCACAGATTAGCATAACCCAAATGAGTAACTTACGGCCTATCTCACTTCTTCCCTATATCGCCAAAATAGCGGAAAAATTGGCTAACCAACAACTCACGGCTTACATTGAAACCCAACAACTCTATCATCCCACTCAGACGGGCTTCCGTGCTCTCCATTCTACGGAGTCTGCTCTACTCTTCTCCACGGAGATGATACGGAAGCATGTGGATGAGGGTCAAACTGCGGCACTGATTCTTTTAGATCTCAGTGCCGCGTTTGACACTGTGGCTCATCACACTCTGCTTCAGCGCCTGAAAGAGGGAGGAGTCATTGGCAAAGCATGGCAATGGCTGAAGTCCTTTCTCCTTGGGCGCAGTTTCTGTGTGGAGCAGGGGCCCCATAGGTCCAGAGCTATCGCCCTGAACCAGGGAGTTCCCCAAGGCTCTAGCCTCAGTCCCACTTTATTCAACCTCTATGTTGCCCCAGTGGCATCAATCGCGGAGAAACATGGGGTTGCTGTGGTGACCTACGCGGACGATACTCAGCTGGTTGTAGCTCGTTCACAACAACTGAACAGGCAGCTAGTCAGTTTACATCCTGCCTCCAGGACTTGGCCAATTGGATGTCAAACAACTGTCTCAGATTAAACGGAGACAAGACGGAGGTGCTTATCGTAGGCAAGTCTCCGTCTGTTTGGACATCCGCATGGTGGCCCCAGACTTTGGGCCCCTTACCCCAACCTAAAGATCAGGTCAAGAACTTGGGTATCTGGATGGACTCGAAACTATCTTTTGAGTATCATACTAGACGTGTAGCCGGTACTTGCTTTGGCATTCTCCGCTGTTTGAGAAACACGCTCGATCTGCTCCCAGTGTCAGCAAGGAAGGCCCTGGTCCATGCCCTGGTTACTTCCAGGCTGGACTATGGGAATGCCTTATATTTGGGAGCTAACGTGAGATGCCTCCAACGATTGCAAGGCATCCAAAATGCTGCTGCACGCCTAGTACTGACACTGCCAAAAAGATCTTCTTCCAAAAAGGCCTTGGGGACGCTTCATTGGTTACCAATTAAAGAGCGTGTCCAGTTTAAGATCCTGTGTATAGGCCATCGGATCGCTCATGGCAAGGGCCCTAGCTTCCTGCGGAATCTGCTCACATTGTATAAACCCACTAGGCTCCTCCGTTTGGAGGGCACTGGGTTAATGTGCATCCCGAAGACCAGCAGGGCCAGGATGGGCGGCAGATCCTTCTGCCTCTTGGCGGTGCGGAGTTGGAACACTCTCCCTCTCAGACTCCGGATGGAGCCGTCCGAAAAAGTTTTCCGTAAAGAACTCAAAACACACTTGTTCCCCAAGTTATAATCTGGTTTTTTTTCGTGAGCTGTACTAGGGATCATTTAGGCCACTGAATAGCGCGGGGACACACTGGCTAGTGTAACCAGGCGCTCTATAAACTCAGTCTAAATAAATATAAATAAATACAAGACACCAGTGAGGTCCTTATTCAAATGTGCGCAGGAAGCTGTTCTTTCAGTGCCTTAAGTAACGTGTAAGAGGTTCGTGACACGATTTAGTCCTTACTGTCCTCTGGCTATGAGCACCAGACATATTACTAAAGGTAGTTTTTTGATCGACCTCGGAAGGATGAAAGGCGGAGTCGAATCCGTGGAATTCGCAAACACCGACGTCTGCAGCAAGTGTGGCAAACCACCGAGCACTCTTTCCAAGTGCATTGGTGCCTGTTCAGTGCCTCTTCCACCTGAGATGCGCGAGGCAGGGATGCCCCCCACAAGGACTTCCTTCTAAGCACGCGTTACTCCCTGCAGCCGGAAGCCCACCCAAGACACTCACGGTGGTAGTGTCACGCGTGTGGGGGGAGGGACATTAAATCATAAATGGTCCCAGGAGGCACAGCAGTGTCAGATGCACACTTTGCATCCACCGCAAAAAACAAACACTCAGCGCTCCCCCCTTCCCAGCTACAAAGTCGTGATTCCTCGGCGATGAATCACCCTGGCTGTGAAATCCTCCAAAACCAGCCTATCGCCCAAGAATTTTCCACATTCCTCTCACAGGTCCTGGGCACCGCTGCTGGGGCGCGGCCCGCTAGCCGCAAGCCATCTGTGAGCCCCTCGGTCCAGCCCCATCGGCCTCTGCCTTGACACGACTCCCCTTAATGTGCAGGGTGGCCGATTGCCCCCCCCCTCCCTACCCCCCACGTCTTGACTGTGGGCCCATAAGCTGGGTGTGGGAGCTCCGTGGCAGAGGATAGTTTCAGCAGGGCCGGCTTCATCTTTCATCTTCTTGAACATGATCAAAATTAAATCCACTGAGTTGGGTAATTACAGCAAAAACACAGCCCTCATTTTATCAGTTTCAGAACAGTGAAAAAGTGAATAGGCCATGCTTTATTTCCAGAGTTTGGACTTCAGTTCTCACAGATGCATATACCTCTTGAATTTCAATTTCCCGGTCTCCCAAAAAAGCACGCAGACTCAGAAGGGGTCCAGGCCAACACACCCCATTTATGACAGACCCGAGGCATGCTGGGATAGCGTGCTGTCAAGGGTCTGTGGTGCCTTCAGCCACTCCTGGCTTGACATCCAACAGTACTATTTATGCTCGGACTTTCAACCCGTCGTACAATGTTAAAAACAAACTACAAGTCCCAGAATGCAACGTGTCACTGGCTGAGAAACCAGGACTGCAGACCTTTTGCACACTCATCTGTCACGCGTTTCCCTGTTGTATCCCTCCAGCACTCTGCACCCACTGTCGCAGGGCCATCTTCTCTGTCCTGCACCTCCTCTGCCGCCCCCCTCCTCCCCCCTACCCCCGGACTTGCAGGCAGGTCAGTGCTTATATGGTACAGAGATACACATGATCGGTCCATTGACAGGTATGCGGCAAAGCACCCATGAATGCCCAAGCTGTATATTGGTTGTTTCATAATCAGTCATTTTTAGCCAAAGCAATAATTCCAAACATGCCGGGTTGGGAGAGAGGGCGGGGGGGCGTAGCCTTTCATACTTCACTGCATGCTTTAAACTGCACTGCAAGTCACTTTAGAACCATGCATCCTTGTCCTGCAAAGCTGGGCGCAGACAGTTCTGAACAACCGCTGACGGTGCACATTATACATTTAAACATATAAAATTGCATCAGTAAATACATATTTGTCGCATGCACGTGAAGCCTGCTTTGGAGGAGGAAGGCGATCGCAAAACTGAAAGTCAAATACTGCTGCTTCCTCAAACAAGTCAAATACCGCTGCTTCCTGAAATAAAGCCTGCCTGTTTATCAGCGCAGCGCGCCCCTCTGCAGACTCCCCCTGCATTCCAAAGTCAGTCACGTGAACTCTTCCCGAGGCGCGCGACGTGATCTGATTCTTTCTGCCATGCTGAAAACAGCAGAAGTTCACGCGCGCAACGTTATCCTATTGCAAAGCGCTGCGCGTGGCCAGCTCTTGTCTCCACTTTCCACTCGTTGTCGGCTGAGCCGACAGCTATAGTTCTCTGACGAGAACGCGCTTTGCGCGTTTCTAGCCGAGACCTAAAAAGTGCAAATGCACATTCCAGTCGATCTACCACTGTTTTTACTGAGCCGCTCTATTGCCTCTTGTTTGTTTTGCACCAATCTCCTTTATGTTGCAACCCTGCCGTGCTTTATACTTCTCAAATGTATGTTTGTGCGTTTGTTGTGAGCAGCTCTTTTGTTTTAGTAATATGCTTCCTTCGACGTTTATGTGACCATATACTGAACTGCAAACTAGTTCACAAAATCCTGCAAGTAATTGTGTCTTCTTTTTGTTTATATCTTAATAGTGATTTTCATCTTTTTTTGTTTTAGGTATTAGCAGTAACAGTCCAATATCGCAACTATGAAGTTTCTCGTGGTCTTTGATTTTGACCACACACTTGTTGACGAAAACAGTGACACTTGGATTGTAAAGTGTGCTCCTGATGAAAAGCTACCCAGTAGATTACAAGATTCTTATGAAAAAGGAAAATGGACTGAATATATGGGCCGAGTTTTTAAATATCTGGGAGACCAAGGAACCCGACAAGATGCAATGAAGAAAATCATGACAACCTTACCCTTAACCACTGGGATGGCAGAACTGTTGACATTTCTAGAACAGAAAAAAGATGTATTTGATTGTATTATAATTTCAGACTCCAATGAGCTATTCATAGACTGGATTTTAGAAGGATCACATTTTCACAGGGTGTTTGACAAGGTGTTCACAAACCCTGCTGCATTTGATGACATTGGTTACATGACTGTGCAGAATTGCCATGCTCATCATTGCCCACAATGCCCCCAGAACCTCTGCAAACGAAAAGTTTTACAGGAATTTCTAGATCAGCAGGTAAACCGTAACGTGCAGTATACGAAAGTCATCTATGTTGGTGATGGAGCGAATGATCTTTGCCCAGTGACCATTTTAAAGCAAGGCGATGTGGCTATGCCAAGACATGGTTACGCCCTACACAAAAAGATTGCCCGCATGTACCAGGACGGGGCTCCCCTTGATTCATCTGTTAAGGTTTGGTCAACCGGTATTGACATCCTTTCGCATCTACAGTTACTTTTGAAGGAGTCAATACATGCTACACCTGATGCACTAAAATAAGTTTGGGGGGCTTGATGGTAAAAAACAGCCCGCACATCTGGGCTCAGGATCAAGAAGACAGATGTCGAACAAGAAGCTAAACTACTTAATCCTAGTTTGTGGTGGTACTTGTTTGGGTAGATGAGGGTCGCCTATGCTGTTGAATGTACTAATTAGCCACATGAGTATCGTGAACTAAGTGCAGAGAGTTGGATTTCCGAGGTGCTATTTAAGACTTTGTTTTCAGTGTTCCTTCGTGCTGGCATGTTTTCTTGCTCCTCCTTGCCCATTTATTTAATCTCAAAGGCAAACTGTACCGTGTGCCATAAGGTATATTTTGAGGAGAGAATGAGGCACAGCAAACACTGTTCTAAAAACATTCCCCTTAAGAAGGCTTTTGCATCATTTGGAACGTACGATGATGAAAGTTGGAATAATGCAAAGTGGGTAGAAATAATGTTGTTTTAATTTATCAAACAATGCATTTCTTAAAATGCAATTCTCTCTGAAATTACTGCTTAGCAAGCAATGTTGTTTGTTCAGCATAGTCACAATTTGTTTCGGAGAGCAATGCCTTCTCTTGCAACTCTAGGGAGGGCATCTCATCTATGGTTCTCGAAACAAAATAACCTTCCATGTTTTAAATGCGTTCACTCTGTACTTTTCGTTTTTGCCCATTTCAGAACAACCTTCAATTCAACAGAAGGAGTAGGGATTTTAGGTGACTGTCCTGTAACGAAGATAATGTTTTCAAAACTTTCCAAACATCGTGTATTGTCACACAGTAAATTCAAGATTTTCACTAAACTTATAGCAGGATCCAGAATGAATCATGAATGCTCAAACGGTTAAAGTCGGGTATTGTGCAAACCGTTGCAAACAATTAGAGGCCTAAAAATAATTCCTGTGAAAAGATAGGTTTATATCAACTTCTTTTTGGGTTAGCAGATATAGACGGATTTTCCTGCCTAATAGAAAGAATTCATGGCAAGCAAATGATTTAAAGTGATTTTTACGTGGATCTCAATAGAAAAATCCACTATGATTGCACGTCTCCTCTCCCAACCTTGCGTAGCAAGAAAACCTTCATTCCAGTTCACCAAACCATATTTTACTTTTATCTGATAGCACAATTATGTGTCCCCCAAATCAACCCAACCTCTTTATGCTTTGTAACTGGTTAAGATTTGTTTACATTTTTTTACCAACCCTGAAATTAATATTTATTGCAAGTATCATGTTACACCAAACCACTGTTTTTATTTTGAGATTTCTGACGCAGTCTTTGGTATTATTTATCGATGCAACGCTCTACTTTTGATTGGCATGGTTTCAGTATGAATTTTATATAAGCACTTTACTTGAGTCCTATAAATTACTAACCTAAAGACGTGGCCAATTCCTCACCTTTCGGGGGTTAATGGGTACAGAACAATAAGTCCTACTAATGACACAGAATTATCTAATGTATTTGACTTGATGCTCATTGCGATTGTCTAAATACCTCTCTGAGAGGCTTCAGATCATATAGAAATACTGAAATAAATAGGGATTTTCACACTTTTTAAATCCAATAATGAAGAATTCATTGCAGTGGAAGTTGCAACGATGAAGGGATCAAGGATTTATATTGAGCCTGCAGTCTATATGTTTCAGTACTGATATGGGATTCCATACTCAAGATGCAGCGTGCGTGTTGTATAAACTGATAACTATGCAAGGCTGCAGATGTCTCATGCTCTTCCACAACACCACATACGTAGGCTCTCAGAAACACGATGCACCATCTTTGGAGCATGTCTTCGACACACGCACACCTCAGGCCAGTCTTCCACATAAGACATTCTACATCCACCACCCCCTAATCATACACTCTTCGAAAAAACGCCCACAAATCAAAGAAAATGAGAACACTTCACAGCCTCTTTATTGGGTATGAAGCTCTAACACATGCTCCAATATAATACTGTCATTAAAAGAGCTAGATAATTGCTATTGGGTGGAACAGTATTGGGGGAGTGAGCGTTCTTCATATTTGACCTTGTTAATTCCCCTACAGTTCAGTTCCTCATTCGTCCATCAAGAAGCGACCTCAGGCTTGGATTTGGTAAATAGGAGTTGAGAGGGGATACGTGGGGAGCAAGGAGTAGAAAGGGATCAGTAATGAAATGGTACTGTGCATATTTTGATGTATTTTAGGTATTTAAAAGAAGAGTCTTCACTAAGCCATATACAAACACTCCACCTTCACCCCCTTCAGCAATGTGTGCTGCCCCCACACATGATAATCTGTTACTCACCGACTCAGTCACCCAAGGGTGCAGGAGAACAGGGACCTTTTACAGGCTTTTTTCAGACTTTTTCATACAGTTTGAAATATAAATTAAGTGAGCTTTGGAGATGTGTTGCCAGCCTATATATCTTGGCTTCAACCCCATTCCAGGTAAATTCTAAGACTCAAACTCGCTGGGCTCCCTTTAAAAAAAGCAGTAAGAACAACTACCAGGACATGATATAAACATTTAAAAGGAGGCAATACTTACTAATCTGGTTATTTTTCTGAAACGGTGACTGCTATATGGCAAAGGTACTTAACTGCATAACTTACAGTGTGCATTAGTACTATTGTCATTATTGCAAAGCACATAATGCACCCCTGACTATTGTTAGTCAAGAGTGATGTAGATTGAAGGGGTGTGTGAAAAAATTAATAAATAACAGAAGGAAGCACATTCACTCATGGAACCCCTTCCTCAAATAGGTTACTACGTTCCCCGGATTTGTCCGTATCATCCTTTACTACTTAGTTCCCCTAAATGTCAGTATTAGAAATCAAATAATCTATCCTAGAGGATGTTTCTATTTATATTCACTTGAATGGTTTTTGTAATACTTAACTCCATATTTTGTATATAAAAGAACTCTTTCATCCCAATTTCCAAACTGTGAACAGTAGAACCTTTCACTTCTTTAGCAATAACCTAAGTCCTGCAGAGACTAAACTTGCCATGTACTGAGCTAATGCCGGGGATTCAGTCCAGCAATTAACTTAATTTCTTCACTTATAATTCTGCTTACAAGATTATCCCTGAAGGAAGTTAGTACTGCGTAAGAGATAAACGTGCATGGCCAGTATTTGATAACTTGCATCTAAAAACAAGAATTGGAATGGATCTTAGCCAGGATGAATGTCATGTAATAAGCATTGTCGACAGTAATGGCACATTGATGGCGATATTAGAACATTTCTTGGATAACAACCTGATGGATGTGGGTCAGGTATATTTGCAGACCAAAACGTCCAAAGACCTCAAATATAATGTTAAATGCGTTACCCATTTTGCATTCTTTGCAGAATTTCTTATACAACCATGTTACAATTTTTATAGAATACTAAAATGAGTATGTTGCACTAATAAATGAATATGAATTTGAGGATAGTTGCATTGACAACAACATACCGAGTAAAGTATCTTTCAATTGATAATCGTGTATTCAATAATTTACACAATAGTTTGTAATCAAAAAGCATAATATTGCTCATGACCATTGTGATTATCCAGTAGATCATCAACTAGTAAATGTACTTTATCTGTAGATTTAAAGATGTCAACAACAGAAGGAATCTTAAATTGCCTCAAATTCCTTTCCTACAAATGTGGTAGATGGAGGATATATGATATTTTCGAATGTCAAAGCAAATCCAAGACTGGTAGTAAATTATCTTGAACATTCTTGACTGTTTGGAGGGGATTAATTTTAGTTTAATGAATATGTTGGATATATGAGATGGGATCACGTTTATCAACTTCACACCTGTTGGAGTTAATACAAATTGTAGTTTCTGGGACGTGCTGCCCAGTAATATCCCTTTTAACTAGGGTGTTCATCTCCTACGTCCTCCAGATCATAGCACAGCTTCTTTCTGACAATTATTAGAATATAATTATGCCCATTAAATCTGTCTATTCCAGTGTAGATCCATTTGGGGATAATAACTTTTAATGAGATTCACCTTCACAGTCAATGAAGTAGGCAAATTCTAATAACGATCCAAAATTTGATTGGCCTATGCTCTCCGAATTTTTTCAAAATTGCTTGCTAAATATACACCTAAATAACAAATGTGATTCACTGATACCATTTTTGAGGGTACTGTGCAGCTCTTGTGTGCCCATGTTACCCCCTTACAACATTTTGCCAGTTATGCAAATGAGATATTTTTCCCAATTACCCTTGATCATCTTCTAAATCCCACCTTTTTGAATGTAATCTCATCAATTTCTTTCAATATATTAAAAGATTTGTACACTCGGAATCTTTTTTAAATTGTCTGCCCCAGATATGCAGCACTATGTATAATGTTGTTTCTTTCTACAGCTTACACCCATTGATTGCTTGCTATCTCAGAAAGCCTTCTCCCACTATACTGCTAAAACCCTGGTGAAACATTTACCTTGACTTTGCTCCCATTTGACAGCTCTCCTTTCTTTCTTCTTCTACATGCCTTCTCAATCTCATGCTTCTCTGCCCTAATCCTTCGTATTGTAATTGTGCAATTGCTGATACCTCGTTTCATAGCTCACACCCTCTACTCTTTAAAGCCCTGCCTCAGTAATCTAACATTACCTAATTCCCCCCAGCCTATCTATCTCCCCAACTATTTACTCGAAACCACATAGCCACTAATGATCACACCTAACTAGTATTTACATAATCTATCACAAAATAACTGAAAAAAATGTGTGGAACTTTTTTCTGGAGAGCACATGACTAATTACAATAACCACGGTATTAGCCACTACCCTTAATTCTGGAGTAGCATGCTACTTGATGCAAAGTGCTTCAAAGCCTTGTGACTGGTAGTTAGTGCTAAATAAATAAAATGAAGGGAGCGGAGTTGGCCTAACGGCTAGGGCGGTCAACCTCCAATCTGGGGAACTGGATTTGAGTCACAGCAACAACGCTGAACATCCTGTGATTCTGGGCAAATCACATAATCTCCCCGTGCCTAACAAAAAAATGGATGTGTCCTCATGTAACACAACTGGTGCTATGTAAATCGCTCTGATACCCGATATTGGTCAAGTTCCCGCTATATAAAACTCTAAAAAAAAAAAAATACAATATTCATTGAGATTTTGAAACTGATAATATCACTGCAGAGTTCAAAAACTATTCCATTGCCCAAGAGTACTTCTCCTCGGTCACCGATCCTACTGAACTCAAGTAGTGAAGAAGAGGGTATCAGGGTAGCAAGTGACATTTACTCTGCGCTTAATTAAGCCATTTGAATCTTGGAAAGGAACTTTGGTTTGAAAGAACATGCATGAAGGGCAAGGCATGTGCATAACTACGCTTGTTTTAGGAATGTAAATTCATGTTTGGTATTTTCAAACAATGCTTTTACATTCGCTAATCTTACGGAGGATGTGGTCTGCGTTCTAGTACATTGATGCCTTGGAAAGTAGGTGAGCACCCACACAATTGCACTTCTGTGAGTATTAACAAATTTGAGCTAGGTACACCCTCATGCTAGATAGATTATGAGATTTCCTGCTATCAAAGTAGGGGCAAATGTGTGACTTGGATAGAAATGGGTAAGGAACGCCTCCAAAAATGGTGAGAGGTGTAGGAGAAGGGCTTTCTCCACATAGGGAAATATTTTCCCCACTGGGGAAAAAAAGATAGCTGGATATATATCACTTTGGGAAACAAAAAGAACTCCAGTGCAGCCTTAAATCCAATTATATATTTTCTTTCCTGCAGCATCATGGCAGCACCAGTGCGTTTCGGCTCGACTTCTCACAATCAGATGTGGACTAGATACCACCAACTTGCTGGTCAGAGCATTTTTCTCGATGGTGACCTTAAGGCGCCTCACCTCACTGCAAACAACTGGCTTTTCAGGGGATGTCCAAGCATTGCTTATGGACATGCCCTTTGAAAGCTCCCATCTCTTCGGATAGAAGGCAGATTAAGCACTGGAGCACTTTAAGGACTTCATGGCTACCCAGGGCCATGGGCCTTTACATGACCACTCGCCATCTCCATTCCGCCTTTCGCTTCTTTCATGGCCACTGAAGGGGCTTCCAGCTGCGTCTATAACCTCCCAGCCACCGCGGCATGCAAGCTTCCCAGCCTCTGTGTGGCAGCAGATGCGGTACCCACAGATCCTGTGTGTCTGGCAGCCAGAGGTCAGGCCAGTGCATCACCCCCTCAGCAGTGCTTCATTGTGCTTCGGTCTATCTTCGTCGTGTTATCAGGGACCAATTACACAGCACTACATGAGATATCATAGCGGGGGGACTTTAACTTGGTCTAGGACCCTCTGATGGACAGACATGCATCCTTGTATGAGTGCACGGGGGCCATGTCCACACAGCTGATGGGGCCATGTCCACACAGCTGAAAAGAGAAATAGCGGACCTGGGCCATGTTGACACCTGGCGTTATATCCATCCCCGACCAGATATCAAACCTAATCGCCACCATCAAGTCCGGCTCTGCCACTGACCCTTGCCCTCCTTCAGTTCTCAAATCACTAGCTGATCTAGTTGCACCATCACTTTCTAACATCTGTAATGCAATGTTTACGTCAGGCATCTATCCCAGAATTTGGAAAAAAACATTAGTAAACCCCTAATGAAAAAAACAAATCTGGATCCGAATGAAACTATGAATTATAGACTCATAACTAGTCTGCCGTTCCCAGCCAAAAGTGTTGAAAAAGTCATAAATACCCAGCTCTCCAAGTACATTGAAGATCATCAACTCTTGGATGACACTCAATGTGGCTTCCGTAAAGGCCACGGTACAGAAACGGTGCTCATCAAAGCAACAGAAGACATTAGAATTATTCTCGAGCAGGGAGGGACGGCTGTCCTCATACTGCTGGATCTCTCAGCAGCTTTTGACACAGTCGATCATACCATTCTGATTGACCGTGTCACACAAATAGGCATCCAACAGACGGCCAGAGCCTTACTGTCTTCTTTTCCTACTGATCATTCTCTATCGGTAAATCTCGGCCCCTTTAACTCATCTCAACTGGCCCTCCCATGTGGTGTTCCACAAGGATCTTCTTTAAGTCCGACACTTTTTAACATCTATGTGTCGGACCTGACTAAAATCATCAAATTACACGGGATGGGCCTTACATCTTAAGCCGATGATACCCAATTGGTGCTCACAGTACATAATGATGGCGATATAGTGGCAGCTAACTTTGAGAAGGGCGTGCTTGCCATCAGTTCTTGGATGACCACTAATTGTCTCAAATTGAACTCTAAAAAATCAGAAGTGATGATACTTAGTAAGCTATCACCAACCTGGTCGCCCAGCTGGTGGTCGCCTTCGCAGGGTCCTCCCCCTGTTCATGTGACCAAGGTTAGGAATCTGGGCGTCATATTTGACTACACTGTCCTTTGTTCCCCATGCCAACTCGGTAGTATCATCATCATTCCACAAGTTGCGCATGATAAAAAGCTTCTACCATTCCTACCTCTGAATGCGGGTAAAACATTAGTCAGTACCCTGGTCATGTCCACCATTGGCTACTGTAATGGACTTCTTATGAATGCCCAAAACAAAGTCATCTATAAACTCCAACTTGTTCAAAATGCTGCAGCCAGAATGTTATCAGGAACTGCTAAACACAAGTCTATTTCCCACGTCATTCGACAATATCACTTGCTCCCTGTGAAAAACCGCATAAAGTTTAAGGCTCTATGCATTGTTTATAAAGCTTCTTGCAACTCTGGACCTCAGTTCCTTAACAAGGCTCTAGCAGCTTACATTCCCACTCGGTCCTTGCGCTCTTCTACACCTAATCTTTTTACTGTCCCACGTACAACAAACACTTCGTGGGGTGACAAGCGCTTCATTGTGGCCACAGCAAAACTCTGAAATGTCCTTCCAGCTGAGATTAGATCCAGCCCGTCTCTATTAGTTTTCAGAAGAAGGACAAAAACCTGGCTGTTCAATCAGTAAGCTCTCTGCTATAGAGAACATGTCTGCTGTCCTCAGTGCTGAGACACCCACGGGTATCTGTGCGCTCTACAAATCTCATAAATAAATAAGGATTACTAATTTTATTCCCATGTGCATACCTCATATTCCTGAATTAACTACCTTTTTAACAGACTCCCTTCTCCACTCTCTTAAAATGGCTGAAATTTCTGTTATCTCCCTCTCTGACCAATCACATATAAACCTTATACATCCTTGTACTCGGGCTGCCCCAAGGTGGTGTCTGCCACCATAACTGTTTTGTGACCCAGTCAATGTTGAAGAGATACTAAGGGTATAGTTGAATACTTTGCCCATAACACAGTGCAGGATGTTACTCTGCTGATACTGTGGGACGGGTATAAGGCCACCATACAGGGGGTAATCTCGTGGATATCTATTGCATTAAGCAGAGAGGCGCGTTTAGTTGAAAACAAACTAACTGAAGAAATAAAGACAGTAGAGGAACAGGACAAGGTGGTGCCGACTTAGCTCCTCAAAAGACAGCTAGCAGTGTTACGAAGACAGTTGCACGCACACCGGAGGAACAAGGCAGAGTCCTCCTTTTTGGTACTCAAACAAATATATTATGAGGGTGCAACAAATGGACACTCTTCTGTCACATAGACTGCACCACGCGCAAGCGAAAGCGCATATTGGCAAACTCAAGATGGCGTTGGGGGATTGGGTGACCGCGGAGCATGGCAAGTGAAGAGAATTCCATAGCTATTATTAGGCTCTGTATGACAATGAGGAGGCTCTGACAATGCTGATAGCAGCATACCTTTCACAGTGTGACTGGGAACCCATAATGTCCCAACATGCAGAGCTCCTGTAGGCCTCTATTTCAATGGCGGAGCTACATCTGGTGCTGCAAACGCTACTGCTTGGCAAGACTCCTGGGCCGGATGACCTTCCGGTCTGTTTCTACAGGCTGTTCCTGTCTGAACTGAGTGATCACCTGATTGACCTGTTCAACTTATTTATGCAGGAAACTGGCCTTACTGCCACAATGCCTGCTGCATGGTTTTCGCTCATCCCTAAGCCGGGCAAGGACTGGCCCTTTGCTCCTACCATCCCACTGCCTTGTTAAATATGGATACACAATTCTTTACTAAGATTCTGGCAACAAGGATCGAGCGCTGTCTGCTTTTTCTGATAGATCCAGATCAGATAGGTTTCATACGTAATCAACAGGAAGCTGACCATGTTCGTCAGGTAGCGCACCAGATGGAAAAGGCATACCGCCACCAGTTGCCCGCATGCTTTATGTCGTTGGACAGGGAGAAGGCTTTTGACCGGGTCAACTGGACTTTTCTGTGTGCAGTCATAGTTAAAATAGGGATGGCCCTAATATTATCCACAGACTCATGGCTTCGTGTTTCGCTCCGGTAGCCACCATTAGAGTCAACAGTCAGAACACAGACTCTATTGCCATTCGTAGGGGCACAAGGCATGGGTGCCCATTGTTGACCCTCTTATTTGCTCTGGCAAAAGAACCCTTGGCATTACTATTCAGTTGGCCAAAGATATAGAGGGTATAATGTTTGGAGGCCAAGCACATAAGATCAATCTATTTGCGGATGATCTGCTTCTTGTGCTCTTGCGACCTGCCACCTCCCTCCCAGGGGTAGTCTCCAACCTTACGACATTTGAGGCTATTTTGTGCTTAAAAGTGAATATGTCCAAATCAAGCATACTCCGACTCACAGTCCTGGCAACGGAGATAACTCCGCTTCAGACTCTGGCCCTGTGTAGATCATGCTTCAATAAAATCAAGTATCTGGGCCTATACCTCACCCCCACACTTGCCACATTGGAAAAAGAACTTGCCTGCATAGAGTTCACTTGCTTTAACCCTCCTCGTTTTAGGGCATTACAGCTATTCCCTTGACACTCACTAAATACTGGTGCTTACTCAGTACCACACCTACACATACACATTGTGGCCCTGGGCGCAGCCCGCCCCACAACATGTGCCAGTTTCTCGCTGTTCGATTTGTCCTGTACTTTGTTCGTAGGAAACGTTGTTTCACTGACTAATTGTTGTTTATCTTTCTTTTTGTTTCCCTTCTCTTTCCTCTTTTGTTTTGTTTTTATTTGCATGCCAGGCACCTGATTTATGACTGCAGTGGTTGTCATGACCTTTGTCTTAAACCCATTTGCTTAGGCTGCAAAAAGCACAGTGTTTGAAATGGCAGATATGATGTAATGCATAACCTTTTACTATTCATTGGTGCTAGATTTCTGTTGTTGTACAGCATATATGTTTTATCCCATCTTTTCAATAAAGAGATTCAAACAAATAAAAATTGGTGCAAGGATAAAGGAGGGGGGTTACAAAACGTGTTTTTCCACTAATGCATTTTCTATGGAGCATTGTATCTGATGTAGCGCGAAAACAGCTGAACGGAAAACATGGCATTTGGCAGGATTATGCATTATGGTGCACAGATGATGCTTTTTTGGCACTGCAGTTAAGTAGGGTAAGTATTTTTCAAGGTATACGGCATTTAAACGTAGTGAGTGATATCTGTCACCGCTGTACTTGCGTAGAATCTCTCAAAAGTTCATGACCATACACGGTACGACTGTAAACTTATTTAAAAAAATTTTTTTTAAAGAAATTCCCTACCTATTATAACTTTAATAAAGTGGTAATAGGTAGGTACCTACTACTTTATCTATATCTAAGGCCCTAACACGGAACTCAGTCAAAGTGTAGTAACAACAATATGGCTGCCTTTTCGTTCTTCCGTGTACCATGGTATACTGCAAAGTTACAGGGGTATACCATGGCCCAAAATATAACTAAGGCCTAGCTGTGTAAGGGAATTGTGGTACCCTTGCATCACGCATAGTGTTGCATGGGCAATGCAAAACTTCAGTCAGATTTACCAAGCAATGCGAGGCCACCATACATGGCCCTGTGTTTATTGGTGATCTGGAGACATGCAAGGCAGTGCAATTCACTGTTTTGCCTTACTCTGCACACTATAATGTACATTGCTGCTAAATTTCACATACATCCTTACACCACACCACTGTACTCCACTTTGCACTATTCCACTCTGTCACTTCATTCTATGCCTCTCTGTTGCAAGAGATTCCATTCTATGCTATTACACGCTATGCAACTCCACTGTACGCCACTACACTCTACACTATTCCACTCTACGCCATTCAACGGACGCGTCTCCACTCTACACTAATCCATTGAATGCCGCAACACTCCACAATATGGTATTCCACGGTTTGCTACTCCAGTCTACGCCATTCCAGTGTAAGGCACTCCTCTCTACGTTATTCCACTGCATGCCACTCCACTGTACGGTGCTATACTTAACCCCACTCCAACTGTTTGCCACTCCACTGTAAACTACTCCACTATACACTATTACACTCTGCACCACTCCACTGTACAACAATCCACTCTATGCTATTCACAACACTCCACTATATACCTCTCTGCTATATGCTACTCCAGTATATTCTATTCCGCTCTACGATATTCCATTGTACGCCACTCCATCCTATTCCACTGTATGCCACTCCATTGTATGCTATTTCACTGTATGCCACTCCAATCTGAAAGAAACAGGTTAGTATTAGATTCCTTACCTTAGAATATCCCCAGGCGTCAGTCTGGATCCGGAAACTTTTGCGTAGCAGTACCCCTGCGCGTCGGTAGGCGTCGTCTGCAGGCGTCCCCTGCGGCTCCGCGTCCGTCGTCGGTGCCGTGATGACGTCGCTGGAGTATATAGACGCCGCCTCCGCGCGCTGACGTCAGTTCTTCTTTTTTTCGCGCCAGTTAGCGCAGATCCGAAGAGCAGTACTCCGGTCTTTTGACCAAAGTTTTTTGATTACTATCTAACTCTTAAGGTCCGACTCTGCCTCCGGTGCCTGGGCGCGGACCACGACGTGGACTCCTGCGTCGACTGCCGGGCCTTGACGAGTAAGGCTAGGCGGGAGCGGTCCCGCAAGCTACTCGAGCTCCGGGTGTCGGACCCGCGTCGAGAGCGGTCCCGGTCTGGCCGGAGGTCGAGGGAGCGGTCGAGGGAACGGAGCCACCACGAGCGCTCCGTAAGTCGTCACCATTCCTCTGGTTCCTCAGGTAAGAGACACAAGAAGTCGGGGCGTCGTCATCGTACCCCCGACGCTCGCGCGATGCGGCCGGGTGGCCCCTCCCCCGCGGCTCCGCGTGGGTCGCCGGCGCTGCCTGCTCCATACCCGACGGTCCCTGGGCAAGGCGCGTCGTGCGAGGAGGTAGAGGAGTTCCTCATGGCCATGAGGGCACTATCTCCTCCGACGGGGCCTATGGCGCCTGCGGGCCCGGTGGTCCCGTCCGGGGGCCCGAGCGGTTCGGGTGCTCCTGCCCCGACGCCGTCGGGTGCTCCGACGCCGCCGGCGGCTCCGGCCCCGGCGCCGCTGGGCCCTTCAGGGTCGACGCCGGCTGGTCCGCCGGCCTCTCCGGCGCCGATTCCATCGGGGCAACCCATGGTGCCGCCTCCGCGCGGCGCCGGGACGCCGGCTCCGGCCGGCGTCGGGGCTCCGGCTCCGGGCGGCACCGTCCCCATTCCCTCTCCTACTCCAGACGCGGAGTCGGACCGGCGTCGTCCGACGCCGAGTCCGGCGCCGATGGGGCCCATTGACCCCGAGGAGCCGGTCTACATCATTGACTCTGAATATGGTGAGGATGCAGATTATGGAGAGGGTTGGGAGGGGGTCTGAGGACCCTCTGTCACGCGAGTGTCAGTACGACGTGGACTGGACAGGTGACTTGGGTGACGCCAGTGGTCTGGACAAGGCTTTACACCTTGAGCTCCCCGTCGCGGTCGTGAGGCCTAACATCCTCACTGAGGTCTTCAAACCGCAGTCATGCCCACAGGAGCCACTGCTGCCGTTCAATGAAGCCTTGACAGACGTTCTTTTGGGCACGTGGTCCAGGCCCGCTTCAGGTTCGCCTGTTGATAGGAACGTGGCCAGACGCCACCGTCCGTGTCCGGACGACCCCAAGTTCCTGTCCACCCATCCCACCCCTGAGAGTCTGGTGATCCAGGCCTCTACTTCCCAGACCGCATTTCCGTCGGCCCCGCCCGACCGGGAATCAAAGAGGTACGACCAGTATGGGAAGAAGGTCTTCTCGTCCCTGAGTTTGGGGCTGCGGTCTTGCAACACCTCGTGCCTCTTGGGCCGCTACACCCACTCTCTGTGGGATACGGTCGCGGAGTGTCTGCCAGAATGCCCGCCGGAGGTACGGGCGAAGCTCGGCAAGGCTATGATTGAAGGCCGAGACGCAGCACGATATTCCATCAGGTGTGGTCTTGATACGACCGACTCGCTGGGCAGAGCGATGTCCACGACGGTGGCGATTCGTCGCCACGCCTGGCTGAGATCCGCCAACTTTTCGGCGGATGTCCAAAATACTTTGATGGACATGCCGTTCGATGGCAGTCGCTTGTTTGGCGACAAAGCGGACCACGCGCTGGAGCGCTTCAAGGACTCCAGGGTCACAGCCAAGTCCTTGGGTCTCTCGACCCAGCGCCAGCAGACGGGTTAGTTTCGCTCCTTTCGTGGCCACGGGAGGGGCGGTTCGACACGTGCTGCCAGCCACGCACCGCAGAATACTTCTCAACGCGGTGGCGGCCGTGGATTCCGCCGTGGAGGCGGTCGGGGACAACGGCAAGGTCAGGCCACACCTCCCCCCGCAGCATCAGCCTCCAAATCCTCCTAGTCCGAGCTTTCAGGCCCATGTGACGCCAGTGGGTGGCAGGGTTCGCCATCACCACTCCCGCTGGCGCACCATCACATCGGACAGGTGGGTGCTGCAGCTCGTCCGAAGGGGCTACTCCCTCTCCTTCGAGAGCACTCCTCCAGCCATGCCACCTCAGAACCACCGTGTGTCGGGGGACCACTTGACACTTCTGCAGGAGGAAGTTACGGCCCTCTTGGCCAAGGGGGCCATCGAGCGCGTTCCTGGGCCAGAAGTAGGGTGTGGTTGCTACTCCCACGACTTTCTGGTACCCAAGAAGGACAAGGGGGGCCTGCGTCCTATCTTGGATCTACGGAACGTCAACGGCTTCCTCCGGAAGGAGAAGTTCAAGATGTTGACTTTGGCTCAGGTCTTGGCTGCTCTAGACCCACAAGACTGGATGGTGGCGATGGACTTGCAGGATGCGTATTTTCACATCCCCGTCCTGCCGGCCCACCGGCGTTACCTGCGGTTCACGGTAGGCCACGAGCACTTTCAGTTTATCGTGCTCCCATTCGGCCTTACCAGCGCCCCACGGGTGTTCACGAAAGTGATGGCGGTGGTCGCAGCTCATCTGCGCCGGTTAGGGGTTTCAGTCTTCCCCTACCTCGACGACTGGTTGTTGAAGGCGGGCTCGCCCCAGACAGTCGTCCACCACCTTCAGATGACGGCAGACCTCCTGCACGAGCTGGGGTTTTCCATCAATGTGCCGAAATCACACCTGTGTCCCTCTCAAAAGCTCCTTTTCATCGGAGCGGTTCTCGACTCGGCGCAGTTTCGGGTTTATCCTCCGGAACGGCGGGTCCGGGATATACAGGCTTTGATTCCCATCTTTCAGCCGTTATCCCGGGTTTCGGTCAGGTTGACGCTGCGGCTGCTGGGGCTGATGGCTTCCTGCATCCTTCTGGTGCATCACGCCCGGTGGCGGATGCGGGCTCTGCAGTGGGACCTGAAGTTTCAGTGGGCCCAGCATCAAGGCAACCTATCCGACCATGTCCTGATCTCGGAGGGCACTGCGAGACAGTTGCAGTGGTGGCTTACGGACCGCGATTGGGTCAGAGGCAGATCCCTCTCCCTTCCCCAACCGGAGCACGTAGTTGTGACGGACGCGTCCCTCCAGGGCTGGGGAGGCCACTTGGGAGAGGCGGAGATCAGAGGCATCTGGTCTCCGGCGGAGTCCCGGCTCCATATCAACATGTTGGAGCTGCGGGCGATTCGCCTAGCACTGAAGGCATTCCTCCCCTTTGTCACCGGGAGTGTAGTGCTGGTGTTCACGGACAACACCACCGCCATGTGGTACTGCAACAAGCAGGGCGGAGTGGGGTCGTGGACCCTTTGCCAGGAGGCTCTGCGTCTCTGGCAATGGCTGGAACGTCAAGGCGTGACTCTGACGGTTCAACACCTGGCAGGTTCTCTGAACGCCAGGGCGGACGAACTCAGCCGTCGGTGCTCGGTGGATCACGAATGGCGTCTGAACTCGGACGTGGCGAGAGGCCTCTTTCTGCAATGGGGAGAGCCTTGATTAGATCTATTCGCCACAGAAGAGAACGCGCAATGTCATCAGTTCTGCGCGTTGGAGTTTCCAAGACGGCGCTCGCACGGCGACGCCTTTCGGCGCGAGTGGAGCTGCGGTCTGTTGTACGCCTTTCCGCCTATACCACTTCTGCCCAGAGTGCTGAAGAAGATCAGGCGCGACCGGGCCCAAGTTATCCTTGTGGCTCCGGACAGGGCTCGAAGGTACTGGTATCCCGAGCTACTCAGCATGTCAGTCGGTCCCTCGATCCGCCTGCCCCTTCGGGAGGACCTTCTGTCGCAGCAGCAGGGGACGGTCCTCCACCAGAACCTGTCCAGTCTCCACCTCCATGCGTGGAGATTGAGCGGCGACAGTTGAGGCCATTTGACTTGCCTCCTGAAGTCTGTGATGTGATTCTGGCAGCCAGGCATCCCTCCACAAAGTCGGTATACGCCTGCCGGTGGAACAGATTTGTGGCATGGTGCACAGCAAAGGCTGTGGACCCTCTCTCTGCCCCTCTTTCCGAGGTTCTCCTCTTTCTTCTCTCTCTTGCCCAGCAGGGCTCTGCTCTGGGCACTATCAAGGGCTACCTTTCTGCCCTTTCGGCCTTTCTAAGGCTGCCTGATCAACCTTCCTTGTTCAAGTCCCCCATTGTAACTAGATTCTTGAAGGGCATCACGCACATGTATCCACCTGTTCCGTTCGTGATGCCTCAGTGGGACTTGAACCTGGTTCTGACCTTCTTGATGTGCGCTCCCTTTGAGCCACTTCATTCCTGTCCTCTCCGTCTCCTGACTTTAAAGACGGCCTTCCTGGTTGCCATCACCTCTGCCAGGAGAGTGAGTGAGCTCCAGGCTCTTTCTGTCAAACCTCCTTTCCTGTCCATTCATCCAGACAAGGTGGTTCTACGAACTAGACCTTCTTTCCTGCCCAAAGTAGTCTGCTTTTCACATCGGGCAGTCCATCACCCTCCCCTCCTTCTTCCCGCCTCCGCATCCTTCAGAGGAGGAAGAGCGGCTCCATCGTCTGGACCCAAAACGTGCGCTTTCATTTTATATGGATCGCACACGCCAGTTCCGGGTGGATGACCAACTGTTTGTTGGCTACGTGGGTGCGAAGAAGGGACGGGCGGTACATAAACGGACCATCTCTCGGTGGGTCGTTCTGTGCATCAAAGCGTGCTACTCGTTGGCTCGGAAGGAGCCTCCTGTTGGGCTGAGGGCCCATTCCACTCGGGCCACGGCGGCTACTACTACCCTGGGCCGGGGAGTCCCTTTGCAGGACATTTGCCAGGCGGCTACGTGGGCCTCGCTGCACACCTTTGCGAGGCACTACTGCCTGGACAGTCAAGTCCGGAGTGATGGCTTCTTTGGCCGTTCGGTCCTCCAGGACTTTCTGGTGTAGGATTGTATTGGTTCGCAGACCCACCACCGGGGTTGGTATTGCTGGGGTATCTATTCTAAGGTAAGGAATCTAATACTAACCTGTTTCTTTCAGATGAACAAGTTACTTACCTTCGGTAACGATATATCTGTAAGAAACAGTAGTTAGTATTAGATTCCTTACCGCCCCGCTCTGCGAACTGATACCTAGGGTTAAGGACATCCCTTTCAGGGCCCTAGTTTCAAATGGCACCAGTGTTGGTTCTCACACGGCTCTGCGTGTTCTGGCGCGGAAAAGCTGTGTACAAAGAACTGACGTCAGCGCGCGGAGGCGGCGTCTATATACTCCAGCGACGTCATCACGGCGCACGACGCCGACGACGGACGCGGAGCCGCAGGGGACGCCTGCAGACGACGCCTACCGACGCGCAGGGGTACTGCTACGCAAGAGTTTCCGGATCCAGACTGACGCCAGGGGATATTCTAAGGTAAGGAATCTAATACTAACTACTGTTTCTTACTGTTACCGAAGGTAAGTAACTTGTTCGTTTATGCCACTCCTTTCTATGCCACTTCAATCTATGCTATTCCTTTGGATGCCACTTCACTGTACCCCACTCCACTGGATGCTATTATACTCTTCCCCACTCCAGTCTACACCACTTTAGTTTACGCCATTGCACTGTATGCTGCGCCACTGTACACTATTCTACCTTACTCCACTGTATACCACAACACATTTCCACTGTATGCCACTTCACTTTACGCTACTCCATTCTATGCCTCTCCAGTGTACGCCACTCCACTCCACTCTACACTAGTCCATTGGATGCCACTCCACTATATGTACTTCCAGTCTACACGATTCCACTGAACGCCACTCCACTCTTCGCTATTCCACTTTACGCAATTCCACTTTACTCTACTCTAAGCTATTACACTGTATGCAATTTCAATCTGTGCCACTCTTTTTATTAACCATGCTCATGAGACCATACAGTAGAACACAATGTTTGCATACCACATTGGGAGATATCACAAATGTTATCAGAAAAATAATCATCAGGGAACCACAGGGACAATCGGCCATCCTCAATACTACGCCCCCTCTATACTACGCACCCTGTTTCTCTGTATTTCCTCCAGGGTGCCCACACATTCTTCAATTTTTTTAGTACACCCCCTACTTTTGTATACAGTTTCTTTGGCACTAGTTGAGGTCCCGCTTCCATTCCTCCCACTGCGGGGATACCTGCACCCCCCACCCCCTAGCAATGTTTTGTTTCGCTACTCCCGCAGTCAGAGCCAACCATATTTCCACATACTTTGACCAATCATTGTCTCTTAAATCAACAAATCCTTGCCACACTTATTGTATGGCATTACGATCTTCTCCACTCCACTGTATGCTATTATACTCTACCCACCCCACAATACACCACTCCAGTCTGCACCACTCTAGTCTGCACCTCTCTACTGCACTGTATGCTACTAGACTGTACAACATTACACTTTATGCCATTCCACTGTACACCACTCTAGTCTACGCTACTCCACTGTACAATACTCCACTATATGCTATTACACTCCAGGCTATTCTACTTTATGTCACTCCACTCTACACCCCTCAAGTTTACTCTCCTCCACTCTGTGTAAGTCCACTCTACAAAATTATGCTGCACTCTATTAGACTCTACTCTACTCTATCCCCGTACACTCCACTGTCCAAATTTAAACTCAACTCTATTCTTGTATACTCTATTGTACAACACTCTACAAGTTTGCAACACTGTATAACGCAACACAGCACTCCACTCTACTGTATGAGACACTACTCAGATTTATAGAATCTATGGTACCCCTCTTCAATGTAAGCCTCCCCAATCTGCGCTAATCGACTGTACCCTACTCCACTCTATACCACTCCAGTGTACACCACTCCACGCTACTCCACTCTATGCTACTCTACTCTTCTACACTCCACTGTACAGTACAATATTTCATTGTACACTATTCCACTGTACGTTACTCCACTTTACAGTAATCTAATCTACACCACTACAGTGTACTCCACTCTACACTGTATGACACTCTCCTCCACTCTACATAACTCCACCCTATAAAGTTCTACCACATTGTATGGCACTCAACAACATTCTACACCACTCTATCCCCATACACTTCACTGTCCGACTCTATACAACACAACACAACACAGCACTCCACTCAGCTGTACGAGGCCCCACTCCAATTTATAACAGTTTACTACCTACGCTGTACCACTCTACTCTACGATACACCAATACACTCTAATGTACTTTACTCCACACTACGTTATGCTGCTCCACTTGACCCTACTCCACTGTACAAGACTTAACCTGACTCTATGCTTTTTTACGACAATCCTCTACGCAGCTCCACTGTTTGACACACGACTGTACTCTATCCAACTCTACTTCCCTACACTTTATGCCTGGTCTGAAACTTTACCCCTGTCTATACCCCTACACTCCACTGTATACACTCTACTATACTGCATGCCACAACACTACTATGTGCTGCTCTACGATATTCGAGTCCACTATACAACACCGTAGGCAACTCTTGTATGTCACTGCACCACGCCACTCTACTCTGACACAATACTCCATGTACTCCACTACTACGCTGTATGCCACTCCACTCTATTCAATTGTACTCTATAGCATTGTATGTCATTCCACTCTACCACACTCTGCAACAATGTATTGTATGCCACTCCACAAAACTCAACTAGACTGTATGCCACTTTACTCTAGTCTACATCACTTTCCAATACTGTACGACGTGCCGTTACACTCAGTATGGTACACCAATATATGATACTTTACTGGACTGTATGCTACACAACTCCACTCTACTGCACTCCGCGCCACTATAGTCTATGACATGCCACTCCACTCTGACCCGTACTCCACTCCACAGTACCCCACTCCACTTTATACCACTCTATGCCACTGTGCCATACTCTGCTCTACACCTCTCCACTGTCTCACACTCCACGCGACTCCATTTTACAACCCTGTACTACACTCTCCTCCACTGTACTCTACAACACTCCACTCTACAACACTCCACTCTACAACACTCTACTTCTCCCTACTCTACTTTAAAACACTGTACTCTACTGTTAATCACACCAGTCCTCTGTGTACAACTTGCTGCTCCAGTCTACAATACTTGACTCCACTATATGAGACACCATGCGACTGCACTATTTAACAATTCACTACACTGGTTGACACACTACTACAATCTGCTCTACCCCACTCTATTCCAATCTACAATACTCCACTCTATGATAATAAACTTTACAACACTGTCCTCCACTGTACTGTATGACACTCCACATAACAACTCTCCACTCGCGACACTGGACTGTACGATTTGAAACACATTTTTGTTAAAATTTTCAAAAAACATTGAAATTCAATGACAAAACCAAAGGTTACGGCTTAGTTGTAGTTAGAAAAACGTTTTTCCCTATACGAACCAAGCTTAAACTACACAAACGTTAAAAATTCTACAGTTATAGGTATAACTGTTATTTACAATTTACCCACCACCTTCAAATTATTATAAGTAGCACACCAAGTTACACACTCTTTTCAGCTCAGTAACCAGACAACACTAGCTATAACTCACCACTCTACCATGCACTGTATTCTTACAAATAATGATACTCCACTGTACAACACAACACTATACTAGATTTTCTGCTTCTCTCCTGCACTTGACAACACTGACCTGTACAACACTCTACGCCGCTACACTCTGCCAGGGTTTTCTAAAGTTGGTCTTGGAGGGCCCGATTCATGCCAGATTCTTAGCATACCCCCATTAAGATAAATTTAATTATCTTAAACATCTGGCTTGGATCTTGCCCTCCAGGACAGACTTTGGAGCATCCTGCTCTTTGCCACTCTGACACTACCCCATGACATTCCAATCACAACGCTCCATTTCACAACACTCCAGTCGATGACTCTCTACTGTACAACACTCAGTTCTACTATTTGACACACCACTACACTGTACAAAACTTCGCTCCTCTCTACGATGCCCCACATTACAATACACCACACCACTGTATAACACGTTACTCCACTTGTACTCTACGTCACTCCACTCCACTATATTTCATTCCACAGTGCTCCACTTTATGACACTAGACTCTGACACTCGACCCTGACACTCTCCTTCACTGTATAATACTACACTCAACCTTACAGCACTCCAATCAATGATAATCCACACTGTGATTTGAAACACATTTTATTAGAAAATAAAAACCATTACAATAAAATGAAAAACAAAGGTTAAGGATACGTCATAGTTAGAAATGCCTTATGTATTCTTTCAAACAAGTTATAATATACCTACAATTTATAATTTATCCACCATCTTCAAATTATTACAAGTTGTGCACTTCCAACAATAGTCCGTCACCTCCCTCGCCACACTATATTAACTATAGTACTAAGCTATATTACATTTTTTTATAAAAATCATACGTGAATCACCACAGAGGAGAAATTTGTACGCCACCCAGAAATGCTACTCTTGGTGACCCCCCTCCCTGTGAAGTTTCCTTTCATTTGTATTGTTAATCCTGTGACCCCCCCTCCCCCCCCGTTGTAGAATTTGCAACTTTGAACGAACCTCTGTATTGTGTCGCTTTGCTGGTGTTTTATTTCAATAAAAAGAACTTTAAAAAAAAATAATCATACATGTATACACAATAAACTATCATAGACAAAAAGAGAAAGTACATCTACATGAAATACGGCATACAAATTCATGTGCAAGAAGACATTCCATACATTTAAATCTAAAAACCTATGTTAAAAAGCATTCACAGAAAATGCTGCATATCCGGTACATGTTCAAAGAAAGCATTTCATGAGAAAAAATATGCTACAAAAAGACATAAAAAATTAGTTTGCGACAAAGCATTCCCAAAAACATATAAATGATCCACAGAAAAATGCAGCATACCAAATGCATTTAAATAAAAAATGAGTAAAAGCATCATACAGACTGTGATGCTGTTTGAACTCCGTACACCTCATCAAAATAAAACCACAAAAATATGGCATAAGTACTTGTGGAAAAAAGGCCTACCATAGAGGGAAACATCACATGACCATGAGCCTATTTCAATTTCAATACACCTGATAAAAACCATGTAAAAAAGAAACAGATTTTAGGTGTTGATAAAACAATAACACTGGTCTCACTTGTCTAAAATTCATAGATGACAAAAGGGGCCTTTTAAATGTATAACGTAAGGAATTAAATATAGGGTAGATCAAAACAATATGCAAGGTATCAGGGATTGCAATGTTATCACTAACACATAAAAGAAAATCTTGTTCTCTTGTGAAAACATCAAATGGTGAATCATACTTAATCTACAATAGGTCAACAACCTACAGTGATGACTAGGCATATCCAGGAATACGTATGGTTCCATCCCACTAACCGACTTGACCAGGAAGTACTGGCGCATGGAGCGCATGATTAAAACAAGAGCCTCTTGCTCTGCTGGCACCCTGAGGTAAAAGGCCTGCTTCACCCAGGCGATATCTTCTTTGAAAATGTGACCTGGAAAAAAAAATGGTTTTACTCAAATCTTTCAGGTTGCACAAGATATAAGGCAACCATGGTATATGTACCATGTTATCCAGGCCATACAGTCACAAACAATTTGCTTGTTTAGATGGAACTCATTCTTCAGCCAAACTAAGAGCTCAAATAAGAGGCGATGAAGGCATATGAAATCTGATATATACCCTGCCCCAACTCTTCATGTACAAAGGGAATGCCTTGTGGAATACTTAAAAAACCTCTCATAAACATGTTTTCCACATCTTGGATTGGTGCAATGGGTACATAAACTCACATTTCACAGCCATAGCTTGCTATGAGGATGCATTTGGTTTTAAAGATATCTGGCTACACCTTAATTGATTTATGCTCCAATCATCGCAAGAAGTCTCCAATTTTGAATATGGCGCTCTTAAAGCTCGCCGTATTGTTCTTTAACAGTAAGTACCAGCTAAGGTGCGAGTCAACTAAGATGCCACGATGAGATATGTTTTCAACCTTGCTTATGTGTTGGCCTTTCACCCCAAATGTTTGTGTTTTAGTTGTTCTTGGGGCCCATTACTATTACATGAGATTCGTTAAAATTGGTCAAAAGATCATGGATGTCATAAACTCAATAAAATGATCTAGGAGACACTTAAGACCCCTGGCCGTGCGTGCAACCAAAATGTAATTCTCCAGTATTAGGGTGTCTTTCATAGATTCACATGCCTGAATCATTGAAAGACACCAATACTGGAGAACCACAGATTACAGGTAAGTAACTATTGTTCTTGTCTGCATCTTAGAGGTCGGGCAGCGGTCTGCCATCTGCCCCATGTTCAGACAAAACCCACTCAAGACAATTTATATAAAAAGAAAAAGGGACAGAATACATCCCTTGCGGACACCTCTCTTCAGGTTAAGTTGCTGAGTACATTCCCTATTACCGCACTAAAGCCATGTGGCCATTATGCAAATCTCACAGAAATGCAACAAGAGCGGGTTCAATCCTAATCGACCCCAGTTTGGCCCAAAGCTTGCTCTGTTGACCTTGTTGAACCGCGAGCTGAGGTCCATGAAGGCCATATGTATAGAATCCACCTTTGCTTTTGTATACTTCGAAATTAAAAAGTGCAATTTGAGATTTTGCTTTACCGTTCCCCGACTTAATCTGAACTCATATTGAATGTCAGATAAAATATGCTTTTTTGCCCAAGAAGTAAGACAATCCAGAAGTATCCGTCCTATAATTTTGACCTGCAAGTCCAACAAGGAAATTGGTCTATAATAGGCTGGGTCCATTCTGTTCCCCTTTTTAAATACGGGCACTATCACAGAGTGATGCCAGCCGGCAGGTAATGGACCATGAATGGCTGCATGAATATGTTGCCAGTAGGGGTGCCATTATCTTGATTAGAGACTTATACAAATCGCCAGGAACCCCATTGGGTCCTGTGACCTTACCTGTAGGTAAGGACAGGATAGATGTTTTCTAACTTCTTCCCACTGGAAGATAAACTTTACATCCTCCTAGGCACTTAATTATAGGATGGTCTGTGCTTTCAATATCTCATATGGCTGAAAAATGGTTGGGCCGGGTACCTAGTCTGACCCCTGTTCTGAGGGATGGTTTACAACACTCCAAAAGGCAGCACTATCCCGCAAAACACTGGACACAAATAAAATCTCCCACAGCTCCTGTAGGAGAGTAGGGTCTGCTATCCTATGGTCACCCCAAATTTTTGCTTTTTGCTTCACTGGTTTTCGACTACTGAGGCTGTGGGCCTGCTGATCAGACCCCCAGCCTGCTGTTCTCTCACTAAATTAATGACACATGTGCTATAGGCACATACCAATTGGAAATGGACTCCTTGTCAGCCCCTGTAGAATGCACTATAGGTGCACAGGGCACAGGAGCCACTAAGGCCTACCAGGGGCTGCAGCATATCTTTTGCCACCCCTGGCTGGTTCTTAAATTGACACAACTGGCTGATCACTCAGCTGGGGTAAGGTGGTGTACACACCCCTTGCTTAGATATAGTATACCTATGTCTAAACCTATATCTGGACACATGTAAACCTGTGAGCCACTCCTATAGACAGGCCTCACCAATCCTGGAGGCTGGGTGCTTGGTTTTTATGTGAGATGGAGCTCTAGCATGAGCTGAGCCTGTCTGCAGCCGTCGGGAACAAATCCCTAAGCTGTTTCAGGATAATGCCATACCATATACTATTAAGTGCCTTATAATCCTCGCGGTTATTTAGCAACTCTGGTTTGGCTTTATCAAAACATGTCGTGTAAGGTGTCATACGCTTTGGAATACCATCCCCTCGCCAGTTCTGGCGACGGGGATGGCATTCCACCCCTCTAGAGGGGTAAGACATGTTACTTCACTTTAATGCGGTTGATTTCTCCAAAGGCCTTAAGATCCACAAAATGGATGCCTCTGCCACAGACAAATGTCTGGACCCCTGGAGCTGACCGAAACCCAGTCAAGGGGGTCCTGGACAAAGGGTTTCCTGTCACAGGAGGGTGTCACCGCCCTCCAGACAGGAGATAGTGTATTGTAGCAGGGAGGTTTGAAAGAAACCAGACACTGCCTGGGGCGCACAAGGCTGCCCCTTGCATAATCCGGCCAAACCGGTTCTGGGGCACTCCAGCCCTCGTGCCAGGGCGGCCTGGATCAAAGGAAGGGGGTGTATCCACCCACTTCCTGGGTCCCACCCATAGGAGGGGACCTAGCAGGTAATCACGCCCACCAGATTCGAATAAGAGTGGGAGCAGTGCCAATGCACATCAGATTTCCTGGAAGAAACATTTGAAACGATATTCTGGACCCTTCGCCCTCCATCTCAACGTGGAAGCCCGAAGAATCTCCCTTGTGGTCAAGGAGTGACCACCCTGCAGCAGCAGGCACCATCCAGCCCTCGACGTCTACTTAGTTGCAGTTCCCGCCGGAACTCGAGCGACTGAGATCGACGAGATCAAGCCTGCCCAGCTTCTAACAGCCCGATCCACAGTCCCTGCAAAGCTGAGACCCGTGGAGGCGACCGGAAGCGTGGGGCACGCCATCTTGAAGTGACCACGAGACGCTGACCGTGCAGCCCACGAGTGACCCTCGAAGCTGTACACCGGGGTTTGAGAAGCCCCCACCCTGAGCTACTCCTGAGCCGAAGTTCAGCCCTCCACACTCGACGAGTGCTGCGTGGGGCCCTTTGGCACGATTTGGCTCAACGCGTTGGCCCGGTCACTTGCCAGCTGGCTTGTGGTCCCTGTGCCGACGAACTACAAAAGAAGACTCGTGATTCTGGTTGCTCCAGATCCACACCAGCTCCCCTGAAAGGGAGCCCCGACTCTGACCTTCCTGGTCCGAGTAAGACGCCATCTTCCAATCCCGCGTGGATTGCTCTTACCAAGGCTTGTTTGCTCCAAACCGGAAGCCGACTGCACCGACGGTGAGAGCCTGCGTGGGACAGATCGTGACCTGCTCCTGGACGTCGCAGATGCCCCAGAGCCCACGTGACAGCGAAGAGAAGCGCCTCGACGACCACCTGATTGCGCCCGACATTGCCTGGTTCCGTCCTGGTTCCACCCTGGTCACTGCTGAGTGACCCAGACTCTGTCCCCTCTGCTTTCAGGTACTCTACAACTTGAGTCCACCCTTGGACTCCACCGGACACTTCGTCTTCACCCTGCCTGCAGCCCTTTCAGCTTCAAGCACCAAGAGCCTGCGTGTCAAAACCCGACGCCACTTCGACCCTGTGCACCCACTTCCTGTGGGTGAGGTAACTTTGCTCCGCCGGTGTTCCCACACTGGTGCACACCTCTAGGGTCTGTGTGTTAAGTTTTGTTCCTCTAGGTTCAGCGGAAGTGTCCTTAAACTTTAACTATTTGACTATTACGCACCATTGGTTAACATTGGTGCATGCGTGCGCTTTCCGCACATCTCCCGAATCCCGAGGGCCATTCCCGACTTCAGCATTGCTTGTCCTGACTGCTCCCAGCGATTCCCTAGGCCCTAGGCCTAACCACTGTTCGAGTGGCCTCTCTTATACCACTTGTTTAGTATATGGTTTGAGTGGCCCCCCGCCCTCATCCATAATTGTGCAACTTGTATGTTTAAACAGTGCTTTTGATTTAACGCTTGTGCCCCTTTATTCATAAAGAATACTGGGGATTGTTTTTAGTAATAAACACATATATTTTTATAATATATACTTGTGTGGTGTCCTTTCATTTGGTATTACAGGATTGTATGTGGTAAAACAGCTCGCTTAACACGACCTCTTAAGTTAAGCCTTTAGGCTGCTTAGTCCATGCTACCCCTAGGATAGCTTGTCTAATAAGGTTGACTTACAACCAGACACCATAAGGGGATTGTTTGGTCAGGTAGTAGGTGGTTCCAGAATTGGAAACATCCCCTACCAGGCCAACTTCTCACATTGGTGAGCAGCGGTGCGGATTTGAGCTTGCTGTTGTTTTACCATTGCAATCTTTATATCAAATTGAAAGATCACATCAAGTACCTCTAGGTACATATAAAATCAAAAGCTTAGCATATTAAGTTCTACTGAACTTAGTAGTTGTAGGTTGAAGGGAGTAGCACACCCCTGACTACAACTCACTAGCAAGGTCCAGTAGGAAAACACTTAGTGTAGGTAAGTGCACCACTTACACCTCACTAGTAACCATGTCTGACACAGGAAAGGCCTCAGGGTCTAGTCCTGTGACAGTTGACCCTACCCAGGCAACTTCTGGATATGACAAACTAACCCGCAGAGACTTGATTGTCTTGTGCAAAGCAAGAGGGTTAAAAAGGGGCAGAAGCCCCACCTGCCTAATCCTGATAGAACTCCTAGAACAGGATGACTTAGAGAAGGCAAAAGCAGCTTCCCTAGATACAGGAACTGGAGGGAACCCCCCTGCAGTTGATCCCCCTGAAGAGGAGGATGATGATGACTTGGATGAGGACTCAGATGTTGAGGACTTAGAAGTACAGGATCAGGGTAGCCAGGTTCCAGTTGGTAGGCTTAGCCAGGCCAACTTGGACCTACTGGGGAATGGAGAGGGCCAGCACCTCCCCAGAACCCAACATGTGATTCTCCCAGGCAACAGAAGAGTGAGATCTCCCTCAGGGGACTCTCATCTTTCTAGTGCCTCCAGAGAATCAGAGAGAGGCATGAGTGCTTCTCAGAAAGCTGAGCATAGGGCTAGAATGAGGGCTGTCAGACTCCAGATAGAGAGAGAGGAGGTAGCCCTGAGTCAAGCTAAGCTTACCTTAGCTCAAGCTAAACTTGCCTTGGCAAGAGAGCAGAAATTAAGTGGCTTAGATGTCACTGGTGGCAGCAATTTTCCAAGAGAAAAAGACAGGGCCTATGATAATAGAAACCTGACCAAAATTGTGCCCCCCTTTAAAGAAGGGGATGACATCCACAAATGGATGACTGCTCTTGAGAGAGCCTGCATGGTACAGCAGGTTCCTGAGAATCAGTGGGCTGCAATTTTGTGGTACTCCTTTTCTGAGAAAGGGAGGGACAGGCTCCTCACAGTTAGACCTGAGGATGCCAAAAACTACTCTGTTTTGAAGAGTGCTCTCATTGAAGGGTATGGCCTAACCACTGAGCAATACAGGTTGTTGTTCAGAGACACCCAGAAAGCACAGACTCAAGACTGGACTGATTTTGTGGAGTGTGCCACTAAGGCTTTGGAGGGTCGGTTACAGGGAAGTAAAGTTTCAGACTATACAGGATTGTACAATCTTATGATGAGAGAACAGATCCTTAATAACTGTACAAACCAGCTGTTGCATCAATACCTTATTGACTCTGATCTGACCTCTCCCCAAGAATTGGGAAAGAAGGCAGACAAATGGGTCAGAACAAGGATTAAGCAGAAACCCCAGAACCAAGGTGGTGACCAGAAGAAAACAGACCAGAAGGGTGGTAATCAGAATCAGAAAGATAAAGAAAAAGACCAGAAGTCTTCAGGCCCCCAAACTAATAGTAAGGAGGGTGGTTCCCAAAATGGTAACAAGAAGAAGAAGAACAAAGGTCCAAAGACACCTTGGTGTAATACCTGCAAATCAGTTTCACACTGGGGCAGTGAGTGCACCAAGGCAAATCCAGTTCCCACCACTACAGCTCCTAAAGCAACTGCAACCCCAAGTACAGTAAGCAGTGGTGGAACACAGTCCAAGGGTGTAGCTGGGTTGACCCTGGGTATTGAAGTAGGATCTGGCCTAGTCAGAGTCCCTACACAGGCAGTTCTCCTGTATGATGTGGACATTGAGTTGCCCACTGCAGTAAGCCCCACTAACCTGGGCAAATACAGGCAGACTCCCTTAATAAATGAGAAACTGGCTCAAGCTTACAGGGACACATGTGCTAGTGTCACCATGGTGACCCCTGGCTTTGTGGACCCTGGACAGATTGTACTAGGAGAGAGCTACCTAGTAACCAATGCAAGCAACTCCACTACCTCCTGTTAGACCTGGCACCTTGGCGTGAGTTTCCCTTCCACTTTTTGCTGTTGTGCCTCCAATGTTTTGATGGTGTCTGCTACTCGAGGCACTGCGCCACGGCCAACCCGTGCCGCAGTGCAAGTGCTCCCTACTGTAAAGTGTACATATGATTGATGTCCATGATTGGTTCATTGGATTTACTATTAGTCCCTAGTAAAGCGCACTAGGAGTGCCAGGGCTTGTGAATGCCAATACTGCTAGTGGGCCTGCAGCGCTGGTTGCGCCACCCACAGAAGCAGCCTTAAAATGTGTCTAGGGTCTGCCATTGCAGAACCTGCGTGCAGTCTGGTACTGTCATGCTAGCTGGGCAAGTGCACACACTTGCCAGCCCCTGAACCTTCCCTTGACTTCATATTAGTCACCCCTATAGTAGGCCTGAGGGCAGGGTGCATTGTAGTGTAAGGTAGAACATGCCCTGATGTGTGTGACATGTTCTAATAGTGAATTACTACCAAATTCGTTTTTCACTATTGTAAGGCTACCTGTTCCCTTCTAGGCCAGATGAGCTGCTGGAATTATTACACTCTATAATCCCAGCAGGCTCAGGGGACATGGTAGAAATTCGTGTTTAGTATGCCTGAACTCAGAATAATAAAATACTTCTTTTAGTAAAGTTTATTTTAATATCCTGTGTTTGCAAATGCTACTTTTAGAAAGTTAGCATTTGCTTGCCTAACCATTTCAGCCCGCCTCTGCTTGGATGTGGATCTGACTGTCTGGTGTGTGTGAGTGACAGGGCTGGGAGTTGACAGGTAGTGATTAGCAGGAGGACCCCTTAATGGGTGGTGGGAGTTTCCCCTGAATGATGCATCAGGCTGTGCCCCTGCCACCACAATGCTGGCTCCGCCCTCCTGGGGAGCGACTGATGACTCAGCCTGCACCTGGCCCAGGAAGGACCGAAGCTTGTAAACAAAGTGCTCAGGCCACTCCTGCCCTCTCAATGCCGGCTCCGCCCCCCTGGGGAGCGGCTGATGTGCCTGCCCTCACACTGAATGCAGAAGTCATAAGTACCCACAACAAGTACTCAGAGACTGGAGCAGTTATGCAGAGGCCCCCCTGGCTTGCTAGAACAAAAGAAACTGGGTATAAAAGAAGGAGCCCTGCTCCTTGTAAATTAGATCCTGTTTGTGCTACAAGAGAAACTCTGCCCGAAGAGAAGGACCTGGAAGGACTACAAGGAGGAGTGCTGACTCTGGCCTGTGTCTGGTGCCTTGCTGCCAAAGGAGAGGAAGAGAAAAAGACTACAAGAGACTTTTACTTTATTTTGAACTTTGTGCCAAACTCTGCTAAAAGATCTCCAAGGGCTTGCTGCTGAACTTGCCCCCTGACCAGCGCTCCAGGAACAGTGAGCGCTAACCCCTGACCAAAGCATCTGCTGTGTGTGCTGCTTATCGCTGCAGCGCTGTCTGAGGAAGACAAGAGCATCAAGCCCCCCTGCACACCGTGACCGTGGGTGAGCAGATCGCCATAGCAACGTGAAGCCCAGCCGCCGCTGGCCTGAACACCGTGACGGCATCTGCACCTGACCCCACGAGAGCAAAGTAACGGAGGACCCGTCCGGTCCAAGCACCGGAGTCTACTGGGCACAAGCGCCGTGGATTCCCCCGCAAAGACGGACTGCCGCCTTGTCCTCTCCCTCGCTAATCAGCGTCTGGCCGGCTGCCCCGCTGAAGGGCCATCACCGCGATCGGCACTTTGGCTGGGTACGTCCCGCACTTGGGGACCGTACTGCCACTGCGCCACACCCAGCCGCCGCCGTCAGGACGGACGAGAAGACTGAGTCAAAGGACCTGAGCCCCATCGAGCACCGCCGCCCTGGGTGACCCGTGACCTGCTGCCTCGAGCCGCAGCTCGCACCGCCCGTCAAGGAAGCAACGCGACGTGGGACAGCTCCCCCTTCAGCCGCCCTCTCCGAAGATCACCACAAGAAGTGAAAGGTACTGTCTTTGCCCCTCCGCGGCGCGAGCGTCCTGCAATCTGAGCTCGCACCGCGCGGTCTGACCTCAGGCACCCCGGGAGCCTCACCGCTGCTGTTTGCTTGGCAGCGCGAGCCGCCCCAGAGTCAGAGGCGCGCTCTGCTCTTGGTCCCCGAGGCCCCGCCTGACGCTCTCCGAGGCCGCGGCCCCCTCTCCCCGAGTCGAGCCCCGAAGGGTGACTCATTTCGAGAGAGGAGACAGCGGGAAGCGCCTTGAAGCGCTACAAGACACTGGAACCTTTCTAAAACTGGGCAGAAGGCCCAAAAGACCGCATTTATTCAAGAACTGTGCCTTTTTCATAAAGAGTAACTGGAACCTGCATTTGAAGTAACCAAGACTGTATTTACAAGCCTGCTTGAGATTTATATAAAGAACATATATTTTTACAAATACAGTTTGGTGTCATTGTGTGGTGGGTTGGTTGTGATGGTGTGATATTGCAAATGTTTAACCCTACATGCCCCAGAGATTAGCCTAAGACTGCTTAAGCCACACTACCTAGAGGGTAAGCAGAGGTTGTCTTGAAGGTAACCCTCAGCCCTGACGAGGAAGAGAGAGGCCCTGCTTGTCGCCAGTGTTGCACTGCGCCAACCAGAGACTCCCCCTTCCTACATTGGACGCAGCGGTGAGGATTCGCGAATTTACATTTGCAGTGTTTTACCTTAGCTACTGACCATTGCATAGTGATTACAGTCCAGTAACTTAGCCACAGACTTTTTGATTTTTTTTAATTTTGCTAAAAGAAGAAGATCCCTAGTGTTGCAAGCATGCCTGGCACAGACAGCGTTGATGGGGCGGAATCCCTGACCTCTGAGGTGTTGGAGGTAGAGTGGGACCCATCAAAGTTGGATGACTACAAGAGGAAAGAACTGTGGAGCTTTATAAAGAAGTTCAAGGTTCCCCATGCAGGGTGCAGGAACAAGGATGATTTCTACAGGGCCCTGAAAGCCTGGAGTGAATCAAGGGATGCGCCTGTGGATCCTGTGATACCTGAGCGACCAGACAGCGTCCACAGCTTTGGCAGAGGCCTGTCGCCAGAGGAGCTGGCAGACAGACAGGCAACCAGGGATCATGAGATCAAGATGGCAGAATTGAATTTGAAGGGCCAAATGGAGCTTGAAAGCAAAAAAATGGCTCTGGAAGAAAGAAAACTCCAGTTTGAGTTTGATGTGAAAATGAGGGAGATGAGTCTAAAAGAGAAAGCCTTGGATCGTCCTCCCTCTGGTGGCAGCACAACGCCGGTGCAGGTAGAGTCAAGAGTGCACATCCCCAAAGATGTAGTTAAAGAGTTCTTTAAGGGGGATGACATAGGACAGTGGTTTAGGGCATATGAGGTAGCCATGCTTTCCCACCGGGTCCCTGAGAAGGATTGGGGAGCGGGGTTATGGGGAAGGTTCCTTAGCGAAGGAAGGGACACCCTGCTAGATTTGCCCACTGAAGACCAGAGATCCTATCCCCATATGAAAGAAGCTTTAATGACCAGGTATGGGCTTACCCCTGAAATGTATAGGCAGAAGTTTAGGGGGTGTAATAAGCGGCCTGGGAATACGTATGTGGAGTTTGTGACTTTTTTTTGCAGAGCACTGGATGGTTGGGTGAAGGGTAACAAAGTGAATGATTTTCAAGGTCTCTTTGATTTAATTGCATGGGAGCACTTGTCTGATCAATGTTTTCCTGAGTTACGCCAGCACCTGATTGATAGCAAGTTGTCCAACCCGAGGAAACTTGCTGAGGAGGCGGACCGCTGGCTCAGCACCAGGGTCCACAAGGGTCCAGTGGGAGACTCCGCCAAGGGTGGGCAGGGTCCCCAGCAGAAGAGTGGGGGGGACAAGGGAAAACAGAAAGGGTTCCAAAAAGGCCCCCAAAGTAATCCCCAAGGGGACCAGCAGAAAGGTTCTCAGCCTCCCCCACCCCCTAAGCAGAATGGGGCCCCGACAGGTCGACCTGTTCCAAAGGGGCCCTTCAATTGTTACAAATGTGGTGACCCGGGGCACATAGCCAGTGACCCCAAGTGTCGCCTGTTTGGAAAACCAGCACCCACTGGTGCTCCGCCCCGACAAGTGACCAGTGTTCACTTAGGAGAAGAAGTGATGGTCCCGGGGGGTGGAGATCCTGTTCAGATGACCCTAGTCTCACTAGGAGACAGTGAGATGGTCCCTGCAAGCTACCTGCCCTCTAACACTAAAAAATATGGGCAGGTGGTTACCATCAATGGTAAGAAAGCTGAGGCTCTTAGAGACACAGGAGCCAGTGTGACTGCAGTGAGGCATCACCTGGTGTCTCAGGAGCAGGTTGTACCCCATGCCTACTGTAGGGTTGTCAACGCTGACAATTCAGAGAGTCAGTGTCCGATGGCTCAAGTTCCCTTCGAGTGGGGGGGGGTCTCTGGTACTCTGCAGGTCTGTGTGAGGAAAGCCATGCCTGTTGACTGTTTGCTAGGGAACGACTTGGAGGACTCCCCTTGGGAAAAGGTGGAGAAAACGACTCACCTGAAGATGGTGGGTCTACCTGACTGGGCGTGCGTGACCACCCGGTCAATGGCAGCCAGTAGGGGTGATCAAGAGGTCCTGGGGCCTGACGGAGAGGCCCAGGAACCGGCCTTAGGGAGAAGGCGCAGGGCGCGCGGGAAACCGGCCCCTGAAGTTCCCACGGTCCAGGAGGAAGCAGACCTTGAGGGGGATGCCCTGGAGCCTACTGGGGAACAGATTGCCGAACTGGGGGACCTGCCTGAGCTGACCCATTGGCAGCAAGAAGGAGGCCCCTCCAGGGAGGAATTCTGCAGGGAGCAGAAAGAATGCCCTTCTCTCGTGGGTATGCGGCAGCAGGCTGCAGACCAGGCCAATGGTGTTCAGGCCAAAACACATTATGTGTACTGGGAGAATGACCTCCTATACTCAGAGCCTAAGGCTGCTGAACCTGGGTCAGCCCGTGTGCTGGTGGTACCCCAGAAGTTCAGAGCCTTCCTACTGGGACTGGCTCATGATGTGCCGTTAGCAGGACATTTGGGGATGGACAAGACCTATGACAGGCTTGTCACCCACTTCTACTGGCCCCAAATGCACAAGAGCTCAGATGCTCATTGTAGGACCTGTCCAACTTGCCAGGCAAGTGGGAAGAGCGGAGGGAAGAACAAGGCTCCCCTCCAACCCTTCCCTGTGGTCAGTACGCCATTCCAACGAGTGGGTATTGATATTGTTGGGCCTCTGGACCCCAAGACAGCCATGGGCAACAGGTTCATCCTGGTCTTGGTGGATCATGCCACCCGGTACCCTGAAGCCATCCCTCTGAGGACAGTGACGGCCCCCGTGGTGGGGCGTGCACTAATGGGAATTTTCTCCAGAGTGGGGTTCCCTCTAGAGGTGGTGAGCGACAGGGGGACCAACTTTATATCCAAGTATATGAAGTCCCTTTGGCAAGAGTGTGGTGTAACCTACAAGTTCACCACACCTTACCATCCCCAAGGAAATGGGTTGGTTGAAAGATTTAACCGAACCCTGAAGGGCATGATCATGGGCCTGGAAGGTCCAATGAGGCGTAAGTGGGACGTCCTCTTACCATGCCTGCTCTTTGCATACCGCGAGGTGCCACAGAAGTCTCTAGGGTTCAGCCCCTTTGAGCTGCTGTATGGCCACCCCGTGAGAGGACCACTGAGTTTGGTAAAGGAAGGCTGGGAGCAATCTCCCAGGAAACCTCCCCAGAATGTATATAGCTACATGCTGGCCTTCAGAAACCAAACCAGGCGCTTCAGACAACTTGCTGAGGCAAATCTGGAAGCAAGCCAGGAGGAGATGAAGCGGTGGTACGACCAGAATGCCACTCTGGTAGAGCTTCAGCCTGGACAGGAGGTGTATGTCTTGGCCCCAGTGGAACCCTGTGCACTTCAGGATAAGTGGACAGGCCCATTTGAGGTTGTGGAGCGCAAGAGCTCAGTGACATACTTGGTGGACATGAAGACGCCCAGGAATCCTTTAAGGGTCTTACATGTCAACCGCCTCAAGCCCCACTTGAAAAGGTCCGAAGTGGGCATGCTGTTGGCCACTGATGATGGAATGGAAGAGGAGTCTGAGCCTCTTCCTGACCTCTTAGTGGCCTGTGAGAAAGATGGGTCAGTGGATGGAGTTAACCTCTCACCCACCCTGACCCCTGAGCAACAGGAAGACTGCCGCCAGTTGCTGGGGCAGTTTCCAGACCTGTTCTCCCTGGTTCCTAGTGTCACAGATTGGTGCGTCCATGATGTGGACACAGGGGACAGCTTACCTGTGAAGCACAAGGCTTACAGGGTAACTGACAGGGTACGGGCCTGCATCAAGGAGGAGGTCTCCAAGATGCTTGCTCTTAGGGTGGTTGAGTCTTCCAGCAGTCCTTGGTCCAGCCCCGTGGTCTTGGTCCCAAAGGCTGCTGCGCCGGGAGCCACACCTGAACTCCGGTTCTGTGTGGACTACAGAGGACTCAATTCAGTCACCAAGACTGACGCGCACCCTATCCCCAGAGCTGATGAGCTCATTGATCGGCTAGGGGCTGCCCGGTACCTCAGCACGTTTGATTTAACGTCTGGGTACTGGCAGATCGCCTTGACCGATGGGGCAAAGGAGAGGTCAGCATTCTCCACACCAGATGGGCATTTCCAGTTCCGGGTTATGCCATTTGGGATGAAGAATGCCCCTGCCACCTTTCAGAGGTTGGTCAACCAGGTGTTGGTCGGGCTGGATGAGTTCAGTGCCGCCTACCTGGATGACATCGCAGTGTTCAGTGGCACCTGGCCAGAACACCTGCGGCACCTCTGGGAAGTGTTGATGGCGCTGCGCAAGGCAGGCCTCACAATCAAGGCAAGCAAGTGCCAGATTGGGCAGGGTTCCGTGGTGTACTTGGGACACCAAGTGGGGAGTGGCAAGGTGGCACCCTTGCAACCCAAAATTGAGACCATCCTGGCTTGGGAACCCCCCAAGACCCAGACTGCCGTGAGAGCCTTCCTGGGGCTCACTGGGTATTACAGGAGGTTTGTCAAGGGCTATGGCACTATTGTGACCCCCTTGACAGAACTGACTTCTAAGAAGCAGCCCAGGAATGTGATTTGGACTGACACCTGTCAGAAGGCTTTTGACACCCTGAAGACTGCCATGTGCACGGCGCCCGTGCTCCTGGCTCCTGATTTCTCCAAGGAATTCATAGTGCAAACAGACGCTTCAGAGCATGGTGTAGGGGCTGTTCTCTCACAAATGACTGAGGAGGGCTGGGACCAACCCGTAGCCTTCATCAGTAGGAGGTTACTTCCACGGGAAAGTAGGTGGAGTGCAATAGAGCGAGAAGCATTTGCTGTGGTCTGGGCGCTGAAGAAGCTAAGACCCTACTTGTTTGGGTCTCACTTCCGGGTTCAGACGGACCACAGGCCCCTCAGATGGTTGATGCAAATGAGGGGTGAGAACCCAAAACTGTTGAGGTGGTCCATCTCCCTACAGGGTATGGACTTCACGGTGGAACACCGCCCTGGCACAGATCACGCCAACGCTGATGGTCTGTCCAGATTTTTCCGCCTTAGTGATGAGGAACTCCCTGGGGAAGGGTAGTTCTCCCCACATTTCAGCTGGAGGGGACACGTGTTAGACCTGGCACCTTGGCGTGAGTTTCCCTTCCACTTTTTGCTGTTGTGCCTCCAATGTTTTGATGGTGTCTGCTACTCGAGGCACTGCGCCACGGCCAACCCGTGCCGCAGTGCAAGTGCTCCCTACTGTAAAGTGTACATATGATTGATGTCCATGATTGGTTCATTGGATTTACTATTAGTCCCTAGTAAAGCGCACTAGGAGTGCCAGGGCTTGTGAATGCCAATACTGCTAGTGGGCCTGCAGCGCTGGTTGCGCCACCCACAGAAGCAGCCTTAAAATGTGTCTAGGGTCTGCCATTGCAGAACCTGCGTGCAGTCTGGTACTGTCATGCTAGCTGGGCAAGTGCACACACTTGCCAGCCCCTGAACCTTCCCTTGACTTCATATTAGTCACCCCTATAGTAGGCCTGAGGGCAGGGTGCATTGTAGTGTAAGGTAGAACATGCCCTGATGTGTGTGACATGTTCTAATAGTGAATTACTACCAAATTCGTTTTTCACTATTGTAAGGCTACCTGTTCCCTTCTAGGCCAGATGAGCTGCTGGAATTATTACACTCTATAATCCCAGCAGGCTCAGGGGACATGGTAGAAATTCGTGTTTAGTATGCCTGAACTCAGAATAATAAAATACTTCTTTTAGTAAAGTTTATTTTAATATCCTGTGTTTGCAAATGCTACTTTTAGAAAGTTAGCATTTGCTTGCCTAACCATTTCAGCCCGCCTCTGCTTGGATGTGGATCTGACTGTCTGGTGTGTGTGAGTGACAGGGCTGGGAGTTGACAGGTAGTGATTAGCAGGAGGACCCCTTAATGGGTGGTGGGAGTTTCCCCTGAATGATGCATCAGGCTGTGCCCCTGCCACCACAATGCTGGCTCCGCCCTCCTGGGGAGCGACTGATGACTCAGCCTGCACCTGGCCCAGGAAGGACCGAAGCTTGTAAACAAAGTGCTCAGGCCACTCCTGCCCTCTCAATGCCGGCTCCGCCCCCCTGGGGAGCGGCTGATGTGCCTGCCCTCACACTGAATGCAGAAGTCATAAGTACCCACAACAAGTACTCAGAGACTGGAGCAGTTATGCAGAGGCCCCCCTGGCTTGCTAGAACAAAAGAAACTGGGTATAAAAGAAGGAGCCCTGCTCCTTGTAAATTAGATCCTGTTTGTGCTACAAGAGAAACTCTGCCCGAAGAGAAGGACCTGGAAGGACTACAAGGAGGAGTGCTGACTCTGGCCTGTGTCTGGTGCCTTGCTGCCAAAGGAGAGGAAGAGAAAAAGACTACAAGAGACTTTTACTTTATTTTGAACTTTGTGCCAAACTCTGCTAAAAGATCTCCAAGGGCTTGCTGCTGAACTTGCCCCCTGACCAGCGCTCCAGGAACAGTGAGCGCTAACCCCTGACCAAAGCATCTGCTGTGTGTGCTGCTTATCGCTGCAGCGCTGTCTGAGGAAGACAAGAGCATCAAGCCCCCCTGCACACCGTGACCGTGGGTGAGCAGATCGCCATAGCAACGTGAAGCCCAGCCGCCGCTGGCCTGAACACCGTGACGGCATCTGCACCTGACCCCACGAGAGCAAAGTAACGGAGGACCCGTCCGGTCCAAGCACCGGAGTCTACTGGGCACAAGCGCCGTGGATTCCCCCGCAAAGACGGACTGCCGCCTTGTCCTCTCCCTCGCTAATCAGCGTCTGGCCGGCTGCCCCGCTGAAGGGCCATCACCGCGATCGGCACTTTGGCTGGGTACGTCCCGCACTTGGGGACCGTACTGCCACTGCGCCACACCCAGCCGCCGCCGTCAGGACGGACGAGAAGACTGAGTCAAAGGACCTGAGCCCCATCGAGCACCGCCGCCCTGGGTGACCCGTGACCTGCTGCCTCGAGCCGCAGCTCGCACCGCCCGTCAAGGAAGCAACGCGACGTGGGACAGCTCCCCCTTCAGCCGCCCTCTCCGAAGATCACCACAAGAAGTGAAAGGTACTGTCTTTGCCCCTCCGCGGCGCGAGCGTCCTGCAATCTGAGCTCGCACCGCGCGGTCTGACCTCAGGCACCCCGGGAGCCTCACCGCTGCTGTTTGCTTGGCAGCGCGAGCCGCCCCAGAGTCAGAGGCGCGCTCTGCTCTTGGTCCCCGAGGCCCCGCCTGACGCTCTCCGAGGCCGCGGCCCCCTCTCCCCGAGTCGAGCCCCGAAGGGTGACTCATTTCGAGAGAGGAGACAGCGGGAAGCGCCTTGAAGCGCTACAAGACACTGGAACCTTTCTAAAACTGGGCAGAAGGCCCAAAAGACCGCATTTATTCAAGAACTGTGCCTTTTTCATAAAGAGTAACTGGAACCTGCATTTGAAGTAACCAAGACTGTATTTACAAGCCTGCTTGAGATTTATATAAAGAACATATATTTTTACAAATACAGTTTGGTGTCATTGTGTGGTGGGTTGGTTGTGATGGTGTGATATTGCAAATGTTTAACCCTACATGCCCCAGAGATTAGCCTAAGACTGCTTAAGCCACACTACCTAGAGGGTAAGCAGAGGTTGTCTTGAAGGTAACCCTCAGCCCTGACGAGGAAGAGAGAGGCCCTGCTTGTCGCCAGTGTTGCACTGCGCCAACCAGAGACTCCCCCTTCCTACACCTCCCATAGTGTGGCAGTTGTGAACTTCTCCTGGGGAGGGGTTGATGGCCTAAAGAAAGTTGTGGTGAGTGCAGACCTACCAGTAGACTGTCTGTTAGGCAATGACCTTGAAAGCTCAGCATGGTCAGAAGTGGAGTACAGGACTCATGCAGAAATGCTAGGGATTTCAGAGCATGTCCTTGCCATGACAAGGGCTCAGGCTAAGAAGTGCCTTCCTGAACCAGTGGTGGATCTTGAGACAATAGACCAGCCACAACCCAAGAGAAGGAGCAAGAGAGGAAAGGCCTCGCCTTCCACCTTGCCCCAGGTTGAGGATCAGGTTTCAGAGGAAACTGATTCTGCAGTCCAAGAGGAGACTGTCTCTGAGGAGCTTGAACCTGACCAGGTTGAGTTTCTGGGGACAGGGGGACCCTCAAGGGCAGACCTGAGGCAGGCTCAATTAGATTGCCCTTCCCTTGAACCCCTCAGACAGCAGGCTGCTGCTGAGGCTGCTGGGGATGCCCAAGGTACCCATACTGTGTATTGGGATGAGGGACTCCTTTACTCAGAGGCTAGAACCCCCAAGCCTGGCATGACCAGGAGGTTGGTGATACCTCTGCAGTTTAGGGGATTCCTCCTTACCTTGGCCCATGATATTCCCCTTGCAGGACACTTAGGCCAGAACAAGACGTGGGACAGGCTTGTTCCACACTTTCACTGGCCTCACATGTCAGAGGATGTCAAGGAGTTTTGTCGCTCCTGTGTCACTTGCCAAGCCAGTGGTAAGTCAGGTGGCACAACAAAGGCCCCCCTAATACCACTACCTGTGGTGGTGGTCCCCTTTGAGAGAGTTGGAATTGATATTGTGGGTCCAATGGACCCCCAAACAGCATCTGGGAACAGATTCATACTGGTGGTAGTGGATCATGCCACCAGGTACCCAGAGGCTATTCCCCTAAGGACCACCACAGCACCTGTGGTGGCAAAAGCCCTCATTGCAGTTTTCTCAAGAGTGGGCTTTCCTAAGGAGGTACTATCAGATAGAGGGACAAATTTTATGTCCAGCTATCTAAAAGCAATGTGGAAGGAATGTGGAGTAAACTACAAGTTTACCACCCCATATCATCCACAATGCAATGGGCTTGTGGAGAGATTTAACAAGACCCTTAAAGGCATGATAAAGGGATTACCAGAGAAGCTCAGGCGGAAATGGGACATTCTTTTACCCTGCCTGCTCTTTGCTTACAGAGAGGTCCCACAGAAGGGGGTTGGCTACAGCCCTTTTGAACTTTTGTTTGGCCACCCTGTGAGAGGTCCATTGTGTTTGGTGAAGGAAGGATGGGAGTTACCTCTCAAAAAGCCCAAACTAGACATAGTGGACTATGTACTTGGTCTCCGCTCCAGGATGGCTGAGTACATGGAAAGAGCATCCAAAAACCTGGAGGCCAGCCAAGAATTGCAGAAAGCTTGGCATGACCAAAAGGCTGTACTGGTAGAGTTCCAACCAGGACAGAAGGTATGGGTACTGGAGCCAGTGGCTCCAGCAGCACTCCAAGACAAATGGAGTGGACCCTATCCTATTATTGAGAAGAAAGGGGAAGTCACCTACTTGGTAGACTTTGGAACACCCAGGAGCCCTCACAGGGTAATCCATGTGAATCGCTTGAAAGCATTTGTAGACAGGGAGGACATGAGCTTGCTCATGGCCACAGATGGGGAACAGGAGGAAGAGAGTGACCCTCTCCCAGACCTGCTTTCCCAGAACCCTGATGATGGTTCAGTTGATGGAGTAGCCTTGGCAGGCAGCCTCACTGACCAGCAACAGAGGGACTGCAGACAAGTTTTGCAGGCTCACAGGCAAATGTTTTCACTCACACCCAGCCAAACTGACTGGTGTACCCATGTTGTGGACACTGGTGACAGTCTGCCTGTCAAGAATAAGATCTACAGGCAACCTGATCATGTCAGGGATTGCATCAAGGCTGAGGTGCAAAAGATGTTGGAGCTTGGAGTGATTGAGCCATCAGAGAGCCCATGGGCCAGCCCAGTAGTCCTGGTGCCAAAACCTCATACCCAAGATGGTAAGAGAGAAATGAGGTTTTGCGTGGATTACAGGGGTCTCAATGCTGTCACTAGGACAGATGCTCACCCCATTCCAAGAGCAGATGAGCTCATTGACAGATTGGCTTCTGCCAAGTTTCTGAGCACATTTGATCTGACAGCTGGCTACTGGCAAATCAGACTAGCTGAGGAGTCAAAAGCCAAAACAGCATTCTCTACCCCTAGTGGACATTATCAGTTTGTGGTAATGCCCTTTGGTTTGAAGAATGCACCTGCCACTTTCCAAAGGTTGGTGAACCAAGTCCTTACTGGGTTGGATGACTTTTGTGCAGCTTATCTGGATGATATTGCTGTCTTTAGCTCCACCTGGGAGGATCACCTGATCCACCTGAAGAAAGTTTTGGAGGCCCTGCAAAAGGCAGGCCTAACTATCAAGGCCACAAAGTGCCAGATAGGGCAGAGTAAGGTTGTATACCTGGGCCACCTAGTAGGTGGAGGCCAGGTTCAGCCACTGGAAAGCAAAATCCAGGCCATACAGGACTGGGCTCCTCCAGTTACCCAGACACAAGTCAGAGCCTTCTTGGGCCTGACTGGGTATTACAGAAAGTTTGTGAAAAACTATGGGTCTATAGTGACACCATTAAATGACTTGACATCCAAGAAGATGCCAAAAAAGGTTCAGTGGACAGTTAGCTGTCAGAAGGCATTTGAAGACCTGAAGAAGGCCATGTGCTCTGCACCTATCCTAAAGAGTCCTGACTACTCCAAACAGTTCATTGTTCAGACAGATGCTTCTGAGTTGGGGGTGGGAGCTGTACTCTCACAACTAAATCAAGATGGTCAAGACCAGCCAATTGCTTTCATTAGCAGGAGGCTAACCCCAAGAGAAAAACGTTGGTCAGCCATTGAGAGGGAGGCCTTTGCTGTGGTTTGGGCATTAAAGAAGTTGAGGTCCTACTTGTTTGGAACTCACTTCCTGGTGCAAACAGACCATAAGCCCCTCTTATGGCTTAATCAGATGAAGGGTGAAAATCCCAAACTGCTCAGGTGGTCCATTTCCCTACAGGGGATGGACTTTACAGTGGAGCACCGCCCAGGGACTGACCATGGTAATGCAGATGGTCTCTCCAGGTACTTCCACTTAGAACATGAAGACTTATCTGGTCAAGGTTAGTTTAATGTCCCTGCGTTTGGGGGGGGGTTGTGTAGGAGAGTAGGGTCTGCTATCCTATGGTCACCCCAAATTTTTGCTTTTTGCTTCACTGGTTTTCGACTACTGAGGCTGTGGGCCTGCTGATCAGACCCCCAGCCTGCTGTTCTCTCACTAAATTAATGACACATGTGCTATAGGCACATACCAATTGGAAATGGACTCCTTGTCAGCCCCTGTAGAATGCACTATAGGTGCACAGGGCACAGGAGCCACTAAGGCCTACCAGGGGCTGCAGCATATCTTTTGCCACCCCTGGCTGGTTCTTAAATTGACACAACTGGCTGATCACTCAGCTGGGGTAAGGTGGTGTACACACCCCTTGCTTAGATATAGTATACCTATGTCTAAACCTATATCTGGACACATGTAAACCTGTGAGCCACTCCTATAGACAGGCCTCACCAATCCTGGAGGCTGGGTGCTTGGTTTTTATGTGAGATGGAGCTCTAGCATGAGCTGAGCCTGTCTGCAGCCGTCGGGAACAAATCCCTAAGCTGTTTCAGGATAATGCCATACCATATACTATTAAGTGCCTTATAATCCTCGCGGTTATTTAGCAACTCTGGTTTGGCTTTATCAAAACATGTCGTGTAAGGTGTCATACGCTTTGGAATACCATCCCCTCGCCAGTTCTGGCGACGGGGATGGCATTCCACCCCTCTAGAGGGGTAAGACATGTTACTTCACTTTAATGCGGTTGATTTCTCCAAAGGCCTTAAGATCCACAAAATGGATGCCTCTGCCACAGACAAATGTCTGGACCCCTGGAGCTGACCGAAACCCAGTCAAGGGGGTCCTGGACAAAGGGTTTCCTGTCACAGGAGGGTGTCACCGCCCTCCAGACAGGAGATAGTGTATTGTAGCAGGGAGGTTTGAAAGAAACCAGACACTGCCTGGGGCGCACAAGGCTGCCCCTTGCATAATCCGGCCAAACCGGTTCTGGGGCACTCCAGCCCTCGTGCCAGGGCGGCCTGGATCAAAGGAAGGGGGTGTATCCACCCACTTCCTGGGTCCCACCCATAGGAGGGGACCTAGCAGGTAATCACGCCCACCAGATTCGAATAAGAGTGGGAGCAGTGCCAATGCACATCAGATTTCCTGGAAGAAACATTTGAAACGATATTCTGGACCCTTCGCCCTCCATCTCAACGTGGAAGCCCGAAGAATCTCCCTTGTGGTCAAGGAGTGACCACCCTGCAGCAGCAGGCACCATCCAGCCCTCGACGTCTACTTAGTTGCAGTTCCCGCCGGAACTCGAGCGACTGAGATCGACGAGATCAAGCCTGCCCAGCTTCTAACAGCCCGATCCACAGTCCCTGCAAAGCTGAGACCCGTGGAGGCGACCGGAAGCGTGGGGCACGCCATCTTGAAGTGACCACGAGACGCTGACCGTGCAGCCCACGAGTGACCCTCGAAGCTGTACACCGGGGTTTGAGAAGCCCCCACCCTGAGCTACTCCTGAGCCGAAGTTCAGCCCTCCACACTCGACGAGTGCTGCGTGGGGCCCTTTGGCACGATTTGGCTCAACGCGTTGGCCCGGTCACTTGCCAGCTGGCTTGTGGTCCCTGTGCCGACGAACTACAAAAGAAGACTCGTGATTCTGGTTGCTCCAGATCCACACCAGCTCCCCTGAAAGGGAGCCCCGACTCTGACCTTCCTGGTCCGAGTAAGACGCCATCTTCCAATCCCGCGTGGATTGCTCTTACCAAGGCTTGTTTGCTCCAAACCGGAAGCCGACTGCACCGACGGTGAGAGCCTGCGTGGGACAGATCGTGACCTGCTCCTGGACGTCGCAGATGCCCCAGAGCCCACGTGACAGCGAAGAGAAGCGCCTCGACGACCACCTGATTGCGCCCGACATTGCCTGGTTCCGTCCTGGTTCCACCCTGGTCACTGCTGAGTGACCCAGACTCTGTCCCCTCTGCTTTCAGGTACTCTACAACTTGAGTCCACCCTTGGACTCCACCGGACACTTCGTCTTCACCCTGCCTGCAGCCCTTTCAGCTTCAAGCACCAAGAGCCTGCGTGTCAAAACCCGACGCCACTTCGACCCTGTGCACCCACTTCCTGTGGGTGAGGTAACTTTGCTCCGCCGGTGTTCCCACACTGGTGCACACCTCTAGGGTCTGTGTGTTAAGTTTTGTTCCTCTAGGTTCAGCGGAAGTGTCCTTAAACTTTAACTATTTGACTTTTACGCACCATTGGTTAACATTGGTGCATGCGTGCGCTTTCCGCACATCTCCCGAATCCCGAGGGCCATTCCCGACTTCAGCATTGCTTGTCCTGACTGCTCCCAGCGATTCCCTAGGCCCTAGGCCTAACCACTGTTCGAGTGGCCTCTCTTATACCACTTGTTTAGTATATGGTTTGAGTGGCCCCCCGCCCTCATCCATAATTGTGCAACTTGTATGTTTAAACAGTGCTTTTGATTTAACGCTTGTGCCCCTTTATTCATAAAGAATACTGGGGATTGTTTTTAGTAATAAACACATATATTTTTATAATATATACTTGTGTGGTGTCCTTTCATTTGGTATTACAGGATTGTATGTGGTAAAACAGCTCGCTTAACACGACCTCTTAAGTTAAGCCTTTAGGCTGCTTAGTCCATGCTACCCCTAGGATAGCTTGTCTAATAAGGTTGACTTACAACCAGACACCATAAGGGGATTGTTTGGTCAGGTAGTAGGTGGTTCCAGAATTGGAAACATCCCCTACCAGGCCAACTTCTCACAGCTCCTTTTTTTAACTTACTCTTCCTGTCCTTTAGCACCAGTCGCTATAACGCTGGCTTTTCTCACCTCATCTCGAATATGTGGCTTTTTTTTTTAGAACAACCATCAGCTCTTTATGAGTCCTTGAAAACTTCTTATTGAACCACTTGTGGGGAGGTGATAGTAACACCGCCCCAGTCCTACTAAGAGCAGACTTGATGTACCCGCACAACGCATCAAACATCGCCAAAATACCTGCATCAGAGGCATCATCACCCAGACAAGTCTGAAATCTAGATTAGCAGGTAAAAAGCAATTTTGAATTTAACTTAGTGCACATTATCTTGGCCCATTTTATTCTACAGCCCGATCTTTGAGGCTGACTGGTTCTTTAAACATTACAGACCAAGTAGTGGCTGGGTAAGTTTTGCGCAACAACAACTGCTGTAATATTCTCAAAATAAGGCGGCTCAAGGGAACAGGGGGAAACGGCCACCAGCGCCCCCAAAAGGAGAACTCTTCTGAAACCAGGGAGTTCACTTAACAAAGATAAATTGTCCCCGAGCACATAGATACAGATTCTTAAATTGTCCCAAGAGAAAAGATAACCACAATCATAAAATTGCTCTTTCAAAAGTTCCTCAAATTAATTTCCTTTAATTTTCATTTCTTTTCTCTTCATATATCAACGAAATTCTTCATAGTTTCCTTCAAATTGACATAGAAATGTAGCCAATGCATCAAGGACCAATGGTTCTTTAAACAAACAGCCCACTTTCTCAGGCTTTTCACCCTACTGAAAAGTGACCAATAGGGGATTGTGGTCACTGTGAATGTCCCATTCCACCTTGAAATTTACCAAAGACGACATAAATAAAACTGAAACTAAAATTTAGCCGATTTATGGATTTGGCCCTCGCCCTTTTAAATGTATGTATACCGTCTTCAGAATTAGCTTCCCCCTTATTGGGCAGATTAACAAGGTTGTGATCTAAGCTCAAGATGTTTAACAGATCCCCTGCTTGGTAAGTTTAAGATGTACTTGATCATTGTTTACACACACATTACCTGTCTTATCATACAGCTAATAGTCCAAACTGTGATGCAAGTTGAAATAACCCATCAACCTCAAAACTGTAATTTGGAGTACAATAAAAAAAACACCTTAAAGCTTGCCAAGGTCCCTAAGAACATCATGTTTCTCCCTACTACGAATTGAATTGTAAACATTCACAGTCAGGATCCTATGCTTATTTGAGGAGGCCAAAAGAATGCCAAGAATATAGGGCGAATTGCAGGTAATTACCTCCAGGTTACATTTCAGACCCAGTTTTATTAACGTTGCAAATCCCCCTCTTGCTCTCCCATGATTGGAGGAAGTGGCTTTGGAGGTAAACATGGCATAACCATTTAAATACCTGAAGACTGATAATATCATATGAGCTGATCATCTTAATCCACCCTTCACTGCATATTTCACTATGAACCCCAGAAATATTGTAATGTATCACTTTAAGATCACTGGGGGAAATGAAAACCTTTGAAGGACCTAAAATGCAGGACTGAGGGGCCAGTCAAGCTTGGTCATTTAGCCCACTCAATAGTTCATAATGATTGCTAAAATGAAGATTAAATGCCTACCCCTGATGCTATAGATGACCAGGACCCCCACCACAGCCATGATTCACCCATACTCGCCACAGTAACCTCAAATTATGGGCTTATAAAAATAAACAGGGGAAATACTGTAATGCTGCTGATCGGGACCATACTGGGTGTATGATTGTGCGAATAGAGCTCACCCTTACAGCATTACAGAAATTCACAACTATACAGTCAGCTGAGCAAGAGTTAGGAGAACTCCCGATCCAGCCAACTCTCCGAACCATGATAATCTCTTCAAAAAGAGACTGACCAAGGTTTGCTCTACTAGACAGTCAGTGAAAAACTTTATTTTTGAATTGCAATAGTTTCAAGCTTCTTTGTACTTTAGTAGGAGAACGTTGGCTAGTATTTAGACATAGGGGTTAGATGCATGGGGCAATTAAATAACCACATCACAAGGGATATCTGCTGGGGTGTTCTTGGCTGTGGTATGTAAAGCCCTCCACGGTCTCCCTTTCTGACCTGTATAAAGGAGGAAATCCCTTCCTTCTGAGACATTTAAATTAGCCCTCTTCGGCATTGACTGGACAGCTTGGGATGTTGGAATTATAATCGCTGTATTGTCTACTGTCGTGCCAGAACTCCTCAAATCCCTGTCATACCCTCGTGGTTGAACTGGCAAGTGCCTACTAGAACTATTCTCCAGCTGTAAGTTGGGAGCATTATGGGGAACGTGATGTGTGTGTGTGTATATATATATATATAGATATATATATAGATATATATATATATATCTCACAACCTCCCTCTGGAACAGAAGAAGCAGGAGCCCGGAGGGGATCAGGTAAAACAGGTTTAATTAGGCTGCAGATAAATCCAGTGGCGGCGAATGCATTTCGGCATATCCGCCTTCTTCAGCGCCCAACACCGGATAGATTCATCAGGGTAAGTTGTTTCCTGCGTGTTCAAATAGCTGGTGAGGTTCCGCTCCTCCCCCTAGCTGTGTAGCACACCTGTTGTCAGTCCTCTTAATATTCAGCACTGCAACTCCCAGGATGCTTTATGTTTAAACAACGTGGGTCGGTGAAAATGTGGGGAGTGGCTGAGTGAAACTTGCTGCGGAGTCCAAAGTCACCATATTCAGTCCTTAGCCCAAAATGCCTGTCCTCTGCTCCCCTCCTGACCGCCACAGCCACGTCACATATATATATATAGTCACTGAAAAAAAAACAGGTTTCAGGGACGTTATAGTTAGAAATTAGCATTTAAAAAACCTTAGAAATGACAACATCCAGTGACTGTGTGTTTCTGTAAAGTTTAAATATGTTTTATATATATATTAACTGAAAAAACATAGGTTTCAGGGGCGTTATAGTTAGCTGGACATTTCACTTGTACAAAACCATTGAAATTCCCCCGTTATAGTTAGTTTGGCTAACTTTAACTTGCGCGCCTGCAATGCACTGCTTATGACATCACATATTACATCACTCATGACATGGTCAGTGACATCACTGATGACATCTCAAATGACATCACTGATGACCTCACTGATGACATCATCCAGTGAATGTGTTTTTCTGAAAATTAAATATGTTTTATATATAAATATCTCAAGGTTGATAGAAGAATAAATGGGTATATAAATGTCTAAATGGATGATTTTATTTTCTAAAATTGATTGTATAACTGACCGATTAAGTGTATCTTAGTGAATACATGGGTTAGTGAGTAATGTTTAAATATGTAAATATCTGTATCAGTCTCTCACTTTGTGTAAGAGTGGCTGCATGGGTTGGTGAGTAGCTACATGAGTGTCTATATGGGTTATTAGTTGTTTTTTTTTAGTATCAGATGAGTGTCTGTATGGTTCGGTGGGGGGGTATTACTTGGTGCCTAGATGCATGAATGAGTGACTCACTGTTCGTATGTGTTGAAGACAGCATGTGTGCAGGACTGTATATGTGGATGAGCGTGTGTATGGGTGTGTTAGTGAGTGAATGACTGTCTCAATAGTGTCTTTACGAGTAACTACATATGTTTTAAACTCGTATATGTGAGTATTGGTTTATATTAGTGAGTATATGTGAGAGTGAGAGATTGGAAGAGTTCCTGTACAAATAAGTAGGTGTTTCTATAAGTGATTGTTTAAGAGAGTAAGTATGTGTAAGTTTCTGTAGAATTTGGTGTGGTAGTGTGTGTATAACTATATGTAAGTAAATGGATGTTTGATACTTTGCATGTGTGGCTGTGTGTGAGTAACTATGGATGAGTGGCGATGTGTAACAGGATGTATAGGTGTATGAGTACATATGATGAGTGAGTATATGTATGAGTGACAGTATAGGGACTGTTGGTGAATGAGTGGATGTATGTGTAGATCTTGGAATTACTAAATAGGTGTGTTGTAAGTGGTATTGGTATGTCCATTGTTTTGAAAATGTTAGTTTCTATTTTTGATTATGTGTATCAAAGGTTATATTAGGGTGAGAGGAGGTCTGTCACTCTATCACAAGGATGATGTCATCAGTGATGTCATTTGAGATGTCATCAGTGATGTCATGAGTGATGTAATATGTGATGTCATCAGCAGTGCATTGCCAGCAGTGCATTGCGTGCACGCAAGATATAGTTAGCTGAACTAACTATAACGGGGGAATTTCAATGGTTTTGTACGAGTGAAATGTCCAGCTAACTATAACGCCACTGAAACCTATGTTTTTTTCCAGTGAATTTCTAAGGTTTTTTAAATGCTAATTCCTAACTATAATGTGCCTGAAACCTATGTTTTTTTCAGTGAATTTCAATGTTTTTTTAAATGTTAATCCCTACTATAACGTGCCAGAAACCTATGTTTTTTCCCAGTGAATTTCAATGTTTTTTTTAAATGCTAATTTCTAACTATGCCTACAGAGGTAGGACGTGAAGAAAGAAGAAAAAACACACAGAAAGAAAAAAAAGAAATGCAGAAAGAAGCAACAGAAGTCCTCAAAGACGAAGAAAAGTGCAGGAAGAAGGAAGACATGCAAAAAGAACAAACAGAGAAGCAGAAAGAGGCCTTATTGCAAAATCATCCTGTACCCTCAACTTTTTCAGATGGGTACTGGTGGTAACTGACTCTGACCAGCCAGTCCTAGAGCCAGTGCTATGCTAAAAGACACTTAGAATACAGTTAAAACACCTATATACACTAGGGAACACTATGTGTTGGGGTACCCCTGTTATTAGCATGACCGCCTCTGTAAGCCCCTAGTATATAATTGGGAAGGGGGACTAAAACTCCCTCTTAAAACGCGCCACAGGGCGCGTTTGCACACTGGGGTGGGGGGGGGGCTGAGCTGACGTGTGCAAATACGCCCTGTGGCCGTTTTAATTTGGTAGATAAAGTCCCCTTAAATCCTGAGTGTCCTTTGGGTACCACTAGCCCACCAGGTATCTCCAGTTAGCGCCACAGAGCTGCGTTGCAGAGAGCTGTAAAAATGGGCACAGCCTGGACCACCTCTCTGCAACGAAGCGGCGCTTACTGGCAGCACCTGGTGGACTAGTTGGCCACCATGGGCCCTCAGGATTAAAGGGGAATTATTTTCCCAACTTAAAACGCGTCACAGAATGTGTTTGCACACATCACATCATGCCCCGTCCCCTCCCTTCACCACTGTGTAAACATGTCCTATGGCCATTTTAAGTTGGGAGATTAAGTTCATTTGAACCCTGAAGGTCCCTAGTGTCCAACAAGCCCACTAGGTACCTCCAGTAAACGCCACAGAGCAGTGTTACAGGGAGGTGTAAAAAGTGGCACGGCCTGGTCCACCTCTCTGCAACACAGCGCAGTAGCACTTCCTGGAAGCACCGACTGGGCTAGTTAGCTTCCAGGGGCCCTCAGGATTGAAGGGCAATTATTTCCACAACTTAAAACGCACCATAATGTGTGTTTGCACACGTCACCTTAGGCTCCGTTCCCTCCCTTCCCCACTGTGTAAACACGCCCTGTGGTCATTTTAAGTTGGGAGATTAAGTACCCTTGAATCCTGAGAGAAATTAGCCCACTAGGTACATCCAGTTAGCGCCATTGCAGAGAGGTGTAAAAAGGGGCACGACCTGCACCACATCTCTGCAATGCAGCGCAGTGCCGCTTACTGGAATAACCTGGTGGTATAGTTGGCCCCCAGGGTCCCTCAGGATTGAAGGGGAATTATTTCCCCAACTTAAAACGCGCCACAGGGCATGTTTGCACACCTCACCTCAGGCCCCGTCCCCTCTCCTCACCACTGTGTAAACTAGCCCACCAGGTACCTCCACTATGCGCCAGAGAGCTGCGTTGCAGAGTGGTGTTCAGAGGCCACGCCCCTTTTTACAACACTCTGCAACATAGCTCCATGGCACTTACTGGAGGTACCTGGTGGACTAGTTGGCCCCCAGGGACCGTCAGGATTGAAAAGGTATTAATTCCTCAACTTAAAAAGCGCCACAGGGCGTGTTTGCACACATGTCACCTCAGGCCCCGCCCCCTCCCTTCACCACTGTGCAAACGCGCCCCATGGCACGTTTTAAATTGGGGGATTAACTCCCCTTGAATTCTGAGGATCCCTGGGGTGCAACTAACCCACCGGCTACCTCCATTAAGGGCCACAGAGCTGCATTGTAGAGAGGTGTAAAAAGGGGCATAGCCTCAGAACAAATCTCTGCAACGCAACCCCCAGGCACACCCAGTATTCAAGGAGAATTTGTTCCCCAGCTGCAAACGGGCCGGTGGCGCGTTTGCAGAGTGCTGCTTGGAGGGGGCGCGATGTCGGTCTTTTTTTTTTTTTTAAGAAGGAGGCTGTGTGGCCCCCCTTCTTTTTCAAATTTATTGGCCTTAATCGGCCCCGGGGACCCCATCACCCGGGGCATGGCTTTTTTTTAATTATAATGTTTTTGGAGGGGGTCTGCGTTGCCCCCCTCTCGGGCCACTTGTAGTCCCGGGTACCACATCCCCCGGGGCTGGCCCTCTTTGTTGGGGACCGTGGGTGGGGTCCCCAATCCCCCCAAGGTCCCGCCGGCCCCCGCGTCCCTCGGGAGCCGGCATTGCTTTTCCACATGGGGAGCTGCTAAGATGCAGCTCCCCGTGTGGAAAAGCAATTTGGTTTGCATTTTGAAAGAGATGCTCCCTGCTCTCTCTTTCAAAATCCAAGCCGCAAGGCTCCCACCCTGCCATAGCAAACTACAGTGTCCGGGGGGTGGATACCCCGGGACACTGCAGGAGCCAGCCCTGGGGGGTGGCGCTCTCCAAGGCTATAACAGGGCTCCAGTAGGGGGCCGCGCGGCCCCCCCTCCTAACATTACAAAAGGAGGTGGTGGTCCCCGGGGCTCGGGGGTCCATCATGGACCCCCCAGTTATAATATTTAAAACTTTGAGCCCCCCACCCATGTAATTTCGTAGCCCCAGGGGGTGGCAGTCCCCGGGGCTGGGGGGGCCTGTGAGCCCCCCCACAAATTAACTAATTAAGCCCCGGGGTGGCGGTACCCGGGGCTGGCGGCTGTGAACCCCCCACACATATTATATTAAATCCCCGGGGGTGCGGTCCCTGGGGCCCCCCATTACATATCAATATTGCCCCCGGGACTTGGCCTGCCTGGGGGCTAAATAGCAACGGAGCCCACGCTTCGGTTATTTACGTGGATTTTGCCAGTTTTTTTTTTAAACCATTTTTTTGGGGCCCTGGGGTCCTTGTGGGACCCCCTAAGCAGGTCTAGGGGGTCAGGGTATTTCTACCCTGCCCCCTTTTTGCGTTTGCACCTTAGTTTGACTGATTTCTTGTGCCTCGGTTCTACCGAGGCACAAGATGGCTGCCAGCACTTCCTGGTTTGGAGTGTTGACAGCCAATTAGCATGAAGCTCGTGCTCGGGAGGGTGCGAGGAGGGTGCGCGGATCCTCCACGGCCATAGATATCACTATCTTTATTCCTTAATTTCTCAAAAACTACTGAACCGATTTACATCATTTTTAGGGCTCGGCCTCCGCCCACGTAAGTGGGAGGAGTTTCGAGATCCTAATGTTAAAGAAGAGAAAAAAAAAGTATCTCCTAGGACTTTGGCGAGACAAATTCCACACATTCCTTAGTGTGTTATGTCATCTGGCCAGTGATTCGTCTTCGTTGTGGTGTCGTTTTAATAGCCTTGAAGTGATAGGGTAAATGTAGTTTTCGTCCGCCATGTTGGGCATTTTTCGTTCGTGTGCGCGCAAAGAAGTACATTAATTATAATTAGGAGCTGTCAGGGTGCCTCCGTAAGTGAATCCAGATGGCCGGGCGCGTTCACCATTCAGCAGCGCTCAGCGCGCAGCTGCTCCATGCCAGGCCGGGAAAGGGCTTCATTAGTTCAAGGACAAGAGTCTGACGTTCTGTCATGGGCTGTTCTTTTAATCTCAGTTTCATTTTTTTTTCTGGAATGGTCCGTGGCCGGTGTGAATGGAATTGTTCTCTCGAGTTTATAATGTGTTTCTTTGCAGCAGCTTTTGTTTTCGGAGCTGAGGTAATGAATAGCAAGCTGGCAGGCAGCGCCTTTTAGAACTATTTGCTTTCTGGGCAGAGTCCTGCAGTGGTGTTGAACTTCAGCATAGTCTGACAGGCTGCTGTATACTGAAAGAGCGCATAATTCTGTGAACGGTATTCCTTTATCGTAGGCTTCTCTTCCATTTATTAAAAATAATTATTTACCTACATGCCATTAATAAGTTAAAAAATGTTTTCCAAATGCAAATAAAAGCCACAGTCTGACTTTTGCAACCACAAGGCGCTGCGGCTAACTGGAGATCTGACCTGCATCCCTCGGAAGCAATTAAAAAGCAGCTCTGTGGGGGCTTACCGAGCTTTAAATCAGCAGGCCGGGAGAAGTTTGACAATGTGCATGCACCCAAAAAAAAGCGCCACTTTACCCCACAAGAGCTCGAGTGCTGCTGTTGACAGATAACAGATGTTTACTGTTATCCGACTCGGTGGTACTCATTTTATCAACCTCAGAAGGATGAAAGGCTGAGTGGAGTCACACGTGCGACAGGCTAGTGAAGCCAATGCATATGTACAGGCTAGTAAAGCCAATGGATATCTACAGGCTAGCGATGACAGTGTATATTTACAGGCTAGCGATGACCGTGCATATGTACAGGCTAGCGATGACAGAGCATATCTACAGGCTAGCGATGACAGTGCATATCTACAGGCTTGTGAAGCCAATGCATATCTACAGGCTAGCGATGACAGAGCATATCTACAGGTTAGCGATGACAGCGCATATCTACAGGCTAGCGATGACAGTGCATATCTACAGGCTAGCGATGATAATGCATATCTACAGGCTAGCGATGACAGCGCATATCTAGCAGTGCAGAGTGGCGGTGCAGAGTGGCGGTGCAGAGTGGCGGTGCAGAGTGGCGGTGCGGTGGTGCAGAGTGGCAGTGCAGAGTGGCAGTGCGGCGGTGCAGAGTGGCGGTGCAGAGTTGCGGTGCAGAGTGGCGGTGCAGAGTGCAGAGTGGCGGTGCAGAGTGCAGAGTGGCGGTGCAGTGTGGCGGTGCAGAGTGGCGGTGCAGAGTGGCGGTGCAGAGTGGCGGTGCGGTGGTGCAGAGTGGCAGTGTGGCGGTGCAGAGTGGCGGTGCAGAGTGCAGAGTGGCGGTGCAGAGTGGCGGTGCAGAGTGGCGGTGCAGAGTGGCAGTGCAGAGTGGCAGTGCAGAGTGGCGGCCGTGGTGCAGAGTGGCAGTGCAGAGTGGCGGTGCAGTGCAGAGTGGCGGTGCAGTGCAGAGTGGCGGTGCAGTGGTGCAGAGTGGCGGTCGGAGTGGCGGTGCAGAGTGGCGGTACAGAGTGCAGAGTGGCGGTGCATAGTTGCGGTGCAGAGTGCAGAGTGGCGGTGCAGAGTGGCGGTGCAGAGTGGCGGTGCAGAGTGGCGGTGCAGAGTGGCGGTGCAGTGGTGCAGAGTGGCGGTGCAGAGTGGCGGTGCAGAGTGGCGGTGCAGAGTGGCGGTGCAGAGTGGCGGTGCAGCGTGGCGGCGCAGCGTGGCGGCGCAGAGTGGCGGCGCAAAGTGGCGGTGCAGAGTGGCGGTGCAGAGTGGCGGTGCAGAGTGGCGGTGCAGAGTGCAGAGTGGCGGTGCAGAGTGGCGTTGCAGAGTGGCGGTGCAGAGTGGCGGTGCAGAGTGGCGGTGCAGAGTGGCGGTGCGGTGGTGCAGAGTGGCAGTGCAGAGTGGCAGTGTGGCGGTGCAGAGTGGCGGTGCAGAGTGGGGGTGCAGAGTGGCGGTGCAGAGTGGCGGTGCAGAGTGGCGGTGCAGAGTGGCGGTGCAGAGCGGCGGTGCAGAGTGCAGAGTGGCGGTGCAGAGTGGCAGTGCAGAGTGCAGAGTGGCGGTGCAGAGTGGCGGTGCAGAGTGGCGGTGCAGTGCAGAGTGGCGGTGCAGTGGTGCAGAGTGGCGGTGCAGAGTGCAGAGTGGCGGTGCATAGTTGCGGTGCAGAGTGCAGAGTGGCGGTGCAGAGTGGCGGTGCAGAGTGGCGGTGCAGAGTGGCGGTGCAGAGTGGCAGTGCAGAGTGGCAGTGCAGAGTGGCAGTGCAGAGTGGCAGTGCAGAGTGGCAGTGAGGTGGTGCAGAGTGGCGGTGCAGGGTGGCGGTGCAGAGTGCAGAGTGGCGGTGCATAGTGGCGGTGCAGAGTGCAGAGTGGCGGTGCAGAGTGGCGGTGCAGAGTGGCGGTACAGAGTGGCAGTGCGGTGGTGCAGAGTGGCTGTGCAGAGTGGCAGTGCGGTGGTGCAGAGTGGCGGTGCAGAGTGGTGGTGCAGAGTGCAGAGTGGTGGTGCAGAGTGGCGGTGCAGTGGTGCAGAGTGGCGGTGCAGAGTGGCGGTGCATAGTGGCGGTGCAGAGTGCAGAGTGGCGGTGCAGAGTGGCGGCGCAGAGTGGCGGCGCAGAGTGGCGGTGCAGAGTGGCAGTGCGGTTGTGCAGAGTGGCGGTGCAGAGTGGCGGTGCAGAGTGGCGGTGCAGAGTGCAGAGTGGCGGTGCAGAGTGGCGGTGCAGAGTGCAGAGTGGTGCTGCAGAGTGGCAGTGCAGAGTGGCAGCGCAGAGTGCAGAGTGGCGGTGCAGAGTGGCGGTGCAGAGTGGCGGTGCAGAGTGGCGGTGCAGAGTGGCAGTGCGGTTGTGCAGAGTGGCGGTGCAGAGTGGCGTGCAGGGTGGCGGTGCAGAGTGGCGGTGCAGAGTGGCGGTGCAGAGTGGCGGTGCAGAGTGGCGGTGCAGAGTGGTGGTGCAGAGTGCAGAGTGGCGGTGCAGAGTGGCGGTGCAGAGTGGTGGTGCAGAGTGGCAGTGCAGAGTGGCAGCGCAGAGTGCAGAGTGGCGGTGCAGAGTGGCGGTGCAGAGTGGCGGTGCAGAGTGGCGGTGCAGAGTGGCAGTGCAGAGTGGCGGTGCAGAGTGCAGAGTGGCGGTGCAGAGTGGCGGTGCAGAGGTGCAGAATGGCGGTGCAGAGTGGCGGTGCAGAGTGCAGAGTGGCGGTGCAGAGTGGTGGTGTGGCGGTGCAGAGTGGCGGTGTGGCGGTGCAGAGTGGCGGTGCAGAGTGGCGGTGCAGAGTGGCGGTGCAGAGTGGCGGTGCAGAGTGCAGAGTGGCGGTGCAGAGTGGCAGTGCAGAGTGCAGAGTGGCAGTGCAGAGTGCAGAGTGGCGGTGCAGAGTGGCGGTGCAGAGTGGCGGTGTAGTGCAGAGTGGCGGTGCAGAGTGGCGGTGCAGAGTGGCGGTGCAGAGTGGCGGTGCAGAGTGGCGGTGCATAGTTGCGGTGCAGAGTGCAGAGTGGCGGTGCAGAGTGGCGGTGCAGAGTGGCAGTGCAGAGTGGCAGTGCGGTGGTGCAGAGTGGCAGTGCAGAGTGGCAGTGCGGTGGTGCAGAGTGGCAGTGCAGAGTGGCAGTGCGGTGGTGCAGAGTGGCAGTGAGGTGGTGCAGAGTGGCGGTGCAGGGTGGCGGTGCAGAGTGCAGAGTGGCGGTGCATAGTGGCGGTGCAGAGTGCAGAGTGGCGGTGCAGAGTGGCGGTGCAGAGTGGCGGTGCAGAGTGGCAGTGCGGTGGTGCAGAGTGGCAGTGCAGAGTGGCAGTGCGGTGGTGCAGAGTGGCGGTGCAGGGTGGCGGTGCAGAGTGGCGGTGCATAGTGGCGGTGCAGAGTGCAGAGTGGCAGTGCAGAGTGGCGGTGCAGAGTGGCGGTGCAGAGTGTCGGTGCAGAGTGGCGGTGCGGCGGTGCAGGCTGGCGGTGCAGGGTGGCGGTGCAGAATGGCGGTGCAGAGTGGCGGTGCAGAGTGGCGGTGCAGAGTGGCAGTGCAGAGTGGCGGTGCAGAGTGCAGAGTGGCGGTGCAGAGTGGCGGTGCAGAGTGGCGGTGCAGAGTGACGGTGCAGAGTGCAGAGTGGCGGTGCAGAGTGGCGGTGCAGAGTGGCGGTGCAGAGTGGCGGTGCAGAGTGCAGAGTGGCGGTGCAGAGTGGCAGTGCAGAGTGCAGAGGTGCAGAGTGGCGGTGCAGAGTGGCGGTGCAGAGTGGCGGTGCAGTGCAGAGTGGCGGTGCAGTGGTGCAGAGTGGCGGTGCAGAGTGGCGGTGCAGAGTGGCGGTGCAGAGTGGCGGTGCAGAGTGCAGAGTGGCGGTGCATAGTTGCAGTGCAGAGTGGCGGTGCAGAGTGGCGGTGCAGAGTGGCGGTGCAGAGTGGCGGTGCAGAGTGGCGGTGCAGAGTGGCAGTGCAGAGTGGCAGTGCAGAGTGGCAGTGCAGAGTGGCAGTGCAGAGTGGCAGTGAGGTGGTGCAGAGTGGCGGTGCAGGGTGGCGGTGCAGAGTGCAGAGTGGCGGTGCATAGTGGCGGTGCAGAGTGCAGAGTGGCGGTGCAGAGTGGCGGTGCAGAGTGGCAGTGCGGTGGTGCAGAGTGGCAGTGCAGAGTGGCAGTGCGGTGGTGCAGAGTGGCGGTGCAGAGTGGTGGTGCAGAGTGCAGAGTGGTGGTGCAGAGTGGCGGTGCAGTGGTGCAGAGTGGCGGTGCAGAGTGGCGGTGCATAGTGGCGGTGCAGAGTGCAGAGTGGCGGTGCAGAGTGGCGGCGCAGAGTGGCGGCGCAGAGTGGCGGCGCAGAGTGGCGGCGCAGAGTGGCGGTGCAGAGTGGCAGTGCGGTTGTGCAGAGTGGCGGTGCAGAGAGGCGGTGCAGAGTGGCGGTGCAGAGTGGCGGTGCAGAGTGCAGAGTGGCGGTGCAGAGTGGCGGTGCAGAGTGCAGAGTGGTGCTGCAGAGTGGCAGTGCAGAGTGGCAGCGCAGAGTGCAGAGTGGCGGTGCAGAGTGGCGGTGCAGAGTGGCGTTGCAGAGTGGCGGTGCAGAGTGGTGGTGCAGAGTGGCAGTGCAGAGTGGCGGTGCAGAGTGGCGGTGCAGAGTGGCGGTGCAGAGTGGCGGTGCAGAGTGGTGGTGCAGAGTGGCAGTGCAGAGTGGCGGTGCAGAGTGCAGAGTGGCGGTGCAGAGTGGTGGTGCAGAGGTGCAGAATGGCGGTGCAGAGTGGCGGTGCAGAGTGGCGGTGCAGAGTGGTGGTGTGGCGGTGCAGAGTGGCGGTGTGGCGGTGCAGAGTGGCGGTGCAGAGTGGCGGTGCAGAGTGGCGGTGCAGAGTGCAGAGTGGCGGTGCAGAGTGGCGGTGCAGAGTGGCAGTGCAGAGTGCAGAGTGGCAGTGCAGAGTGCAGAGTGGCGGTGCAGAGTGGCGGTGCAGAGTGGCGGTGCAGTGCAGAGTGGCGGTGCAGAGTGGCGGTGCAGAGTGGCGGTGCAGAGTGGCGGTGCAGAATGGCGGTGCAGAGTGGCGGTGCATAGTTGCGGTGCAGAGTGCAGAGTGGCGGTGCAGAGTGGCGGTGCAGAGTGGCAGTGCAGAGTGGCAGTGCGGTGGTGCAGAGTGGCAGTGCAGAGTGGCAGTGCGGTGGTGCAGAGTGGCAGTGCAGAGTGGCAGTGCGGTGGTGCAGAGTGGCAGTGAGGTGGTGCAGAGTGGCGGTGCAGGGTGGCGGTGCAGAGTGCAGAGTGGCGGTGCATAGTGGCAGTGCAGAGTGCAGAGTGGCGGTGCAGAGTGGCGGTGCAGAGTGGCGGTGCAGAGTGGCAGTGCGGTGGTGCAGAGTGGCAGTGCAGAGTGGCAGTGCGGTGGTGCAGAGTGGCGGTGCAGGGTGGCGGTGCAGAGTGCAGAGTGGCGGTGCATAGTGGCGGTGCAGAGTGCAGAGTGGCGGTGCAGAGTGCAGAGTGGCGGTGCAGAGTGGTGGTGCAGAGTGGCGGTGCAGAGTGGCGGTGCAGGGTGGTGGTGCAGGGTGGCGGTGCAGAGTGGCGGTGCAGAGTGGCGGTGCAGAGTGGCGGTGCAGAGTGGCAGTGCAGAGTGGCGGTGCAGAGTGCAGAGTGGCGGTGCAGAGTGGCGGTGCAGAGTGGCGGTGCAGAGTGCAGAGTGGCGGTGCAGAGTGGCGGTGCAGAGTGGCGGTGCAGAGTGGCGGTGCAGAGTGCAGATGACAGTGCATATCTACAGGCTAGTGAAGCCAATGCATATCTACAGGCTAGCGATGACAGTGCATATCTACAGGCTAGCGATGACAGAGCATATCTACAGGCTAGCGATGACAGTGCATAACTAGAGCCTAGTGAAGCCAATGCATATCTACAGGTTAGCGATGACAGTGCATATCTACAGGCTAGCGATGACGGTGCATATCTACAGGCTAGTGAAGCCAATGCATATCTACAGGCTAGTGATGACAGTGCATATCTACAGGCTAGCGATGACAAAGCATATCTACAGGCTAGCGATGACAGTGCATACCTACAAGCTAGCGATGATAATGCATATCTACAGGCTAGCTACGACAGCGCATATCTACAGGATAGCAATGACAGCGCATATCTACAGGCTAGCGATGACAGTGCATATCTACAGGCTAGCGATGACGGTGCATACCTACAGGCTAGTGAAGCAAATGCATATCTACAGGCTAGCGATGATAGTGCATATCTACAGGCTAGCAATGACAGTGCATACACTCACAAGGAGACCACAGCCAGCTGAGGTGCAATCTTCACCCACTCACAAGAACAACATCACAGGCAGCAGCAGTGCAAGCTTCTTACACTCACAAGGAGACCACAGGCAGCAGAGGTGCAAGCTTCTCACACATAAGAAGGACATCACAGGCAAGTGGTGCAATATTCGCACATTCACAAGGAGATCCCTAGCAGTACACACCACATGAACACACTCCATAACACATAGCAACAATACATTGGCATTTACAATGCCATTAGCTCAAACTCAAATAAATCCGAGCCCGATTGCATTTCTAATGCTTGTTAAAAAGGTCGCTTTCTGAGCCAAGCAGTACCTGTTTACCAAATTTGGTGTAATTCCGTTCAGCAGTTTTTGCTATAACAGTGTCTAAAGTTTCCTATGGGAAAATGATTTTTTTCACCACTATTTTTTAATTTCTCAGGAATTACTGAACGGATTTACACCATTTAAAAAAGGTATATTGAAGAATGAGTGTGTAGGAGTGTCTCAATGATTTAGTGGGTGCGTGACTGACTGTATAAGTGAGTGATTAAACATGTCTTACTGAATGCATGGGTTAGTGACTAAACTGTGTGAGTGTCTGTATCAGTTTGTCAGTTGGTGTGTAAGCAGCTTCATGTGTTGGTGAGTACCTACATGAGTGTCTATATGGGTTATTGGTTGGTTGTCTGAGTATCTGTATGGGTGCCTGAGTGTCTGTGTGGGTGAGTGGGGTTGTGTAACTCTTAATATAGATGTGTGAGTGGGTGATATACTGGGTATATGGGTTCAAGAGTGCATCTGTGAACAGCTGTATGGGTGGGTGTGTATGGGTGTGTTGGTGAATGAATGGATGTCTCAGTGGTATATGTATGAGTAATTACATAAGTGAAAGGCAGTATATGGGAGTGCTGGACTATATAAATGACTATATGTGAGAGTGAGTGATTGTCAGAGTGGCTGTATGAATGAGTGTGTGCTTGTGTCAGTGATTGTATAAGAGAGTAAGTATGTTTTAGTATCTGTATGAATAAGGGAGGTGGTGTGTGTATAACTGTATAGGTGAGTAAATGGAAGTGTTATTGATTCTTTGCATGACTGACTAGGTGTGTGAGTAACTATGGGTGAGTGGTAGTGTGTGAGTGTCTATATAGGTGTATGAGTGCATATGATAGTGGCTGTATTGATGAGTGACTGCATGTATGAGTGACTGTATGGGTGAGTGAATGGATGTGTGTGTGTGTGTAGACCTAGGAATCAGTCAGTGGGTATGTACTAACTGGTATTGGTGTGTCTATGGTTTCGAGAATGGTAGTCTGTATTTTAGAGGGGTGCATCAAAGGATATATTAGGGTGTGAGGAGCTTCATCAGATGACCACGTGGATGATGTCATCAGTCATGTAATTTGAGATGTCATCAGTGATGTCATGAGTGATGTCACTGACCATGTCATGAGTGATGTAATATGCGATGTCATCAGCAGTGCATTGCGGGGGCACAAATTATAGTTAGCTCAACTAACTAGAACAGCCGAATTGTCCAACTAACTATAACGTCCCTGAAACCTGTGGTTTTTTCACTGAATTTCTAAGATTTTTTAACTGCTAATTTCTAACTATAACGTACCTGAAACCTATTGTTTTTTCAGTGACTATCAAAGGTTTTTTAAATGCTAATTTCTAAATATGCCTACGTAGGTAGTCCATGTGCAGAAAGAGGAAGAAAGGTCCAGAAAGAAGCAAGAGAAGTGCAGAAAGAGGCAACAGAAGTCCAGAAAGAGGAAGAAAGGTGCATAAAAAGAAGCACGAGATGTGCAGAAAGAACCAACAGAGGTGCAGAAAGAGGCCTACTTTGACTGTACCTGACAACAGACTGATACAGAGTAGCCTAATCAATAATCCGCCTCCCAAGATGTCTTAAACCTCACTTTTCTCTTGAAGGTTCAATATTCATCGACTGCTCAGAATGTTAGGCCTACCAAATATAAATCAGCAATCCTAAGCATATCACTGTTGTAAGTCTGACCAAATTTGTGAAGGTATGCATGCGTGTGTCTCTGCTTTTACCTAGTGACACGTTACATCAAAATAAACATACAAATACTTGAATACCTGTGTTTTAAACAACATACTCTGTAAATTTGTGCACAAAAAGGTAGAAGCAAGAGAAGTGCAGAAAGAAGCAACAGATGTGCAGAGAGAGGCAAGAGGGGTGCATAACAAAACAAGAGAGATGCAGAAAAAAACAAGAGAAGTGCAAAAAGAAGCAACAGAGGTACAGAAAGAGGCAAGAGGGGTGCAGAAAGAGGAAAGAGAAGTGCAGAAAGAAGCAAGAGAGATCCAGAAAGAGGAAAGAAGGATGCAGAAAGAGGCAAGAGGGGTGCAGAAAAAACACACAGAGGTGCAAAAAAGACAAGAAAAGTGTAGAAAGAAGCAAATGCGGTGCAGAAAGAGGCAAGAGAACTGCAGAAAAAGGCGCAGAATAAGGCAAGAGAGATGCACACAGAGGCAAAAGGGACACAAAAAGAGGCAAGAGGGAACAGAAAGAAGCAAGGGGAGTGCAGAAAAAAGCAACATAGGTGCTGAAAGAGGCAAGAGAGGTGCAGAAACAGGCAACAGATGTGGAGAAAGAGGGAACAGGGGTGCATTAAGAGGTAAGAGGGATACAGAAATGTGTGAGAGATGTGCAGAAAAAAGCAAGAGCCTTACACAAAGAAGCAAGAGAGGTAGAGAAATAGGGAAGAGGGGTGCAGAAAAAGGCATGAGGGATGCAGACATTTGCCAAAGAGGTGCAGAAAGAAGCAAGAGCAGTGCAGAAAGAACCAACAGGGTCAAAAAGAGGCAAGAGGGTACAGAAAGAGGTAGGAGAGGTACAAAAAGAGCCAAGATGGGTACAGAAAGAAGGAAGAAAAGTACAGAATGAAGCAGCAGAGGTGCTGAAAGAGGCCCGAAAGGTGCAGAAAGAGTCAAGAGAAGTGCATAAAGAAGCAACAAAGGTACAGAAAGAGGCAAGAGAGGTGAAGAAACAGGCACAAAAGGTGTGGAAAGAGGGAACAGGGGTACAGAAAGAGGCAAGAGAGGTGCAGAAAGAGGGAGTAATGGTGCAGAAAGAGGCAAGAGGGGTACAGAAAGAAGCAAGTGAGGTGCGGATAGAGTCAACAGAGGTGCAAAAGGATGCAAGAGAGTTGCAGACACAAGCTAGAGAAGTGCAGAAAGAAGCAAGAGAATTTCTGAAAAAAGCAACAGAGTTATAGAAAGAAGCAAGAGAAGTGCAGAAAGAGGCAAGTGAGGTGCAGAAAGAAGCAATAGCAGTACAGAAAGAACCAACAGAGGTGTAAAAGAGGAAGAGGGGTGCAGAAAGAGGTAGGAGAAGTACACATCGAGGCAAGAGTGGTACAGAAAGAGGCAGGAGGGGTGTAGAAAGAAGGAAGAGACGTGCAGAAAGAAGCAACAGAGGTGCCTAAATAGGCGCGAAGGGTGCAGAAGGGCAAGAGAAGTGCAGACAGAAGCAACAGAGGTGCAGAAACAGACAGGAAAGGTGCAGAAAGAGGGCATAGGGGTACAGAAAGCGACAATAAAGGTGCAGAGAGAGGCAAGAGGTGTACAGAAAGAGGCAAGAGGGGTGCAGAAGCAAGTGAGGTGCAGAAAGAAGCAACAGAGGTGCAGAAAGATGCAAGAGAGGTGCAGAAACCAGCAAGAGAAATGCAAAAAGAGGCAAGAGCATTGCTGAAATAAGCAACAGAGATGTAGAAAGAAGCAAGAGAAGTGCAGAGAGAGGCAAGAGAGGTGCAGATAAAAGCAAGAGAGGTGCAGAAAATAAGAGAAGTGCAGAAAGAGGCAAGATAATTGCTGAAAGAAGCAACAGAGATGTAGAAAGAAGCAAGAGAAGTACAGAGAGAGGCAAGTGAGGTGCAGAAAAAGGCAAGAGAGGTACTGAAAATGGCAATAGAAGTACAGAAAGAGGCAAGAGGGGTGCAAAAAAGGGACGAAGGGTGCAAAAAGAAGCAAAAGAGATGCACAAAGAAGCAAGAGAAGGGCAGAAAGAAGCAAGAGAGGTACAGAAAGAGGGAAGAGAGGTACAGAAAGAGGGAAGACAGGTACAGGAAGAAGCAAGAGAGGTATAGAAAGAGGCAAAAGAAGCACAGAAAGAAGCAATAGAGGTGCAGAAGGAGGCAAGGGAACTGCAGAAAGAGGCAGGAAAGTTGCAGAAAGAGGTACAGAAAGAGGGAACGGGGTGCAGACAGAGGCAAGAGAGGTACAAAAAGTTGGAAGGGGGTTAAGAAAGAGCCAAGAGGGGTGCAGAAATGTGTAAGAGAGGTGCAGAAAGAAGCAAGAGCAGTGCAAAAGAACCAATAGAAGTGCAGAAAGAGGAAAGAGGGGTGCAGAAAGAGACAAGAGATGTGCAGAAAGAAGGAACAGAGATGCACAAAAAGGCAAGAGGGTGCAGACGGAGGGAAGAGTAGTATAGAAAGAGGTAAGAGAGTTGCACAAAGAGGGAAGAAGGGTACAAAAAGAGGCAATAAGGGTGCAGAAAGAAGCAACAAAGGTACAGAAAGAAGCAAGAGAAGTGCAGAAAGAAGAAACAGAGGTACAGAAAGAGGCAAGAGGGGTGCAAAAAGAGGCAACAGAAGTGCAGAAAGAAGCAACAGAGGTGCGGAAAGACGCAAGAGAGGTGCAGAAACCAGCAAGAGAAATGCAAAAAGAGGCAAGAGCATTGCTGAAATAAACAACAGAGATGTAGAAAGAAGCAAGAGAAGTGCAGAGAGAGGCAAGAGAGGTGCAGAAAATAAGAGAAGTGCAGAAAGAGGCAAGATAATTGCTGAAAGAAGCAACAGAGATGTAGAAAGAAGCAAGAGAAGTGCAGAGGGAGGCAAGTGAGGTGCAGAAAAAGGCAAGAGAGGTACTGAAAATGGCAATAGAAGTACAGAAAGAGGCAAGAGGGGTGCAAAAAAGGGAAGAAGGGTGCAAAAAGAAGCAAAAGAGATGCACAAAGAAGCAAGAGAAGAGCAGAAAGAAGCAAGAGAGGTGCAGAAAGAGGGAAGACAGGTACAGGAAGAAGCTGAGAGGCACAGAAAGAAGCAACAGAGGTACAGAAGGAGGCAAGAGAACTGCAGAAAAAGGCAGGAAAGTTGCAGAAACAGGCAAAAGAGGTACAGAAAGAGGGAACAGGGGTGCAGACAGAGGCAAGAGAGGTACAGAAAGTTGGAAGGCGGTTACGAAAGAGCCAAGAGGGGTGCAGAAATGTGTAAGAGAGGTGCAGAAAGAAGCAGGAGCAGTGCAAAAGAACCAATAGAAGTGCAGAAAGAGGCAAGAGGGGTGCAGAAAGAGACAAGAGAAGTGCGGGAAGAAGGAACAGAGGTGCACAAAAAGGCAAGAGGGTGCAGAAGGAGGGAAGAGTAGTATAGAAAGTGGTAAAAGAGTTGTACAAAGAGGGAAGAAGGGTGCAAAAAGAGGCAAGAAGGGTGCAGAAAGAAGCAACAAAGGTACAGAAAGAAGCAAGAGAAGTGCAGAAAGAGGCAACAGAGGTGCAGAAAGAAGCAAGAGGGGTGCAAAAAGAGGCAACAGGAGTGCAGAAAGAAGCAACAGAGGTGCAGAAAGAGGCAACAGAGGTGCAGAAACAGGGTACAGAAAGAGGCAAAAGAGGGAAGAAGGGTGCAGAAAGAGGCAAGAGTGATACAGAAAGAAGCAAGTGAGGTCCAGAAAGAGGCAACAGTGGGGCAGAAAGAGGCAAGAGAGGTGCAGAAAGTGGAAGAAATGATCAGAAAGAGGCAAAAGAAGTACAGAAAAAGAAAGAAAGGTGCAGAAAGAAGCAACACGAATGAAGAAAGACGCAAGAGAGGCACAGAAAGAAGCAAGAGTGGTTTGCACACCATTAATACCAATTTAATACCCAATTTTAGCAATAAGTAACAGGTGACCATTCTAGGTTTGCGAAGGGCCTTACACCACGCTGTAACTCTTGTCGCTGCATTTTTTATAACGTTTGAGCTAGAAACAAGGTTTTTTTGTTCAAATCTGCAGATTATACAGCAGATGATGCATTATGTGGCAAATGCGGAAAATGTATAACTGTGCAAAAGTCGGTGCTGCCAAACAGTCGCATAATTCCAGTGGCCCTGCTCATACCTCTGACTAGGTCCAGAAGTGCCCTTCAGTGGTTCCTTCTTTTTTTGTCTCATTGAGTTTATAGTTTAGCTTCTATGGGAATGAGGAAGACTAAACCGGAGGTTACCATTCCACAACACAGACTTTCGTACCACACAATTACTCTCCATAACACATAATCCCACTCTAAATAATTCCTATACACTAAATATCACATAGTTTCTATCCACATAATTTCACTGCACAACATACCACATAATTCCACTACACACAACCTACATCCACTCCACTCCAAGAAACATTAATAAAACACTTTTACATTTACAACGCCAATAGCTCTAACTATTGCAAATGTGAAACCTATTACATTGCAAATGCTTCTTTAACTAGTAGTCGCGTTTGCAGAGAGGTGGAGAAAGGGGCTGGGCCTCTGACCACCGCTCAGGAATTCCGCTGTGCAAGACTTACAGGAGGTACCAGGAGGGCTTCTTGGCCCACAAAGTCCCTCAGGAGAAAAGAGGACTTTATCCCCCAACCCGTAGTGTGCCAGAAGGCGCGTTTGCAGAGTGGTGGAGACAGGGGTGCATGGCCTCCGAAGACCTCTTAGCAATCCCAATGTGTGGGACTTTCTGGAGGTAACAGGAGGGGTAATTGGCTGCCACGGGCAACCTTGGGGGCCAACTACCTCTCCCAATACCTCCAGTAAGTCCCACACAACAGCATTGGTAAGTTCTCATAGCAGGTCACGCCCCCTTTGCCAACCAGTCTGCAAACGGGCTCCCTGGCACGCTCTTCAATGGGGATTAAAGTCCCCTTTGCTGCTGGGAGTGGTCAGGGGCCAACTAGCCTGCCTGTTACCTCCAGTAAGCCCAACACATTGGGATTGCTGAGAGGTGGACACAGGCCATGCCCCCTTTGTCCACCCCTCTGCAAGGGGGATGAAGTCCCATTGCCTGCGGAGGGTCCCTGGGGGCTAACTAGCCCTTCTGTTCCCTCCAGTAAGTCCCACACAGCTGGATTGCTGAGAGTTGTCTGAGGCCACATCCCCTTTTTACACCACTCTGCAAACGCGCCATCTGGTGCACTGCTGCTCGGGTGATGAAGTCCATTTCAGTCCTGTGGTCCTCAGGACACAAGAGGACCTCATCGCCCCACCCGCAGTGCACCAAGAGGTGCGTTTGCAGAGTGGTGTAAAAAGGGGGTCGCCTCGGACTACCTTTTAGCAATCCCACTGTGTGGGGCTTACTGAAGGTACCTGGTGGGCTAGTTGGCCCCTAAGGACCCTTAAGATTCAAGGGGACTTAATCCCCCAATCCAGAACGCGCCAGGAGGTGCATTTGCATAGTGGTGCAGGGAGGGGGCTGAGCCTCCGGCGAGATGAGACTTCTGCTTTTTTTTATTAGAAGAGGGGTTGTGTGACCCCCCTTCTCTTAATATTTTGTGGGCCCTCGAGACCTCATCCCCTGGGGCCTGACCCATTTAAAAAAAAAACATTTAAACGTGGTCCTCCCTCTCGAAGCTTTTTTCAGTTCCGGGGACCCCATCCTCTGGGGCTCAGCCTTATTTTTTCTTTAAAAAATACATAATTATATTAAAAAGAGAGGGGGGCTGCATGGCCCCCTTCCTAGGCCACTTCTGGCCCCAGGGTCCTCATCCCCCTGGGCCGGCCCTCAACATTGGGGACAGTGGGGAAGCGCCAATTCCCCCGCGGTCCCAGCCGGCTCCCCGCCTCCTGCGGGACCCGGCATTGCTTTTGGACAAGGGGAGCTGCTGACATGCAGCACCCGGGACAATGCTGGAGCCAGCCCTGGGGTGTGGTGATCCCCAGGGCCATAGAGGGCTCCAGGAGGGGGAGGCCTGCGGCCTCCCTCCCAACATGTATGTAGCCCCGGGGAGGTGGCAGTCCCAGGGGCTGCGGGGTCCACATGCCTCCAGCGCATAATTAATTAAGCCCCAGAGAGGTGGTGGTCCCTGGGACAGTGGGGGCCTGTGCGGCCCTTGCATATATTTAGCATATTGCCCCCGGTGCCTGGCCCATCCAGGGGCTCATTAAAATGAAGCACGGAAGAACACGGCTGTTTTTTTTTATTGCTCAGTAGGATTCACAAACACAGCCATTCTTTTGAAAATACTTTTTGAGGCCCTGGGGGTCCCTGTGGGACCCCCTGAGCAGGCCTAGGGGGTCAGGGTGTTTCTACCCTGCCCCCTTTTGTTGTTTTTTTAATCCTTTTTTCACCCTTTTTCTTGTGACTTGGTTTTAGCGAGTCACAAGATGACTGCCAACACATTTTGGTTCGGAGTGTTGGCAGCCAATTAGAATGAAGCTCGTGCTCTGGAGGGTTTGCGAATCCCCCTTGGCCACCAGATATCGATATTCTTTATCTTTGAATTTCTCATGAGCTACTGAACAGATTTACCTAATTTTTTAAAAAAGCACGCTTTCTGAACCAAGAGCTACCCTTTGATGTAATTCCATTCAGTAGTTCGGACTGTAGCTTTGTCTAAAGTTTCCTATGGAAATGAACATAGAGAAAACACATTGTAGGACCCCCCTTTTTTCTCAGCCCCAGCTGAGACAGGAGGTGACCGGAGCGCCCCATTAGTTTTTAAAATTTCACAAAGATTCGTCAAACGAATGGAAAAACGAAGCAGAGAACTCTGGGTAGTTCCCAAGTTTAGGTGGAAGGCAGCTCCTGTAAAGAGCACCCTCAACACCAGCGACGCCCTAAATGTACTCACCTCAAATGTCTGCTTTTCTATCAAAGTTTTTAAGCATATGATTAGAATAGTACTATCCATGCCGAGATAGAAAGGGACAAAGTATTTTGCCATTTCTACAGCAAAGTCTTTAAGCATATGATTAGGACAGTGCTATCCATGCCAGGCTGTAAAATGACAAAAGCCATTTACTACTCCAGGCACAGTATTACAGTATAACATCCAAGCCAACCTGAAATTAATAAAAGCAACCCCTGCCACGTGTTTCGCTGTCATTACAGCTCTTCAGAGAGGTTTAGCTTTGTCCAGACACCCAGTATAAGTCAAAACAATAACCTTGCAGGCATAGAGTGATGCATAAATTATGGCAAAAAGAAGCAGAGAACTCTGGGTAGTTCCCAAGTTTAAGTGGAAGGCAGCTCCTGTATAGAGCACCCTCAACACCAGCGACACTAAATTTGCTCACCTCAAATATCTGCTTTTCTATCAAGGTTTTTAAGAATATGATGAGCACATTGCTATCCATGCCGAGATAGAAAGGGACACAGTATTTGCCATTTCTACATCAAAGTCTTTAAGCATAGGATTAGCACAGTGCTATCCATGGCGAGCCGTAAAATTACAATACATTACACACAAGTTGCGGTTGTTGCTGGCGTGCACCTGAATGCTGGTGGTGCTAGGTATGTCGCTACCGCTAGCACCAGTAGACATTCAAAAGACTTCCCAACTTCATTACCAAGAGAGTAGCGCTCGCAGGCAGGGAATCATTAGCCTGTTTATTAACTCAGATCATTACAGACACGATTACCAAACAGAGATTCGTTTTGGCTGAATATCAGCCTTTGTCAATCTGACGGGCTCCATTTTGGTGCTACATTTATGTTGATAGTGCAAAGGTTGACTAAAATGTCAAAATGTTTTTATGCATCATAATTGCAGAGTGAAATGAATATGTCTCAAAGCTATTATTATTTGCGACAAATAATGTAAAGTATTTTGTCTATGTTTACCTTTCAGCATAAATGTAGCATCAAAATGTGTTCATAATAATCAGGAAAGCAGGGGAAGCTTATACCGTGTACATTTTTTAAGACAACCCTTTTTTATAAATCACAGTTCCAATTTGAATATATTTTGAGAAATAGAATCAACAACAAATAATGTAATAAAAGGAGGGAGTTGTAATAAGTTGTTTTTAATTGATATAACTACATATATAGACAAAATGTACTTTTTGGTAATGTGTTACTTAACCCACATACAGTTGGTAAACCAGGGTTGATGATGAAACTAAATCTGATTGACTGTGGTTTTTTCACTGAATTTCTAAGATTTTTTAACTGCTAATTTCTAACTATAACGTACCTGAAACCTATTGTTTTTTCAGTGACTATCAAAGGTTTTTTAAATGCTAATTTCTAAATATGCCTACGTAGGTAGTCCATGTGCAGAAAGAGGAAGAAAGGTCCAGAAAGAAGCAAGAGAAGTGCAGAAAGAGGCAACAGAAGTCCAGAAAGAGGAAGAAAGGTGCATAAAAAGAAGCACGAGATGTGCAGAAAGAACCAACAGAGGTGCAGAAAGAGGCCTACTTTGACTGTACCTGACAACAGACTGATACAGAGTAGCCTAATCAATAATCCGCCTCCCAAGATGTCTTAAACCTCACTTTTCTCTTGAAGGTTCAATATTCATCGACTGCTCAGAATGTTAGGCCTACCAAATATAAATCAGCAATCCTAAGCATATCACTGTTGTAAGTCTGACCAAATTTGTGAAGGTATGCATGCGTGTGTCTCTGCTTTTACCTAGTGACACGTTACATCAAAATAAACATACAAATACTTGAATACCTGTGTTTTAAACAACATACTCTGTAAATTTGTGCACAAAAAGGTAGAAGCAAGAGAAGTGCAGAAAGAAGCAACAGATGTGCAGAGAGAGGCAAGAGGGGTGCATAACAAAACAAGAGAGATGCAGAAAAAAACAAGAGAAGTGCAAAAAGAAGCAACAGAGGTACAGAAAGAGGCAAGAGGGGTGCAGAAAGAGGAAAGAGAAGTGCAGAAAGAAGCAAGAGAGATCCAGAAAGAGGAAAGAAGGATGCAGAAAGAGGCAAGAGGGGTGCAGAAAAAACACACAGAGGTGCAAAAAAGACAAGAAAAGTGTAGAAAGAAGCAAATGCGGTGCAGAAAGAGGCAAGAGAACTGCAGAAAAAGGCGCAGAATAAGGCAAGAGAGATGCACACAGAGGCAAAAGGGACACAAAAAGAGGCAAGAGGGAACAGAAAGAAGCAAGGGGAGTGCAGAAAAAAGCAACATAGGTGCTGAAAGAGGCAAGAGAGGTGCAGAAACAGGCAACAGATGTGGAGAAAGAGGGAACAGGGGTGCATTAAGAGGTAAGAGGGATACAGAAATGTGTGAGAGATGTGCAGAAAAAAGCAAGAGCCTTACACAAAGAAGCAAGAGAGGTAGAGAAATAGGGAAGAGGGGTGCAGAAAAAGGCATGAGGGATGCAGACATTTGCCAAAGAGGTGCAGAAAGAAGCAAGAGCAGTGCAGAAAGAACCAACAGGGTCAAAAAGAGCCAAGAGGGTACAGAAAGAGGTAGGAGAGGTACAAAAAGAGCCAAGATGGGTACAGAAAGAAGGAAGAAAAGTACAGAATGAAGCAGCAGAGGTGCTGAAAGAGGCCCGAAAGGTGCAGAAAGAGTCAAGAGAAGTGCATAAAGAAGCAACAAAGGTACAGAAAGAGGCAAGAGAGGTGAAGAAACAGGCACAAAAGGTGTGGAAAGAGGGAACAGGGGTACAGAAAGAGGCAAGAGAGGTGCAGAAAGAGGGAGTAATGGTGCAGAAAGAGGCAAGAGGGGTACAGAAAGAAGCAAGTGAGGTGCGGATAGAGTCAACAGAGGTGCAAAAGGATGCAAGAGAGTTGCAGACACAAGCTAGAGAAGTGCAGAAAGAAGCAAGAGAATTTCTGAAAAAAGCAACAGAGTTATAGAAAGAAGCAAGAGAAGTGCAGAAAGAGGCAAGTGAGGTGCAGAAAGAAGCAATAGCAGTACAGAAAGAACCAACAGAGGTGTAAAAGAGGAAGAGGGGTGCAGAAAGAGGTAGGAGAAGTACACATCGAGGCAAGAGTGGTACAGAAAGAGGCAGGAGGGGTGTAGAAAGAAGGAAGAGACGTGCAGAAAGAAGCAACAGAGGTGCCTAAATAGGCGCGAAGGGTGCAGAAAGGACAAGAGAAGTGCAGACAGAAGCAACAGAGGTGCAGAAACAGACAGGAAAGGTGCAGAAAGAGGGCATAGGGGTACAGAAAGCGACAATAAAGGTGCAGAGAGAGGCAAGAGGTGTACAGAAAGAGGCAAGAGGGGTGCAGAAGCAAGTGAGGTGCAGAAAGAAGCAACAGAGGTGCAGAAAGATGCAAGAGAGGTGCAGAAACCAGCAAGAGAAATGCAAAAAGAGGCAAGAGCATTGCTGAAATAAGCAACAGAGATGTAGAAAGAAGCAAGAGAAGTGCAGAGAGAGGCAAGAGAGGTGCAGATAAAAGCAAGAGAGGTGCAGAAAATAAGAGAAGTGCAGAAAGAGGCAAGATAATTGCTGAAAGAAGCAACAGAGATGTAGAAAGAAGCAAGAGAAGTACAGAGAGAGGCAAGTGAGGTGCAGAAAAAGGCAAGAGAGGTACTGAAAATGGCAATAGAAGTACAGAAAGAGGCAAGAGGGGTGCAAAAAAGGGACGAAGGGTGCAAAAAGAAGCAAAAGAGATGCACAAAGAAGCAAGAGAAGGGCAGAAAGAAGCAAGAGAGGTACAGAAAGAGGGAAGAGAGGTACAGAAAGAGGGAAGACAGGTACAGGAAGAAGCAAGAGAGGTATAGAAAGAGGCAAAAGAAGCACAGAAAGAAGCAATAGAGGTGCAGAAGGAGGCAAGGGAACTGCAGAAAGAGGCAGGAAAGTTGCAGAAAGAGGTACAGAAAGAGGGAACGGGGTGCAGACAGAGGCAAGAGAGGTACAAAAAGTTGGAAGGGGGTTAAGAAAGAGCCAAGAGGGGTGCAGAAATGTGTAAGAGAGGTGCAGAAAGAAGCAAGAGCAGTGCAAAAGAACCAATAGAAGTGCAGAAAGAGGAAAGAGGGGTGCAGAAAGAGACAAGAGATGTGCAGAAAGAAGGAACAGAGATGCACAAAAAGGCAAGAGGGTGCAGACGGAGGGAAGAGTAGTATAGAAAGAGGTAAGAGAGTTGCACAAAGAGGGAAGAAGGGTACAAAAAGAGGCAATAAGGGTGCAGAAAGAAGCAACAAAGGTACAGAAAGAAGCAAGAGAAGTGCAGAAAGAGGAAACAGAGGTACAGAAAGAGGCAAGAGGGGTGCAAAAAGAGGCAACAGAAGTGCAGAAAGAAGCAACAGAGGTGCGGAAAGACGCAAGAGAGGTGCAGAAACCAGCAAGAGAAATGCAAAAAGAGGCAAGAGCATTGCTGAAATAAACAACAGAGATGTAGAAAGAAGCAAGAGAAGTGCAGAGAGAGGCAAGAGAGGTGCAGAAAATAAGAGAAGTGCAGAAAGAGGCAAGATAATTGCTGAAAGAAGCAACAGAGATGTAGAAAGAAGCAAGAGAAGTGCAGAGGGAGGCAAGTGAGGTGCAGAAAAAGGCAAGAGAGGTACTGAAAATGGCAATAGAAGTACAGAAAGAGGCAAGAGGGGTGCAAAAAAGGGAAGAAGGGTGCAAAAAGAAGCAAAAGAGATGCACAAAGAAGCAAGAGAAGAGCAGAAAGAAGCAAGAGAGGTGCAGAAAGAGGGAAGACAGGTACAGGAAGAAGCTGAGAGGCACAGAAAGAAGCAACAGAGGTACAGAAGGAGGCAAGAGAACTGCAGAAAAAGGCAGGAAAGTTGCAGAAACAGGCAAAAGAGGTACAGAAAGAGGGAACAGGGGTGCAGACAGAGGCAAGAGAGGTACAGAAAGTTGGAAGGCGGTTACGAAAGAGCCAAGAGGGGTGCAGAAATGTGTAAGAGAGGTGCAGAAAGAAGCAGGAGCAGTGCAAAAGAACCAATAGAAGTGCAGAAAGAGGCAAGAGGGGTGCAGAAAGAGACAAGAGAAGTGCGGGAAGAAGGAACAGAGGTGCACAAAAAGGCAAGAGGGTGCAGAAGGAGGGAAGAGTAGTATAGAAAGTGGTAAAAGAGTTGTACAAAGAGGGAAGAAGGGTGCAAAAAGAGGCAAGAAGGGTGCAGAAAGAAGCAACAAAGGTACAGAAAGAAGCAAGAGAAGTGCAGAAAGAGGCAACAGAGGTGCAGAAAGAAGCAAGAGGGGTGCAAAAAGAGGCAACAGGAGTGCAGAAAGAAGCAACAGAGGTGCAGAAAGAGGCAACAGAGGTGCAGAAACAGGGTACAGAAAGAGGCAAAAGAGGGAAGAAGGGTGCAGAAAGAGGCAAGAGTGATACAGAAAGAAGCAAGTGAGGTCCAGAAAGAGGCAACAGTGGGGCAGAAAGAGGCAAGAGAGGTGCAGAAAGTGGAAGAAATGATCAGAAAGAGGCAAAAGAAGTACAGAAAAAGAAAGAAAGGTGCAGAAAGAAGCAACACGAATGAAGAAAGACGCAAGAGAGGCACAGAAAGAAGCAAGAGTGGTTTGCACACCATTAATACCAATTTAATACCCAATTTTAGCAATAAGTAACAGGTGACCATTCTAGGTTTGCGAAGGGCCTTACACCACGCTGTAACTCTTGTCGCTGCATTTTTTATAACGTTTGAGCTGTTTGAGCTAGAAACAAGGTTTTTTTGTTCAAATCTGCAGATTATACAGCAGATGATGCATTATGTGGCAAATGCGGAAAATGTATAACTGTGCAAAAGTCGGTGCTGCCAAACAGTCGCATAATTCCAGTGGCCCTGCTCATACCTCTGACTAGGTCCAGAAGTGCTCTTCAGTGGTTCCTTCTTTTTTTGTCTCATTGAGTTTATAGTTTAGCTTCTATGGGAATGAGGAAGACTAAACCGGAGGTTACCATTCCACAACACAGACTTTCGTACCACACAATTACTCTCCATAACACATAATCCCACTCTAAATAATTCCTATACACTAAATATCACATAGTTTCTATCCACATAATTTCACTGCACAACATACCACATAATTCCACTACACACAACCTACATCCACTCCACTCCAAGAAACATTAATAAAACACTTTTACATTTACAACGCCAATAGCTCTAACTATTGCAAATGTGAAACCTATTACATTGCAAATGCTTCTTTAACTAGTAGTCGCGTTTGCAGAGAGGTGGAGAAAGGGGCTGGGCCTCTGACCACCGCTCAGGAATTCCGCTGTGCAAGACTTACAGGAGGTACCAGGAGGGCTTCTTGGCCCACAAAGTCCCTCAGGAGAAAAGAGGACTTTATCCCCCAACCCGTAGTGTGCCAGAAGGCGCGTTTGCAGAGTGGTGGAGACAGGGGTGCATGGCCTCCGAAGACCTCTTAGCAATCCCAATGTGTGGGACTTTCTGGAGGTAACAGGAGGGGTAATTGGCTGCCACGGGCAACCTTGGGGGCCAACTACCTCTCCCAATACCTCCAGTAAGTCCCACACAACAGCATTGGTAAGTTCTCATAGCAGGTCACGCCCCCTTTGCCCACCAGTCTGCAAACGGGCTCCCTGGCACGCTCTTCAATGGGGATTAAAGTCCCCTTTGCTGCTGGGTGTGGTCAGGGGCCAACTAGCCTGCCTGTTACCTCCAGTAAGCCCAACACATTGGGATTGCTGAGAGGTGGACACAGGCCATGCCCCCTTTGTCCACCCCTCTGCAAGGGGGATGAAGTCCCATTGCCTGCGGAGGGTCCCTGGGGGCTAACTAGCCCTTCTGTTCCCTCCAGTAAGTCCCACACAGCTGGATTGCTGAGAGTTGTCTGAGGCCACATCCCCTTTTTACACCACTCTGCAAACGCGCCATCTGGTGCACTGCTGCTCGGGTGATGAAGTCCATTTCAGTCCTGTGGTCCTCAGGACACAAGAGGACCTCATCGCCCCACCCGCAGTGCACCAAGAGGTGCGTTTGCAGAGTGGTGTAAAAAGGGGGTCGCCTCGGACTACCTTTTAGCAATCCCACTGTGTGGGGCTTACTGAAGGTACCTGGTGGGCTAGTTGGCCCCTAAGGACCCTTAAGATTCAAGGGGACTTAATCCCCCAATCCAGAACGCGCCAGGAGGTGCATTTGCATAGTGGTGCACGGAGGGGGCTGAGCCTCCGGCGAGATGAGACTTCTGCTTTTTTTTATTAGAAGAGGGGTTGTGTGACCCCCCTTCTCTTAATATTTTGTGGGCCCTCGAGACCTCATCCCCTGGGGCCTGACCCATTTAAAAAAAAAACATTTAAACGTGGTCCTCCCTCTCGAAGCTTTTTTCAGTTCCGGGGACCCCATCCTCTGGGGCTCAGCCTTATTTTTTCTTAAAAAAATACATAATTATATTAAAAAGAGAGGGGGGCTGCATGGCCCCCTTCCTAGGCCACTTCTGGCCCCAGGGTCCTCATCCCCCTGGGCCGGCCCTCAACATTGGGGACAGTGGGGAAGCGCCAATTCCCCCGCGGTCCCAGCCGGCTCCCCGCCTCCTGCGGGACCCGGCATTGCTTTTGGACAAGGGGAGCTGCTGACATGCAGCACCCGGGACAATGCTGGAGCCAGCCCTGGGGTGTGGTGATCCCCAGGGCCATAGAGGGCTCCAGGAGGGGGAGGCCTGCGGCCTCCCTCCCAACATGTATGTAGCCCCGGGGAGGTGGCAGTCCCAGGGGCTGCGGGGTCCACATGCCTCCAGCGCATAATTAATTAAGCCCCAGAGAGGTGGTGGTCCCTGGGACAGTGGGGGCCTGTGCGGCTCTTGCATATATTTAGCATATTGCCCCCGGTGCCTGGCCCATCCAGGGGCTCATTAAAATGAAGCACGGAAGAACACGGCTGGTTTTTTTTATTGCTCAGTAGGATTCACAAACACAGCCATTCTTTTGAAAATACTTTTTGAGGCCCTGGGGGTCCCTGTGGGACCCCCTGAGCAGGCCTAGGGGGTCAGGGTGTTTCTACCCTGCCCCCTTTTGTTGTTTTTTTAATCCTTTTTTCACCCTTTTTCTTGTGACTTGGTTTTAGCGAGTCACAAGATGACTGCCAACACATTTTGGTTCGGAGTGTTGGCAGCCAATTAGAATGAAGCTCGTGCTCTGGAGGGTTTGCGAATCCCCCTTGGCCACCAGATATCGATATTCTTTATCTTTGAATTTCTCATGAGCTACTGAACAGATTTACCTAATTTTTTAAAAAAGCACGCTTTCTGAACCAAGAGCTACCCTTTGATGTAATTCCATTCAGTAGTTCGGACTGTAGCTTTGTCTAAAGTTTCCTATGGAAATGAACATAGAGAAAACACATTGTAGGACCCCCCTTTTTTCTCAGCCCCAGCTGAGACAGGAGGTGACCGGAGCGCCCCATTAGTTTTTAAAATTTCACAAAGATTCGTCAAACGAATGGAAAAACGAAGCAGAGAACTCTGGGTAGTTCCCAAGTTTAGGTGGAAGGCAGCTCCTGTAAAGAGCACCCTCAACACCAGCGACGCCCTAAATGTACTCACCTCAAATGTCTGCTTTTCTATCAAAGTTTTTAAGCATATGATTAGAATAGTACTATCCATGCCGAGATAGAAAGGGACAAAGTATTTTGCCATTTCTACAGCAAAGTCTTTAAGCATATGATTAGGACAGTGCTATCCATGCCAGGCTGTAAAATGACAAAAGCCATTTACTACTCCAGGCACAGTATTACAGTATAACATCCAAGCCAACCTGAAATTAATAAAAGCAACCCCTGCCACGTGTTTCGCTGTCATTACAGCTCTTCAGAGAGGTTTAGCTTTGTCCAGACACCCAGTATAAGTCAAAACAATAACCTTGCAGGCATAGAGTGATGCATAAATTATGGCAAAAAGAAGCAGAGAACTCTGGGTAGTTCCCAAGTTTAAGTGGAAGGCAGCTCCTGTATAGAGCACCCTCAACACCAGCGACACTAAATTTGCTCACCTCAAATATCTGCTTTTCTATCAAGGTTTTTAAGAATATGATGAGCACATTGCTATCCATGCCGAGATAGAAAGGGACACAGTATTTGCCATTTCTACATCAAAGTCTTTAAGCATAGGATTAGCACAGTGCTATCCATGGCGAGCCGTAAAATTACAATACATTACACACAAGTTGCGGTTGTTGCTGGCGTGCACCTGAATGCTGGTGGTGCTAGGTATGTCGCTACCGCTAGCACCAGTAGACATTCAAAAGACTTCCCAACTTCATTACCAAGAGAGTAGCGCTCGCAGGCAGGGAATCATTAGCCTGTTTATTAACTCAGATCATTACAGACACGATTACCAAACAGAGATTCGTTTCGGCTGAATATCAGCCTTTGTCAATCTGACGGGCTCCATTTTGGTGCTACATTTATGTTGATAGTGCAAAGGTTGACTAAAATGTCAAAATGTTTTTATGCATCATAATTGCAGAGTGAAATGAATATGTCTCAAAGCTATTATTATTTGCGACAAATAATGTAAAGTATTTTGTCTATGTTTACCTTTCAGCATAAATGTAGCATCAAAATGTGTTCATAATAATCAGGAAAGCAGGGGAAGCTTATACCGTGTACATTTTTTAAGACAACCCTTTTTTATAAATCACAGTTCCAATTTGAATATATTTTGAGAAATACAATCAACAACAAATAATGTAATAAAAGGAGGGAGTTGTAATAAGTTGTTTTTAATTGATATAACTACATATATAGACAAAATGTACTTTTTGGTAATGTGTTACTTAACCCACATACAGTTGGTAAACCAGGGTTGATGATGAAACTAAATCTGATTGAGTTCAGACGTAAACCACCTGAAATGCCCCAAATCTCATATATCATTTTGGCTTCCGGGACAAAACAAATAGTTTCCAAACTTTATCACATTCTGGGGACTACAAAGCCCAAAACACCACTCAAGGGCAAAGAAAAATGGAAAGTCTGAGAAGGCAGATCACCGTGGTACAGTGGAAATAGTGTTACCAACAAACTCAAAAGATTTTGATGAATGACAGACAGGTCAATTTATTATATAGTTCTACATATGGTATACTATACACTAATGAAACTTCTAAGTTTGCAACACTGTTATGAGGTAAATTGTTAGTGATGTGGGTAGCCAGAAGCAAATTTTCTGCACTCAGATTAGAACTAAGCAAAACCAAAGGGGATGATGGACGGAGTGTTGAACAATGCAAGCACTCACCCCAGTCAACTGATCTGGGTTTAATCCATCATCATTCTTTAGCTCACTCCGCCACCCCAGTTCAGACATGGCCATATGCAAATCAGTCTGACCCTGTGCCTCATGGGAACAATCCAGCCCTACTCCCAAGCCATGTCTTCCCTGGACCGGAAACAAGCATCCTGGGACCGGTTTCTGGCTAATCAGCTGTCATCAGCCAGGCTTGCTTGAATCCAGTGGCAAAGTGAGCAAGGGACCCACGTCTGGGCATACCTTGCCAACTTAGGGCGAACAAAGCAAAACCAAAGGGGATGATAGACAGAGTGTTGAACAATGCAAGCACTCACCCCCAGTCTACTGATCTTTGTTTAATCCATCATCATCAGATTAGAACTATCCACCGTATAATGCAGTATTAGACACAACTATTTAAGGATTTACCCGCAAAAACTGTATCATGCTCAGGAATGATAATTAACCCTGGGCGGTGAACTATGCTCCGCTCGCGGAGCTTGCAAAGTTTCGGTAACTTCGCGGTTCGCGTAGAGCGCAATGTTGTCAAATACTACGCAATCTACTGCATAGCGTAGTGTTTTTCTTCCTTGCGCGCTCAATATGCGTTCTTGCGGGCGTGGTAACGTATTACCGTGATTCTGCGTCCGCCGACTTGATTTTCTATCCCGGTCACATGCGCCACGAGGTTTGGAATCCGGCCGCATGATCCCGCGAGACTGTGCGAACGCGAACACGCATTCGGACGCGCAAACACGTCATTCAGACGCGCTATCAAGTAAGTTGGAGAATTGGTGTACATCTTTGTTTGATTGGGGCTTTTTTTTTTACCTACAGTTTTCTGCGCTTTTCATCGTTTTTAAAAATTATTGTTGTGGGTGGCCTGTACTTTCAGTAGGGGCCAAGTTGTATTTCTTTGAAATGTCAGCCAGTAGGCCCAGAGGTACCCATGGGTCCAACCATGTGTCTGTGGTGTCTGTTGAATTTCAAGTTTTAATTAAACATCATGGATGGCATTGGATTGAATTGCAAAATGTGTTTTTTGGAGTGGAATTTCAGTTTTTGGGTGTGTGCTAATTAAATAAGGGCTTTTCAGCCATATACTCTGAACCTTCCCTCGATTGTAGAGACCCTGCTATTTGACCGATGTCCGGTGGAGCTACCTGTTAGCTGAAGAGGAGATGGGTTGTGGATTCCCCCTCTGCCGTCACCTACCCAGACGGATTTTGGGCAGACTTTCCTTCGTCTCTCTGTCGTTTCCCCCTCCTACCCTTTCACCCCACCCCTTCCCCCTCTACGCTCCATTCTTCTCGCCCTCTTCCCCTTTAATGTTTTTCTGTTGAGACCAAGCCAATTGACCAATGCCCGGTAGATCTACCTGATAGATGAAGAGGAGATGGGCCGAGGATTCCCCCTTGGCCGTCACCCACCCAACCAGACCTTGGACAAACTTTCCCTTCATCTCTCCGCTGTATCTATACACTACCCCTTTTGCCCTCACCCCCTTTCCATTCCTCACCCCATTTTCCTTCTCTTCTATGCTCCCAAAAAGTTTTTTCTGGTATCTTTTGTAACTATTTTTCCCTCGTCTCTACGTCCGGTCTTCCTCCTACCCCTTTACCCTATCCCCTTACCCTTCCTGCTCCATTCACCTTGTCCCCTATGTTCTTTAAATGCTTTTCATGATACTTATGTAACTTTTAACTGATGTAATTTGCAACATTATTGCCCCTCATGTAAAACGCTCTGATTCCATCGGGTCTAGCCAGCGCTATATAATAACTCATTAATTAAATGTGTTCCCATTTAGTACTCTTTCTCCCTTTGTCTACCTCCCTAGCTCCTAGCTCCTATCCACTCGCCCCTGAATCTCTCCCCTTGCCTGCTAGACTGCCTAGCCCACTGTCCTTTGTGCCCTTTGACTAAGCACCTCTTCTCCCCTTGTTGGGGAAAGATCCAATATTTATTCTCTGGAGTCTCAGTGTACACGCTGAGAGAGTCCACTGCGCCAAGGGAGCCACTCACAGCTGAGGTATGGCATCCCTTGTCAACGCACCTTTTTGGGGAAGGATCCAGTATGTAGGCCTTAGAGTCTCAGTGACCCCTCTGAGAGAGTCCACTGCATAAAGGGAGCCTCCCATAACAGAGATAGGGAAGGGAAGTGATACCACTTCCCCTGGGATCACAGCTTACTGGACTTTGGACGTTGCTTTGACTCGTCTACCGGTTTGTGTCCCCGTCGCCCTTCCCCTCGTCTTTCCATGCGATGTCCTTCACCCTCCCCTCCTCTTTCCCGCCTTCATTACCTGTCTACTTCCCCAGCTCCTTCCCCCCTCACCTGAATCTTTCCCCTTGCTTGCTTTTCCTCTTTCGTATATGTGCTTATTGTTTATCTTGACCTTACAAGTAACTATGTTGCCATGCTCTAATAACTGTGAAACCTTTGCAATGATGTAACCTGTAACTATGATCTGATGCTCATGTAAAGCGCTCTGATACCTCCCGGTCTAGCCAGCGCTATATAAAACCTTTAAAATAAAAAATAAAAATAAAAATAAAAAATAAGAGTTCATATATTCAGTGATATAGGCCTGCTTGAGTTCATTGTATGTACTTTCTTTATTGTGGGTGGGCTGGCCATGTGGTGGCGGCCATTTTGTGGGACCAGCCACTGTGCTTTTGCCATAGGCCTCCAAGCTTGTGGCCTACTCTGCCAGTAGGCCCAGAGGTACTACTCAGTCATCATCAGTCATCATGGGTGCATGAAAGTTAAACGACTGTTTTTGTGTGGTCTGTAGAATTTTTAACATCATTTATGGCATGGATGGCTTTGGATTGGGGTGGAATTTCAGTTTTTGGATGTGTGTTAAATAAATAGGGCTTTTCTGTCAGTAGGTAACCCTAGGAAATCAGCTCGCGTAGTTTTGGTAACTCTGCACAGAGTGACAACGCGGACTTGCAGTTTTTGTCTTCTTCGCGCGCTCAATCTGCATGTTCACGTACGCGATAACGACTTTTTTTTACAGTTCGCGATACCAAACACGCCGAATTTGCAATCTGGCGAACAATATCTCTCGAGCTGCATAAACCCTTCTCAAAGATGATGATTTTGTTCATTTTGCTAAAAAAAATCCTTAGGTTGTCATTTGGTTGTAATTTTTAGAGCATGGAGTAATTTTTCTGTTTTTACATTTTTTTTAAAAGAGGAAGGAAGTTCCCCAGAGACTCCAACTTCCTGTTCCTGTCCTTTGTAAGTACTTTCTTGTTTTTTTGGGTGGGCTGACCATGTGGGTGGCGGCCATTTTGTCAAGTCAAGCATTGTGCTTTTGCCATAGGCCTGCATTGTCTGTCTTTTCTTTCTTGTCATGTTGTTGTGGGTGGCTTGGCCATGTGGTGGCGGCCATTTTGTGGGACCAGCCACTGTGCTTTTGCCATAGGCCTCCAAGCTTGTGGCCTACTCTGCCAGGAGGCGAGAGGTACTACTCAGTCATCATCAGTCATCATGGGTGCATGAAAGTTAAACAACTGTTTTTGTGTTGTCTGTAGAATTTTTAACATCATGTATGGCATGGATGGCTTTGGATTGAATTGCAAAATGTGGTTTTTGGGGTGGAATTTCAGTTTTTGGATGTGTGTTAAATAAATAGGGCTTTTCTGCCAGTAGGTAACCTAGGAGTTCAGCTCGCGTAGTTTTGGTAACTCTGCACAGCGCGACAACGCGACTTACAGTTTTTGTCTTCTTCGCGTCCTCAATCTGTGTGTTTGCGCACGCGATAATGACTTTTTGTGCAGTTCCCGATGCCGAACACGCCGAATTTGCAATCTGGCGAACAATATCTCTCGAGCTGCATAAACCCATCTTGAAAATGATGATTTTGTTCATTTTGCTAAAAAAAATCCTCAGGTTGTCATTTGGTTGTAGTTTTTGTAGCATGGAGTCATTTTTCTGTTTTTAATTTTTTTTTAAAAGACGAAGGAAGTTCCCCAGAGTCTCCAACTTCCTGTTCCTGTCCTTTGTATGTACTTTCTTGTATTTTTTTGGTGGGCTGACCATGTGGGTGGCGGCCATTTCATCAAGCCAAGCATTGTGCTTTTGCCATAGGCCTGCATTGTCTGTCTTCTCTTTCTTTTCATGTTGTTGTGGGTGGCCAGGCCATGTGGTGGTGGCCATTTTGTGGGATCATCCACTGTGCTTTTACCATGGGCCTCCAAATGTGGTTTTTGGGGTGTAGTTAACTTTTTGGATGTGTGTTAATAAATGCCTTTGTTGCATGTGTATGTGTTGTTGTTGTGTAACTTTCCAACCTTTTTAGCCATGTGGATTTTCGTTTTTATATTAAAGTTGTGTTGTGTAACAGGCATCCTTTGTCTGCATATATATGGATATAGGCCTGCTTGAGTTCATTGTTTTATTGTTTTCCGGGCCTTGTGCCTGTGATGATGAGTGACCATGTGGCTGGGGGCCATTATGTGATGGTAATAGTAGTGTGCTGTTTTTGCCACATAGGCCTGTGTGTATTTCCATTGTTCTTCTTTGCTTACTGCTTCCATCCCCATTGCCAGCTGCAGGTCCCTGATGCTGCATCCATCCCACATGATGCACAAATTAAGGCCAAACAGTTTCCACTTCCACTACATTTGTATTTTTGTTCTTTGTTATTATTACTCTTCCTGAGTGTACGCAGTACACTAGTAGTAATTGCATTTAAAGCACAACAAATTCCAAGTTTGACTGATGTTTTTTTGACTTTTTTGCTTTTAGGTTCCGAAAAGACTGAGGAGGAGGTGTCTGTCATCATCGCCCTTTGTACTGACAGACAGACGTCCTGCTGTTGTAACTGAGATGTGGTGTGACATGACCAAGCATCTCTGCAACTGAGTGCTGCTGACATCTGAAGAAGATGGGCCCAAAGAAATCAGGTACCAGGTCCTCCAAGACCAAGAACGTTGCTGAGAAGAAGGGAGAACAGAAGAAGGAAGTGACACTTAAATCTGGTGTTGACCCCAAAACCTTTTTTGGGAAAACAAAAATTACGCCTGCAGCAGCGGTGTCCGGGGGGCAACACCTCCGCATCAGTGGGCCCAACCCACCAACCCAGGCCCACGCAGATGAGTGTGGAAGAGGTAGCCAACCTAATGGTGGAAAGCAGTGATGCTGAGCCTGACCTATCTCAACGTAGTACACAATCGACGCAGGAGGGAACACAGCAGATAAGTGGTGAACAACAACAACTGCAACTGCCACCCGCAATAGTAGTTGTTCCTCCGAAGTAGGGGCAGTTCAGGAAGTTGAGCCTCATGCAGAGGAAGATAAAGAGGAAGCCACTCATTCAGGAGATCCATTGTCTCCCAAATCCCCAGCAAGGAAAAGGAGGGTTAGTCCATCGAGTTCTTCGCCAAGCATCCCTTCTGATGATCTAGATCTCACTTGGGAGCCACAAGAATCTGAGCATGAGAGGGAGACACATCCCAAGACCTGGCTAGGGAAAATGAAGGTTCCAGAAAGCCTTTGACTTATGGAGGCCGATGTAGAAAAGCAGGATAATAATGATGAAGAGCCAGTCATCACGAAGATCACTCCTGGCCCCGAGGACATGAAGACCAACATCATTAACCTATCCAGAATGGATGCAACTAGTAGGGATGTAGCATGCATATCTCCAACACAGGTAACACCAACACTACCTCCAGCTTCCATATTTACATTAGGAAAGGGCCAGCAGCGGCCAATATCCAGCACAAGCACCACCTCAGCAGAAGTAGGTAGTGGTACTGCACAGCCAGAGAGTCAAATTCAACACACACCCTCCAGCTCATCCGGCATTGGAAGTGGAACCTCCAGCAGGAGATAAAAGTTAACCTCCCCAGTGTGGGACTTTTTTACAGTTAGCGTAAAGGAGGAGAACATTGCTATATGCTCCATTTGTCATACCTGTTAGTCGTAGTAAGCTTGGTACAAACTATGGTACCGGAGGCCAAATGACCCACCTGAAAAAACACCACGCAATCATCTGGGAGGACCACCTTCGTCGCATAAAAACTGGAACCATTGCTGTTGGTGGGGATAAAGGAGTAGAAGGTTCGCTCACGGTGGAACCGGAAGAAGAAGAGGGAGACATTGTCTCTGGTAGTGGTACACAAAGTAGACCTGTCCCCAGTACTGCAGTGGTACCGCCCACATCCTCAGCATCAGCAACATCTCAGTGGCATCAGAGTAAGAGTCAGCCTGAGACACCAAGGAGTACTGCAATGCAAAAAAGTACCTCAGAACAGAAAGGAATACCACGCAGCGTACCATTCTTAGCATGTTTACTAGGCAGGAGGAACAGTATGAACGCAACCACCCAATAGCACGTTTGTATAATGCGAAGCTGGCTAAAATGTTAGCACTAGACCTTCTCCCTTTTTCTTTTGTTGAAGGGGTGGGTTTTCTGGAATTTGTGACAACCATCCGCCCAAAGTGGAAGGTTCCCAGCCGCTACTATTTCGCCAGAGTTGCTGTTCCAGCAACTTGCTGGAATTGCTTGGAAAAGCCTTAAAACAGAGTGCTGTTCAGAGTATCTACCTGACAACAGACATGTGGGCCAGTTGCCAAGCCACTAATTACATGTGCATCACTGCACACTGGATCTCTTTTTCGGGTGTTAGAGAAAAAATATCTGCTGGCGTTGACACTGCTGAGATTTTTATTGACACTCACAAACATGCAACTGTAGCCATGTTTGCTATGGAGAAATTTCATACTGCTGCAAACATTTTGGATGAGTTTAACAGCAAGGTCTTTGAGTGGCTGCGACCAAGAGGGCTTAACATTGGTTTTGTTGCCACGGACAATGGCAGTAATGTAGTTACGGCCATGACAGATGGTGGCTATTTCAGGGTCCTGTGTTTGGCACACTGCATTAACATTGTTGATCAAGACTTTCTGAAAAATGAAAGCACAGTCAGCAAATTACTGACCACCTGCAGGAGAATATACACACATTTCAACCATTCTTTTAAAGCCCAGAAGCAGCTGAGGGTCATTCAACGTGAGTGCATAAAATGCCAGTCAAAGCACTCATCCAGGAGGTGCCAACACGTTGGAACTCAACATATTACATGCTTAATCGTCTGAGCAGTACATACCACTTAATGCTTATGTCATGACAAGAAGTTTAGGCGATCCTGCTGTGAAAGCCATGACCGTTGAGATGGGCCAATGGGACCTCGTTAAATGCCTGACAGAGATGCTACTTCCTTTTGAGTTCTTCACACGTGCAGTCAGCAGGGAGGACTGTACTATGGGTCAAGCTATCCCTTTGTTGTACATGCTAGAGCAACAGCTGAAGGAGGTGTCTGAAACGTACGAAGGTGTGGATGACAAAGTAGACACATGTTATTTGGTGAACGCCTTAGCCGTTCGCTTATCTGAAAATGCAAAGATACAAAATAAGATTGTGTCACATCGACATTACATTACTGCCACAATTTTGGATCCACGGTACAAAATATTTCTGAACAGTAATACAGTAATTCCTTTTTCAGAAGTGCAAAACGTTGATAGCTGAGGAAGCCACTGGTTTAGAAAATGAACGGCTCCTAATTAGAGGCCTGCCACCCCAGGACAGAGCAAGTACTACATGGCATCCAGAGTCAAGTTCTCCTTCAGAACTTGAGAGCAGTGCATTTGCCTCCCAGCAGTTACCAACACTACCAATGATAACATCAACAACAGCACCAACAGGATCATCACCAGCCACATCAATCCAAATGGTAACTGATTGGTTTCTATGGAAAGGGATGGGTGAGTCAATTGCTGATGCAAAGTCAAAAGAGGCCAAGCAAATAGAAGCACCCCTGAACATTGAACGTATGGTCCAGGCCTGTCTGAATGACACAACAGAGGTCTTTCTGGAGCAAAGCCCATTGGTGTATTGGTATGGGAAAAGAAGCCAATGGCCAGTGCTCAGCAGGCTGGCGATAAAGTATCTGGCTTGCCCTGTCGCTAGTGTCTCTTCTGAGCGTGTGTTCAGTGCGGCTGGTGCCATTGTAACTGTGAAAAGGACCAGTCTCTCGCCCAAAAGCGTGGAGAGGTTAACCATGATCAAAATGAACCAGCACTTCATACCACCGGAGTACAAAATACGTGAATCACAGCAGGAGGAAGAGGAGAGCGACTCTGAAGAGATAAGTGGTGGGTTACATGACCTGCTTCTTTCCGAACCACCATAGTTTGAGGACGAACTCCTCTACCCTGACAACTAGGCTTTCAAATTGTTACTTTCTTTCTTCCTTTATTTGTGTGTGTATCTGTCTTTCTGGTTCAAATCAAATCACAACAAATCCATCACCACTGTCTCCTATTTTTATTTACATATTGAAGTTGCATGTCTGTGCATTTAACTGTCCACTCCACTCCTAAGAGTCTTGCTCCATCTTCCTGACTCGCCCTAAAAATATTTCCATCAAGCTAGACATTGCATGGAGATGGAGACTAGAACAATAAATGTTGCCTCTAACAGTCCCTCCATAAGAAGTGAAACGTACGTGACTACTATAGCTATCTTCTTTTTTGTACTTTCCAAGCCGAAAGTCCGAAACTCATCACTGTCTAAAGCTACCGCCTCTTTCTGCAGGCATCCACAAATCTTGACTGCCAGAAGGCTCGGCATCTGCTCTGACAGCCAAAGAGAAGAGCAAGACAGGTATGATTAATGAATGATGCCATGCATTGCATTGGATGCTTGCTGACTGAGCGAATGTGCATGAAGTCGAACTATACTAGTTAATCTACAAAGTAAAAGTGACTCAAGTGACAGTCAATGTTTCCTTGTTGTTTAATAACCACATTATTTATACTCCTACTACTGCAGGTGCAATCTGGGCTTAATTGGAGTCACTCACTACATACTGAGTTGGTGTTGGACAATACATACACGTACCACAAAATGATGATGATGACTATACTATCTTTGCACGCAGTCAGTCAGTTGGATTGGAGATGATTGATGGAATACCTGCATTTCATGAACTGGCATAAAAAGTAAATACAAAAATTCAACAAGAACCACAGCAGACCTAGGGTACATGTCCTTGTAGTCGAATAGTGGTATGACTGACAGTGGCGCATTGATTTAGTCACTTGATTTGGAAAATGCTAGGTTGCTGTATATGCTTTTTGTCTGGCTCTGTCAAAATGTAATGTAAATGGAGGTTGGGTCACGGGCCGGCCCGGTGCCGTGGGCCTGTTCTTTGCTGGCTCCTGTCCTCTTGTTGTTGTAGCTTAATGTTGTGCAAATACTAGAGTAGACACGATGTATCCAAGCCACCTCAGTCTGAAAGTGTTCTCCCTCAAGTGTTGTGAACGTATCTAGGACCCTATTTAAATATTCCCGATTTATGCCCTTATGTGGTTATAACAAATCATATCCTTATAAAGGCATAAGAATCATATCCATATTTAGTCATAGCCAATGCAGTCCAAATACGGCAAGGCTACTCCCATAGACTCCTAGAAAGCACAACGCGTTCTTAAACAAACCAAGCCTCCAGCAGCCTGGGAATTCCCCCTGCTTCTGTATTGATTTGTCCTAGAACTCCTGGAGTCTTAAAAAGAACGGCGAGTTCTTAGTGACGTCTTATGTCCAACCTTACGTCAAACTTGGCACCTTCCAGGTATAAATATACCAACAGCTGCCCTAACAAATACACAGTGGTTTGGAGCAGATCAGCTATCTACTTGGCCGACGCCCTGCTGTGGCAAGTGCCGAAGGAAGCCGACCCTCCCATCGACGCACTGAGAGAGACACTGTCTTTTCTCCTGCCGAGAAATCCAGCTCCAGTGTTTCCAGTCACCCTTGCGGGTTGCTGGTAGATCGAGTCCTGGGAACGAGATACAAGACCTCCTTCATTCTATAAACAAGGTATGGAGCTGATTAGATCCTTAGAGAATTCTTGATTCAGATTCTTGCCAAAAACTATCTTAACTTAAACTGCAGCTCACTTACTCCTTCCCACGTACTAGGCTTAGGTTAGGTACACCGGGGTAGGCGTATCTTAGAAGCACCAGTTGAGTACATTTAGTCATGGTTTTATCTATTTTAAACACGGTATGGCTTAGAAACCGTACCGTGCTTTTACAGTATTATTTCATAATACTCCTTTTACTGTACGCACTTTACTTTATGACAAGTATTGCAATTGTGGCAACTCACTTCTCCTGCATGAGAAAGAAGACTGTTCAATAAATAACCACTTTAATTGAAAACGCCCTTCTCTCTATTTCTCTGCGCTTCTGGTGAAACTAAGCATGCACGATTGACTGAGTAAAATAGTTATCTATTGTTTCCACGACTCTGGAGATATACTCCTTATTCTGGAGGGAGCAAAGTTGTCATGTTTATGCGGTTGTCAGAAACTAATCCCTTCTTGTCTATTCAGGAAAGTTAACACCTTCCTGTTTACTCGAGAAAGTTTCTAGTGACCTCTGAGCTAGCTGGCATTCACAATTAAGTCTAACATATTCAATAGAGACCTAGTCGACCTCAGTCCTACGTCTAAACTATCGTTTATGTTATTCCAATGCGCAGAGCCTATTGGGAATATAGGAACTACACTACATGGCGCCCAACGTTTGGTAAGGCGATAATTTAACGCTAAATACTAGAGTAACTCAGTCGTGCTTTTCACACAGACCCCTTTTTCCCGTAAATACTCCAATAGACGTCTGGAGTGGGTGAAAGGTTAATATCCACCAAAACTTAGTAGGATGAGAAACCTATGTATTAGTTCTTAGTTTAGTCAATGTTGAAGGATACAGTGTTCCAACATATTGTGCACCTAATCTTTGTGTCCTTGAAACTTGCTCTGCAAAACTTTCTGTCAGAAAACATGTCAGAAAGTGACGATGGAAGGGAGAGAGCTAAAATAGCAGCTCAACTTTTGGCGGAAGACACAAGTCTCCGGCGGCAAGATGACCCGGATGCTATAATCATCCCAGTCAATGTAAGGAAAACCATAACTATAAAACTTATAGAAAATGGAGTATCATCAAGAGGTGGTACAGTCATATTTGTGGTAGAGGCCCATGAATATCGGCAGACAGAGGTATTCTATTCCTGGATACATTTTCCAGCAGCACATGCTGTGACACGCGCTTTTCACTACTACAAAGTAGGGGAATCTCCAATGGAATACGTTCCTTTCAAGGGCGTTGAAATTCCACTAACATACCAAGAGCACCAGCTCTGGTTTAATGGCGCCCTAAAACATCAAAATCACTTACCAGGCTCGGTCCACTAGGTAGAGCAGGAGCCACATGGCCGGTTCTAGCCAGCTACACACCACATCCTGACATTGAAAAAATGTCAAGCGGAGAACTCTTAGTTCAGCTAAAACAATTAATTAAAATACATAGACAATTGGTCCAATATGTCATGCAGACTTTAACAGTCCGACCAGCAATAAAAATTCCACAACACACCCCTCACCAGGGGAACACAAATAAAATTACACCACAGACTATACAATCAGTCATTGGCAAATTACCCACAAAACATGAACACATTCCGTTCTGGTTAGCTCAAAAAATCACTCAAATAGAGGCAGTATTTCCTGATACTACACCTCATGACCAACACAGAATTCTGACAATCTGTCTTCCAATGGGGATCGCACCACATGAGGAAGACTGTGACACTTGGGGAACAGTCTTTGCTTCAATATACACAAAAACACATGGTGTTCCGTCTATGGCGGTTATACCAGACGTACTAAGACAGAGTCAAAATGAATATGGTCCAGAGCCTGCTTTAAATCTAGGTATGAAATTACTGAAAGACTTTAAGCAAGTCTCGACTATACTATTAGCCAACATAAAAGGAGAAGCAGCATCTGTGACGATCCGCCAAAAATTGAAAGAAACAGATATAGCAGAACAACCTTTTGAACTTGTCAGAATAATTGAAAAATCCTATGAAGAATTAGGTAGAGATAGTTTGGGTGGGAAACAACTAAAACCACAACTAAGTGAAAATCCTGAAAAGAGCTTTACTAAAAATAATCTCATTACACCAAAAAAGAAATGGGAGGGTAATAAACAAACCACTCCCAGAGAAAAACAGTTCCAGTCCAGAGGAAGGTCTCCCCAACGGAGAAATAGATCTCCAGAACGGGGGGGGGGGCAGTTCTCCACAACGGGAGCCCTCTGAGAAAAGATACAACCTTAGAGATAGGGATAATTTAGGAAAACCTAACAGATATCAAGATATTGATACACGTCCCTCTCGATCTTTTCAGACTTCCTCACAGAAATCGGAAAGAAGAGGACGGTCAGAACACAAAGAAGAGCACGTCAAGTCCAAAGACAAGGAACCTGCTCATCAAAGTAAAAAATTACAATTTCCAAAAAAGAAGGTAGCCAGTATTAAAATAAGACATGCCGAGGATTCTGAGGACACAACGCAAGAAAGGAGAATGGGCCCAGACAATGCTAGACAGCGCAGCAGAAGTGACCATAGCTCGCAAGATCCTGATGAATCTTCTGGAGACAGTGGACACGAATTAATACATTCAGGTGGAAACTGCAGACACCAGAGTTAGTGTGCCCCATAAATTATATGAAATAACATTACGTATATACGGGGACAAAACTAGGAAAATAAAAGGTCTCTTTTGGGAGAACCTATCCAAAGGCTATGATATCCTGCTAGCACAGAAAGACTGGCCACCAGAGTTTGTCAGGGAGAGCCCATATGGCGAAGAAATGATTATGCCTGCCTTCTCAAATCACATTCCAATTCATAAAAAATACACATATGCTAGAAAATGGGCAGTGGCCCAAGCCCCTGCATTATATAAAAATCATGTAGGATGGGATGAGGATTCTCCTCACCATAAAATTAAAAATCAACCTACTGCACAGAGGCAGTATCCTGTTAAGCAAGAAGCTAAAAAACAAGTCAGGGAGATCTTAAATCAACTTGAATATCAGGGGGTGATTGAAACATGCACCTCACAAATGAACAATCCTTTGTTTCCTGTCTCCAAGCCAGACGTTTCATATCATCTAGTTTTGGACTACAGACACCTAAACTCCTGCTGCAAAACATTTGCAGTACAAAACTTACACAGTGCAGCACTAATGAATAACATCGTGCGCAAAAAATATAAAACGACATTAGATATTTCGAATGGTTTCTTTTGTCAAAACATAGCACCAGAAAGCAGGTATTTGACCGCTTTCTCCTGTATGGGGGCCCAAAAGCAATTTTGTCGTCTCCCACAGGGATTCAAGAACAGCCCAGGATTATTTTCAGCCAGGGTAACAGAATCACTACAAATGTATGATGATGAGGCATTATCTTATGTCGATGACATCTATCTTACAGACGATGACCTGGAGACACACTTGAAAAGAGTGAACACCATTATACTTGGGTTCGCATCTGAAGGATACAAATTCAACTTTGAGAAGTCACGAATTGCCCACCTAACTGTCCTATTTTTAGGATATGAGTTATCAAGTGAAGGCAAAAGTCTAGCAGACAACTTCTTAGAGAAGTGTGCAGTACTCCAAGCTCCAAAAACGCTGAAAAACTTACAATCAATTCTAGGTTTCCTGAATTTTGGAAGAACTTACATTCTAAACTATGCAGAGAGGGTTAAACCTCAATATGAATTAATAAAACCTGATTTCAAACCAATCAATTGGACTCAGAAACACACAAAAATTTTACGATCAATACAAACAGACATGTTAACTAAAACAAAACTGCAAACACGCGCAAATGAACGCAACCTTGTGATCTGAGTCATCCCAGGAAGATGCGGATTTACGTACCTGACCTCTAATGAGGGAGAAACTGTACCAATAGCTTATAAATCACACTTATACACACAAGCTGAAATAAAATTCAGTTCTACTGAAAAAATTCTGACTGCGGTTCAAACTGCTGTAGCAAAAGTAAGAGCCCTAACCCAAGGGAAGAGCATATCTGTTTTAACAGCAGTATCAGCCCTTGAGGCAGTAACAAGACCAAGCATTCCGAATGCTAAAAGCTTTAGATCCAAAATGGATACAATGGGAAAATTCTCTTGCTGCAACAGACGTGAAACACGCATTTGATCCAAAAATGAAAAAATTAGAAGATCTGGAATACGAACATGAATGTCCTCTGTCAATCGAAATGCTGCCTCTCGAACAGTACACCTGTGTAATATACACGGACAGATTTGCACAACACTACGTTGTGGAAAAACAGGTTTACAATGCAGCTTGTGCGATTGTTAAAGGTCGCTGGCGCTCAGGTAAATTATGACCGATGGTCACTAAAACTGAATCACTCAGAAACTGTACAGCTCAGCGAGATGAAATAAGATCTTTAAAGATGGCGCTTGAAAATGCCAATCGCGAATTCCCCACACTAATAGTGTGCGATTCGCATTACTGCGTCCAGTCTTACAATAATATTATGCAGACCTGGATTAAGAACGGTTACAAAGATGAGACAGGTGCCACAATAAAGCATAAAAAACTTTGGGAACAAGTAGTTTTTTTACAAAAAGAACTACGAAAGACTCACGTGATACATATGCAGAGTCTTCGACGTGATGGCATTCACGTTGCAGGGAATTCATTGGCTAACAAAGCCACAGCGGCAGCGGTTCAACCGGCTTCCGTAGCTACAAAAAAGCGTTCTGAAAAACAAATAGATGGAGAAACGCTACTAGCAGTGAAAGCCTCAATGGAAGGCAATTATGCGACGTTACCTCTAAATTATCCACTCGGAAATACATACATAATTGATGCGAACTCCATTCCGTTTGCTCGAATCCCTGGAGTGGGGGACAGAGTAATTCCAAACACGAACCGGAGAGCTTACTTGATTCAAGAAGCACACATGGGAATGGGTCTGAGGCACCAAGAGATCTTGAAATCTCTAATAGAATTGCAATTACAATATTGGTGGCCGGGGACGAGCGTGCAAATTTATAACTTTGCAATGGATTATCAGGACTGCAACAGAGATCGCAGTTGTGAACCGGACCAGACACTAGCCCAGACACCTCTATTAGACAGCATTAGGCTATCTGTACGCAGACATCCAGACGGAAAAATGAGATCCCATAATTATTAAGACGAGATTCATTTAGATGAGACCCCAGCGCTCGGCTGACGCCAGAACTGTTATAAAAGATTTGCGAGTCTTTATCGGCACATACGCAATTGGCATGCTACATTCTGACCAGGGTCCTGCGTTTAGCTCTCGAGCTTACAAGGAGGCCATGGCCAGATTGTGGAATTGCATTGCGGTACTCTAGTCCATTCCATACCGAGGGAAATGCGGTAGTGGTGAGAAAAAACCGTGACATAAAGAAATCTATAACAGCGAGGGTATTAGGTTCGGGTGACGGGTGGGTCAAACATCTAACAAGTGTCCAACGTAGTCTTAATAATCTGCCAAGAATTTCTCTGGGGGGAATCACTCCGTATGAACTTTGTTTGGTACTAGAATGATCATCAGTGACCTTGATTGTCAGACTTCAGTGGTGGAACAAAAAACCTTTTATATCAAAGAATGTTTGGCTGTTTTACAGGACTTAAATGAAACAAGAAGAAGTCTAAGTAACACAAAACTAAAGCCAACGGCCACTGAAGAAAAACCACCTGTCCCAGCAAGACCTGTCTGGATTCCAAAGATTGGGGATCTGATCAGAGAAAAGATCGCGGTGAAGAAGGAATTTGGGCCTTCTTACAGAAAAGCAGTAGCGGCCTTAGCTGTCAGCGGAACAAGATCAGTAGTACTACCGCCCCTTGCTGGTAAAAAGGAGAACAGAGTTGTATCAATCGACCTGGTAAAACCACAATCATGTGGCCAATAAAAAGTAGTAGGCCCAGTGGACTTCCAAGAAGTAGCAGAAGACCAAACCTTGCTACAATTCAAGAGGTTCAAACTGAGAGACTAATCACATTTGATAAACCTGCAGTGAATAAAAAAGGACTATGTAACAAAGCCATGGAACTTGTGCCTCTTGAAACCCAAATTACAACAGTTCGTCAAGAAACACCAATCTACAATGATGTAGCCTCTGACTATACAAATCCAAAGATTAATGAAAATCCGGAAGCAATTCCAACAATTGACAGAACTGCATCTGGCTACTTCATCAATTTCGATGACTTTTCTGATGATCCAAGTGAACATGAAGAAACGCCAGCAACTAAAACTTTCAAAGAAAAAATGACTGAACTCTTTCATCAACTCAAAGAAACATATCTGATTTCACCATGGATTGTGTTAGGTGTACTTTTCCTCCTACTCTGGCTCATTTTGGTTTTAAGCTTGGGAAAATTCATTGATGGAAAATATAGTACAATGGGCACAGCAAGTCAGAACATCAACTTGGTCCTAAAGCCTCACAGATCTTCTCACATCGAAAAAAGAGAACTATCATCAGTAAACATCACAGCCATTCCTATTCCTGGTGGTGTAGCATGGGACGATACTGATTACGAAATCTATGGCCCGGTTGAACTCTTGAAATATCCACATCAGTTCAAGGTTTCATCAAGTGACTTTTTATCACCTAGTACTTTCTCTAATGATTGGGACTTTGAAAATATTAATAACATGATGTCAGATTTAGAAATGTCAGCAAAATTTACAGAGCAAAACCAAAGGAAATGATGGATGGAGCGTTGACAATACAAGCACTCACCCCCAGTCAACTGATCTGGGTTTAATCCATCACCATTCTTTAGCCCACTCTGCCACCCCAGTTCAGACATGGCCATATGCAAATCAGTCTGACCCTGTGCCTCATGGGAACAGTCCAGCCCGAACTGCCAAGCCATGCCTTCCCTGGACCGGAAACAAGCTTCCCAGGACCGGTTTCTGGCATTGCAGCTGTCTTCAGCCGGGCTTGCTTGAATCCAGTGGCAAAGTGAGCAAGGGACTCACGTCTGAGCATACCCTGCCAACTTATGGCGAACAAAGCAAAACCAAAGGAAATGATGGACGGAGCGTTGACAATACAAGCACTCACCCCCAGTCAACTGATCTGGGTTTAATCCATCACCATTCTTTAGCCCACTCTGCCACCCCAGTTCAGACATGGCCATATGCAAATCAGTCTGACCCTGTGCCTCATGGGAACAGTCCAGCCCGAACTGCCAAGCCATGCCTTCCCTGGACCGGAAACAAGCTTCCCAGGACCGGTTTCTGGCATTGCAGCCGTCTTCAGCCGGGCTTGCTTGAATCCAGTGGCAAAGTGAGCAAGGCACTCACGTCTGAGCATACCCTGCCAACTTATGGCGAACAAAGCAAAACCAAAGGAAATGATGGACGGAGCGTTGACAATACAAGCACTCACCCCCAGTCGACTGATCTGGGTTTAATCCATCACCATTCTTTAGTCCACTCTGCCACCCCAGTTCAGACATGGCCATATGCAAATCAGTCTGACCCTGTGCCTCATGGGAACAGTCCAGCCCGAACTGCCAAGCCATGCCTTCCCTGGACCGGAAACAAGCTTCCCAGGACCGGTTTCTGGCATTGCAGCCGTCTTCAGCCGGGCTTGCTTGAATCCAGTGGCAAAGTGAGCAAGGGACTCACGTCTGAGCATACCCTGCCAACTTATGGCGAACAAAGCAAAACCAAAGGAAATGATGGACGGAGCATTGACAATACAAGCACTCACCCCCAGTCAACTGATCTGGGTTTAATCCATCACCATTCTTTAGCCCACTCTGCCACCCCAGTTCAGACATGGCCATATGCAAATCAGTCTGACCCTGTGCCTCATGGGAACAGTCCAGCCCGAACTGCCAAGCCATGCCTTCCCTGGACCGGAAACAAGCTTCCCAGGACCGGTTTCTGGCATTGCAGCCGTCTTCAGCCGGGCTTGCTTGAATCCAGTGGCAAAGTGAGCAAGGGACTCACGTCTGAGCATACCCTGCCAACTTATGGCGAACAAAGCAAAACCAAAGGAAATGATGGACGGAGCGTTGACAATACAAGCACTCACCCCCAGTCAACTGATCTGGGTTTAATCCATCACCATTCTTTAGCCCACTCTGCCACCCCAGTTCAGACATGGCCATATGCAAATCAGTCTGACCTTGTGCCTCATGGGAACAGTCCAGCCCGAACTGCCAAGCCATGCCTTCCCTGGACTGGAAACAAGCTTCCCAGGACCGGTTTCTGGCATTGCAGCCGTCTTCAGCCGGGCTTGCTTGAATCCAGTGGCAAAGTGAGCAAGGGACTCACGTCTGAGCATACCCTGCCAACTTATGGCGAACAAAGCAAAACCAAAGGAAATGATGGACGGAGCGTTGACAATACAAGCACTCACCCCCAGTCGACTGTTCTGGGTTTAATCCATCACCATTCTTTAGCCCACTCTGCCACCCCAGTTCAGACATGGCCATATGCAAATCAGTCTGACCCTGTGCCTCATGGGAACAGTCCAGCCGGAACTGCCAAGCCATGCCTTCCCTGGACCGGATACAAGCTTCCCAGGACAGTTTCTGGCATTGCAGCCGTCTTCAGCCGGGCTTGCTTGAATCCAGTGGCAAAGTGAGCAAGGGACTCACGTCTGAGCATACCCTGCCAACTTATGGCGAACAAAGCAAAACCAAAGGAAATGATGGACGGAGCGTTGACAATATAAGCACTCACCCCAGTCAACTGATCGGGGTTTAATCCATCACCATTCTTTAGCCCACTCTGCCACCCCAGTTCAGACATGGCCATATGCAAATCAGCCTGACCCTGTGCCTCATGGGAACAGACCAGCCCAAACTGCCAAGCCATGCCTTCCCTGGACCGGAAACAAGCTTCCCAGGACCGGTTTCTGGCATTGCAGCCGTCTTCAGCCGGGCTTGCTTGAATCCAGTGGCAAAGTGAGCAAGGGACTCACGTCTGAGCATACCCTGCCAACTTATGGCGAACAAAGCAAAACCAAAGGAAATGATGGACGGGGCGTTGACAATACAAGCACTCACCCCCAGTCAACTGATCTGGGTTTAATCCATCACCATTCTTTAGCCCACTCTGCCACCCCAGTTCAGACATGGCCATATGCAAATCAGTCTGACCCTGTGCCTCATGGGAACAGTCCAGCCCGAACTGCCAAGCCATGCCTTCCCTGGACCGGAAACAAGCTTCCCAGGACCGGTTTCTGGCATTGCAGCCGTCTTCAGCCGGGCTTGCTTGAATCCAGTGGCAAAGTGAGCAAGGGACTCACGTCTGAGCATACCCTGCCAACTTATGGCGAACAAAGCAAAACCAAAGGAAATTATGGACGGAGCGTTGACAATACAAGCACTCACCCCCAGTCAACTGATCTGGGTTTAATCCATCACCATTCTTTAGCCCACTCTGCCACCCAAGTTCAGACATGGCCATATGCAAATCAGTCTGACCCTGTGCCTCATGGGAACAGTCCAGCCCGAACTGCCAAGCCATGCCTTCCCTGGACCGGAAACAAGCTTCCCAGGACCGGTTTCTGGCATTGCAGCCGTCTACAGCCGGGCTTGCTTGAATCCAGTGGCAAAGTGAGCAAGGGACTCACGTCTGAGCATACCCTGCCAACTTATGGCGAACAAAGCAAAACCAAAGGAAATGATGGACGGAGCGTTGACAATACAAGCACTCACCCCCAGTCAACTGATCTGGGTTTAATCCATCACCATTCTTTAGCCCACTCTGCCACCCCAGTTCAGACATGGCCATATGCAAATCAGTCTGACCCTGTGCCTCATGGGAACAGTCTAGCCCGAACTGCCAAGCCATGCCTTCCCTGGACCGGAAACAAGCTTCCCAGGACCGGTTTCTGGCATTGCAGCCGTCTTCAGCCGGGCTTGCTTGAATCCAGTCGCAAAGTGAGCAAGGGACTCACGTCTGAGCATACCCTGCCAACTTATGGCGAACAAAGCGAAACCAAAGGAAATGATGGACGGAGCGTTGACAATACAAGCACTCACCCCCAGTCAACTGATCTGGGTTTTACAGAACATGATTATTTAGAAGGCTCATCAAACTATGAAGAAATGTATTGCTTTAATCATTATGGACATCACTATTTGCATAAATCTGCTAATCCTAAAATTATTTTACTTATAATCAATGGGAACATTGTCCAACACCGCCAAAAGGCAGCTCGAAAAGATTTGATGAGAAATTCCCATACTTCTCAGGGTTTAACATCACTGATCCAGAAACGTTTTATTTTAAAATGTTAAATAAGACAGGAATGAAAAACATGTTGACAAACACTAAATTGATATATTCTACAAAATTTTATGAAAAAATGATTACATTTGGTTTTGAATTTTGAAAAAACAACATTGAAACAAAAACCATTTGGGGTACAAAAGATTGGCAGGTACAAGGTCTAGAATCATTATTTAGAGCCTGCATGATCCCAGAACTGATAATATTCCTGAATTACACCATTCAACAAACAACCTGTCTTGGCCTAGCCAAGATAAAAGACTTAAACAAACCGTCTATTCCAAAACCCATGCCTGATAGTAATAGCACTACAGATGTGGAGATAGACGTATCCCATATTTTACACCAAAACAGAACAAATCCTGATTGGAGAAAATGGTTGATCTGGCCCACAGACACTAATAACTGTCAAGATAGATTCCTGAATGAAAAACAGGGGTTCAAACAGAACAGGCCAGACCCAAGATATTCCCAGAGACAACATCCAGGGATAGTTACAACATACAGTGTAGGAAAGCTATACTTCGAATGGTTACAAAAATCCACACTGCCTGAAATGAAGCAACATTTGACTTTACTTAAAGAAGGTGCTGACTTGCGAGATTTCATATTGGGACCTCGCAAACAGCGTCAAAAACATTTCATATACGCCGGTATATACGCTGCTTACAACAAAGCTTGGAAAGTAATGCAAATTGAAACTGCTGAAAAAATACGAGAAATTGATCGTATTAATTTGGAAAAATCACTGTCTGAGTTGGACAATGGGTTAACAACTCTGTCCTCCAGAGTTTATTCACTGGACAGCATTTTATCATCTGCTATTGATATAATAGAACAGGATATGCTAATGTTACAACATGGCCAGTCCCAATTGCGTTCTATTGTACAGTTAGGCTGGACGTTACAAAATCTGCGTTCAGGCTACGTGCCATGGCGTCTCATTAACACAACGTCATTATTCTCTATCTTTAACCTTACAGATAAACAAATCTCTTTGGCACAAAAAGGAGCAGACTATACGGTGCTGAGCATTGAAAAACTAGAAAAATTACCATTAACAATGTCAGAACGACCTGTCATTTAATGGATAATACATGGTAGAATTACAATTCCAATAACGACTTTTCAGTTTCAATATTGCCAAAAGCATATACCTGCAGGCCTGTATGAAAGGTTGGGTAAAGTTTACATCAAGTTGACCTGGAATCTACCTTATACACATAGATGTTACAGTGAAGGGAAAAAAGAGGTATTTCTTAGTGGTAGCAACTGTAAAAATTCACTAAGCGGTACACTTCTGTGTCAAGGTATTAACTTGCATGGAGCCTGCAAAGGTTCATCAAATAACCTTTCATGCCACCTGCACGGCACCCCTGCTACACAGATAGAGCCTTTTTTCAGACAACTTTCCAACGGCAGCTACGTTATAATAAGTGACCACAGCTGTTGTGGCATGGTGCCAGGAATGGCCTATCTCGTGAGCGTTACTTCCAGGGTCATTTGCTGTATGCAAGTATTGTATCCAAACAGCAAACCAGACAAGGAGGCAGCAATATGGCCTTCTCTGAATATCTCTTCTATTCGAATTGATACTTTAAGCAGAATGAAGTCTATTCTTTTACAAACAACTGTGCCTTTAACCTTGTCTAAAGAAACGTATGATCTGCAAGTTGCAAGGACAGCGGCAGAGATACATGCATTATTATCAACAAATTGCCCCGTGCATTTCGTAGAAATGTTAGGTCAAATTTTAAACATGTCTGATACTAGTGGCATCGCACATGTATTTAAGACAGTTTTTTCGGGACTATTAGCACCCTTTGAAGCAGTCCTGAGCATCTTCCCGAATTTCGTGCGCTCTGTGTTTGGCGGCCTGCCTCTCATCTTGGGACTCGTAGCAGGATTTTTTTTTTTTTTTTCTTCTGCTGCGATATGGCAAATCCAGCCACAAACAAAATTCAGGCAACCATGGAAAAAACTATCCTAGCGATGAGATACCGAGAAAGAATAACTAAAGTACTCGGCTTAGCTCGGCTAAGAGATCTGAATACCACATGGTTTCTTTCATTCAGACCAATCTGGCAAGATTGCATCCTACCTGTTCTACGATGCCTGCTATGCGGAGAAGAATGCGTGTTGGACGTCTGTCTCACACTACCATCAGCAGTACCTATGGATATCGATACTTTGCTTGGTTCGGTAACGGCTCATGCAACGTGTTGTCCCCAGCGGCTACCTATTCTGATGACGGCATTCATTGAGACCTCACCATTACGATTAGGTGACGGTGAGGTACGAGATGAAAGCGGCACACAGGTACAACCTTCTGTGATCATTGCTGATCTAGACACCGATGAAGGCAATGCTTCTCATATATGCACTATTTCTACTTTTTCGGACTTGGTCCAACTTTCACCTACTGTTGTAGACGAATTCTTTGCCAGCCTATCTGAGTTAATGTTCTCTCCTAACAACGAGAATAACTTTTGAGCACATAGCGTTCCCTGAACTCTGAATTCGACCTTCAAATTTTGAAAAACAAAAACTTCTATAAAAATGTGGAACTATTTTTTCCTGAAAGCGAAACTATTTCTCCCCGTTCCCAAAATATTTACTTTTTTTGGCACATGATACTCTGCTTAAAGTAGAACTATTCTTAGAGAACAAGATTTCTATTTTGAAACTCCAGAGACAATATTTTGATTCAGCCTCTAGCACATGTACAATCTTGTATAAATATGTGATGAAGTGGTCTCGACCTTCTCTTCTGTATTAAGAGCCGTTTCATAAATGTAAATTTCATTCTTCATTCAGTCCATATTTCAATGTACTATATGCATTATCTGAATGATACCACTGCTTGAAAACGTACAGTATAATTCTTATTTTTCGTGTACATACCATTTCAAATGCATTTTATGTATTTTGGGGTGGGCTGGAAAACACATGCATAGTTATATGTTTAATATTGCTTAGTGTTTAGTAATGATGGACATTATACGTGGAGTGGGTGTTGTGAACGTATCTAGGACCCTATTTAAATATTCCTGATTTATGCCCTTATGTGGTTATAACAAATCATATCCTTATAAAGGCATAAGAATCATATCCATATTTAGTCATAGCCAATGCAGTCCAAATACGGCTCGGCTACTCCCATAGACTCCTAGAAAGCACAACGCGTTCTTAAACAAACCAAGCCTCCAGCAGTCCGGGAATTCCCCCTGCTTCTGTATTGATTTGTCCTAGAACTCCTGGAGTCTTAAAAAGAACTGCGAGTTCTTAGTGACGTCTTATGTCCAACCTTACGTCAAACTCGGCACCTTCCAGGTATAAATATACCAACAGCTGCCCTAACAAATACACGGTGGTTTGGAGCAGATCAGCTATCTACTTGCCCGACGCCCTGCTGTGGCAAGTGCTGAAGGAAGCCGACCCTCCCATTGACGCACTGAGAGAGACGCTGTCTTTTCTCCTGCCGAGAAATCCAGCTCCAGTGTTTCCAGTCACCCTTGCGGGTTGCTGGGAGATCGAGTCCTGAGAACGAGATACAAGACCTCCTTCCTTCTATAAACAAGGTATGGAGCTGATTAGATCCTTAGAGAATTCTTGATTCAGATTCTTGGCAAAAACTATCTTAACTTAAACTGCAGCTCACTTACTCCTTCCCACGTACTAGGCTTAGGTTAGGTACACCGGGGTAGGCTGTCTTAGAAGCACCAGTTGAGTACGTTTAGTCATGGTTTTATCTATGTATATATTTTATCTATTTTAAACACGGTATGGCTTAGAAACCGTACCATGCTTTTACAGTATTATTTCATAATACTCCTTTTACTGTACGCATTTTACTTTATGACAAGTATTGCAATTGTGGCAACTCACTTCTCTTGCATGAGAAAGAAGACTGTTCAATAAATAACCACTTTTATTGAAAACGCCCGTCTCTCTATTTCTCTGCGCTTCTGGTGAAACTAAGCATGCACGATTGACTGAGTAAAATAGTTATCTATTGTTTCCGCGACTCTGGAGATATACTCCTTATTCTGCAGGGAGCAAAGTTGTCATGTTTATGCGGTTGTCAGAAACTAATCCCTTCTTGTCTATTCAGGAAAGTTAACACCTTCCTGTTTACTCGAGAAATTTTCTAGTGACCTCTGAGCTAGCTGGCATTCACAATTAAGTCTAACATATTCAATAGAGACCTAGTCGACCTCAGTCCTACGTCTAAACTATTGTTTATGTTATTCCAATGTGCAGAGCCTATTGGGAATATAGGAACTACACTACACAAGTGTCTTGTCTTCTTGCACTACACCGTAAAACCCCTTTTGTTTTTCCATCTACACTTACAGGCCGGCCTTTACCGAGTGCTATTATACTGGGAGCAACATTTCACACTTACCTTACCAATCCACATCAGGCAGGTAGTGGCACCCAAGAATGATGTGTCCATGAAATGGAGGAGGACCAAGATGAATGACGAGATGCAACTACACAATTGGACCTGGATAATACAATAACTTTAGTATCATATTCCTCATTCGTCTTTTAAATAATTTGATTCCTTTTTTCTCTTCAATCATTACGACTGTGTGTTTTTGTATTGTTGTTTGTTTGCTAATTGATCCCTACAACTATTTTTTTATTTTCTTTGCTAGCTTTAAAAGTAAGCCCGGTACAGTCTTTCTGACGGCATACAGCCAAGGCAAATTTCATTTAATAATACTGCTGCCCTGTACTCTCTAATTGTGTAGTAGTAGTTAGTAAGTACCACTCATTAACCATCAAGTTATCTTCATCATGCATGCATTTCCTTTTTCTCCCTTTATAGATTTACTGGGTAGTGGATCATCGTCGTCTTCAAAGATTGTGTTTTACTTTTGTTGTGTCTATGCGTACTGTTTTTATTTCTCAAACCTTTCCCCAAACCCCCCTTCCCATCCATTCATCAAACCCTAACCCTCTTGCCCCAGGTTGTGTGATTTATATTGAGGTGTGATGTGACTAAATTAAATGTACACCAACAATTGATCACACGCTTGCTGGGGCAGATGTGGTGAAAGCAGCACTAATTCAATTTCAAGGCAGCGCAAGGTTCTTCTCTGTTTGCCCACCCATGCTCAGTCCAGTATGTACAAGCCACATTTTTTTTCAAAGGGACCCACCTAATACATCATAAGTAATTGCCGGCATTGATTGTATTCATCATCCAATTCAACACTCTACCACACAGCAGTAAAGTGTACGAATTACGATTGTGTTAAGTCATTTGCTTTACCCAACTACAGTTTATTATAACTTCTTAACTTCTTGTACTAGGCTGTCCCCACCACCATTATGTTTTATTTTACTTTAGCATTTGCAATATTGTTTGTTTGGCAGTCTTCTCCTGTACTGTACTTTACTTCATTCTACTACTTTTTTTGTTTGCAAATGCTAGTGCCAGTGTCTACTACCACTACAACCATGGCATCTTCTTCATTCTCTTGGGAAACCATGCAGCCATTGCTGTGCAGAACTTAATCATCATCAATCACAGGTAAGATAAGTTTGTTGGGTGGTATAATGGACTAGGAGGAGCGACTGACAGTACTAGTAGGACAAATTTAACTCAGTGAGGGGTACAGCATCTATCTGTTTGCGTGTTACAAAATTGGTAGATTATTTAAATCCAACACTGGATGCTGCCCTGCAGCAGAAAGCAAACAATGTGACGTAAATACATTTGTAAAACAGTAACCCCCCCACAAAACATTAACATCGTATGTGTAAGTATAAATAACATTTATTTCCCTAACAAAATTAAACTATCCCACACCTGACCCACCCCTCTCCCTAAACCCAACCAATGTCCAAATCGAAAAAAGAACAAATATCCAGAAAGTCCGAAGAAACCCCAACACCCAATTCCCACCCACTAACAAAAGTAATAAAAAAGGGGCAATTGAACGGGGTCTTACATCCGGCGGGCTTTCAGGTGTTTGTCCACCATGATTTGATTGATTTGATTATCAGATTTGTAGAGCGCACGAATGCCCGGGGGTGTCTTGGCGCTAGAAATTACTGTGTCTGCAGGAGAGGGAAAGCGTCGTGTGTGCACCAAAGCCAGGACTAAGCAGAAAAGAGCCAGGTCTTTAAGTTCTTTCTGAAAGATAACAATGATGGGCTGTTTTTTTATTTCTGCTGGAAGTTTGTTCCAAGTTATAGCTGTGTGCAGTATGAAACCTCTTCCCCCCCATCTTAGTTGTTTAAATCTGGGAGTCTTGAGGGGATTAGCACTGCTGGACCTTAGAGTTCTAGGTGGTTCATACTGTACGATGTTGGTTTTCAGAAAATGCGGCCCTGACCCATGCAAGGCTTTGTATGCCAGGCAGGCTGACTTAAATTGAATTCTTTTCTCTACTGGAAGCCAGTGGAGACTTCTCAGTATGGAGGCCACCGGCTCGAACCTGGGGATGTTCAATATCAACCTGGCAGCAGCGTTCTGTAGACGATGAAGTTTTAGTAGTAACTGTTTTTGAAGCCCTGCATATAAAGCGTTCCCATAATCCATCTTGGACAGATCCAGCATAGTTACCAGTGTTTTACAGGTGTCTGATGGAATATATGGCAACAGTTTTCGAATCAACTTCAACGTGAACCAGACGGAGGAGGCGAGTTTATTAATTTGGGCCTTAAACGTGAGTTTAGATTCAAACGTGAATCCCAAGTTCCTTATGCTGTCCACTGGTGACAGGCAGCTGCCTAAACTGTCAGGCCACCAATTCGGTGAACAGATGTTGGATTCGGCCCGCAGCAGCATGACCTCAGACTTATTGCGTTTAATTTCAGGCAGTTTACATGCATCCAGTGACTGACCTGATTCATGCAGAGCCGAAATATATCGGCAGTCTCCGAAGTGTTGTTGGATATAGCCACCACTATTTGTGTGTCGTCAGCATAGGATATTGGTAGGAAACCGTATTTCCTGATAATGTTTGCTAAAGGGGCAGTGTATACATTGAAGAGGGTTGGGCTTAGTGAGGAGCCCTGGTGGACCCCCAGGGGGATTTAAATGATTTTGAAGAGAATTGCCCAAGCTGAACCGTGAAGGATCTTTCTCCCAGAAAAGAAGCCAATACTGCAATCGCGGATGCGTTCAGACCTATTTCTTCTAGACGGGACAGGAGTATATCGTGATTGACGGTGTCGAAGGCTGCCGACAGATCTAACAGAATCAGGGCAGCCTTCCCACCTGTGTCCAAAATCCTCCTGATCTCCTCCGCCGCCATAATCAGAGCGGTTGCGGTCCCATGTTCCTCCCGGAACCCGCATTGTGATATGTCAAGAGCCTGGGAGTCCTTAATAAATCTTGTCAGTTGGGAGTTCAAGTGTCCATGATCTTCACTCGCTCCTCTAACTGGTCCTTGAGCAGTGCCACCTGGAGGAGAATTTGGCGTCGAAATGCCCGACACTAGCATTTGCATCCATGGGGTGCAGCAGTTGTTGGAAATATGCAGTGGTGGGCGGCGCACTGCATTCATAATCCATAGTTTACTACCCCCCACCCTGCCCCTCCCAGCCTCCCCACATCATCGCCCGCCAGCACTCCCACCACCGACTGCTACTATACTGATATGTCGTTGTTCCATATATAAGCAATGATCATGGGATCAGATATATTATATTAATCTGCCTTTTTGTAGTAGCCAGGGCAGAGTGAACGTGAAATTGAGCACTTGCCCTTCATGTAACAGAGAGAGTATGGCCAGTGCCACCCGGCGCCGTACCACTGGAGGCGGGGCCTGGCTGGGGCCCGGGGCATTGGAAGAGGCTGCAGTTGCTTCCGCCTCCTCTGCCTGAGCCACCAGCCGGCGGTATTCTTCACAAATGGCCTCTAGTTCACGGCGCCGGGCCTTGGCTGCCAACTCCTTCCACGTTGGTTTTTCATGGGAAGGAGTATCTACAAAGAAAGAAACAGAATTGTAACCAATACTCTTAGCAAAACAGTAACACAAAATTAATTCAACACATATGGCAGAGTAGCACTAGCAAGTGCAGTACATAACATTTGTGGTAAGTATCTATCCTCCCACTTCCTCGGCCTCTAACATTTGTTGGAGTTTTTTTCAGGCATTATACTTGCCCTAGTACTATGGACTCCAGTACACAGAACACCAGTCTTTTTCTTATCTCTAGTTTCGCTAAATTACATAACCTTATAGTAGCCGGCATGCCAGCTCAGTCAGCTAAGCTTGCGTCCAAGACCAACATACAATACGAGTCAATACGCAGACTCCCGTCACTTTTATTTACTACTGTCTGCAGGTGGGGAAGCTCGTATTTTTTTCGATTACGGGTGGCACTGGCCATACTCTCTCTGTTACATGAAGGACAAGTGCTCAATTTCACTTTTACTCTGCCCTGGCTACTACAAAAAGGCAGATTAATATTATCTGATCCAATGATCATTGCTTATATATGGAACAAAGATATATCAGTACAGTAGCGGTCAGTGGTGGGAGTGCTCGGGTGGTGACGTGGGGAGGGGGAGGGGCAGGGTAGTGGGTAGTAAACTATGGATTGAGGACAATTACTGGTAAGTAAACATATAAATAAATAAAATGTATTTTGTTGCGCGCTCTGCATTCATAATCCATAGTTTACTACCCGCCACCCTGCCCCTCCCGCCCTCCCCACATCACCGCCTGCCAGCACTCCCACCACCGACCGCTACTGCGTAAGGTTTTTTGTTCATTGATTGTGTAACCAACAGATAGGCCACCCTTTGCAGGCTGGCTGACACAATCGAAAATAAATTAACATAGGTAGGAAGCGGTCTTAGGAGTCAGAGCAAGGCGCGTGATAATATATATGATGTGCTTGCAAACTACTGAGTCAACTGTATTCTGAAAATACTACTTTTATATTCCCCTCTGCTTTGCTACTCTGGTGCAGTTTCTTTTACATTCTCTTCAAAGTAAGACTCTGCATCCAGTGACAGCCTCCACCTATGCTGTCTATGATCAATACATCTAGGCATCCATCCATTAAAAGTAAATGTCTATCACTTTATATAGATCGCTTAACAAACCTTAGCTGGTTTTACCAACAACCACCCATGCGTCCACTCCTTCCTTCCTTGCCTTGGCTTTGAGTTTGACTCAAACACCGCTGATGATTCTTGCTATCCAGTATCCACCCATACTGTGTCGCCCACCCAGGCAGGCATCTTCTTTCACCTTCCACTCATCCTTCAACAACCCATGCATCTGATTCCTATCAGCCACCTGCATGCTGCTTCCAAAGTATCCTTCTCTGCTAATCGTATAATTACATCTCGCCCGTCCTTCCTCCTTCCACCCTTCTTTCCCTTTTTGTTCAACACATCCATCAAGGTAATCTGATCTGACTTTTAGTCTTCTCCATAAAAGTTTCACAGTTGAGTTGGAGTCAGATAGAAGAGGCCATTGGTTACTCAACTCACACTGGTAATGCTATTGCTAATGCATTGGGAATGCTAAGTAAAGGGGGTCTACTCTTCTTCAACCGTTGTATATTGTTCACTACAACTTCAAGTTCATACTTAATTGATAAGTCTCACAGTAGAGTGAGTGAAGTGTTCCCCTTCCAGCTAGTAGTTATGCCAATAAGTAATGAATATAACGAACCACAGCCCACCACTGTCGCTGGCTCCCCCCCTGGAGCTCCTTCAGGTGCCGCATCTCCTGACCCTTCCGGAATGGCAGCATCGCCATCGCCGCTGGCCCCGCCGGCACTGGTGGTTGGTACTGGTAGTAGGCATAGAAAAAGTATTACACATTTTTAGATTTTCAAACAAAGCAAAGGTGCACCACCCAGGTGTTCTAACAGCAAAGACCAATCAAATGTCCATATTCAACAGTTCTTTGATGTTTCTTTTATTTCTTTTTTTTCTTTTTTCTTTGTTATTGTTCCCGAAGAAACAGTGCAATCAACACAACGGACAAACGACGCGTTTCGTCAATATACAGGACTTCTTCAGGGCTGTTAAGTATAAACGAATAAAAATACCAATATAAAAACAGACTTACAAATGACATAGGAGATTTTTTCTTAAATGAACGCAACAAAGACAGACAAACAGGATATTAAGATATTACAAAATTCTTATATGAACAGAGATACATAAAAGCTTCATGTTTTTACACCTAGGGCAGAAATATATACATGAAGCTACAAGCAGAGATACTCACAAGCCCAGCCGGGACTGTGTTCGAACTTGTGATCCTTACATATACATGTCTTCTAAAATGCCATATCACAAAAGAGACATTAGAAACTGGTATCACACATTACATACAAAGAAGCAAAGTGACCAGGAAAAAAGTACTAAAGGGCCCGTGAGAAGAGATGCCACTGAGTGAAAGAAAAAGACAAAAAGGATAATATAATAAAATGATGAGATAATAAATGAAAGAGGAATGACCCTGGAATTCAAAAGACACATACAGTCTAGATACACACGCCCGTGACTTGTGGATTTAAAAGGAAACCAGAAAAAAGGGTGCAGAGCGCACAGGTCCCCCAAAATACACTCTCAATGTGTATTATAGTAACCTCCTATACAGGGTACCCACCATGAGAATAAAGTGGGAATGGCCCATCCAGTCGTTTTCAGTAGGGCGTGTAATTTCTTACTGATCATCGTTCCCCATCAAGGGCAATCTATAAGGTACGAGGCAATGATTAGGTACAAAGTGACCAATGAGAGAGGTAATATCAAACGGAACTTATATCCCTTTGATTAAAAACTTACATATCAAAGAAAACGGTGGTCCTGAGGTAACTTGATAAGAAGTAAGAATGAACAGCAGGGCCACATCCACATGAATGAGCGTTGTTCCCTAACACAAGCGGTCTACAATATATAAGTGGAGCCAAATATGAACAATATGTAGCAAAAATATAGTACTATTAATGAATATACTGACTACCGTGACGAAAACTTACATTCCATTGTAAGGTAATATCCTGAATGTATCTCCCAATACTGTTTAATAGAGACAGGCAATGGATAATTTGTTAGGCGTCTCAATCTGCCAACCTCCAAATGACGGTTATAGTTAAGGAACAGTGGAAAAGATCTAAAGACAAGGAAGTAAATGTAAGAATAAAAGCCGGATTAATCAATATTCCTATCTAATGAGATGGTCACCAACTTTCAGCGTGGTTCAAAGAAAGCCCGATGCACAATTTCAAAAATGTGCAGCATGCTTGAAAGTAGGAGCATACCTTTTTTCTGACTGTCCTTATCGTGTCCCGTCTACTTCATCTAACAACACCTGCGTGAAGCATATGTCTCTACTGTAGGAAAGAACATATTCTGCCTAAGAAAAGAGTTTGGAGGTCAAATGATTGAAAAGAGTAGAAAACATTATTGATAAAATACACAAAACCTATATGGTTCAGTCATGAGGCTGTCAAACCATACACCAGGATATTACTAGTTTATGCAATTGAGGAGATACCTTTCCTGTGCCAGATCTAAAATAAATCCGTTGTGCTCCTAAGTGGGTTCCTTTCAAAGTGCAATAGACGCCCAAACTACGGGGCAAATGTATGGATCTAATTAGCATATGATGAATAGCCACATAAACGGGTGTATAAACATAGTAGACACATCTAGAATGTGTCCAGATAACCGTAATCCATAATGGTCCCTTACCTTAATAATAAATATATTGATAAAAAGAAATGTAATCTTACCTAGAATTAATCAGATAAGAGAGAGGGCGTCCCCATAGAGAAATTATTATCGGTTATTATACCCCAGTGTGTCTCCAGACCAGCCTGAAAGTCGATATATAAACGTAATGTCAAATAAGCCCATACAATAAGGAGCCAGCAAGTAAACGACAAACAACATTTGAGGTTAGCATTATAAACTTAATGACAAGTAAGCGCATGAAAAAGGACTCGGCCTCTGGAACGGCAAACAACATTCGGTGTCAGCATTGTCCCATACACCCCGCTAGTAATCAAACGTAAGGTTGTAAAGGGCGACATCAAGTATCAAGTGAACAGGCAAAACACTTACCAAAATACAGGCATAGTAGCGCGGACCTCGTTACGGGGGGAGAAAGGCGTGAGCAGCAACGGTATCTCGTATAAAACAAGGCGTTTAAATATCCCCGCCTAGAATCACTGCACCGGCACGGAGTGGTCACGTGAGTTGGGAGGCCGTTCCGCGTCATCACGCTCGCTCCCGAGTGAACAAAAAAAAGGCGATAGCCTCAAATGGGCGGCCATCTTGAAACGATGAAAAGTCAGTAAAAGGTTTGTTAAACTAGACGGGGAAATGCAAGCCCCAACCGCGTGCAAACGTGGGGGGTATAGGAATTACCTATGGATTATATTAATTCTGCTAGAAAAACATATATATATATATATATATATATACACACACATCGCAAGAGACTAAAGCCTACCCATAAATTGTGGCAAAAAAGGGGGGGAGCCCATTATAATTGAACGAACCAGCAACGTGATAAAATTACATAGGCAAGGAAGCCATGTCGTTATTTATACTTGAATTGGGAAATGGGCCAACTCCAGGTCCTCAGAACGATCGTCATATATGCTGAGTCAGTCATCACCTGATATTTATGAAGAGTTACCTAATAGAGAAAGATGGACAGCCACAGTTGCACTAAGGGGCAATGCGTCCAGCTAAAGTCCACATATTGATAATCTTGTTAAAAGTACTAGGAACAAAAAAGGAGTCCTTTCTGTGATTAAATTGAAGCAGTCAGGAGTCCCAAAGTGTAAGAGCTTGCCACCACCTGAGGTAGGGGCATAACGTTTAGTGATAAGGTCTAGATAGTAGGAGGAAGGCAGGGGGAGGCAACAGCCATGTCTCTATACACTTGAATTTAGGGATAAAACATCATCTTATTGTCTGCAATGAAATAACAACATTTCACTGTTTGCAGCAGAGTCATACAATGATAATACTACAAAAAATAATGCATCTCATCATAATTATTGTGCCCTAGTTCAATGCTACGTAGCCTACAGATCCATCCTGCTTCTTTTCTCCTCAAGGCCAATATGACATATGCTACACGTAGCCTACAGATCCATCCTGCTTCTTTTCTCCTCAAGGCCAATATGATATATGCAACACGCAGGTGTTGTTAGATGAAGTAGACGGGACACGATAAGGACCGTCAGAAAAAAGGTATGCTCCTACTTTCAAGCATACTGCTCGTTTTTTAAATTGTGCATCGGGCTTTCTTTGAACTGCGCTGTAAGTTGGTGACCATCTCATTAGATAGGAATATTGATTAATCCGGCTTTTATTATCTCTGCTTGTCGCTTCATGTAGATATTTCTGCCCTAGGTGTAAAAACATGAAGCTTTTATGTATCTCTGTTCATATGAGAATTTTGTATTATCTTAATATCCTGTTTGTCTGTCTTTGTTGTGTTCATTTAAGAAAAAGTCTCTTATGCCATTTGTAAGTCTGTTTTTATATTGGTATTTTTATTCGTTTGTACTTAACAGCCCTGAAGAAGTCCTGTATATGGACGAAACGCGTCGGCTGTCCGTTGTGTTGATTGCACTGTTTCTTCAATAACAAAGAAAAAAGAAATAAAAGAAACATCAAAGAACTTTTGAATATGGACATTTGATTTGTCTTTGCTGTTAAAACCCCTGGGTGGTGCACCTTTGCTTTGTTTGAAAATTGACTGTTGTCCCGTTTGGGAACTAGTACTGTGGCAGTGGATACTATACAGTGTGCAAACCACTTCCACTAGAAATAGTGGGTATTTACCAATAGAGTAGACAATCCGGGTTAGGTGCTGTCAGAAAAGAGGTTCCACTGTCTGCACTTCTTTCTCTCATTACACATTTTTAGATGCCTGTACACCTCCCTCTATTTTATTTGTTTTCTAGGAAGATTGAAAAAACTGTTAAAGTACAACATACATCATCACTAGTCCAAATTGCGTACTAGAGTAGAGTCAATAGACAAACATTAGTAGTATTATGGTCCCTAGGCTCCTACTCTACTCTTTGGAAAGTTAGCCTGAGCCATGTAACCATTTTAGATTCATGTCTACTCTTTTACGCATGTTACCTTGCAGCTTGTTGTGCCGTAATACGCCTTTGGCGCCACATGAGTGTTGCGTACAAATGAAGAGGTTGAAAAACAATCTACTTTTTTTATGAAGTTCGGTTAGTCCCTATTGCTTAGCCATAATGTTACACTTTTTGGCATGACTGCGAAATGCTTGCATAATTGCATTATACTGTCTAACGTGCACCATTTTTCTCATAATAGGCAGAAGATTCCCTTCTACAAAGTAAACCAGAGATTTTCAGAGCTTACGCAACAATGCAACCAGTATTTCTACGTTCAACCGTGAGGGGTCTCCCAGAATTCACACCGATCTTTTGTCTTCTATCATGCACTTGTAACAAAAGTTTACTGTTTTAACCTCATGCATTTTTGCATGTTGGACCTAGCTGTAGTAATTGCATAGAACAACGTACATAGCTTTTTGTTTGAAAAAAAAGAAACCTTTTGAACTTACACATAGACTCTGTGGTATTTGGCATGGTATTGTGGACTACACGGGTGATTTGATTGATAACAAAGTTTATTTAGACAATAGTCTATAAACCATACATAGAACAATGGATCGCATATAGTGATAAGACATTTAAAACCATAATTCATTTTACACATTTACAACACTTGTAAAACCATAAGTATAAAATATTTAAAACCACAATTCATTTTATACATTTACAACTCTTATGAGAACCATACACATAAAATTGGAATACTCTATCATTTTTAAACTCTCCCATTCTCCTTTGTTGCCTCCGTTACATATTCTCTTGTTGCTTTCAGAAATTTCCCCAACGCAATTGTAATATCCAAAAATGTAATTTCTGTAAGGAGGTCAATAGCATCAGCCCGTGGGGTCACCTCGTATTTTAAAAAAATTGGACGTAAAAAAGTTTTCCGAATTGCTAAAATACAAGTACAATCAAACAGTATATGTAAAATATCATTTCTTACTCCTAGACCACATTTACAAGTTCCATTTACAAGACTACACGGGTGAGTGAGCGAAAGGGTGTTATGTTCTGGGTTGTGTAATCATTAGGTATCTTCGTGTGGGGGTTCGGGGCCTAATGAGACACTATAGCTAGTCGGTCAGGGGATTGTGGTTTCTGAGTTGTGATTAAGGTGTGAGTAAGGTTCAACCTCCCATCACCAACATCCTATTTTCCTGTGCATAGTGTAGGAAGGTGGATATCTGACTATATGGTTAACCCCACTTTTTGCCTGGTGTTTTGCTGGTTTTCAACTTAGTTGGACTGGGACCATGATATTCAGGGCCCCAGTCTATCTGCTTTCTCTATAAAATGGACTCCATGTACTTTAGGTACATACCAGATTGGTTACTAGGTCACCCATGTGAGCCCCTGTATAGTGTACCCTAGATACCCAGGGCATAGGTGCACCCTAGGCCTACCAGGGGATGCAGCATGTATTGTGCCACCCCTGGTTGGCCTTCCAAAATGACATCACAGGTCTGTTCACACACCCTGGGTAAGGTGGTGTAATCACCCCTTACTTAGATATAGTATACCTATATCTATATATACATAAAGACACATATACACCTATAAGTCACTCCTGTGGCCGGCCTTGACAATCCTGGAGGCAGGGTGCTTGGTTTTATGTGAGAGGGTGCCCTAGCATGAGCTGAGCCCCTCTGCAGCTTTCAAAACCATCTCCTTGTAGCTGTTTTATGATATGGCCATACCATATTGTCTTAAGTGCATTATAATCCTCGCGACTTATGCTAACTTTGGTTTGGCTTTATCAAAACATGTTGTGTAAGGTGTCAAACTCTTCGGAATACTACCCCCCGCCAGTTCTGGCGGCAGGGGTAGCATTCCACCCTTCTAGAGGGAGAAGATATGTAGTTAGTGGTAAACCCGGTTAAAATTAAACAGAGCCTCAGCATCACAAAATCGATGCTGCTGCCACAGACAAGAGTCTGCCCTCCTGCTGCTGGACGAAACTCCAGCAGGGGAGGCCTGGACAAGAGGTTTCCTGTCCAGGGAGGTGCTGGCACCTCCCAGAGAGGCTTTAGTGTATTGGGGCAGGGAGGGATGCATTCAGTGAATGCTTTCCAGACACTGTCCGGGGCACATTAGGTGCTCCATGCATTTCCCAGTTCAAACCGGTTGCTGGGGCACTCTGCCCCAGCTCTGGCGCAAAACTGGACAAAGGGAAAGGGGTGTAACCACCCCCTTCCCAGGTCCGCCCATAGGAGGGACCTTAAAGGTAGTCCAGCCCCTAAACTTAGTATAAGTATAGGAACCCAGTCCCTTGGACTTTAGATTACACTGGATGAACCTCTGAAACATATATCCTGGACCTTCGACATTCCATTTCGACTGGAAGATGGAAGATATCTCACTTGTGGTCAAGGAGTGACCACCCTGTTCAAACAGGCACCAACATCAACTTTGCCAATCTGCATTTTTGATGCTCCCGCCGGATCCCGAAGAATCTGCAACACAGGACATGGACTTCCAGATATCTCTGACCAGATCTTTGCTCACAGCAAAGCTGAGACCCATGGCAGACACGAGAGACGTGGGACCGGAACTCCTGGACATCCTGCATTTTGCAAGCTGCACCTACTTCGCGAGGTATCTCAAAGTTGTGCATTGGGGTGCTTGAAGCCCCAGACCCGAGCACCATTTGCACTGAAGCTCAGAGGCCCCCACTCCACGAGTGTCCCGTGGGCCCCACTTTTGCATATCAGCTCAACGCGTCTTTGCGGTTCATTGCCCGTTGGCTAGTGAGCCCCCCGAAGACTTTTCTTTTAATCTAACTTGCTTTCCTGGTTGCTCCAGACTGGCTCCAACTTCCCTGCAAAGGAGAAGTTCCCCAGACCTTGCTGGTCTGCATCTAAGCCCATCTCGACTTCCTGCGTGGGTTGCGTTTGCCAAGGCTTGTTGGGTCCAATCCAGATACCAATGCTGCAGTCAACTAGATCCTTTGTGGGACAGCTCGAATCCAGCTCCTGGTTGTTGTCAACGCCTCCTGGTCCTCGTGGCCGAAGAGACAAGCTTTACCTTCTCACCTGAAATCGCCCGAAATCTGGTGGCATCTTCCTATCGCCGCCCTGGTCACTGGCAAGTGACCCAGACTCTGTCCCTTCTGCTTTCAGGTTCTACAGATCTTTGATCCACCCTAGGATCCACCCGGACACTTTTTCTCTGGTCGCCTGCAGCACTTCTTTGCAGATCTCCATTGAAATCGACAACAAAACCCGACACCAAAAGAGACCTATGCACCCGGCTTCCGTGGGTGAGGTATCACAAGTACTTTGGTAGTCTCGAGGGTATTGGCCCTCCTAGTGTCTAAGTCCAAAAGGGTTCCATCGTAGTTTATTTAGAAGTGTCCTTAAACTGTAAATTTGTAACTTGTTTGTTTCCCATATAAAGTCAATGGTAATCCGCGGCTGTGTTTAGTCACTGCACGCGGCTCCCGTGAGCCTCCTACTTCCTAACCTTTGGTTGTTTAGAGTAGCCCCAGCGATTCCACGGGCCCCAGGCCTGCTTTCTAATTCCCACGTGGTTCTTATACCACTATTTTAGTATATTGTTTGTGAGGCTCCTAGGGCAAAACGTATACTGTGCAACTTATCGTATGCCAATTAAGTAACTTGTTTTGTTCTTTTACCTCTGACCTCATAAAGAGTGCAGAGGGGTTGTGTTTAGAATAAATACATATATATTTGATATATACCTTGTGTTGCGTGCTTTCATTTGGTACTCAAGGGATTATAATTGGTAAAACAACTCGCTTAATTCGCTCTCTGAAGTCTTAGCCTGAAGACTGCTCATCACTGCTACCCCTAGGATAGCTTTCTATAGGGTTGACTTTACAACCACCATCAATAAGGGTCGATTAGACTGGTGCAAGGTGCCCACTAGAACTAGTGGACATCATTTGCCAGGCTAACTTCTCACACATAGTTCTGTATGAGGCTGTGAAGAATCCCCACAACAGTAGTAGGATGTACAACTATCCTAACAAAATTACTAGTCAAACATCTTGTTGGGGTAAGTAGACAGAATATTGAATTTTAAATATCGATGTGACAAAATATCGAAGTTTTAATATCGATAGTAAAATATATCGAATAATTTAATATCGACATTAAAAATATCGATTTTTGTATGTGTAGTGAAATATCGAAGTTAAAAATATCGAATACAAAAATATCGTTGTACAAAAATATCGAAAAAACGTAGTTGATTGTATTTTTTTAAATATTGTAATATGTATTTTATAGTGTATTTATACTATGTAATTTGTTTTTTTAAAATAAATAATATATAAGTTTAGGAGCGGGATGTTGGGTTTATAGGGGATATGGGTGGGGAGTGTTTTAAAAATGTAGAAATATTTTTGTAAAGTTATAAAAAAAATTAAAAATAAAGAAAAAAAACAGAGAAAAATTTGACAATAATTTTGAATATTTACAAATTTTTGAAAATATTTTAGGAGCGAGATGTTGGGTTTATAGGGGATAAGGGTGGGGAGTGTATTAAAAATGTTAATTTATTGGGTTAAATTAAAAAAAAAATAAAAAAAATTTAAAAAATGTAAAACAAATTCTATTTTTTTAAAATTAATTTCTAAAATTTGTAAATATATTAAAACATTTTAGGAGTGGGATTTGGGTTTATAGGGGGTAAGGGTGAGGAGTGTATTAAAAATGTTGAATTTTTGGGTTAAATATAAAAAAAAAAATCAATTTACATTTTTTTTTAAAAATGTCTAAAATTTTGATATTCATTTCTAAAAAATGTATATATGTTAAAATATTTTAGGAGTGGGATGTTGGGTTTATAGGGGATAAGGGTTGGGAGTTTTTTAAACTATAAAATATGTAATATTTTTTCAAAAAATATTTAAAAAAATAAAAAACAAATATGAGAATATTTTTAGAAATGATGGTATATTTTGACATTAGAAAATATTTTATGATTGGTATGTTGGGTTTATAGAGGATATGGTTGGGGATTGTGTTTAAATTTTTTTAATTTTCACGAATTTTAAAATTAATTAGGATTTATTTTTATTTTTTTATTATGAGAATATTTAATGAAATATTTGAATATTAGGAAATGCAATAAAAATATTTAGAAGTGTTATGTTCTGTTTATAGGGGATAAGGGTGGGGAGTGTTTAAAAAATGTGAAAATTTTGGCAAGTGTATAAACAACTGTAATTTAATCAAACATTAAAAAAATTACCTTGTGAAAAATGTAATCAATATTTTGGAGTATTGTCATATTTTTGTATTATTTTAGAAAATTAAAAGGTTATTGTTTACAAACTGTTAATAAAATTGTAAATAGTGATGTATACATTAAAAAAATTTTTTAAAAAACTAATGTTTATTTATTGGATTAGGAATAGTAAATAATTTGTAATTAGTGTCCAGTGAAAATAATTTAGACTAGACTGGAGTGGGAATAGTAAATTAAATTTAATTAGTGTCCAGCACCTACCCCTAATTAATGTAGAATGGAGTGGGAATAGTAAATAAAATGTTATTAGTGTCCAGTACCTACCCCTAATTAATGTAGACTGGAGTGGGAATAGTAAATTAAATTTAATTAGTGTCCAGCACCTACCCCTAATTAATGTAGACTGGAGTGGTAATAGTAAATTAAATTTAATTAGTGTCCAGGACCTACCCCTAATTAATGTTGACTGGAGTTGGAATAGTAAATTAAATTTAATTAGTGTCCAGCACCTACCCCTAATTAATGTAGACTGGAGTGGGAATATTAAATTAGTTGTAATTAGTGTCCAGCACCTACCCCTAATTAATGTAGACTGGAGTGGGAATAGTAAATTAAATTTAATTAGTGTCCAGCACCTACCCCTAATTAATGTAGACTGGAGTGGTAATAGTAAATTAAATTTAATTAGTGTCCAGGACCTACCCCTAATTAATGTTGACTGGAGTTGGAATAGTAAATTAAATTTAATTAGTGTCCAGCACCTACCCCTAATTAATGTAGACTGGAGTGGGAATATTAAATTAGTTGTAATTAGTGTCCAGCACCTACCCCTAATTAATGTAGACTGGAGTGGGAATAGTAAATTAAATTTAATTAGTGTCCAGCACCTACCCCTAATTAATGTAGACTGGAGTGGGAATAGTAAATTAAATTTAATTCGTGTCCAGCACCTACCTCTAATTAATGTAGACTGGAGTGGGAATAGTAAATTAAATGTAATTAGTGTCCAGCACCTACCCCTAATTAATGTAGAATGGAGTGAGAATATTAAATTAGTTGTAATTAGTGTCCAGCACCTACCCCTAATTAATGTAGACTGGAGTGGGAATAGTAAATTAATTTTTATTTGTGTACAGCACCTACCCCTAATTAATGTAGACTGGAGTGGGAATAGTAAATTAAATGCAATTAGTGTCCAGCACCTACCCCTAATTAATGTAAACTGGAGTGGCAATAGTAATTTAAATTTAATTAGTGTCCAGCACCTACCCCTAATTAATGTAGACTGGAGTGGGAATAGTAAATTAAATTTAATTAGTGCTCAGCACCTACTTCTAATTAATGTAGAATGGAGTGGGCATAGTAAATTAGTTGTAATTATTGTCCAGCACCTACCCCTAATTAATGTAGATTGGATTGGGAATAGTAAATTAAATTTAATTAGTGTCCAGCACCTACCCCTAATTAATGTAGACTGGAGTGGGAATATTAAATTAGTTGTGATTAGTGTCCAGCACCTACCCCTAATTAATGTAGACTGGAGTGGGAATAGTAAATTAAATTTAATTAGTGTCCAGCACCTACCCCTAATTAATGTAGACTGGAGTGGGAATAGTAAATTAAATTTAATTAGTGTCCAGCACCTACCTCTAATTAATGTAGACTGGAGTGGGAATAGTAAATTAAATTTAATTAGTGTCCAGCACCTACCCCTAATTAATGTAGAATGGAGTGAGAATATTAAATTAGTTGTAATTAGTGTCCAGCACCTACCCCTAATTATTGTAGACTGGAGTGGGAATAGTAAATTAATTTTTATTTGTGTACAGCACCTACCCCTAATTAATGTAGACTGGAGTAGGAATAGTGAATTAAATGTAATTAGTGTCCAGCACCTTCCCCTAATTAATGTAAACTGGAGTGGCAATAGTAATTTAAATTTAATTAGTGTCCAGCACCTACCCCTAATTAATGTACACTGGAGTGGGAATAGTAAATTAAATTTAATTAGTGTTCAGCACCTACTTCTAATTAATGTAGAATGGAGTGGGAATAGTAAATTAGTTGTAATTATTGTCCAGCAGCTACCCCTAATTAATGTAGATTGGATTGGGAATAGTAAATTAAATTTAATTAGTGTCCAGCACCTACCCCTAATTAATGTAGACTGGAGTGGGAATATTAAATTAGTTGTAATTAGTGTCCAGCACCTACCCCTAATTAATGTAGACTGGAGTGGGAATAGTAAATTAAATTTAATTAGTGTCCAGCACCTACCCCTAATTAATGTAGACTGGAGTGTGAATAGTTAATTAAATGTAATTAGTGTCCAGCACCTACCCCTAATTAATGTAGAATGGAGTGGGAATAGTAAGTAAAATTTAATTAGTGTCCAGCACCTACCCCTAATTAATGTAGACTGGAGTGGGAATAGTAAATTAAATTTAATTAGTGTCCAGCACCTACTACTAATTAACGTAGACTGGAGTGGTAATAGTAAATTAAATTTAATTAGTGTCCAGGACCTACCCCTAATTAATGTAGACTGGAGTTGGAATAGTAAATTAAATTTAATTAGTGTTCAGCACCTACCCCTTATTAATGTAGACTGGAGTGGGAATATTGAATTAGTTGTAATTAGTGTCCAGCACCTACCCCTAATTAATGTAGACTGGAGTGGGAATAGTAAATTAAATTTAATTAGTGTCCAGCACCTACCCCTAATTAATGTAGACTAGAGTGGGAATAGTAAATTAAATTTAATTAGTGTCCAGCACCTACCTCTAATTAATGTAGACTGGAGTGGGAATAGTAAATTAAATTTAATTAGTGTCCAGCACCTACCCCTAATTAATGTAGAATGGAGTGAGAATATTAAATTAGTTGTAATTAGTGTCCAGCACCTACCCCTAATTAATGTAGACTGGAGTGGGAATAGTAAATTAATTTTTATTTGTGTACAGCACCTACCCCTAATTAATGTAGACTGGAGTGGTAATAGTAAATTAAATTTAATTAGTGTCCAGCACCTACCCCTAATTAATGTAGACTGGAGTGTGAATAGGTAATTAAATGTAATTAGTGTCCAGCGCCTACCCCTAATTAATGTAGACTGGAGTGGGAATAGTAAATTAAAATTAATTAGTGTCCAGCACCTACCGGTAATTAATGTAGACTGGAGTGGGAATATTAAATTAGTTGTAGTTAGTGTCCAGCACCTATCCCTAATTAATGTAAACTGGAGTGGGAATAGTAAATTAAATTTAATTAGTGTCCAGCACCTACCCCTAATTAATGTAGACTGGAGTGGGAATAGTAAATTAAATTTAATTAGTGTCCAGGACCTACCCCTAATTAATGTAGACTGGAGTTGGAATAGTAAATTAAATTTAATTAGTGTCCAGCACCTACCCCTAATTAATGTAGACTGGAGTGGGAATATTAAATTAGTTGTAATTAGTGTCCAGCACCCACCCCTAATTAATGTAGACTGGAGTGGGAATAGTAAATTAAATTTAATTAGTGTCCAGCACCTACCCCTAATTAATGTAGACTGGAGTGGGAATAGTAAATTAAATAGTGCCCACACCGCCAGCGCTCGCTCCGCACTGTGCACATTAACACTTATATACCAAGGAAACTCATGAGACATATTTGTGGGAAGGCAGTGCTGCAGGTTTATTACGTACAACAGGTAGCTGATAAGGTGGGTCATCTTACAGGCGATCCAATGCGGCAGCCCCTCGCTGACCCGCATGCCTAAGGAGCCATCTTACAATGCCGGAGGAGGGTCAACAGGTCCATGCAGAAATTTATGGAGAGGAGGGGCCTGGGGTTCATTAGGCATGCACTGATACAAGAAAGGACCGAGGGGTATTACGAGAGCGACGGGGTGCACTTGTCTGGGCTGGGTATGGATGTCTTTCTCCTAGACGTACAAGAGGCTCTGTCAGCGGCAGGTTGCAAGTAACTGGATAGGTGGGGGGCTCTGTCATCGACGTGGGCCTCCTCCAGAGCTGTGGCGGAGTACAGGGCGATCTGGAAGCAGATGGACAGTAGGGGTACCTTTGCGGCAGAAGGATACAGTCTAAATACCTCTGCCTGGCACAGTAAGGGTGCCTGAGCCAAGAACATGGTGCCGAGGGGTTTCCAGGAAACAGCGTCGGCGCCCCGTTAGTCCTTCGGGCGGTCGGGGGGCCTGAACCGACCGGGGGTGTGCCTCATCGCTCCGCCCTGACAGGAGGGGGTCGGGAGTATAACGAAATAAAATGGTAATTTAATGCACCGTCAGAGCATCGTCTCGCCGTGCAAGATGGCTCCTTAGGCATGCGGGTCAGCGAGGGGCTGCCGCATTGGATCGCCTGTAAGATGACCCACCTTATCAGCTACCTGTTGTACGTAATAAACCTGCAGCACTGCCTTCCCACAAATATGTCTCATGAGTTTCCTTGGTATATAAGTGTTAATGTGCGCAGTGCGGAGCGAGCGCTGGCGGTGTGGGCACTATGCCGCTGACCGCGCGACACGCAGGGGAGCATGGGCGGGACTGCGCCTTAGTCCCACACGACGGGCGAGCGGAGCCCGTAGCGCGTCACCCCCCTGAGCCGCCCTCCCCGCCAGCTGCCAATAGGGAGGGCTCTCCTGGGGATGGGGGCGTTCCCTTGTGTATAAAGCGGGCCCAGCAACTTTGCTCGGCCTCTCCTTCCCGCGCCTGGTTCCCTAGGCTCTGCGCTGATCCCACCCTGAACCCTGACCCAGCTGCAGAGCGGCGGGCGAAAGTTGTGAATCTTTTAATGGTCATGTTTTGTGTTGCAGGCGGAGTCACAGGGCGGTCTGGAAGCAGATGGACAGTAGGGGTACCTCTGCGGCAGAAGTATACAATCTAAATACCTCTGCCTGGCACAGTAAGGGTGCCTGAGCCAAGAACCTGGTGCCGAGGGGGTTCCAGGAAACAGCGTTGGCGCCCCGTTAGTCCTTCGGGCGGTCGGGGGCCTGAACCGACCGGGGGTGTGCCTCATCGCTCCGCCCTGACAGGGGGGGGCGGGAGTATAACGAAATAAAATGGTAATTTAATGCACCGTCAGAGCATCGTCTCGCCGTGCAAGATGGCTCCTTAGGCATGCGGGTCAGCGAGGGGCTGCCGCATTGGATCGCCTGTAAGATGACCCACCTTATCAGCTACCTGTTGTACGTAATAAACCTGCAGCACTGCCTTCCCACAAATATGTCTCATGAGTTTCCTTGGTATATAAGTGTTAATGTGCGCAGTGCGGAGCGAGCGCTGGAGGTGTGGGCACTAGCGCAGAGCCTAGGGAACCAGGCGCGGGAAGGAGAGGCCGAGCAAAGTTGCTGGGCCCGCTTTATACACAAGGGAACGCCCCCATCCCCAGGAGAGCCCTCCCTATTGGCAGCTGGCGGGGAGGGCGGCTCAGGGGGGTGACGCGCTATGGGCTCAGCTCGCCCGTCGTGTGGGACTAAGGCGCTGTCCCGCCCATGCTCCCCTGCGTGTCGCGCGGTCAGCGGCATTTAATTAGTGTCCAGCACCTACCCCTAATTAATGTACACTAGAGTGGGAATAGTAAATTAATTTTTATTTGTGTACAGCACCTACCCCTAATTAATGTAGACTGGAGTGGGAATAGTAAATTAAATTTAATTAGTGTCCAGCACCTACCCCTAATTAATGTAGACTGGAGTGTGAATAGTTAATTAAATGTAATTAGTGTCCAGCGCCTACCCCTAATTAATGTAGACTGGAGTGGGAATAGTAAATTAAAATTAATTAGTGTCCAGCACCTACCGGTAATTAATGTAGACTGGAGTGGGAATATTAAATTAGTTGTAGTTAGTGTCCAGCACCTATCCCTAATTAATGTAAACTGGAGTGGGAATAGTAAATTAAATTTAATTAGTGTCCAGCACCTACCCCTAATTAATGTAGACTGGAGTGGGAATAGTAAATTAAATTTAATTAGTGTCCAGGACCTACCCCTAATTAATGTAGACTGGAGTGGGAATATTAAATTAGTTGTAATTAGTGTCCAGCACCCACCCCTAATTAATGTAGACTGGAGTGGGAATAGTAAATTAAATTTAATTAGTGTCCAGCACCTACCCCTAATTAATGTAGACTGGAGTGGGAATAGTAAATTAAATAGTGCCCACACCGCCAGCGCTCGCTCCGCACTGTGCACATTAACACTTATATACCAAGGAAACTCATGAGACATATTTGTGGGAAGGCAGTGCTGCAGGTTTATTACGTACAACAGGTAGCTGATAAGGTGGGTCATCTTACAGGCGATCCAATGCGGCAGCCCCTCGCTGACCCGCATGCCTAAGGAGCCATCTTACAATGCCGGAGGAGGGTCAACAGGTCCATGCAGAAATTTATGGAGAGGAGGGGCCTGGGGTTCATTAGGCATGCACTGATACAAGAAAGGACCGAGGGGTATTACGAGAGCGACGGGGTGCACTTGTCTGGGCTGGGTATGGATGTCTTTCTCCTAGACGTACAAGAGGCTCTGTCAGCGGCAGGTTGCAAGTAACTGGATAGGTGGGGGGCTCTGTCATCGACGTGGGCCTCCTCCAGAGCTGTGGCGGAGTACAGGGCGATCTGGAAGCAGATGGACAGTAGGGGTACCTTTGCGGCAGAAGGATACAGTCTAAATACCTCTGCCTGGCACAGTAAGGGTGCCTGAGCCAAGAACCTGGTGCCGAGGGGTTTCCAGGAAACAGCGTCGGCGCCCCGTTAGTCCTTCGGGCGGTCGGGGTGCCTGAACCGACCGGGGGTGTGCCTCATCGCTCCGCCCTGACAGGAGGGGGTCGGGAGTATAACGAAATAAAATGGTAATTTAATGCACCGTCAGAGCATCGTCTCGCCGTGCAAGATGGCTCCTTAGGCATGCGGGTCAGCGAGGGGCTGCCGCATTGGATCGCCTGTAAGATGACCCACCTTATCAGCTACCTGTTGTACGTAATAAACCTGCAGCACTGCCTTCCCACAAATATGTCTCATGAGTTTCCTTGGTATATAAGTGTTAATGTGCGCAGTGCGGAGCGAGCGCTGGCGGTGTGGGCACTATGCCGCTGACCGCGCGACACGCAGGGGAGCATGGGCGGGACTGCGCCTTAGTCCCACACGACGGGCGAGCGGAGCCCGTAGCGCGTCACCCCCCTGAGCCGCCCTCCCCGCCAGCTGCCAATAGGGAGGGCTCTCCTGGGGATGGGGGCGTTCCCTTGTGTATAAAGCGGGCCCAGCAACTTTGCTCGGCCTCTCCTTCCCGCGCCTGGTTCCCTAGGCTCTGCGCTGATCCCACCCTGAACCCTGACCCAGCTGCAGAGCGGCGGGCGAAAGTTGTGAATCTTTTAATGGTCATGTTTTGTGTTGCAGGCGGAGTCACAGGGCGGTCTGGAAGCAGATGGACAGTAGGGGTACCTCTGCGGCAGAAGGATACAATCTAAATACCTCTGCCTGGCACAGTAAGGGTGCCTGAGCCAAGAACCTGGTGCCGAGGGGGTTCCAGGAAACAGCGTTGGCGCCCCGTTAGTCCTTCGGGCGGTCGGGGGGCCTGAACCGACCGGGGGTGTGCCTCATCGCTCCGCCCTGACAGGGGGGGGCGGGAGTATAACGAAATAAAATGGTAATTTAATGCACCGTCAGAGCATCGTCTCGCCGTGCAAGATGGCTCCTTAGGCATGCGGGTCAGCGAGGGGCTGCCGCATTGGATCGCCTGTAAGATGACCCACCTTATCAGCTACCTGTTGTACGTAATAAACCTGCAGCACTGCCTTCCCACAAATATGTCTTATGAGTTTCCTTGGTATATAAGTGTTAATGTGCGCAGTGCGGAGCGAGCGCTGGAGGTGTGGGCACTAGCGCAGAGCCTAGGGAACCAGGCGCGGGAAGGAGAGGCCGAGCAAAGTTGCTGGGCCCGCTTTATACACAAGGGAACGCCCCCATCCCCAGGAGAGCCCTCCCTATTGGCAGCTGGCAGGGAGGGCGGCTCAGGGGGGTGACGCGCTACGGGCTCAGCTCGCCCGTCGTGTGGGACTAAGGCGCTGTCCCGCCCATGCTCCCCTGCGTGTCGCGCGGTCAGCGGCATTTAATTAGTGTCCAGCACCTACCCCTAATTAATGTACACTAGAGTGGGAATAGTAAATTAAATTTAATTAGTGTCCAGCACCTACCCCAAATTAATGTAGATTGGAGTGGGAATAGTAATTTAAATTTAATTAGTGTTCAGCACCTACCCCAAATTAATGTAGATTGGAGTGGGAATAGTAAAAACATTTTTATTAGTGTGTAGCACCTTATTCAATTTAATGTAAACTGGGGTGGGAATAGGAAATTATTTTTAATTATTGTACAGCATCTATATAAAATGTATATATGTTAGAGTGAGATTTTTACATTATTTATGTCAATAAATAAAGTTCATACAATTTTTTAAAGAGATGTAAAAACTTTGTATTTATGAACATGAGAAAAATGAACCAGAAAACATTATTATTATAATTTTATTCAATACAAATATATTAATGCATATATTTGGAAAATAATTAATTGTTATAGTACAGTTTTTAATTGAGATTGAAATTGTACATTTTATTAACAAATAATATTTAATACAGTTGTAAGTGTTGTATGAAGTTATATAAAGCAAGTACAATTTTAGCACATTTTATATACAATTTTTATCTTGTAATACCTGTTGATTGTACATAGTCTTTTTAAATTAATAATAATAATAATAATATTCATAATCAATTAAAAAAATAAAAAAATAAATGAAGACAACATTTTAACATATGTTATTTATATACATATAAAGAAACATTTGTACAGAATTGTTAACATTTTTAAATATTTTTTAATTATAATAATAAATTTTATTTATTTCATAATATTTATTTTTATAATTTTACAATATATTTATTTTTTGTTCAGCTTTTGTTTACAATTTTTTTTATTTTTAGCATACTATTGATTTTTTTATGTGTAAAGCTTTATTTAACAAAATTATTTATTATGTTAGTAATGTTAACCTTTTTTATTTATTTTGGGTCATTTCTTTTGTAACCGCTTTAGGTCGTTTTGTGTCATTTGGATGAAGAGAAGCTCGCGGTTGGGAGGCACTTCACGTCGCTTAAGGTGAGGTTTGTTTTATATGTTTTAAGTGTTGTGTATTAATTTAGAGAGTAGTTTGGTGATGTTTGCTGTAGTTATAAGTGAGTTAGTTGTATTAGGCATTTTTATGTGTTGTTTTTATGTGTAGTAGATATACTTATTTTTAGCGTTGTCTAGGCTTGTTTGTAGACTTAGTGTTTCGTTGTGTAAAGTTTAGTAAGGTCAAATTTAATGTTAGTATTAGTGTTAGTTTGTGGATATTTGCTTGTTTATGTGGGTGGGAATGTATGTTTTCAGTGTTTTTATTGTAGGATTTCGTCATCTCGGAAGGAATCGTTTTTTTTTTAAAGAAGTGTTTGTTAGTTTTATTAACTAATATATTTTGAACACTTCTTTAAGTATTTCGGTTTTCCTGGAGCAGTTTTTCTATATTTTATCTTTTTTCGGCTTTTTTATGGTTTTTCGAAGGACTATCGTTGGATGGATTATTCTGTTTTTGGACAGTTGGATTTTGTCTTTTTTTTTTGGGCTTCATTTTATTATACATGGATTGTTTTGGTGGAAAAAGAGTTTACAGCCTTTGGGACAACATTGGTAAGTATTAATTATTTATTTATTGTGGGTGGGTAGTATTTTTATTATTATTGATGGATCATATTTTATTTCAAATATTATTAATGTGTGTATATATCTTTTATAACATAATATATATATTGCACACATTAATTATTTTTGAGATAAAAAAAATTATTGTTATTTACATGTGGTTGCTATTTTTTTACTGCTTTGTTGGTGATAGTAATTTAAAGTAGTGTTTTGGCTATTATGTTCAGGTATTCAATTCCTTTAGTGCTACGATACAATTGTACTTGTTATTCTAGGTATTTATGCATTTGTTTGGTTTGCTTAGATGTTTTGAGAGTTAGTTCTGTAATGGATTGTTCCATTCGGAACTCTTGATAGCTTTGTTCCTTTTGTAGGCATTTAATAAAGTTTTCTAAACTAGGTTTAGTTCTGCCTGTGGATTGAAGGAAGGCACTGTGCCAGCCTTCGACAGCGTTATTTGTTTTTGATTCTCCATTTAGTGTGCTTTTGTAAACGTTCCACCAGGGTATTAAGAATTTAGCATTTCTTCTGTGGCCAGATCTATGGAGTCTACCCACCCATGTGTCCTCGAAATAGTCTAATAGAGGACTTAGTTTAACTTCATTTTGTTTGTAAAAGTTGCTGTCAATTAAAAGGTTGTAGTGTACTGCCACATCTGTTTCTGGGACGTAAGCTAGTGCAGTTAGTTTTTTTATTTGATATGCAAATGATGAATTTGTTGCATATTCTATACTTAGTGTTGTCATTTGTAAATGTCTCCATAGACATTGGTTAAAATGATAATAACATCCTTGGATACAGGTGTGGGGATGTATTTTTAAGATAGTTGAAAGCATTGTTTGTTCAAAATCTAGTATTATTTTTTCTGGGGAATAGTCATTAGTTTTTTGTTTAATTGTTTGTAATAATTCCATATATGTGGAATTATTTTTGTTTGGTAGTAGTGCATACAGAAGAGGATTATTGCAGTTTTGATAAAGACCATGTACTGTGTATAATTGGTAGAAAGGTTTGGGACAGATGTTAAAAGTCCCATCCATCATCCAATATTGGCTTTGTTGAAGTTTTATGAGGTTTATAGATGTGCCAAAAATTATTAGTCTTTTGTCATTGTTTTCATTATCATAAATGACAAATGGCTTTTGTTAAAGTTATAATTTGGTCAGGAATTAAAATGATTTCGCTATATGTTCTAGGAGGTGGAGTAGTAGTGGTAGTTGTTCTTTTGGTACGTGATATTGTTCTTTTTATGGACACTATATTTGGCATTTGTGTGGTGGCTGTTTTAGGTATTTGGGGTATTTGTTCTTTTAGAATGACGCTAGTTGGTTTTTGAGAACCTGTACTAGCTTCTTTTATATTTTCTAATGCTGTTCTAACTTCAATTTCAGTTACGTTTGGTGGGTGGTTGTGTTCCCTGGTATAAAGTACTGTTGCTTCTCTAGTTGTTGCCCTCCCGTAACTTTTGTTTGAATAATATTTACAACATTTCCAATTTACTTTCGCCCAAATTGTTTCTCTTGGGTATAAGTGTAACCCATATAGCACAGTAATAGTTTTCCTTTCTGGCTCGTTACAAATTCTGCTCCTTCTGTCATTTTGCTGTTTCTTAATCTATAAGAAATGTATTGTATACTTTTAATAAATGTTGCACAAAATATATTCAGTTAATTAAAAAAACATGTTTACAGTATATACTTACATTGTTGATTAATCTGTATTTGATTGTGATGTATTTTCCTGTTCACTTGTGTTCTTGGTTTTCTGTATTTTTTTGCTCTGGGGGGGAAAGTATATTTATTAATATCACTTGTTCTGATATATATTTAAGGTGGTAGTTTTGCTTTAAGTTTGAGCTAACAGTTATTACATGTGTTTTTAACATTGTTTGCAGATACTTACTTTGTTATTTGTATATTTGTTTGGTGAGTTCTGTTCTTTGTTATTTGTTTGTAGACTATTCTGTAGAGGGAATAGAAAAAAGAAAGTAGATATGCATTAGTACTTTGATAATTTAAAAATTTGTAAAGGTTCTAGCTGTTACTTTTATTTAGTTTAATTTAGTTACTTACTTTCAATTCACTGAATTGTAGGTAGAATGTAGAATTTCTTGTAGGTGTAGTTGAAGGTATCCACAGTGTTTTCTTCTGTCGTTTTCAAAAATTGTGGTTCTTTGTGTTTAGTGTTTAATTGTTTATATAGTATTTTAGAGTTAGTAAATAGGTTGTTATTGGTTCACATTTTATTGCAGTGTTTTTATTGGTTAGTTTGTATTTTTGAAAAAATGTTGGGGTGGTTAATTTCCATATAAGGTAAACGCTAATTAAGAATGTGGTTATTTGATTTGATAGTATTTATTTAAATAGTTTAAGTTAAAAAGTAATCCTTTTTAATGTTATTTAATTGTGAAATGTATTTTTACTTATAGTTAGTAATGAGAGATGTTTATTTTAGTGTTTATTTAATTTATAAATATTTAAGAGTTATGTTATAAATGTATAATATTTTTCGATATTATTAATTTAACGATTTTATTGCTGTCGATATTTTAGCAGCCGATATTTGTTACTTAGTGTGTTTATTTTAGAATAGTCGATATAAAAAATTCCGATATTTATGTTGTCGATTTTAGTGAGATCAATGTTTATGTAGGTCGATATTTTGTATCCGATATTTTTGTATGTTTCTAGATAAGTATAGGTAGTCGATATTATTGATATCGATATTTTTGTATCGATATTTTTGTAGGTCGACATAGTGTCTATCGATATTATGTCAGTGATTACTTGTTGGGCATTTTGTTGGTGCGAATTCTCAAAGCCTCGAAATTAAAGAGGACAACCCAAAGGACAGGAGTGGAACACGTGGCTAGGGCTATTGGTCTATCTGAGCTTTATTCAAAAGAAAACCTTAAACAAAGAGTGGCCAACTGGGCATGCTTAGCTACAGACAGACTAATAGTAGTAGTACAGAGAGTCAGAGCAGAGGCAGTTATAAAGAACTTAAATGCAGGGATAACGATAATTTGGAAACAGATAGTCAAGGCCAAAGAAGCTTTTGTAAAAAATTGAATTAGGAAGTGGAACCGTAATTATTAGTAGTTCGGAAAAAATAAGGTGCAGTAAAAGTTAGGGAAATATGATTGTTAATATAACCACTGGAGGACTTACTGGGGTCAGCAGCAGGGCCCTCGGTAGAGGAGCGGTCCTTTGGTGGTTGTCCCGCCGATTTAGACCCCGTCTTCTTGCCCCTGGGTGCTGATCATGTAAGAAATAATAAAGAAATAGACAAACATTAATAAGTGCTGTAAAACAAATATATCATTTTAAAAAACGCTCAAAAAACATTTTAGTAAACAATTGCAAAAAAATTGACCTATCTAATCCGATCGACTACTGGCTTGCAGGATTCAGGGACTGTCTACTTATTTATGAACACTAATCAAATGTTCCATAATCATTCTGATTCCAGAATTTTAACGAAGCCTAAGTACCACCTGACCTAGACCACCTACTCCAGGCTGGCCAATTGTTCAGTAAGTCTGCATTTCCATTTTATTTTTGCCTTCAAAAATGCATAGATGAGATGGAGGAAACATTCATAAATTTGTGCATACACCAAATTGTTGGTTGGTTGCGTCTGATGTTGTTCTGCTACTGACTGACAATGCTAAGCCTACCACTCACTAAACAAACTACAAAAGCTTCTACGGAGGACTGGGGTAAGCAGCACTCAGTGACAGAGGAGGCGTCACACAGACCGTAAAAAAAATATGAACTAATACTAAGTAAACCTAGTGTCCATCCACCACTATTTCACAGAGGGACAATGGAAGGACTAGACTCTCTCTAGCAATAGCATTAACTAACTTCAGTTCTCTAACGTGAACTCTTACATTAATCAGCCCAAGCTAGCGCAAAGTTGCAAACAAGTAAGAGTAGTAAACGTCATTTCCCTGCAATGTAAGCACCAGTAATCCTGTTATTCGTCAAAAAATTATACACAATACTTATACTACTATATATTATCTACTCACCAAGCCCCACAACCTCGACACCTAGCAAGTCCAACAGGTCCTGCTCCCGGTCCAGGATGTCGGACCATCGGTGGACCAGCTGGTTGTGGGTGCGCCGGATCCCTGAGCAGCGAAACACTGCCCGGTGCACCTTCGCCCACCGGCGGTGACGCTCCTGGGTAGGGTACCCGGAGCCTGGCATGCCGTCGGCTGCTAAGGTCAAGGGGAGGTGGCGCTGGATGAAAAAAACAAGGGCGGCCACCTCAGCCTTTCCAGAAAGCTGCCGGGCCTGCACCCCTGCAGGACGCATTCTGCCGCAAGGCAGCCGGCTCTTGGGCGCAGGCGACTTGCCCTTGGAGCCGGTACTGCTGCCCTTGGCCATTGTTCTGGGGTGGAGGCGGAAAAGAAAAGTTAGAACAGAAGGAAAAACTAAAGTTAGGGGGAAGAAGTAGGAGCTTAAAGAGAGAAGTAAAATAAAACAGTAGAAAAGTTAAAAAAACAGTAAAAGTAGATATAAAATACAAAATATAAACTTATGGATAGAGAGAGATAGATGATAGGTAAAAAAAAAGTCAGGGGGGCGTGGCCAAGATGGCGGCGGAGTAAGACGTGTTTTAAGTCCCTCCGGCGCCGGGCCTCTTAAAGCCTTGTCTAGCACTTACCCCCGGTCTCCTGTACGGCTTTCTAGGCGGCCCCAAGTCCCCTGGGGGTCGTGGCCGACGACTGGCACCGAGCGAGGGGGAGAGCTGCCTGAAAACGCCGTCGAGACTGGTGCGGCCGAACGGAGAGGCCGGTCGGCGCAGCCGAGCGACTGTGGGGGCCCCAGCCACGCTGTGGAGGCTGTGGGCCACGGCGGGTCCTGAGGTGAGCTGTCCGGGACCGGCGGACGGCGGGGTGCCCCATCGGCGGCGCCCATCGCAGCGGAATCCGCCGGCATCGGAGCGGAGGCGGGGCCTTGGCGGCGAAGCGACTGCACCGCCCGGCCTGTAGTCTACGCAAGTCCGGGGACTGCGACCTAGCTGCGGTCGGGGGACCGGACCGCTGGAGATCGTGCTAGAAGCGCTGGCTGGGGCGGAGCGGCGGAGTCCCACCTGGGCCGGAACGACGAACCTTGGAGACGTGAAGGAGGCACGGCCCGCAGGGGGGGACACCTCGGCGCCTGGTCTCACAATCTGCCGGGCCGGTGCCCCGAGTGCCGCAAGAAGGGTGGAGCGTGGCCCGCAGAGGGTCATGGGCCTGGGCCCTCTGCGCCGCCAGCGAGACAGTGGCGCTGCCTGTCCGAGGACCCCGCATAGTACATAGGGGTAGTGCGCCTGGAGTCACGAGCATCCACTGAGATCCCCCAGACCACGTGGTGGGCTGCCGGGACCGACGAGGAGCCTTACGGGGCACGCAGAGGCGGACCAGCTAGGGATGTGAGGGGCCTCCCAGGGACTCCCCGGACCGCGTGCTGAGCGGCCAGGACTCAATCGACCTCTGGGGGCAAGCCTTGACCACCGCCAGCAGAGAGAGGAGACCAGACCTGAGCGCTGAGGCACTACGCGTAGGGGAGCTGGTCGGTGTCTGGCTGCGGTGCCCAGCAGGAGGAGAACGTGGGGCAGCTCAATCGAGTCCCAGACCCTGTGGAAGCTTAACCTGCGCTCCTGACCTCGAGTGGGGCAGCGGCTAGTGGGCCGCCGCGCACCTCCCTGCTTCGGCGCGGCCCGTCTGTGTGCTGGTGCCACGGGGTAGGGCCGACATATAGCGCCTGGTTCTTCCTCGCTCACTGCAGGCTCACTGGGTTACCTGTGGACCCTGGTGCAGCGTCCCCACCTGCGTCTGGCTGCAGTCGGTCCGACGGAGCTCCGCTCTCTTGCACGGTGATCCCCGCCTTCCCCCCCCAGACGGAGTGGAACAGCAGTGATGGCCTCCTCGCAGCGCAAAGGGAAGCCTGGTAAGGAGGGACCGTCCAAAGGCTCCCAGCCGCCGGCGTCGCCTGGCCCTAGTGCCTCGCCCGGGAGGAAGGATGATGAGGCCCCGGCCACCAAGGCTTTCATGACGGAACGCTTCGCCTCTATAAAGGAGGATATCTCTGAACTCCGCGCTCAACTTGCATCGGATCTTCGCGAGGTGCGGAGGGACGTCGACGGTATCGGAGAACGCGTGGCTACGTTGGAGGATCACGACCTGAGCATGGCCAACGATGTCCATCAACTGCAGCAGGACGTGCTCCGGCTTATGGAGCAGAACATAGACCTACAGGCCCACGCGGAGGATCTGGAGAACCGTTCCCGCAGGAACAACATCCGCATAAGGGCGGTGCCGTGGGACGGCGAAGCGGGGGACCTCCGAGGCTATGTGCAGGCGCTCTTCCTACAAATACTGGATGAAGAGGACTTGCAAGAAATCAGGATGGATAGGGTCCACAGGGTGGGGTTGCCCAGGCGTAATGGTGGTCCTCCCCCAGATATACTAGTATGCGTGCATGACTTCCAGCTAAAGGAGCGAATCCTGTGAAAGGCACGGGACATTCCTTCCTTGCAATTCCGTGAACACCGTCCTCAACTGTATCAGGACCTGGCTGCCACGACACTCCAGAAGAGGCGCAAGTTCCGACCGGTGACCGCCTACTTGCGAGAGCACAACATCTCCTACTCGTAGGAGCATCCCTTTCGCATCGTCTTTAGGTGGCAAAATAGGCTGGCGCAGATTCCGTCTCTCCAGGAGGCAACGGAGCTTCTGGGTATTGACGACGCGTCTCCTGCACCTGAACCTGGCAGCCCGTCATCGCGGCGGCGGCGACGATCCTCATCATGGCACAGAGTGGGCTCAGAGGCTGGTCGCAGACGGCCTGATCGCACGACTAGCCTGCAGGAGAGAGGAAGCGCAGTGGCGTCCGTGGCTTCAGTGACGCTGGCGTCTTCCCAGCAGAGCTCCGGGGCAGCCTGATCTTCGGGCAGCTGGCCCCATGGTGCCGGAGGGACACGTGAACTCAGGTACCGAGGGTATATTTGTACTTTCTGAGAAGACACCCCGGTCCTCGGCCTTGGGAGATCCTATGTTGGGCTCCCGACCCCGCCCCCTGGGATGTCCTGTGGACTTTTACTCTCAGGGTTTGTTTATTCCAGGACTGTTTTGTTTTCTTCTTTGGGTTCTTGGTGTGTTGGGGTGGAGGGGGGGGGCTGAGGGGAGGTGAGGGGAGATACTGTTGGGGCGGGTGTTGGGGTGGGGTGGGTGGTGGTGGTGACTGCTGGATGCTTGCTGTAGGTAATACCCTTCTGGGGGATACGGCCTGCTGGCTCTTGAATGAAGTTTTCTCTGCGCATTGTGCTCTAAGGTGTGGTAATCTGATAGAGTCCTTCCCATGTTTGATCTGGGCCCGGGGGTGTTGGATGCATGGTGCGGGGACGGACGGCGGGAGGGGGAGGGTCTGGTCCGGTGTGAACTGGGGGGGCCTATGGAGGGGGGGGGGAGATTGAACGTCTGTGGTATTGGAGGGGTGGAGATATGATACCTTAGCGTCTGTGAAGCGGTGGAGTCTGAAGTTTCCTCATGCCTCTTGGCACATGGAACGTGAAGGGTCTCAACTCCCCACAGAAGCTAAAAAAGTTATGGAAATATTTGTTAGACCATCATCTAGATGTGGTGGGTCTCCAGGAAACCCACCTGGCGCTCAACGATGAGCTCCGGCTCCGACACAGGCAATTACCCCTCATCTATAGATCTTCTGCCTCTACCAAGCACAGGGGGTGGCTCTTCTTTTCCGGGCGTCCCTCCAATTCCAGCCTTTGGGAGTGAGTTGTGATAAGGAGGGCAGATGGTTGATGGTCAAGGGATTGCTATATGGCCGTTTGTGTACGTTTGTGGTGGTGTATGTCCCCAATGCCCAGCAGAATAGCTTCATTCAGGGCTTGTTGGATAAGGTGGGGAGCTTTGTGGAGGGACATCTGTTTGCCATGGGTGATTTCAATATGGTGTGGGACAAAACCTTAGACAGCTCCCGTGCCCAGAGGACGGACTCTGGCGTCTTCTCCACTGCAACGAAAGAGCGGGTGGGGGAACTGGGGCTGATAGATGGCTGGCGCACCGTACACGCTCAGGCCCGAGACTATACATTCTTCTCCCACGTGCACCACTCCTACTCCCATATAGATCATATTATTTTGAGCCAGGCACTCAGGGGAGATGTCCGCGACTCCAAGATCTTTCCGTTCTCTGTCTCAGATCATAGCCTATTGGTACTCATGCTACAGTGGTCGGTGAGGGGGGATGGCTTTCGGAAATGGTACTTCCCGGCGGCACTAGTTCGGGATGATACCTCTTGTCGGGAACTCAGGAAGGCCATCAGGGAGTTCCTAACTCTCAACCCGACCTCGGACACGTCTGTGTTCAACACCTGGGACGCCTGCAAGGCCTCCTTGAGGGGCACCTGCATAGCCCTCAATGCGGCCCTTAATCGATTGAGGAGGGAGGAACGGGAGAAATTGGAGGCAGAGCTCGAAGGCCTAGAACGGGCATACAAGCTGAACCCCTCCCGAGCGACGCTCCGGCCGCTGACGGCTGTTAGGGGGAAGTTGAAGGCCCATTACGCCAATCGCGCGGAGTTCACCCTCCTGAGACTGCGACGAGTATCATACTCGCAGGGGAACAAGGTGGGACGGCGTTTGGCCCGTCAACTTCGTGAAAAAAGGGAGAAAGAATATATAGGGGGGATTCAGGACTCGGGGGGGATCCGTGCGACATCGAGATGAGGATAAGGCGGACATCTTTGGCCGATTTTATGCGGCACTGTATAAGAGTGACCCCCTAGATCAGAGTGCGCAGGACGCATTTCTGTCTGGCCTCCCCATTCCGCAGGTCTCTAGAGAGTGGAACGAACAGCTGACGGCCCCCTTCTCCAGAGCAGAGGTACTGGAGGCGATTAAGGCCCTGAAGCCTAATAAGGCTCCTGGCCCGGACGGCTATACTGCTTATTTCTACCAATCGTTTGCGACTGAATTGGCTGACTGCCTGGTCTCCCTCTTCAACGAAATGGCGACCACTGGGGAAACCTCTGGAACTATGGCCGAGGCCATGATCACCGTGATCCCCAAACAGGGGAAGGACCCCTCCAGGTGCGCGTCGTATCGCCCGATAGCCCTCCTGAATGTGGACGCTAAATTGTATTCCTCTATCATTGCTCACCGGCTACAGGATCTGGTGCCGGCCATTATACACCCGGACCAGTCCGGCTTCATTAAGGGGCGGCAAACGCATGACAACTTGCGGCGGGTGTTGCACTTGATAGAGAAGGCCACCAGATTCCGCATTCCGGCGATATTAGTGGGGCTGGATGCGGAGAAGGCGTTCGACCGTGTCGATTGGGGATTCCTGTTTCGCACACTCACCGCCTTTGGCTTTTCGCGCCACTTCCTCACAATGATCCGTGCTAACTATCACAGCCCTACCTCGAGGGTGCTGATTAACGGACACCGGTCTGCTAGCTTCCCTCACTCCCGGGGTACGAGGCAGGGTTGCCCCCTCTCGCCCCTCCTCTTTGCCTTGAGTATCGAGCCCCTGGCCCTTGCAATACGGGAGTGGGAGCAGATCAAGGGCCTTCCTTTTACGGGGGAACAGCATAAAATATCCCTCTTTGCGGACGATGTGCTATTGTCGTTGGGGGACCCGGCTCACTCCCTGCCGCACGTCCGCGAGGTGCTCTCCCAATTTGAGGCGGTGGCGGGGTTCAAGGTCAACTTTGACAAGTCATACATACTGAACCTAACTCTCCCCCCAGCGGAAGTGGAGCGTGTGCGCTTACTCACGGCTTTACCGTGGGCGTCTGCCTCTTTATTATACCTGGGAGTACACCTGACACCTACTATTGGGTCCCTATTCGCGGCTAACTTCCCCCCAATACTGGCTGCGATACGAGCAGACCTGGACCGGTGGAAACCGAAATTCCTCTCATGGCTCGGCAGGATCCATGCCCTTAAAATGGTCCTCCTGCCTAAGTTCCTTTATCTCTTCCAGGCCCTCCCTATTCCTATAGAATTGGACTTCTTTCGGTGCTTAAGAACTTTGATGCTGAAATTTGTCTGGCAGGGTGGACGGGCTCGTATCCCCTTCACGACGCTGCGACGGCCGAGGAAAGAGGGTGGAGTGGGGCTCCCTGACATGCTCCTATATTATAAGGCTGCGCAATTACGTGTGATAGTGGAATGGTCTCAGCAGCTCTCAGAGAAACACTGGCTGCATATGGATAGGAGCGTGGCTGGGAGGTCGATTAGGGACTTGATCTGGAAACCCAGAGCAGACCGGCCTAAAAATGCCTACATTAGCACTCCTACTAGCACGGTTCTGAAGGTATGGGACACAGTCGCTGGAGATGACCGCTGGACCACGTTTCCATCTCCCTTCACCCCCATTCACTTCAATCCGGCCTTTCCACCGGCATTGCAGGAGGGACCTTTCAGGCTGTGGCGGGAGGGAGGCTGTAGGGCGCTTACGCATTTGTTCCATGGGGTGGCTCCGCTCACATTTCACAACTGCATGCGTGACTTTTGGGTTCCGGTCACTGAGCGCTTTCGCCACACCCAACTTCTCCACTGGGCTACGTCGGCGGGGGTACGTGAGGCCGCTACCCGACCACTTTCCCCTTTTGAGTCCTTTCTTCTCCGCACCTCCACTATGCGGGGGACGATCTCCTTCTTGTACGGGCTGCTTCTGGCCACTGCAGTCTCCCCGCGCCCACGTTATATGGAACAATGGGAGGTCCTTCTGGGCCGTGACGTCTCTGAGGATGAATGAAAGCATCTCTGGAGTGACATCATGACGCACAATCACTCGGTGAACCTTAGGGAAGCCCACTTGAAGACCATGCACGATTGGTATCTTTACCCGTCTAAGCTCCACCGTATATTCCCAACTTCTTCGGATAGGTGTTGGAGGGGTTGTGGCCTATTGGGGGACTTCCACCACATCTGGTGGGACTGCCCGGTCATTCGCCCTTTCTGGGCTGAAATTCTTTCCCACATCAAGGATATATTGGGGTATCCTATCTCGGACTCCATGGCTCATGTCCTGTTGGGTCTCCGAGATCCAATATTGGAGCATCAAACTAAAGCGGATAAACGCATTCTGTGGCTTTGCCTGGGGGCCGCTAAACTCACGTTGGCGGCAGCATGGAAGAAACCACATGCCCCGGCTACATCATTGTGGCATGCGAGACTTTGGGGCTTACTGAGCATGGAGAGAATGGCGGACATCTTCCTGGGCAATTTTAAAAACTTTCTGTTCCGTTGGGGTCCCCTGGTCCATTTCTTGTCCAATGGCCTGCCGTCTGCGGTGTGCCCGCCTACGCTCCGTGCACTCCACCTGTTCCAAGTTTAATCAGATAGCATGCCTCTGAAGCTTTGTATGGCGTGTGAGGGTTTGTGTTGCCACCATCGGGGGGGTGGACCTAGTTGGGAACGGGGTTTGTTAACTGTTGCGACGCTACTTAGCCTTTAGGGGATGCTGGGCTTATGTGTCATTTGCTGCACCCTTCTTCTGCCGGCCATCGGGCCACGTCTGGATTTATGCCTCAGAACTCCCGAGCATGCGTTGGACTTCCATTTGAACTCTGTTATCATGCTTGCCACCGCACCCGGCAACTTCCCACTTATGTCCTCGAGTGCTTATTGAGGCTTCCCCTGTGAGGGATTTTTGGCGGAATTGTCGCTTGTGTGATTTTCTTTATTCTTTCTTTCACCTTCCTCCCTTTCCCCTTCCTGCAAAACTTTGAATAAAAATACATTTAAAAAAAAAAAAAAAGTCAGAAAAACAGTGTCAAAAACTAAGGATTGCAAAGATAAAGTATGGATAGAAAACTAGGCCCAGAACCAAAGCATAGATTGAAAAAACAAGATGGCCGCGCCCATCGCGACCGCGTGGGTAAGTTTGCGCAATATTTCTCGCGAGCACGCACTAGTCGTCGCGAACAAGTAAATAGCGTTCCCAAACATGACATGCGCATCGTGAACACGCTATATGTGACCAAGGAACAGGAAATCAGGCATCGCGAGCAGGCAGGACAATTGAAAAAACAAGATGGCCACGCCCATAGGGGACCTCATGGGTAAGTTCGCGAGCTACTATCCCCCAGCGCGCAAACAGTGCCCCAAACCCACACAATGTGCTCCCGAAAAAGAAAAACGCATCGTGAACGGGCACGACAAGCTGCTACGCACGCTCGCGAAGCTATGTGTAGCTTGCGTAGTGCAAGAACATCTTCCCGAAGCTTCGCATAGCGCGACTACGCGCACTACGCCTAGGCCTATGCCTGTTTCATGTATATTTCCATATACAAAACTGGTAAAACAGAAAAATCTTTATTGTACTGGGCTACTAGTTCCATGATCTTTTGCCATGATTTGGCTGAGCGTCGCCTGTTTATACGGTGGACACTCCCAGTTACCAATGCTTACTATTCGAAAATCCCTCTCTGGACGGAGAGGAGGAGTTCGCTCTCTTGCTTCCAGTTGTCAGACTCATGGAATCGTGAAAGGAGAGTTTTTATGCACCCTAGCAATTAGAATCTTTGTGGGATTCATCGCTCATGATTATGAATTAGCGGATTGAAGGGACTTCTTTCTGCTCCACATTTGTGATGTGCGGTAAGCAGTGCTATGGAAGCATGTTTGCTTGGGGAAGTCAAAGTAATATCTTAGAATATCTGACTTTGTTTACTGTTTAAGTTTGGAAGAAGTGCATTTATCTTTCTTGGCAGTGAACGTTGTTAATTTTTCAGAATGAAAAAAATAAGGCTCATTTTGTTTATCAAGAAGCTGAGGAAAGTGTATTTGTCTTTCTTGTCAGTGAACACTGTTAATAGTATTCAGTTTAAAAAAGTTGAAAAACTATTACCAAGAATTAGCTCTTCAGAGAAAATTAAGTCTCAGTTTGTTTATGAAGAAGCTCGAGGAAAGTGCAGGCAATAATTCTTTATAATGTTTACGAACTCTGATCAAAGTATCATTGAATTGGCTTTTAAATTAACAAGCTCTGAGGATAGCGCAATTCAGTTGAACTATAACAATATCAATGAAGCATCAAGTGCTGAGAAAAGCCCAGTTGTTTCGAGACTCAAAGGCATAACTAATTAACAAGTGATGAGGAATGCATGCTCAATTTTTACAAAACAATCATGAGACATAATTGTAGCTAAGAAGTGCAAGCTATATGGTTTTTTTTATTTGTGAGAGAACATTGTGGAAAATCAATCTTTTCCAGCCATTCTTATCTCATCAAGGGAGTGCGTGGATTAAGTGCTGTTTAAAAGTTACCTGATTACTCTCACTCTGTATTTCTTCTCTCTACATTTCCTGATAAATGAATAAGGATCACTTCTGGGAATGTAGCTTTTCTAGACCGTTATTGAAGGTGCCAGTAATATAATGAATGAATGAATATGTTAATTATGATTATAGAATTTGAGACATATACATATCATCCTAAATTATCTTACAATTGTTGTTTCAGACCTCCTTTCCAGCAATCCCTTGCCCACTTCCTTCCCCTCACCTGGCATCTCAGGGGTCCTGTGTTAGTTTTTCTTAGGAACACAGTGGTGCCTGGAGGGGTCCCTTCCAAGCATTGTGCCATTCCTGAGAAGCTTCAGACTCTTTCCTGAAAGATTGCTATACAGCGACTGCCGGACCCTTTGATTACACTCCAGGGCCTAGTGGGAGACCTCCCCAGAGCAGTCCTAAAGTTCATCGCATTGGAACTGCTGTTGGCCAAACGACCGCTTGCTATGAATGGGGTTGTGGCCCTCTACCAACAATGGCGGCATGGCACGAGGACTTAATATTCTTTGATGAAAATTGAGAACTCTAAACACAACAGCAACCTCTAAGTATGCGACCAAAGGACTTTTGGCATCCCTAATACAATTTCTTAGCAATCCAGTCATACTAGTGTACAATACGAGTTACTTGGTGGTAAAGGGGGAGCAAGTTTCAGTCCTCCTGGGAAAACCACAATGGGTTGGGAGGATAGCATATCAGCAGATATGTTCTTTGGTGGTGAGGGCTGGTGAAGAGATGGGCTGTGTTGGATTGCTATGGTCTCTGTTGGCCGAGATAAGGCTATATAAATGTTACATTATTGTGATAATCTGAGGGGAATAACTGGAACTGATGTTAAGAATTTCGGATGACGTGGTAAAGGAACAGATGGTTATTTGATTTGATATTCCTGTTGTATGAGATAACTAAAATGCAAAAAAAAAGGCAAACAAAAATTGGTGAACGAGGAGATGGTTGATGAGGAAATGGCAACCTATGATGAAAAAGCCTAGATAAAAAGACTGGATGAGCAAAAGTCTGTGAGGCAATATTATGCTCCCATCTGTGACGGTACGTTTTCACTGGCTTGAGGGGGTCAGATCATCTTCCCTGGCTCATGTAGACCTTTGTGAGTGATGTGTAGCTTGTAGGTCGCCCTTCCTGTGTGAATGGTGTGGCAGAAGATCACAAGGCCTTGCTTTCTTGTAGGTTGACCACTTTTGTTATTATTTCTGTATTTGCATGGGGGGGGGGATTCAGGTCTTGAAGCACCACAGTTGTTTTTTGAGTCTTGAGAGTCACTATACAGGAAATACCTGTGCGGATGTGTATCAAGTCTCTTGTCAGTGTGGAGTCCATTTGTTGTCTGACTCCTGACTTGCTTGATCATTCGATCTACTTTTTACCTGGGGTGCTACATCAAATCTACAGGAAGGACATAACAAGTAAAGTTTGGGGGGCTTGGGCTAATCCAACTACTGTAACCCCACAGAGCATTTACCTACCCACAGGTGATCTGGTAATGCCTGTAGTTGATCACTTGAGTTTCCATGATCCTCCCACCAAATGGACCGCCCAGAATGGTATTCATGGGGAAAAATTGACTCTCAGCTGTCTTTACTGCAGGTGTAAACATTAAACTCCCGCCTGATGTAACACATTACATAGTTGATTTGATTAATCCCCCCCTTTACAGAAGCGGACACAAAAGAATTACAATCAATTAAAAAACAAGGTTATGCATTGGCTAGTTGATAGTGAGGCTCAGTTAGCTCAATATATTAACATGGTCAGGAGGGTGGCCTGGAATGGCCCTGATCAAAAATGTTTCGTTGGCGATCATGTGGTGGTAAACCTCAACAAACCTGGTGTTGCTGCTTGAATACTGGCACAATCTGTTGCCATTAAGGGGTTTGGCTCTATCATCACTGTGTTGCCTTTGGGTTTTTTCCATAGACCCAGTGCAGGTTTCTCAAATTCTGCATTTCTTTCAGACAATGTACTCGCAAGGCAATGGTATGGTGACTAACTCAAATTACTTTATTCAACTGTTTAACAGGTTGAGGCCCATGATTGATTGTCTCTTGAAAATGCACAGAAAATACATTGTTTAAAAGTAAATCAAAAGTCCTTTTTTTCCCTTAGGCTGAATGGATTTGAGATGACAAGGACAACTGATCTAACTTGGACCCGGAAAACCTTTCTGACATTGTTTCAGGCTAACAGATAAGGACAGAATATAAACAAACCTTCTGTCCGATCTATCTATTGTTAAAACTGTTGCTACCATGTAACCTCATCTCTCCTCTGTGACTGATAGTAACCATCTTTCTCTGCTGACTTGGTTCAGGATGAACCAATTCCACAGGTTATCTTTTCTAAAGGGATGGAATGAGGGAATAGATTTGGGACCCTGTGGCTACGACCGTGTATCTCCACAGGAAGTCCTTCATTTTTTAAAGTTCTGTTGCTTTTACTCAAAGCAGTAGACAAAAAATATTCCCTTGAAGAATGTGCAATAGAACAATTTAAAACTCAAAGCAAATAGCACAATACATTAAATCAACAACAGTTTTGCAAAAAATGTTTTACAATTTATTAAAATTATACAATGTATTAAAATACCAAGTGGACAAAAGCACCACTTTACACAAATAAAACCAGTTAAAAAAGTGAGACAAATAATCAAAATACATAGGGTTCAAGATTGACCAGCAAAATTGATACAAATAAAAAGGACAGACAACAGTGAGACATCCAATTGTGCAATACTGGGTGTATATTCAAGCTCTATCTAACCCCCATATGTTATGCACAGTCTGTTAATGTGTCAACACAGGTGTCCGAGTTGAAGAATTATACTTTGAAATGCGTCGACGCGTTTCGGTGGTACATATGATTTTGGGCCACCTTTGTCAAGACACTACGTTCTGTCTGTCGAGTTTCTGGGGTCAGTGAGATCACCCTAGGGGATGAATGTACAAGTAATTAAAATATATACAAGTATGGCGTTCAAGTAAATTCAATTATTCATGATATTCCACATGTTTTGGTGGTTGCAATGCAATAACATTTGCGTTTGATCATTTATATAATTCATGACCCTTCTCTTACTTAGTCCACAAAACGTATGATATCAAATGTGGTGGAAAGCAGTTATATTATTGGGAGGCATATAAACATTTTTTCTTTCTATGTTTGATCAGTTAATACCAGTTAGAGTAACGTTTGCATTTGATTAGAAAGTCCTATATAGTTCTGCTCACTCTCTTAAACTTGTAAAGGGGCTGGTACAATTAATAAAACCAAGTACCTAAGCATTGCATATCGAGCAAGATCCATGTTCTATATGAGAACAAATTTTCTAATCTCTTTCGCCATGTCCTGTTCATTAATTTACAAAAGCTAGAAATACTCTTGAACAAATGACAATCCCATCTGTTATATACTACACGTGTCCCTGACTGACTAGTAGGGCTGACAAACATCCTATCTTAGTTATCAGAACTTGGTATAGTTATTTAGAAATTCGAATTTTGAAACAATCAACATTCCATACATATCCCTTCTTGAAACATTCTCTATAATTGCCGGATACAAATCCCTATCATATTTCCCAAGGGCTTACTAAAATATAAGGTAATGGAACCATAATGTTCTAATTCGAGTTGCATGTTAATTCGCTCAATGGATCTAAATGTTTAGATTTAGCAGGTTAAAAGGAGAACAGAGTGAATTTTCTTTCTCAAATAGAGCTAGTTTTAATCTATTTACCTTAAAACTATCCGTTGAGTACGATCAAATGAGGGTCTATTCTGACGTTGTATTTTTCTCAAATATATGAGATTGGCTTTGTTTTTCGTTTTTCTCTCCTAATTATAAGCAGTCCGTTTCATTAGTTTGTTGGGTGTCCTGGCAAATACAATTGTCAAAGGTGATTAGAAGTAGGGCTCGACCTGTAATTGTTTTTTGCTCAATTATAAATCATTATTTCATACCTGTAGGATAGGCGTGCTGTGTCTCAAACATCATTCCTTGTCTAATGACGTCTTTTCTCTTTAAGAACTTTTTAAGGAACCAGGGGCGCTTTCGTCATGTCCTCCCGGTGGAAACAGTCGTTTCACTAGGGGCCAGAGTAAAATAAACAGTGGTTTTTAGTGATTAAAGTAATTTAGAAGAGCGGGTTTCTTTAGGATACCTATCGCGAGAAGGATGCTTACCTATTTTGCCGTGGAGAACTGCCTGCTTCTCTGGTTCTGTTCTATCTACTAGTGGTTGTTCAGGGGTCAGTTTAAATATGGTTACCTATATTTTGATTGGTTCAATTTTGGGCCAATCAGTAGCTCGTTTTTTAGGCCCCGGAATTTGCATATGACGGCTCGAAATGCCCCGATCTCATTGGACATTGTCTAAGACCCGCGATTGGTCTATCCCTTTTTAGACTTTACCGCTGTTTATTGGCTGCTTGTTTAAACCATTTAAAGAAAGGGAAGGGAGGTGTTTTACTCAGACTCTATAATTTGGTATATGTTGTGATTGTTGGGCTGATTTACAGAAGAAAAACACTATTATCGTGCATGCCACAAATTATGTTAAAGAAGAAAAAGAAAATTTTTATGTTTTCGCTTGCTTCTGAACCGGGAATTATATCTTTGTATTTTAGACACGGTTTATAAATAAAAAGAATTTCTTTGGAAGCTGCAATGAGGAAATCATAAAATAGACTTTCAAAAACAGAAACTATATTTATCTAGAGATAAATATTTTTGTTCTGCTTTATTGTTTAAAATTGGTGCTCACATGCACAAATAAATTATGTTAGTGCTATATGCGTTGGGTCCAGTCTTCTCTGATATTCAGCATTTTTTGTATTTATAGGGGAGGTTGTGTGTGGTATTAACTTGAATCAAAGAATTTTTTGTTAATGCTGTGTGCATTGGGTCCAGTCTTCTCTGGTGTTCAGGCCATTGCGTATAGTGTCTAAGAAACAGATATACCACTGTTCTCTGATTTTCCTAAGTTTGTTGATGTCACCGCCCCGTCTAGTGGTCCTAATCTTTTCAATTATATACCACTGTATATCGTCACAAGTGTGTTTTTTTTCTTTAAAGTGATCTGTCAGCGGTGCATTGATCTTACTTGTCCTGATAGCAGACTTGTGCTCCAATACTCTTAATCTGAGCTCTCTGCTTGTTTCCCCCACATAACCGAGGTTACACGGGCAGACCAACAAGTAAATAATGTTTTGACTTCTACAGTTGTTAAAGGTTTTAGAGTAGAGCGTTTTTCCTTTGTAGTCAATGCTTGAGCCTGTAATGCAGTGCGGGCAAATAGAGCACGTTCCACATTTGTGGCTGCCCATTGCTCTCGATCCAGTTAGGGTAGATTGTGTTTCCGCTAGGGGTTTGTAGGTATGCACTAAGTTGCTTCGAAGGGTTTTATTTCTCCGGAAGGAGAACAGAGGTTTGTCTAATTTGTTGTCATTGTCATAATTTATTATGCACCAGTTTCTATACACTATGTTTTTAATTTGATTACTTAAGTGTGAGAATTGGGTAACAAAAACTATCCTATCTAACTTATTTGTATTCTTAGTTTTATTTTGGTCTAATAGGCTATCACGGTTATAGAACCTTGCCCTTTTGAAGGAGTTTTTATTCAATTTATGTGGGTACCCTCTCTCTTTGAGTTTTTTCTTCATGTTTTCTGAATGTTTAAAAAATCTGGCAAATTAGAACAATTCCGCCTTAATCTTAAGAACTCCCCAAAAGGCACGTTATCTTTTTGTGCCTTTGGGTGGTTGCTTGAATAATGTAGAAGGGAATTCTTATCGGTTGGTTTATTAAAGAGCTCTAATTTAAGGCTGCCTTCTTCTTCCTTGATCTTAATGTCGAGGAATTCGACACTCGTATTACTGTGTGTTCCTGTGAACTTCAGGTTGGGGTCTCCAAGGTTAATCCATTCCAGGAAATCAAATAGTTCCTCGCTGGCACCGCGCCAGACGAAGATGATATCGTCTATGTAGCGGTGCCAGCAGGAGACATTTTCAAAAAAAGGAGCTGCCTCGTTGAAAATATGTTTTAATTCAAAATTACCGACATACAGGCATGCCAGACTTGGGGCACAAGCGGCCCCCATGCTGGTGCCCTTGGTCTGGAGATATAGGTCATCCTTAAACAGGAAAAAAATCCGTTTAAGAATTAGGTAGATACAAGACATGATGAAATCGTCTTCACCTCCATGAAGGTCTTCACTTTTTAATATAGATGATATTACTTCCAGGGTGTTATTTTGAGGAATATTGGTGTAGAGAGCTTCTATGTCGAAGGTGACCAGGAACTGGGTCACACTAATAAACTCTCTACCCTCAAAGACCGATATTGCATGGGAGGTGTCTTTAAGGTATGACCTTTGTTTTTTCACGATCGGCTGTAGAAAAAAGTCTACATACCGACTAAGAGGCTCCAGAATCGATCCTATTCCACTAATTATGGGTCTCATGGGTGGATCGTAGAGGTTTTTGTGAATCTTGGTGAGACCGTACATGGCAGGGGTGATTGGATTTTGATTTAGTAGAAATTTATATTCGTTTTCACATATGGCTCCCCTGTCTCTCCCTTCTCCCAAAAGGTGGGCTACTTCACTTTTCAATTTACTTAGTTCCTGGAATCTAGATTTTTGGTAATGTTCTGTAATACTCAAGAGGTCTCTCATTTTATTATCATATTTCACAGTATCGAACACCACTATACCCCCACCCTTATCGGCGGGTTTAATTGTCAACTCCAAGTTGTTCTGCAAATTTTTTAACGCTTCTCTCTGTGGCTTTGAAAAGTTGTTGTTGTATGTGATTTTTTTGGAGAGTAAGTTTTTAACTTCTACTTCCACTACCTTTTCAAATATTTCAATATTTTTGTCTACTTGCTGGATACTAGGACAGAAAGTTGACTTAGGTTTAAGTCCTGTAACGCTTGGAGGTGGGTTGTACTCACGGTTCTCAAAAAAGCGGTTTAGTCTGATTTTCCTAAAGAATGTTTTAAGGTCACTCTCGATATGAAACATAGAGGGTGCCTGAGTGGGGGCAAAGCTGAAACCTTTCTGTAATACCGTCTGTTCTGTTTCACTAAGGGTCATAGATGACAAGTTGATTATAGGGAAACCCCCTACCTCCAATATTGGGTACTTCTTGTGGCTATGTACTCCCTGGAGCTGTTTTGAGATTGTTGCTTCCTCCCATAATCTGGGCGGTTGTATCCCCTGGAAGGTCTGTATCCTCGGGTTGGGCGCCTGTCTAAAAAAGGCTCTCTTTCATAATTGGGACCAGCTCTATTATCCTGGGGTCTATCCTGTTCTTCATCGCCACTTGAGCATGAGGATTCAGAGAAGGTTATTCGTTTGTTGTTATTTCTAGAGTAAACTAGTTTCTACGGGTTAGGTTTTTCCCATCGGGGTTCATTCTTATTTGAAAAATAGTCTTTGTGGGTATAAGGGTATACACCTTCTATGGTGTATTTTTCAACATCCTTTTTGAACTTCCTTAGCTTTTTAATAAATAAATAATCTCTATATCCCTCTGCATCTAGATTTATTTCCGCAAGTTTCTTTTTTGCTTCCTCCAGGGCAGGGGACTGTTTGAGTTCTGTCTCGAGCTTGTCTATTTCTTGTTTTTCTAGCTCTATCAGTTCCTGGGCTGGGCATACTTGTATATATTTTAATTACTTGTGCATTGTACATTCATCCCCTAGGGTGATCTCACTGACCCCAGAAACTCGACAGACAGAACGTAGTGTCTTGACAAAGGTGGCCCAAAATCATATGTACCACCGAAACGCGTCGACGCATTTCAAAGTATAATTCTTCAACTCGGACACCTGTGTTGACACATTAACAGACTGTGCATAACATATGGGGGTTAGATAGAGCTTGAATATACACCCAGTATTGCACAATTGGATGTCTCACTGTTGTCTGTCCTTTTTATTTGTATCAATTTTGCTGGTCAATCTTGAACCCTATGTATTTTGATTATTTGTCTCACTTTTTTAACTGGTTTTATTTGTGTAAAGTGGTGCTTTTGTCCACTTGGTATTTTAATACATTGTATAATTTTAATAAATTGTAAAAAATGTTTGCAAAACTGTTGTTGATTTGATGTATTGTGCTATTTGCTTTGAGTTTTAAATTGTTCTATTGCACATTCTTCAAGGGAATATTTTTTGTCTACTGGTTAGTTAACCCTACTTCCCTTGACTCTAGTTTAAGGGGTACCTCTCACATATTTCTACTTTTACTCAAAGCCCAAAAAAGTTTTTATAATTCCTCTTTTTAAAGATCAATATTTTAACTTTGTCCGCCCAGCAAAGATGTCCTTACAATTGTTGAATGATGGTTGTTTGTTATTCTGTGGCTGTTTTTTTTCCGGCTGCTGTTAAAATCAGATGGTCGCTTAAAGCATTCATTTTATTGTATCAATGTTTTATATTTTATGATCTTTTACGGATTTGTACAAATTCCGAAATAAAGATTATTGAACGGTAAACCCTGTCACTGAGGGCCAGATGTAGGTAATTTTTATTTACCGACCTCTTAAATACCGAGTCATACCGACTCGGTATTTAAGAGGTCGGAAAATAAAAATACCGAGATGTAGGTAATTGCAGATGTGCAATTACCGAATCGGAAACAGTCGGTAATTTCCGATGTGGTAAATACCGACCAGTTAATGCCCATGCATTCCTATGGGCTTTGAAGCCCATAGGATTGATTGGGCATATACCGGTCGGTATTTACCACATCGGAAAATACCGACTGTCACAAGGGTGCAGGGGGTGTCACTTTGACACCCTCTGGCACCCCCAAAAGAGGCTCGGGTGCCATGTGGCAGGCATACCTGCCCTAAGGGCAGGTCTGCCTGTCATATGGCATAGGTGTGCATGCACACATGTGCATGCACACCAGAAACGGTATTTTACCATCAAGTAGTATTTGATGGTAAAATACCGATGTTGTACTGCTTGTGGGACTCAGAAGAGTCCCACCTACATACCAATTGTCCGGAATCAGTAATGATACCGACTCGGTATTTTACATACTCGGTAAATTTACCTATCGGTAAATTTACCGAGTCTGTAAATTACAGGGACCTACATGTCAAATTGCTTTTACCGGGTGGTAACGGCCGAATTCGGCCGTTACCACCCGGTAAAAGCCTACCTACATCTGGCCCTAAGTAATGATATATATCTGTCTTTGCCTTGCCCTGTTTCTCATGTTTTCTATCTACAAAAGTCATTGGTTGCAAACTGTCGATCCCAGCATATCATTCCTGTCAACGCCCTTCGCCCCCTCTCTGCCCCACTTAGCAAATATGTTTTCAAGAGGGAATAACAATGAGGCTGATCCTACTGAGATAACAGCCTAAACCGGTGGAATACCCTGAAACCGAACCTGAGAGGTGAATCGATCTACATTGCAGAACTTTTGAAAGTAGCTTTGAGCTGAGGTTGATGTTGATTAGAGATTTCGACTGGGGAACATTGCATAACATAACCACCCTCCCAAATTGAGCACTAACCTTCCCCACCCATACTTTAAGTACACTTTTTGGTTGAAGTTCTGAAGTAATCGAAGGCACCACACATTTCTTTATAAGAGTACAACAAAAAAGAAAATAATGTGATTTCATGTCTTTTTGCGGTGATGAGGTTCCCTGGTACCTGAGCACTGCAGGCTTCCCTCCTGCCCATGAGGCCCCTTCAGAGATACCAGAGGAATGGGAATATTTTTTGGTCTCACTAACTGTGCTCTCTTATCATTATACAGACCTGCTTGGATAGAGCAGCTTTAGCGGTCTGACAAGACCTGTAGAGGTAACCTTTTTCACAAGATACAAAGAGGAGTGAGGCCTCAGAAGAGTATTTCCCCCTCACCACCTTCTGTTGACTGTTTGGCGCATCCTTCCACCAACAAAGGAGTGCTTGTATTCCAATGCATGAGGTGCACGGTTTCTGGAATATGACAGGGACTTTCAATGTAAGGAGAGGCGACCTTGAAAATAAGGTGTTCCCCGTTTATATCAACACACTTTGTGTATTACTGAAAACCTACATGAAGTTTAATTTAAGAAAAACAAGAATAAAGTATTTTTATTTTGTGTTGTGCTTTTATTATAGGGGATCCATAATCCCTGGCGCACTCCAGCATTTATGCTTGGCAGGTCATTTTGTAAGCAAAGCACGCAACAGTTTCCCTACAAATGAATCCGGGCTGTTTATTTTATATGCAGAGTGCACAGCAGCCTCTCCCATTCCCGCAACCTTCTTAAATTTCTATATGTGCAATTTACGGTTTTCTGTTTGTTTAAGCAGGTATGCCCCCTTGACACTAGTTGTATAATGCCTAAGTGTCTGATACAAAATGGCTGTCCCAGATTCTCAAGCCTCTGGGACTGTGCTGCCACTTTAAATGTATTCAAGCACACAGGAGTTGCTTAAAAGAAGCAAACGTAGGTCTTGGGAGTGACTGTTTTTAGCAACAGCAGTAACATCAGCTACGGCTCACCCTCAAGGTTTTTATTTTAAAATACACCCACTATTCACTTTTATTTCGGATATGTTCCTATTTTCTTACTTAATCAGGTATTTGTCTTATAACAACACAATCCCCTCCTCTCTGTCTTTGAAGGTGAATGTGAGGGCTCTACTTTTTGAACAATACTTAGTGCAGGTATCTATTGGATTATAACACTACCGAGAAATGTAGATCTATTCTGAAACTAACTGTATATATTCAAATATACTGAAACCCACATGATCAAACTATCAGATAAATACAAAGCAACCTGCTATAAGTGACATGCTTAACTACTAATGTAACTGATATTCTTAAAATGTTACTTACCTGTAAATTGTTATTCTGTAATCTTATTTTATTCTGTACAGTGCTCTGATACTCTTGGGTCATGTTCCCGCTCATAAAACTCTCAAATGAATAAAAAGTAAATAAATCTAATATTAAGGCTACTCCACTATAAATATGTGCTTTGGAAATTCAAAGTATGAGCCTAACTGACTAGCAACGGAGCGACTTGTGGGGGCAAGCCAAAAACAGGATATAAGGCCGGACGTAGGAGTTAGTGGAATGGGTGAGAAGTCAGCCTTTCTGGGATAGTATTTCTTGAAGAAGTGAATTTTCCTTTTTTTTCCTGAACTGTTTGATGGTTCGTGCTGCTCTGATGTTGGAGGGGATGTTGTTGTAGATCCTGGGGACATAGGATGAAAAGACTTATTTTTTACTTCCTGTGGTGTTTTGTCCCTAATCTGCCAATGTCAGGGTTCTTTGTCTGTCACTGACCTCCTGATATTGTTAGCTTGCTAACTAGGTCGGCGGGGGTCTTGATGTAGAGTTCCATGTAAGTGATGCTGCCGATACTGAAGATAATCCAGACTTGCAGAGGAAACCAGGTTAGATTTATTCTGCCCATTGGCATTGATGAGCTGTACTACTAAGTGAAGGAGCTTCCAAATGAGCAACTGTGGTCTCTAAGATGCCGCTGAGTAGGGTGTTGCTTCTGTGGGAGAGTACTAGGTCTTGTACTGTTGTTTTGAAGTCTTTTCCTGAGAGAAAAGGTTTTACCTAATTCAGAAGAAAGAGTTGGAACCAGTCTATTTTAGTCTTGGCAATGTGAGGGGTCTGCCCTTTTCTGTCAGTTGGGGTGTGAAGCCTGCTAGGTTAAAGGTGGAGAACTGTGAATGAATCAGAGAATGGCATTGTTGGCAAACAGCAATAATTTGTTTTTATGGGGTTTCACATCAGGGTATTTGTTGGCATCCAGTTTGGATATGTTTTAGGCAGGCTTCAAGTCTCTGTATATTGTTGGTTGAGTATAAAGTTGGATGTTATCGGCACACTGGTGTATCTTGATATTGCTGTCTGCAAGAATGTCTCCCAAGGATTCCATATAGAGGTTGCAAATGATGGGTGACAGGACAGTGTCCTGGAGAAATTCACAGGTGATGCAGAGTCCGGGATCTGGTAGCTCATATCTAAACAAGTTGCTGCTAGTTGTTGAGTTTGGATGTGAACTATTGTAGGATTATACCAGTGAAGTGTTTCAGTTTTCAAGGTGTGGATTGGTCGACAGTGTTGTAAGATATGGAGAAGTCAAGCAGGGTTAGGAGAAGAGGGCCGTTTTTGTCATTGATCAAGAGGGCATTGTCATCTACTTCGAGTGAGGCTGTTTCAAGACTGCAGCCTTGTTTTATCCTGATGGATCCTTTTGAAGCAGGTTACTTTTGCTGTTGTGCTCCCGGAGCTGGATGGTGACTGCCGTCTATAATGTTTCAAACAAATGGGCTGTGGGTTATAGGATAAAAGTTGAAAAGGTCAGCTGAATCTTGCATAGGTTTTTTTTAGCGGGGAGAATCTGTCTGGTCTCAAGGCTGTTTGGGAAAATGCCCTGGAGTAGCAGGTGCTGACAGTGTATAAAATGGGTGTGAGGCCTTCTCCTAGCAGAGACTTTAAAATGGAGGAAGAAATCATGTTTTGTAAGAAGTGACTATAAGTCAATTCAGAATGTTGGAGACTTCTGTTTTGAAGATAGTGTTGATGGATGGCTTGTTAGTAGTGTGGCAGCTGGGTATAGGTGAGTACCCTCTGGGAATTATGTGGATGATGATAATGAATTAGAGATGTTAGATCAGATTTTTTCGATTTTCTCTCCAAAGAAGAGGTTGATAGTGTAGCATCTGTTGGATGATTGTGGGATAGCACACCGTCCATGTTGGCTACTGGGTTCTTTTTCCATGGTCCTACTTATTTCTTTCGTCACATGAGCCACAAAAGTGCAAAATGCTATCTAAGACTTCTCAGAGCCAATTCACTGGTAATGCATGCCAGCCCTAGACTAAGGAAAGTGAAAAAAGTACTTGGCCCATATAAGTCAGGGATCACTGACTAAATATCGAGGGACAAAATATAGACTACCCAAAATATCGATGCCAAAATATCGACAGACAAAATATCGAATTCCTATCTACAAACAGGTAAGTACCAAAATATCGAATCCAAAATATCGTTTAAAAATATATACTTTGTAAAAATATCGAATTTCTTAAAAATAATGTAAAATTAAAATAATATTAAAAATAAATAGCTAAAATATACTTTAAAATACTGAAATTACCTTAAAATTATTAAATAATTAATTTAACTTATAAAAAAAACATACAATCATATATGTTAAAACATATATATATATATATTAACATAATATTAATAAAAAATACACAATATTATTACCGTAGGATAGCGGGAGTGTAAAAATTACTATTCCCACTCCTGGAAGTGCAACAGTAGGGAAAGCGTTCGATAGCGTAGGGGTAAAAATTACTATTCCCACTCTAAAGAGTGTAACAGTAGGGAAAGCGTTGGATAGCGTAGGGGTAAAAATTACTATTCCCACTCCATGAGAGTGCAACAGTAGGGAAAGCGTTGGATAGCGTAGGGGTAAAAATTACTATTTCCACTCCAGAGAGTGCAACAGTAGGGAAAGCGTTGGATAGCGTAGGGGTAAAAATTACTATTCCCACTCCAGCGAGTGCAACAGTAGGGAAAGCGTTGGATAGCATAGGGGTAAATTTTACTATTCCCACTCTAGTGAAAATAAATTAATATAATTCACATAATTATCAATTAATCAATTAATAAAAATTAATGACCAAATAAAATTTAATTAATTAGCAATTAAAAATTAATTAACAATTTATTCAAAATAAATACCAATAAATAAATTAACATATTTAATTATTTATAATTAAATTACTTCCCACCCTATTCCCCTATAAATCCACAACCCGCTACAGAAAATAAATTAATATTATTCACATAATTATCAATTAATCAATTAATAAAAATTAATTATCAATTAAGAATTAATTACCAATTGAAAATAATTAACAATTTATTCAAAATAAATACCAATAAATTAATTAACATATTTAATTAATTATAATTACATTACTTCCCACCCTATTCCCCTATGAACCCACAACCCGCTACAGAAAATAAATTAATATTATTCACATAATTATCAATTAATAAAAATGAATTATCAATTAAGAATTAATTAATTACCAATTAAAAATTAATTAACAATTTATTTAAAAAATACCAATAAATTAATTAACATATTTAATTAATTATAATTAAATGACTTCCCACCCTATTCCCCTATAAACCCACAACCCGCTACAGAATTAAATTACGCAAAAATTAAATAACATAAAATTAATTACTTAAAATAAATTACAAAAAAAATACACTTTTCACACATATACTAACATACAAAACACTTTAAAAAAATTGATATTATTAAAAATTCTATATTTTTAATAACCTATATTATGTACTTCGATATTTTGACTTTCTATATTTTTAAAATTGATATTACATTACTTACCTTAAAAACGATATTTTTGATGTCTATATTCTGTCCATTCGATATTTTGTCCATTCTATATTTTGGAGTCGATATTTGTGTTACTCGATATTTTGGACTCGATATTTTGATGAAGTCAGTTATCAGATTATTGCAGTGCTGTAAATAAAAATAGTGGATTTGGACACCTGTTCTTGTTTACATGTTTGTTACCATAAGAGTGTGTGAGAGAGACACACTCTCTCTCTCTCTCACTCAGCGTCACAGTTCCTATGCACCTTTTACAGTCTATGCCGGTTGCACCAACCCCTACTTTGTAATCATTCAGACTGCAACATTGCTGGTTCTCCTTACCACGTGATATAATTTTACCTAGCCCTCACTACCATCACTTGCCAAGATTTAGGAAAGTATTGGCCTTGATACAAATCTAAAAATCCTGAGATATTATTTCCGAATTCACTGCCAAATATATAGTCCCAGCTCTCTATAGTGACATAATGGTGGTGAGTGCGATTGGAAAGCATGGTCATAATGGGCATGGCCTGCACGCCCAGACCTCCATCCAGTCTACTCATCTTAATTCTTGGACACTTTCTAGCAGTCCCAAAACCTTAAAGTTTGAAATACTAGTGCATTTACTTCCTGTTGTTGTTTCAAAGCTGACCGTATCATCTCTACCTCTTCATGTTGCATTATCAAAAGGGAATTGTTTATACCATGTATATTTTGTACTGTACATACTCCTGAATCATAATGGTGTGTATTCTGCTCTGAACTGCTATAAAACTCAATAAAGATGTTTTTTTTTTAATTGTGGTAATTGTTAAAGTATTGTGGGCGTTCCTTCTACAGGCGTGACCAGCCTTAATGTGATTATTGCATTATTGCACTGGTTTAGGATTGGTCATTCTTGCAATTTTGAAAATGAACACTGCTGCTGCGTCTATAGCCTGTAAGACTGGTTTAACCTGTCTACATCATGTATGTACTCACCCACCTATTAATGCACTCATCCGTTTATTCAGCCTGCTTTCTAACCATCTATGAGCTACCTTATTCAAACAATCATCCTTGCATTCACTCACCTTTACTTACTAAGCACTTGGCCATCCATCCAAATAGCAACTTATTCTCAAATTTGCCCAGTGCCATCCACAAAGTCATTCACGGTCATGAATCAATTAGCAAGCACTTTTACTTTACAATATGGCCAGACCTATTGGCTTTGCCAGTGATTGTTGGAGTATGTAATGTTTCTTATCAAAATAGGTATTGTACAAATGTTATTAATTAAAACAATAATCAATCTAGGAGTTTCGGATGAAGTGTCTAATTCAAATGTATTGGTGTATATTGGTAAAGATGGAAAAGTCCCTGGTTGGGTGTCTCGAGTGCACAACAATGCCAGCAATGGAGGTGTAATGCACTCGAGACCTGAGTAAAGGTCACTTCCTGCACAGTTCTCGCAGTGTGGATTAACTATTTCCTTACTTCAAACCGCAGCTGTGTTGTTTACTTCATAAAAGTCATCCGAGAGCACAACAGTGGCGCGGTCTAGTAAACACACATCACACACACGTCTGCCCTGCGCTGTGAACTTTAACGTTACAAGGTGCTCAAGGGTCATTATGTGCCCCTATCACGAATGTGTTGGCACAGGATGAGCCCTATTAAGCTGAATGCTGCAGTTACGTGTATTAGATCAGAGGAGGCAGGCGTCCATCTATCTACTCTCAGGTGGGGTGCTCCTGCTGCTGGGTGGCAAACGACGTGTTATTTCAAGGTGTCTGCTGCCATGCGTGCCCGGCTTCGCGGGTGCAGTGGGGAGTGAGGGGCAGGCGCGTGCACCCGCTCTGTGCCAGCCAGGAACGCAGTTAAGTTCCAGGGACCGCCGGCGGAAGCAAGCACGCAGCGAGCACGGGACGCCGAAAATACCAAACTAGGAGCTTAGGCCGCGTGCCTGCCAGGCCGCGCTCCCGGCTGCCCCTCCCCCAGCAACGGCTAGATGAGCCCAAAGATGGTCTGCAGCAGACCGGGCTTGACAGCAGCACCACGTCTGACAACAAAGGGGCGGGGGCAACGGCACAGGGATGAATGCCCACACCGGAAACCGCTGAGGTATGATAGCGGTATGAGCACAGCAGTGACAGCCCATCAATGACGCAAGGAGCATGTGCCGGCAGCGGCAGGTCCAGTATTATACAAAGTGGTCGTGGCAGTTAGAGCAAATTATATATATATTTACAAAAACACACAACACAAGTATAAATGTGGTCATTTGATCCACTTCTGAATCCTTTGTATTTGTTCAAAAATAATAATAACCGATGCTGTACAAATCAAGACATCTAAAAATATGAGTCTTATATATGCTCAATGATTCAGAATTGTAAACGATCTTTTATATACAGTCCTCGAGGTGAAGTAGAAGGGAAAGGAGATGGGGATAAAGTGGTTTTGTGCAGGTGAGGGACCAGGAAAGGTAGTGGTGACGTATATACATCAAAATTATTCGCTGTACACGTTTCCATACATGATCATAATGGTCCCATTGTAATACATAACTCTACAGGACCCTGAATGTATCGTATATGGTGTCGCTAGAGTTTGTATATGGATTGTAGTCCATATACAGCGGCAGGTCAGCTATTGTATTGTACCAAATACATTTAGCTGTGGCATGCCCAGGCCGATCCATGCATGACAATGCCAGCCCATGTTTTAGAATTAGTGACAGTAAGTAGTAACTAACATGCATGACAGAATCCATAGGCACAGTACCAGGGCTCGAGTCGGGATGCCACGTATTTTCCCTGGGGTACGCCGTTCCCCCTGCCAATCAGCTGGACTTCACTCTTTGGCCTCTCTGGGACGAGGAGCTCAGCACCTTTCGTGACGTCACTTCCTGTCGTGACTTCACTTCCGGTGACAGCGTTCCCCCCACTTCTTTTTTTACGACGTGTGCCTTGCACAGTACAAATGTAACGGAGAGGATGTAGTGTAAGGGCCAGAGCTGCCAACTTTGGAGCTGGGGAACTAGGGGGCATATTATCAACAACTAGCGATATTTATCGTTAAATGAGCTTAGCGATATTTTTTTATCGCCGCGTGTAAAGTTGCAATTTAGGAATAAATGATTCTTCAGGAAACTTGTAGAAGTGTTCTTTGAAGTATATTTCAGTAAATGACAACAACACCACAGGAGTGCGTCCTTCCTCTCTGCAGTCCAAACGGTAAACTGATTTGTTTTACCGTTCACACTACAGAGCCAAAGGCTGCAACCACGAGAATGCATTTTTAATAGAAAACATGTTCAAAGTATCACTAGACTGCATGCGCACCTAACAGCAAGTGTGCGCATGCAGTCAAAGACATAAGATAACAACATGAGCGCGAGGAGCGCACGTGAACATTAATAAAGATACAAGTACAACATATTACACCGCGCATCGCCGGATTATATCGCAGAGATAACGTGCTATTAGCAACGTTTATCTCAAATGCGATAAAATATCCGGCGATAGTGGCTCAATGGGTGAATATCGCTGATATTCAGGCATCATGGCCAATAGGGTCTTAACCTGAATATCCACCTCCCATTGGATATACAGGTTAAGAAGTGGTCTGAGCAGGCGTTAGGTTTTGGCGATATGCGCGCTTAGTGTGAATTTTTTTATCGCTTCGCCTGCGTTGATAATAGGCGATAGCGATGTTAGCGACTGTTTTCAGTCGCTAACAGGTTGAGTACGCCCACTTTGCATGTCAGTAGCGATAAATATCGCTGACATGCAAAGCGGGCCCCTAACCAGTCGCTATCGCCTACAAGCTGTCGCTAACTGCTGTTAGCAACAGCTTGCTAATAGAGCGATAAAATTATCGCCACTGTAGCGGGAAAAAGTCCAGCTAAAGCGGCAATAATGCCCTTGGAAAAATGCCCCCAGGTTCCAGTCTCGGCATCGGCTCAACATCTCGTGAGTCTGGGCAACTCACTTAATCTCCAGCGCCTTCCCAAAATGAATGTGTCCTTATGTAATGTTGCTCATGTAAAGCGCTTTAATACCTTAGGGTCAAGTTCGCGCTATATAAAAACTGCAAAAAAAAAAGTGCCGGTAATATGCAAGACAACAGAAGCAGATCAGCTATGGCATGCCCAGTCTTCATATTAAAAAAAAGAGCTTCTTTGTGTTTTAAAGCTCCAGTGACAGTGATGTACGTGATAACAGGATCATTCAGTGCGTGATGGCAGCAGTTCAGGTACAGCAGTGAGTGTGGCTGTAATGTGACTAACAGCAGAATCAGACCGAGTACAACTGCTGCAATGAGACCCCACGTATGACAAAAGAGGCACACGCACAAAAGGCGGCAGTTATGTGCGCGAGACATTAGCACTGGTTCTGTAACGCATGCATGATACCACCAACCAGCGTCGGATTGGTAATGAGGGCACTCGGGCAATGCCCGAGGGGCCGGTGTCCGAGCTCCAGTTGTGGGCTGCTTTTTTGAGAAGCCTGGGGGCCGATTTGGGCGGTTTCTGAGTTGTTCCGCCACCAACGGCCCAGTGGGTGTCTGAGTGGCCTTTCGGGAGGTAAATGGGCGTCCATTACCTCCTTTTTACCAGGGGGCAGCGGTGTCACTCCTTTTGTTTCGCTGGGCCGGCCCATTAATGTATGCATATTGAGCGGGGGTAGGGGGCCTGAGCAAAAGTGGCCTCACTTGTCTTCAGGTGCGTTTCACCAGTGTTAACTAATCCCTGCATTATTTTAACGCTTCCCCCCCACACCTTTTTAATAAAATTTAGCTGAAGCAGTGTTTTGCGGCAACGCAATATGCAAATGTGGGCCACTTTTTAATTGCGTACCCGGGCCGATTTTCAATCCCAATCCAACCCTGCCACCAACCCGGTATGACAGCACCGCGCGAGTGACATCAGAAGCCCAGCAGAGCAGGTTTTACACCAGCCAAATAATAAGCGCGTCAACCGAGGCATCCCCCGTCATGACGTCATCAACAGCCCAAGCGTGGTAACATCCGCGCGCGGCGGCATGACGACAGAAGCAGCCCCGAGATGACGACAGCGCCCCGTGGATGGAGCTCGCGCTCAGAGGCAGCCGCGTACGCACGGCAGCAACAACACCCCCTTAGGCATGAAAGAGCCAGTGCCAGCCACTGCATGGCAGGGGCGGCGAGGACGCAATAGCACCAGCAGGCAGCTGCTAACGGTCCCACCTTTGCATGGGAGGGGGCTCGCGGGCCCAACCTCACAGGTAATGTCTCCCGTTTATTTGCAGCACTTATATGTATTTATTATATTTATATATTTATTTATTTATTTATTTTGTGTATTTTTATTAAGCGCGGACATTACTCAAAGGAGTCAGATATAGTAGCCCCCTGCAACTCTGCGAGGGGTTCGCCGCCGACCCCAGGTCTGGACGCTCACGAGGAAGATAGATGCCCAGGGGCTGTTTGTTGCCCGGTCGAGCGCGCGCACAGCCTCCAGGAGGTGCCAGCCTCGCCTACAAATACTGGCACTGAAGGCGGGGAGGCGCACAGCAGGCTGCGCGGCCGCTCCCGGAGAGGAGGCTCGTGTTGACCCGGTCAGAAGGAGCGCGAGAAGGTGGGGGAGGGGTGTCGAGAGGAAGCCGAGCCTGCCAGGCACATACACACCGGCAGGCACAAAGGGAGAGACATGCCCATGGCTACTGCTGGCCTCCGAGCGCCGCCCTCGCTGCACCTGTGCCCTTAAGCATGCGGAGGATCCTCAAATACATGGGTAATGTTTTGGAGCGTTGTTTTATACCTTTGGGGTGTGATGATCGTGTATTCTGATTTCTCTGCGCCGTGGGAGTTTCTTTCGGCGAGAGAAATGCAAACAGTACCCGCGCAGCCGCAGCGTTGTTTGCAGCGCAGACGCCGCAAGTGCTTGATTGTCGCCAGTGGACTGATCTAAGAGGCATTTAAAGTGCTGGGTCAGAAAAGCAGCCCCCAGCAGTGACACGGAGGTAAGTTCGCCCAGACCCCTTAAACAGGCTTACTCACCATTCCCTCTTTGTGCCCGTGCATTTTCAACAGTGCCCCCCTTTTCTCTGCCGCGCTTTGTTCAAGATAGTATTTTCTTTGTTGTAAAATTGGAATGCACGCCTTATGCTATGAGCGTGATTTAAATCCCCCCTGATCTAAAATGTTGCCAAAAGGGTTCAGAATGAAACTGTCACGCTCGAACCTGCTAGCAAGTTGCAGATCTCTGACGTTAACATGCACGGGGACTGCTTATGATGTGAGCATATAGCTTCCCGCAGGACCGGAGCATAGGCTGCGCAGGCGCTGCCCAGCAGAAAGAGGGGCTGGTCTGAGAGATCAGTGTGCACTTTTAGGCTGTTTGTGGGCCTGTTTATGGTCTGCTGGGCCGGTTTTAGTGTTCATTTTCATGATATTACCACAAAGATTGCAATTTCAAATCCATGCAGTCTTCTAGCTGTGCCAACGTCTTCTAACGCGTGTGTTTACACGTTCAAAACTGCCTCCAATTGTCAAAAGGGGCACTTTTTTTTGCTTTCTAATTCACTTTCATTTTGGTATGCGGGCCAATTTTCTGCCCCTGGTCGTGGCCAAGTGTCGGCAGTGGGACACCAACAGAAATTCCAATTAGACAACACCCAGATGGTTTCACGCGGGCACTAATAGTGTTAGTGCGGTAAGAGTGGGACAAATCCTAGAGTTACATTCACATGTATATTGGAACTTCAACATTTGTTTGTACTCAAAGTCTTGACTTAGAGCGAAATGAAGCAAACACAAGGAGATGATGGACGGAGCGCTGAAAATTGTCAGACACTCACTCACCCCCAGATCTGGTTTGAATCCATCATCGTTCTTTAGCTTACCTCGCCACCCCCAGTTCAGACCCATATATACGCAAATCAGTCTTGACCCTGTGCCACATTGGAACAGTCCAGCCCAAACTGCCAAGCCAGGTCTTCCCTGGACCAGAAACGAGCATCCTGGGACCAGTTTTGAAATAACACCCCTCATCAGCCTAGGCTAGCTTGAATCCAGTGGCAAAGTGAGTTTATTTAAATATCCGAAAAAACCACAAAATTAAATTACCTTGTCGATCCAAGTGTTATGGTTCCATAATTCTATTGGTTATTCAGTGAGACGTTATAGCAGGCCCGGTTCCAGGAATTTTTATTTAGGTGGGCCAAGGGCGCATTCGGGTGGGCCACTGCGGGCCCAATTTGTCACTTCTGGAGGTAGCCTACAAGCCCTAGATTACATCATATGCACTTACAAACAGGCAGCATGATACAATGGATTGCTTCTGTGTGTACACAGAGCATGTGGAGAGTTATTTGAAAGTAAGACCAATGTCTGGACCTAACTGCACACCCTCTAATTCCAGCTGGCCAGGCAGTAAGAGCAATGTCTGGACCTAACTGCAAACCCTCGAATTCCAGCTCCCCGGCTTCAGCACAAGTACTTGAATGCTAAGCATATTATTACAGTGTCTATATTAGTGCTGGTGCAAAAGTATTTATTGGCATCCACCACTGACCTCTTTCTCGGTAGACACCTTTACTACCACCCTCCACCAGTGCCCCTCATCTCTTCGTACCCCCTCCACATGACCACCTCCTCAGACTCCCTCCCTCCCATCCTCCACCAGTGCCCCCTCATCACTCCAAACCCCCTCCCATGACCTCCTCCTCAGACTCCCTCACAAGTACCCTCCAACAGTGTCCCTCATCTCTCCATAGCTCCTCCTCCCTAGCCTCTTCCCCTCATGACCTCCTCCTCAGACTTCCTGCCTACCGCCCTCCACCAGTGAACCTCATCGCTCCAAAGCCCCTCCCCCTCATGACCTCCTCCTCAGACTCCCCACAAACAACCTCCACCAGTGGCCCTCATCTCTCCGTATCCCCACCCCCCATGACCCCCTCCTCGGATTACCTCATTGCCACCCTCCACCAATGCCCCTCATCGCTCCATAGCCCCTCCCCCCAGGATGTCCCCCTCAGATCCCTCATTGCCACCCTCCAACAGTGCCCATCATCTCCCCGCAGCCCCTCTCTCATATGCATTGTATTTGTTGTATAGCGCTACTCGTAGTTTAGGGTGTCACAGTACTGTATATCACACTCACATTATGCAGATACAATGATTCATTAAAGTATACAAATCAGCCTATAGGGAATGTCACATAAGCTAATGAGGATTACCAGGTGTAGGAATCACATGCCATCCATGCTGGTGGGCAAGATGTTTTAAGAGGGTTGGGTCTGGAGAAGCACAAACGCAGGATTTAACGTATACCTCAGTGGTTGGCTTTACTGATTAGAATGTATATCTGCCCAAACTTTTTATTGCAACATTAGAATGATGAAAGACTGGGAAAATTCAAACTAACTAGCAATACAAAAAAACACATTCTAATTATACCATTCTGGTTTGTATGCAGGTCTTTGATGACAGTCCATAGGTCACTGTCCTATGTTAGGATGGTAACTTCTGAACTGCAAAGAATCAAAGGATCTCTGTGTACAAAAGCAGTAATCCACTGAGCTATCCACGTTAACTACAGTTTATCTGCATTTAAAAACTACAGACAAAAGATTGCTCTCCAACAGGATCATTAATCCCCAGTCTTCTCTGGACATTTGTGCATTCTTGGCAGAACCAGAACAAACAATTTAAATGAAATATACATTGCACACAAAGTATATCTTGCTCACAGATTAAAAAAACACAATAGCCACACATTCTCTTACCTGCTCCTTACAAACTCTGTCACAGCCCCGTCTGATAAACAGCTTAAGGGGTCAGGAAGTTCAGGAAAATGAATCGGCAAAAACAAACTATAAACAGCTTAAGGGGTCAGGAAGTTCAGGAAAATGAATCGGCAAAAACAAACTCCTCTTCACCAGCTGGAAAGAATGAAATATCCACGCAGCAGGACTGTACACACATCCATTTGCCAACAAAAGGATTTATCCCCTTCGCCATGCCCCTGTTGTACCTGCACGAGTGGGTGGGGACACAGCCCATCTTTCTAATAGGAGATGTGATTGGGGTTGGGAGCCCAGGCCCAATCATGCAACTCTTAAAGAAAGAAGAAAAATAACGTTCAGAGAACGTTTTAAATTGCAGTGGCCATTTTCTGTTGGCCTTGCTGACGTCACTGCCAGGGCCAGTGTTAATGTTTGGGTAGGCCAGGCCGATGTTTGGGTGGGCCTGGCCTACCCGCTAGAACCGGGCCTGCGTTATATCAATCAATCAATCAATCAGCACATTTATGAAGCGCACTACATACCCGCTAGGGTTTCAAGGCGCTGGGGGGGGGGGGGTTGCTGCTACTGGTCGAAGAGCCAGGTCTTGAGGAGTCTTCTGAAGGTGAGTAGGTCTTGGGTCTGCCGTATGTTGGTGGGGAGAGTGTTCCAGGTCTTGCCGGCGAAGTAGGAGAAGGATCTGCCGCCGGCTGTCTTTCGATGGATGCGGGGGACGACGGCGAGGGCGAGGCCTGCGGAGCGGAACTGTCGGGTGGGGGTGTAGAAGCTGAGTCTGTTGTTCAGGTAGACAGGTACGGTGTTGTGGAGTGCTTTGTGCGCGTGGGTGAGGAGATTGAATGTGATCCTCTTGTCTACGGGGAGCCAGTGAAGGTCTCTCAAGTGGGGTGAGATTTGGCTGCGGCGGGGTACGTTGAGGATCAGTCGGGCGGAGGCGTTTTGGATGCGTTGGAGGCGTCGCAGGTGTTTGGCCGGGATGCCTGTGTAGAGTGCGTTGCCGTAGTCTAGCCTGCTGCTGACGAGGGCCTGTGTCACTGTTTTTCTTGTTTCTGTCGGGATCCACTTGTAGATCCTGCGGAGCATGCGGAGGGTGTTGTAGCAGGAGGAGGACACTGCGTTGACCTGTTTTGACATGGAGAGAGAGGAGTCGAGGACGAAGCCCAGATTGCGTGCGTGGTCGGTCGGTGTCGTTGGGGTACCTAGAGATGTTGGCCACCATAAGTCGTCCCAGGCGGAGGGGTTGGGTCCGAGGATGAGGACCTCCGTCTTGTCCGAGTTCAGTTTCAGACAGCTGCTTCTCATCCATTCGGTGACGGCCTTCCTTCCCTTGTGGAGGTTGGTTTTGGCGGTGCGCGGGTCCTTGGTGAGGGAAAGTATGAGCTGGGTGTCGTCGGCGTAGGAGATGATGTTGAGGTCGTGTTGGCGGGCCACTTGTGCGAGGGGGGCCATGTAGATGTTGAATAATGTTGGGCTGAGGGATGAGCCCTGGGGTACGCCGCAGATGATGTTGGTGGCTTTGGAACGAAAGGGAGGGAGGCGGACTCTCTGGGTTCTGCCGGAGAGGAAGGACGTGGTCCATTGAAGGTCTCTCTCTTGTATTCCGGCTTCGAGGAGGCGTGTTCTTAGAGTACGATGGCAGACCGCGTCGAAGGCGGCCGACAGGTACAGGAGGATGAGGGCTGATGTTTCGCCGTTGTCCAGTTGGCGTCTGATGTCGTCTGTGGCGGCGAGGAGAGCGGTCTCGGTGCTGTGATTTCGTCTGAAACCAGACTGGGAGGGATCCAGGATGTCGTTGTCTTCGAGGTGGCGGGTCAGTTGTGTGTTGACGATTTTTTCAATGACCTTCGCCGGGAACGGGAGTAAGGAGATGGGTCGGAAGTTCTTGAGGTCCTGGGGGTCTGCCTTGGGTTTTTTAAGGAGGGCGTTGATTTCAGCATGTTTCCAGCTAGTAACCCAGGAGATCAAAGTCTCCTACAGAAGACATCAGAACCTCAAGGTGTCAGTATAGAACAACAAACGTCACCTGCTATATACTTTTATTTGCGATGTATACAAACAATTTTTAGGAATTGGTTTGAATTTCATCAGTTACGTGAAAAGTAATTTACAGGTCCTCTTTACAGGGGTTTAAAATGTGGATTTCAGTTAAAGAAAAAATAAGAGTTGATATATGTCATGCTTGTAAATAATCTATCTATCTATCTATCTATCTATCTATCTATCTATCTATCTATCTATCTATCTATCTATCTAACCTTTTATTCATCCACTTAAAGAAATGACTTTTGTCTCTAAATTCATTTATCAAAATGATTTTATCCTCAAAGTTTGTATAATCGAATAGATCTCTGATAACATCTGCAATATGACACTGAGACGTTGGGTGTTGGAAGGTACATTCGATTACAATCAAACAGTGGAGTTGTAGTCAAGTCTAAAGTTCCTAGGGGAATTAACGTGGGGGAAAACACGTTTTAGGACCCCACCTTTTTCTCGACCCCCGCTTGACTGTTCACGTCGAAACTTTCTTTAAAGACAGAAACTGAGTGAGTATCATACTAGTTTTGAAAATCTCGCAAGGATTTGCCAACTGGTGGCAAACTTATTTGCAAAACAAAAAACGCTCTTCCTATGAAAACTAGGTCCTAACTGTAAATACCTGCTGGCGACCGTCAGTAGTATATATATATATATATATATATATATATATATATATATATATATATATATATATATATATATATATATGAAGGTCCGTACACAAAATGACACACGCTCTCAGTGACAGCCAAAGTAACACCAACAGCAAAGGTCCAAGGGTGTTTAATCGTCTGCTACATGTTTCGGCTTCTCACAAGCCTTGATCACGCCATATATATATATTCCATCACTTGCAGAGCCCACTTTTGGAAAGAGCCACACGGAGACACAGTATAAGCTCTCGGTCATTTTAATAGCAGCATGCCAGCAGAGAGTTCTTCAAGGCGGTAATCACGCCAGTTGCGCCAAACGCGTTTCAGGAAGTAAATTCCCTTCATCAGTGGCTTCACAGAGGCAAAGGGAAACATTACTCGGCAGGTACTGTCCTTAAATATCTACTCCCGCCCTACTGGGCGTGGCCACCAGGCATTCTGGTAGATGAAGTACGCACCGCTTCAAACCTCAGTGGGTGTATCCCCAGTCTCATTGTCACAGTAATCAGGCACGCATCCTTGAGAGTCTCTGCCCCGCTTTGTTGCAGCCATCGTAAGCTTAAACAGACTCCTTCCTGCAAAAGGGGCCAGTTTTCCTCCGTCCCGACAAAAACGACACTCGATAGTGCCGTCGCGGACCTGCTCAAAGAGGCAATGGGCTCCTTCCACGACCTGGGACAGGCCGTTAAAAATTCCATCACTTGCAGAGCCCACTTTTGGAAAGAGCCACACGGAGACACAGTATAAGCTCTCGGTCATTTTAATAGCAGCATGCCAGCAGAGAGTTCTTCAAGGCGGTAATCATGCCAGTTGCGCCAAACGCGTTTCAGGAAGTAAATGGTCGTGGAAGGAGCCCATTGCCTCTTTGAGCAGGTCCGCGACGGCACTATCGAGTGTCGTTTTTGTCGGGACTGGCGTGATTACCGCCTTGAAGAACTCTCTGCTGGCATGCAGCTATTAAAATGACCGAGAGCTTATACTGTGTCTCCGTGTGGCTCTTTCCAAAAGTGGGCTGTGCAAGTGATGGATATATATATATATATATATATATATATATATATATATATATATATATATATATATATATATATATATATATATATATATATATATATATATATATATATATATATATATATATATATACATATATATATATATATATATATTGCCCACAGTACCTCCTCACTCAAGAAGAATTCTCACGGACACCTCGCATGGGTTTGCAGGTAATTTATTCGCACATCAGACTGCACAGCAACGCGTTACGACTTTCGTCTTGGGTCACGTGACCAAGACGAAAGTCGAAATGCGTTGCTGTGCAGTCTGATGTGCGAATAAATTACCTGCAAACCCATGCGAGGTGTCCGTGAGAATTCTTCTTGAGTGAGGAGGTACTGTGGGCAATATTGTACGGGGCTGCCGGTGCCCTGATCACGGACCGCCCTGTGAGACGGCCTCTTTCATTACCGGAGTCGTTGCTGTATATATATATATATATATATATATATATATATATATATATATATATATATATAGCAACGATTGAAAATATATATCAAAAGCAGTCCTGTCCGCTATTCACGCGAACTTAGCAGGCGCTGACCTCTCTCCCCAAGTGTCAATTCCAAGATTTTCAGTAAATCGCCATCACACCAAAATCATGTCAGCAGTGGTATTTATTTTGCAAATCGTGAAGCAAGTGCTCTCCTCGACGCGTTTCGCTCCTCAAGAGGAGCTTGGTCACACTTGCGCATATTGACTAAATATAAAAACATATAAATAAATAAATATATATGTTAAAAAATAAATATCCAATAATATGCTGTTAAACTCTATGAAATCTGATAACTTAAACCAATAATGCAATACTCATATTAATAAATATAGTGATAGTCAGGAACAGTTAAAAACAATGTAAAATTTAGTTTCCCATAGGCTATCCACATTATTTAAAATTCATATGAGTTGTATTGGATGGCACACCAAATGCAAACTTGTCTTGTTTTGTATGTTGAATAGAACAAACAGAATACAGCCCAACTGAGATAAAGTGCAAACCAAGTGCTAAAAAGTGAAAACATACAAAATGTTCAGACTTGTTAAAAAAGAGACCACATAGGTCTAAAGGAAAAGGCAGCAGCAGATGTGTACAGTTTCTTGATAAAAAACTAATTACAGATAGGTAAAACAATCCTCACTGGCATTTAATCCATTTAGTGCTTTACAATCAAGGAGTATGATATGTCTAGTCTCTAGCTTGCGCAGTAGCGCCTCACGGTCACCAACTCTCCTCAACGGAGGGACTGTATCTATCACAAAGTATTTTAGGTCTGCAGGGTTCTTATTGTGTACTTCCTCAAAGTACCTCGCGCCTGGGTACGCAGTGTCGCTGTTGGTAATGGCACGTATGTGCTGTAGTATCCTCTTGTGCACCTGCAGCTTAGTGCTTCCCACATAGCGCAGGCCACAAGGACACTCCAGCACATACACCGCGGACTCTGTCTTGCATGTCAATTTTCTTTGGATACAGACAGATTTATCATTAAAGGGAGTTTTGTATTCTGTTTTGCTCACCCCATTTCTGCAGTCTTTACAAACTGAGCATTTGATAAACCCCTTGCTGCTATTGAGCCAGGAGCTGGTAGGCCTGACTTCTGGACTGCTAGATACCAAGTAACTACTCATTGATCTCGCCTTTTTGTATGTGATACTGGGAGAACGTGTTAGTTGACTACCCAATAAGGGATCACTTGCAATAAGCGCCCAATTCCTTTTTCACAATTTTGTGAATGGTTTGATGTTGGCAGCTATAGGTGAAGATCAGCCTGGTCTCAGTTTGTTCTTTATGAATCACGTTTTTGTTGCCTGCCATTAGCTGTGGCCTGCCTGATTCATTGGCTTTACATATAGCCTTATCCAAAAGTTCAAGTTGATAACCTCGCCTCAAAAATCTGTCCCTGCATTCATTCTGTGCCTCTCTACAGTACTGATCTATACTGCAAATTCTTCTAATACGGAGCATTTCTCCATAAGGTATGCTTCTTATTAGATGTACAGGTGGTGACTTGATGCATGTAGCACGGCATTGCCGGTTGTAGGCTTCCTGTACAACCTAGTTTCCAATTTGCCATGATGGATAAAGATCTCAACATCAAGAAAACATATCGATCTCTCACTGATTTGACCTGTGAAGCCCAGGTTCAGATTATTGTTATTCAACTCACCTATGAATTGTAAGGCTTCACTTTCAGAGCCGTTCCAAATAATCAAAAGATCGTCAATATATCTCATCCATTTAACAACCTTGGCAAACATGATTTCCGGATTGCTGGGTATGAGGACCTGTTCCTCCCAGTACCCAATATGGAGACAGGCGTAACTGGGGGAGAAACAGGCCCCCATAGCCACACCCCTCACCTGTTGGAACACCCGGTTAGAAAATAGAAAGAAATTGTTTTCCAAGTAAAGGTTAATCATTGACAGTAGCATTTTGTTATGTTCATAAAAACAAGTAGGTCTCATATTCAGAAAGTGTTGAACAACTTTCAGTCCATCCCTGTGTTGGATACTAGTGTACAGGGAGGATGCATCTAAGGAGATTAGTAAGTATCCAGGTTGCCATGTAACTCCCTCTGGTTTCTTTAATAAGTCACCTGTATCAAGGACAAAAGATGGGAGTTTTTTAACGTGGCACCCATCACGTAAGGAGTTGGGCAAGTTTGTGTGGCAATATACACACACACACACACTAAAAAACCAAAGGTTACAGGGACGTTATAGTGTGGTTTACATTTTATACACATAAAACCATACAAATTAAGCAATGATAGTTAGAATTATCTCAAGTAACTATGTCTTGTGCCCTAAGGTAACTATAACTTGCGCCCCTGCCATGCACAGCTTTCTTATCAATAATTTTACAGCAAATGTTGCAGTGATATTATCAATGATGTTGTAGAAGATGTCATGAATTATGTAATATTTAGGGACTCAGCAGGGCTTGGTGAGGGCCAAGTTATAGTTACCTGAAATGCAAATCAGTCATATGGTAACAGAGTTCAAAATTAAAGTAAAGATCGGCCTGACAGTTCTAAAGTTGTATGGCGGGCACCAAAATGTGTCACTTTTAAAGTCAACATTGGACTTTCCAATGCAGATTTTAGCTATGTATAATTCAGAAATTGCTGGCCAAAAGTTCACCAAATTTAAAATCCGTCATTCTGTTTTTTTGTGGTTTGGTGAATATTCATCTAGCCCCTCCGGAGATAAATGTATTGATCTAGCCATGCTGTAGACCAAAAATGTCATTCTAATGAACTGGAAAATCACAAAAGACTTCCAGTTTTACTTGCTGGGTCAAGTATCTGTTAAAAGGGTGGAAACTGAAAATACCATAGTAGATACAAGAAGCAAAAGGTGCAGTGTTAGGAATGGCATTCAAACCTGGGACAAATGTATGCTAAAGTTAAATGAGAGGATGTCATATGACTGACCACCATAGAGATAGGTGGAGATTGGCAGCAGACTAACACAAATTACATTGTCAAGAATTGGATTCCTGAAAAGTGCTTACAGATCGGTATAGAAATGTAATGTAAACTAGAACTAGAGACCCTGCCCCCCAATTTGCCGTAATGTAATAATCCCAGGGCTCGAGTCAGGGTACCACGCGGGTGGATGGCGTCCCCCAACTTATTCTACCGGGAGCTCGATAACTCGAGCAAATGGAGACACACATTCACTCTTTGGCCTCTCTGGGGCGAGATCGGAGCTCATTCAGAACGCTGCTCACGCGCTGGCTTCTCTGATGCAATGGCATCTAAGGGGTGAGCGAGGGAGGCAATGAGTCTTATGGTGCAAGCCACCTTTCGTGACGTCACTTCCTGTTGTGACCTCAGCATACCCACACTTGTTTTTAGGGCTCCGCCTACGTCACCACGAAGTGGGGCGGAGCTCCGAGCTCCTATTGTTAAAGAAAAAAAAAAAGTTTCTTTAGGGCTCGGGCCAGAAACATTCCTTAGTGCGCAAGCTTTTTTTATGGCATCTGCATAGTGATTCGTCTTCGTCTTCGCTTTGCTGTCTTTTTAGTAGCCTTGACGCGATAGGCTATATGTAATTTTCGTCCGCCATTGTTGGCATTTTCTGTGTGGTTACGCGCACGGCAGTCCATTAATTTTAATTAGGAGCTGTCAGGGTGCTCCTCCAAATGCAATCCAGATGGTGGGAGCGCGTTCACCATTCAGCATTGCATTGCATGTATCAGGCGCGCGTTCGTCTGCAGCGTGTAATGTCTTTTTGTTAGGCGCGCCCAGGCCCGTGCACGGCACACTCACCAACACCCCGACTCTGTTACATTTTAGTAATGTGCATTAACGTTTCACTGTTGAAGCAGAGACACGCTGCTTTACTGCAGGGATACTAGAGTACAGGGTACGGTAACGGAAGCAGCTCTGAATAAAGCCAACTTAATACCCAATGTAATATCGGTCAAGTGGAAGTAGATACTGGTTGGGGGATGTGAAAAAGCTGTTGTGCTGAAATAAGTAATAATAAAAGCGTGCAGCGGGTAAACAGCAAGTTATTTAAAATTCTTTTGATGCTGAAACTTTAGTTTGTTCCGGAGGCGCTCAGTGTGAAGGTTAACCGATGACATGATGGCAATTAGCAAAGCTAATTTCCGAGGTGGCAATGTGTGTATTTCTAAATTAGGTGCTCCAGGCACGGGACGTAGGGAAATTGTTCGTGCTGAAGTTTGCAAAAGGCAGAGGGCGAGTCACTGAAACCCATAGGAAAACGTCATCGACTGCCCATTCACGGCAATGATTGTTGCGTGAAGGCAACGTGGACGATAGGTATGTGTGACATTTTCATAATTTTTGAGTAATTTTGAGTGACATTTCAATGACCATGAGTGACACTTTCTCACCAGCAAAATAAATCAATGAAGAAGAGGGAAACATAAAAATACCATAATTTAACCCACTTCAACAATGAGAAAAAGATGATTTTAAAGCTGCTTCAAAGCACCAGATATTGAAGGACAATAATCTAGTGCCCCTTGCAATCAGGTCGTACTGTTAAACTGGGCTGGACGCCCCGTGCTGGAGAGATCGTTGTTGTACTCGGCGCACAGCAACGCCCATGGCGCTATAGTCCGGCAAATTGCATGTAGCGCTAGTCCACTAGCACGGCACACTCACCCACACCCCGACTCTGTTACATTTTAGTAATGTGCATTAACGTTTCACTGTTGAAGCAGAGACACGCTGCTTTACTGCAGGGATACTAGAGTACAGGGTACGGTAACGGAAGCAGCTCTGAATAAAGCCAACTTAATACCCAATGTAATATCGGTCAAGTGGAACTAGATACTGGTTGGGGGATGTGAAAAAGCTGTTGTGCTGAAATAAGTAATAATAAAAGCGTGCAGCGGGTAAACAGCAAGCTATTTAAAATCCTTTTGATGCTGAAACTTTTGTTTGTTCCGGAGGCGCTCAGTGGGAAGGTTAACCGATGACATGATGGCAATTAGCAAAGCTAATTTCCGAGGTGGCAATGTGTGTATTTCTAAATTAGGTGCTCCAGGCACGGGACGTAGGGAGATTGTTCGTGCTGAAGTTTGCAAAAGGCAGAGGGCGAGTCACTGAAACCCATAGGAAAACGTCATCGACTGCCCATTCACGGCAATGATTGTTGCGTGAAGGCAACGTGGAGGATAATGTTAATAACGTTTTGCAGGGATTGACAGTTCAAACTTCTTGAAACCCTTTCTCCCCTGTCCCACGGTGTGAACCCCGACGTTCCACCCAATAGTAGTCACTTACTGCGGCCCCGGCAAAGAGTGTAAAGGTAACGTGGGTCTTGTCAGTCAAGCCTGACTAACTACACTGTCGTCCAGCGGCCACGGTGGTGAGCAGCACAGGGTAACTGTGGTAACGGGGTAATGGCCCCACTGGCACACATGTCATGGCCCCGCCCCAGGTGTTTAATCGGTAGAGTCAGTGAGTTTGGTCGACAGCCTGGCGTGCAGAACCGCGGTCGGGCCGGGAATTAATTAATTAATGGAGCTAGGCTGGCGGGCGGCTGAGGCAGCAAAGGTAACATTGTAGCAGTGCCGCCAACACCCGCCAGCACTCTCAGTGACTCACTTGGCCTGAGCTGGGGAGAACGAGAATTTAACTATTTATGAGCCACACTGCCAGAGCTGCTTGAGGCAAGTCTGGTACAGCAGAGGCAGCATGCTAGCACCAGTGCGGTAGCCTGGCTGTTTCAGTGGCATTTAAAATGCGTGACAAAGCATTTCAGTGCGATGATGCAGAACACCGCACCGAAATGCGTAAGTGTCACACGTGATGTGTGATACTTGGCAGGACTGTGCGATGCCAAGTCAATGGCAGATTGTGCGCTACACAAATGGCAAATCAAAAAATACATAAGAGCAGAGCGCGAGGGCACCAGCTTTTCATGCAAGGTGTCGGGTGGAGGCGGAGTTTTCACTGTACTTATCATCTGCACAGCTGTATCACTCACTGTAATGCGTTTATAGCGTTTTCTATGTAAAGTGCCCATCCGCGATATAGGAAGCTGTCCCTATAGGCTTCGACTAGTAATTTTGTTTAAGATTGTAAATTGATGTTTTTGTTTCGTTTTCTGTCTTCTCCTGCGTAAAACACTCAAAAGTCACCCTTTGCTCCACGTAGCGCTGCGCTGAAGAGGGTAGCACAGTATAACGCGTGCCAGGCGCTGCGATGCCAAGTCAAAGGCAGATTGTGCGCTACACAAATGGCAATGCAAAAAATACATAAGAGCAGAGCGCGAGGGCACCAGCTTTTCATGCAAGGTGTCGGGTGGAGGCGGAGTATACTGTACTTATCATCTGCACAGCTGTATCACTCACTGTAATGCGTTTATAGTGCAGAGTGACAGTGAGTGTAGAGTGACAGTGAGTGCAGAGTGACAGTGAGTGCAGAGTGACAGTGAGTGCAGAGTGACAGTGAGTGACAGTAAGTGTAGAGTGAGTGCAGAGTGACAGTGATTGCAGAGTGACAGTGAGTGCAGAGTGACAGTGAGTGCAGAGTGACAGTGAGTGCAGTGTGACAGTGAGTGCAGTGTGACAGTGAGTGCAAAGTGACAGTGAGTGCAGAGTGACAGTGAGTGCAGAATGACTGCAGAGTGACAGTGAGTGCAGAGTGACAGTGTGTGCAGAGTGACAGTGAGTGCAGAGTGACAGTGAGTGCAGAGTGACAGTGTGTGCAGAGTGACAGTGAGTGCAGAGTGACAGTGAGTGCAGAGTGACAGTGAGTGCAGCGTGACAGTGTGTGCAGAGTGACAGTGAGTGCGGAGTGACAGTGTGTGCAGAGTAACAGTGAGTGCAGAGTGACAGTGAGTGCAGAGTGACAGTGAGTGCAGAGTGACAGTGAGTGCAGAGTGACAGTGAGTGTAGAGTGACAGTGAGTGACAGTGAGTGACAGTGAGTCACACACCACCAGCCATCAGTGCACGCATCAATTGTTAACGCATCCACAATTAACTATTGTAGCAATCGCAGTATGGTACACTTTACTTTTAAACATATTCATCTAAAGCACAGCATGCCACCATTGGTAAAATTACAATCCAACCCACATAATTCCACTACACACCACATGCACACACTCCATAACACATGGCGAAAAGACATTGCCATTTACAATGCAATTAGCTCAAACTCAAATAAATCCGAGCCCGATTGCATTTCTAATGCTTGTTTAGGACTTGTGCCCTGAATAATATGCATTCGTCCTTTTTTCTAATTGGCCGAACACAATAGAGAGGCATAGGAAACTAGTATTATTGGTTATCCCACCACAAGCCCTTCTAAGAAAATTGGACATGCTTGTAACCCTAAACTTTTGGACTACAATAGATAGAGATGTGTACAGTGCACATCTCCAAATTATTGTTTCTATTGTTCAGAGATCGCATCCTTGGAAACAGAGCCAATCTATGTTAAGTACAATGCAATTGTTAAAATGTTAGTATTTAAGTTGTCAGTAGTTGACATTCATAGTGTGCAAACTATGTACTATAAATAAACTAAAAAGGAAATTAAAAAAACTCTCTATCACCAGCGCTTAGTGCAATTCGTTTTCAGCACTTAGTGGCTGAGTATTATTAGTAGCTCAGTGCTAAATTATATTTAACATTAATAGTGGCTCTGTATCAATAATGCCCTAGTTGTATCAGTTGCTCAGTATTGCTAGTGGCTTAGTCTACTCACTGTTAACGGCTCTGTATAATCAGCAGCTTGGTATGATCAAGTGCATAGCATTGTTTTTGTTTTAAAAAATATATATTTAGTAAAATTTTTCAAATGTGCTCACATTACGTTATGATACGCATAAGTACGCAACAGTGGTACGGGTATTCAACTAGCAGGCATGCTGCCTACATATGGCAGGAACTGGGGGAGATAAACTGAGGACCGTGTGCGGGGAGGGGGGGGGAACATGGTCAGGGAATGAGGATCGTGGAGGATGTTCAGGTCGCATCAGCTACAATCTGTCAGTGGAGTTTCGCATTGTTCATAGAGGCTATCTGATAGAGAGCGTCATCAGGCACAGCAGGAAGAGCAGCGTGCAACGGTGTGCCCATACTACTTCAGACGGCTCGGGGGGTTGGGGATTGCAGCGTATGTACTCTAGTGTAATGTTTGCGCCGCCGGGACTGCAGGATCACATTGAGAGGCGTTGGGAGTCGTGCGCGTGTGTGTTTGTTTAAACTGGTGGGGCAACATGGCCCATTCCAATGATATGGGGTGTTTTCGCAGTCCCTTTGCTTTCTCCTCCCTCAGGGTTTCCTCCTCCGCTTTCGCCCATTTCTGCACCGCTCCTACCCATGCCTCTAACGGGGGTCCCGACGCTGCTCGCCAGTGCATGGCGATGTTTCTTTTGGCTAGGAGCAGGGACAGAGCCGTGAAGCGGACCTGTACTTTGTGTGTTTTCGGCCTTCGGAATATTCCGAGAGCAACCGCTTCCCATGTGTGTAGCTCAGTGAGTCCTGTGAGTGTTCGGACAGTGTCGAGAATGGTAGACTAGTATTGTCGTAAACGGGGCAGCTCCAGAACATGTGTTGGAAATGCGCGTCTGGCGAATGACATCTGGGGCAGAGGAACTCTGTATCTGGGTAGAACCGCTGGAGGCGCGCTGGTGTCTGATACGCCCTGTGCAAGATGTAGAACTGTATGTTTTTGAACCGCGCGTTTTTGGACACCTTCTTGGGGAATTCTAACGCTCTAACCCATTCCCTGTCATGTAACTGTCGCCCAAACTCGTCTTCCCAGGTGGCTCGCAGATTATGTAGTGGCCTGTTTGCAAGTTCTCGTATGGACTTACACAGCCAAGTAACCAGGTGCCGGCCGATGACCATGTATAGAATGGTGTGGACGACCGGGTGTGTTGCCGGCTCGCCGACTGTAAGATCACACTGTAGGCGAAAGCTGTCTATGAGCTGTCGGTGCGTTAAAAACGGTCCCGGGGGGAGGTCGTAGTCCTCCATAAGTTGTTCGTAGGGGCGAAGTTGTCCTTCCGCGAATAACCCCTCTGCCATAGTTATCTCGCATTCTGTCCATGCGCGGATCGTGGTGTGTGTGAAATAAGTTTCCCGCTTCGGCCAGCCGACCAGCGGCAGCCGAGGGGAGTAACACGGGAAGTGCTTAGCATTGTTAGTTAATTTGTGTTGTTAATGTATTGCTTTCAGTGGCTGATTACTGTCAGTCTCTCAATATCACAAGGGCCCAGTATCAATAGCAGCTCAGTATCATACCTTGATCAGTGTTGTCAGTGGCGTAGTGTCATCAATAGCTTAATGTAATTTTTGTTTTTAAAATGTTTGACTTTTCTAGGGGCGATGGGTGTACCCAGGCCTGAGTCCTGTGCTCGCTGTGCCATTGAACTGGAGTTCCATCTCACTGACTAGGCCCAAACAGGCCGAAACTAGTCATGGGATGCTTGTTGTCTCATCCGGAGATGACCTGGCATGGTAGTTCGGGCTGGACTGTTCTTATTCGAGGAGCACAAACTCTCATTTTAAAATGACTTGTCTTTGTCTAGACTGTCATAATGGGCAACCAATGATAGACTGGAATATGACCCCTAGTAATTACCGGCGACTGAGATACTTTCAAATATTCCACCCATCACTTTTTTGTTTTTCTAAGTGATTCACCCTAAGTATAACGGGTATGCTCAGTCGTGGGTCCTTTGCTCACAGTGCTGTTGCATTCAAGCTGCACCTTAGTGATGAGGCCCAGATAGCTTACAATTGTTTTGGTGTTGCTTGTGTCCCTCTCTAGGTGGAACATGACCTGGTAGTTTGGGCTGAAGTGTTTCTATTGGAGCAGGGCCAAGTCTGATTTGTACATGGCTGGGGTTTGTCTAGATCATAGTGGGCAAATGTAGTTCTGTATAATCATAGGCTCCATGTAGTGCCCATCTGTGACCCACTGTCATCAGCCACTCAGTACCATCAATGGCTCTGAATCATTTGACTTATGTGAGATTCAGTATTATTCTTTAGCATCAATGTCTGTATAATGCCCATCAGGGTCTTTGCCTCATCTGTGACGGATCTGTGACTCAGCATTATCCCTTTCTCAGTATGCCCAGTGGATTAGCATAGGCCCTACCAGTGACTCAGTATGATGCTTTGATTCCATTCTCCAGGAGACATAAGACTGGCTGCAAAGAAGGAACGCTGCTGACAAATATGCACCTTTAACCACTACTGGCGAGAAGATGGACCAAGGGTTTAGACAGAATATGAGGGAGGCATTAGGACGTTCATTACAATTGTATTTTATTTTCTGGAGCAGGAATACTGGTGGCCGGCTCACTGGCAAAGGAACAGCGATGGCCTTTATATCTCCTTGCACACTGTAAAACTGATGGTGTTCCTCTTGCATAATATGTCAATTGAGATTTCTTTTGTGGTTCACAATATATCACATATACTTTATTTGCTGTACTTCGGTTGGATCTAAAGAGCACACAGTCTTCTGTTGGACACAGAATGTTGCACCTGCACAGAATTAATTTTTCTAGGGAGGGTGAGTGCTGTAAAATTCAAGTTATTTAAAAAAAAAAGTTTCATGAGGGGTTCCCCTCAAATCCCCTTGCATGGATTGGCGTGCTTGCTGTCAATAAATGATCACAACTCATATAACAATTCAAATTATGGCAGTATGTGAGGGGTTTGTTTGAGGTGAAATAAATGCCCCTGTCACTCTGGGACTATAATCTGGCTATATTTAATTCTTTAACAGGCACTGAACACATTTCCCCAATTCACTGTGGAATTAACCTTGATTTGTGTACCTTTCTCTACAGCAATGTCGCTGAAAGGGCAGGAGGACTATGTGTACGTCTTCAACAATCCTTCTCACCCAGCGGATTTTCTTGAGGCCTTTCGAAAATTTTATATTGATGGATTGTTTACTGATATCACTTTGCAATGTTCATCAGGGCGAATCTTTCACTGCCACAAAGCGGCCTTGGCTGCATGCAGCACTTACTTCAAGGTGATGTTTACAGCTGACATGAAGGAAAAATCCAAAAATCAAATCAAACTGTCTGGGATTGACCACAATATACTCGAGGCCCTTATAAATTACACATACACGACACAGATACGAATAACAGAAAGAAATGTCCAAAGTCTTCTTCAAGCTGCTGATCTTCTACAGTTTGTTTCAGTAAAGGATGCTTGCGAGCAGTTTCTGGTACGACATCTCGACGTGGACAACTGTATTGGAATGCACTCATTTGCAGAATTTCATGTCTGTTCGGATCTGGAGAAGGAATCTCGAAGAATAATCTTTTCAAGATTTGAAGAGGTCTGGAGACAGGACGAGTTTCTGGAAATAAACAGTAGAAAACTTAAGTACATGCTGTCTGGCGAGAACCTCAATGTTTGGAAAGAAGAGACGCTGTTGGAAGCAGTCATCAAGTGGATTGCCCACGATGTGGGGAAGAGAATTGAATACATTCATGATCTGCTCAGATGCGTCAAAGTCGATTTAGATGAAAACTATTTGAGGGCTTCTTTGGAACTACGGAAAGTCTACCTCCTCAGTGAAAACAAGATCCGGGCCCTGATATACTGTGCTTTGAGACCACAAACAAAAGAGGTATGCAAAAGATCCACAGCCAACATGTACGTTATTGGAGGCTACTACTGGCATCCACTGTCTGAGGTCCACGTATGGGACCCTCTGACCAACACCTGGTTCCAGGGGAGGGATATGCCAGATCACACAAGGGAAAGCTATAGTGCCACTAGCCTAGGACCAAATATTTATGTCACAGGGGGTTATCGGACAGACAATATAGAAGCCTTGAACACCATGTGGATTTATAACACAGAGGCCGATGAATGGACAGAAGGACTTCCCATGCTCAATGCAAGGTATTATCATTGCTCAGTTACCTTATGTGGATGCGTCTATGCTCTTGGAGGTTACAGAAAAGGTGCTCCAGCAAACGAGGCCGAGTTTTATGACCCACTCATAAGAAAATGGGTGCCTATTGCAAGCATGATTAAGGGTATGTATCACTGCTATTATTATTTTCTCTTGAACAGCTTTCCTAATTGTTTTCATTATACTGTTTGTAAGAACATACTGAATAATTTGACATTCTCAGGTGAGTTTCAGATCTTATTCATTTGTTGTTCATCAGCAATAAGTTAGTTGCACCTAATCGGGTGGTACGTCAGCCAAATTCAGGGAGCAAGTGTATTGCCTTGGATGGTCACCTGCACCTTTTGATTCTGTATCTCTCAGCTTCCCCCCCCCCCCCGACTGCCATTGATGGAGTGGTCATTTGGGCATTCTGACTTGGCACAGCTTTTAGGGATGCATGGGTCATTACGAAAACACTGCACCAAAATATCTGAAGAATTGAGCACCACTTGTACAATTTTTTTAAACATTTACTTTGCAGGGGCACCTTTCCTAGCAAATCTAATGGAAATTGTGAGGCTTACCCAATATGCTCATTTAAACGGTGCAATGCGGGCTGGTTTTAACATTTTTGCCAAGACTGTTTTAGACCCCCAGCCAGTGCTGCCAACTGTCCGTTTACACCCAGGAATTCAGATGCCGACCTAAAACTGTCGGGGGAGGGGGGTGGTGACAGGGGGGGTGGGGGGGAGAGAAGATGTCTGTCTCTGCAACTTCAGGCCATCTGCCCTTCCTTTTAAGTGAGATCTTCGAGATCTTCCTGACTCCACTTGTTTAATTCACAAGTCTATAAGCAATGTTGGCTGCTAGTGACTGAGCCCATGGAAGAGGTCCATCAGACTATACACACTATATATATATATTCCTTACTAACGCCTCGTGTGCTAGCAGGCTGTTTTTTTCTTCCTTTATTTGTTAATTTTACTATTCTAGTTCCAGTCCACAAGAAATTTTCTTCTATTGGTTTCATTGGACATTATATGTCCTTGGAATGGCAGCCACGAGCCATGTCCTTTGATCAATGGGCCCAAGCTGTTCTTACTCCCACAACAATTCCAACCAATACAAAGCATTGTTTTTGAGAAAATGTTATGGCGAGATAAAATAAAAGTTAGATAAAAATATCCAATGTACTACATAACAAGAAAGAAAAATGTAATCATCGTGCTTAATTTTTATTTCACACACAATCACAGCAGTTCAATAATTCAAGGCACAGCAATAAGCTCTCTGTTCCGATTCGCATATATTTTTCCAGTCCTGGAATAAGGCATCCTCCAATAAACTCCACCAATAAACATCAAAGAACATATTTCGAACCCATTATTCAGACTTGTACACTTCAGGGAGAAAAGACACACTAGATCTAGACACTTACCTTTCTGATGTGGCATTGGGTTGGTTGTGAAATTACCAGAGGGAATTTTTGAGTGCACCGTTTGAACTAGGCGAAATCAGGGAAGCTATTATGCTAATGCAATCCGGGAAGTCACCTGTGCTGGATGGGCTCCCCATTGAATTTTACGAGGCGTACATTGACCTAATTGCTCCTATTCTCCAGGAGGTATATGAGGGTGCCCTAGAACAGGGTAAACTCCCCCCTTCTATGAGACAAGCACACATCATCTCATTGCTTAAACTTGGCAAACCACTAGCCTCTTGCGACTCATAAAACCCCTGTCCCTTATTAATTGTGATGCCAAAATTCTCGCTAAGGTCCTTGCCAATCGACTGAGTTCACTCATGGAAAAATTGGTCCTCACCGACCAGTCGGGATTCATCCCGGGACATGCGACCACACACAACCTGCGCACACTCTTTACCATACTACATAATGTGTTTCCTGACTTGGCCGTGGCGGCGGTCTTTTTAGATGCCACCAAGGCGTTCGATTTGCTGAATGGGATTATTTAGCAGGAGTTCTACAAAGAATGGTCTTTCCTCCCACATTTTTATCGTGGATCAGCTTGTTATACAATCTCCCATCTGCTAGGGTAATGATCACTGGCCACGTATCCACGGCTTTCTGTCTCAGAAGAGGTACCAGACAGGGACCCCCTCCTCTGCGCGCTGGTGATTGAGCCCCTAGCTGCTAAGATCCGTCAACAACATCAAGACAAGGCACTAAGGTGCAATCTGCATCAAATATTGATATCCCTTTATGCTGATGACATCACCCTATATGTTAGAGACCCCCAATCTAATCTAAACCCACTCCTGCGAGAATTCATTACATTTGGTAAGCTGTCCGGGATACAGATTAATTGGGGTAAATCGGAAATCTTCCCTCTCGCAACTGCAGCCGAGCAGTTCCCCTTGGACTTCCCATTGCAGTGGTGCGGCTCCGATCTAAGATATCTGGGGATACGTATCTCTAGAGATCGTGAAGAATTAATACGGCTAAATGATGCCACCGCCATTGATCGTATTACTGACACGGTGACCAAATGGATCGCACTACCCCTCTGTATGGCGGGCCGTGCCTCATTGAAAAAAATGGTGGTACTCCCGCAACTACTATATTTAGTCCTAAATATTCCATATAACCCCGGCCGACACTATTTTAAAGAACTACGGACGCAGCTGAGCAGACTGGTGTGGGGGAGGGGCAAACAGCCACGCCTACAATGGAATGTACTGGTCAGGCCCTATGCAGTGGGGGTTTCGACATCCCAGATTTTGAGTTGTACCACACTTGCGCACAGGTACACTCTGTTTATTATTGGTTCCACCCCCGGCATATATGCCGCAAGTTGCAGCAGAACATTGGCTGGCTGACCCTGTTCCTCTCGAGGGTATGATATATTCCGTACCACAACCCAGAGACACAACACCCACAACACTCACGGGTGCGGTAGCAGCCTGGCATCGGAGTATTGCGATGCTTGGGGGAACGGTGTTCTATTCATTCCTCCTCCCACTGGTGTATCATCCACTTCTACCATTATTTTAAGAGAAGGGATTCCGTAACTCACTCACATGGCTTAACATTATAACCTGGGGGGACCTCTATTACAATGGGGAGTTTAAAACACAAGAGCAAATATTTCTCGATACGCAACCATCCCCCTTGGGCATCTTCCTTTATTTGAGGCTTAGACACGGGGTCCAACACCTTTCCCCAGATTTCCCTCAGGAAATCCCAACGCTAGATACTTGATACTGCAAGCTGATTCACCGTGACATGTAGTCTCTAGACTCTACCATACTATCCAAGTACAGCGAGACAATACCCCTTACACCTCTCGCACACACTGGATTACGGAACTGGGATTAGAAATCACAGATGAACAGTGGGAGTACTGTTGCCTGCAGACAAAGCGAATTTCGGCTAGTAGTAGACTTCGTATTATCCACTTCAAATTCATAAACCGACTTTACTATACCCCGGTCAAAATGTATAAATATAAACTAAAAGACTCAGACAGGTGTGACAGATGCAGAGCCGCTGGAGCGGACTTTCTGCATTTGGCCTGGGAATGTCCGGGGTGTATGACTACTGGAGACAGGTCTTTGAGGCCCTGACACAGATGACGGGCCCTTCATTGGAACCTGATCCCCTGACGGCATTACTAGGATACACTGCACTAGTGGCGAGACCCCACTGATGTTTCAATTGCCTTATAAATGGCTAAACAACGTATTGCTTGTAGATGGGGAAGGGGCAGAGCACCCAAATTTAAGGATTGGATCTCTGATCTAACCTATTGTCAGGAAAAATTATGTACATATGCTGAGCTGCTACCGGCAACTTCCAGCCCCAGAGAGATTTGGGAGCCCCTGAGGGCTTACCTGGCTGCTCGGATTTCAGACTCCACTGAAGACATTAACATGGGAACAGTGACATAGACACCAGGTCATGATAACTGATTGTAATATCTTACCACTGTGGGGGACAACTGGGAGAGCATCATGTAGGCCAAGAACAGTTGAGTGGCTACAGGAGAGTAGAGGAAATCCCTGCAAAGTATGGATTAATACTATTTGTGTGTGCATTGAATCCTCCCTAATTGTATGCCCTAGAATTGTACACGTGATGCATTGTACAGACAATGAGCGGTCACCACCGAAGAAGCCCGACAGGAAGTCACGATGAGAACGATCTTTATATTTGTGATTCAATAACATGTATTGATTGCTGGTTGATGCTATACAATGAATGTCTGTCTATGCTTAACCTGTGCGAAATAGCAATGTATTGTTTGGAAAACCCAATAAATAAAAAGTAAAAAAAAAAATAAACATCAAAGAAATACGTATCTCTTGCCCTCAACTTACATATATCATTCATGCATCTACGTGCAAAGCTCTTCTTTAAGTATGTGAACACATAACATAGCACATTTTAATAAGGAAAACAATCTTCAGTACTATTGTCGTGTATTTCTATAGGTTCTGAATCGATCCCCCTATTCCTGACCCTATTCTGGTTAAACTACCTAGCTAGTCAACTAACAGTCAGCCCATGAGGCAAGAAATCCCCCATGATGCAGATACCGTTATCTGACGCAGTCACACTACGGCACAGGAACGTGTTATCTGATTAGGTCATAACGCTTGAGATCTAATTAGACAAGCGACATTCCTCCAGCCCCTGATAAGGCATACGACGTTCTCATAACAAATCAAACCTATGACAACCTGGATAATCCGTGCGGCCATTGTTTTGATTTCACAGAGAACTTTAGTAAAGAATGTGCTAACGAGCAAGTCGTATGACATCTTTATTGACGTACCTATGTCCATCCTTACGTCAATCCCGGCACCTTTAAGGTATAAATATTGCCGACCTTGCCCTATGCAAACACACGCGTGGTGACAAGACGGAGCAGCCATACTTGCCGAAGCCGAGAGCAGAAGCAGACCCCGCAGGCAGCAGCCCCGCCTTCCTGACGCGCTGAGAGACGCGCTGCTATCTCAAGCCGAGAGACCCAGCACCGGCGCTTCTGGGCAGCCCTCGCAGGCAGCCTGGAATATCGAGAGCAGAGAAAGAGATACCATTCCTCATTCATCCTAAATTCCAGGTACAGAACTGAATAACCCCTCCTAGAGAATTCTTTAGTTATTCACTTGGCAAAAACAAACTTAACTTAAACTGTAACTTTCTATTCCCGCCCACGTATTAGACTTAGGTCAGGTACACAGGGTAGGCGTATTTAGAAACACCAGTTGAGTACGTTTAGTCAAATGTATATGTGTATGTAAATATATTTTAATCATTTTAAACATCATATGGCTCAGAAACCATATCAATGTTTTTACAGTATTATTTTGTACTATTGCTTTTAACGTATGCACTTTACTTAACTATAAGTATTGCAATAATATCGATCCATTTCTCTTGTACGAGAAAAGAGACTGATCAATAAATAACATCTTTTATTGAACACGCCCGTCTCTTCCTTTTTCTCTACATTCTGATGAGACTAAGAATGCACGTACTGACTGAGTAAAATAATTGCCTTGTGCTCACACGACTCTGGAGATTGACTCTTGATTAGGGGAGAGCAAAGTTGTCATGTTCTATGGTTGTCAGAAACTAAATCCCTTCTTGTCTAATCAGGGAAGTTAATCCTTCCTTGAACATTCGAGAAAGTTTCTAGCGAACTCTGAGCTTAGCTGGCAAACCCAAAAATTAAGTCTAGTATCGACAGTAGTAGACCTAGTTAACGTCTGGCCTAGGCCTTTACTGCTGTAGGTACTATTCCAATGCGCAGAGCCTATTGGGAAAATAGGAGCTACACTACATGGCGCCCAACGCGTTTGGAAAGGGCGATAAAACTAACGTAAGACATTTAGAGTAACTCAGTCGTGCTTTCTCACTCAGACCCCTTTTCCCAAATACTCCAAAGACGTCTGGAGTGGGTGAAAGGTTATAATATCCTCCAAAACCTCGCAGGAGGGAACTCCTATGTATGGTTCTTGGTCTAGTCAACGTTGAAGGATAAAACAGTTCCAAAATATTGTGCATCTAATATCTGTTTCCATAAAGAAACCTGATCTACAAATAAACATAATACTATCCTGTCAGCAAAATGGACAGCGATGAAGAACGAGAGGTTACTAGATTAGCTACTGAAATAGCAGATGCTGATGCTACCATGCAAGCAGCAGACGCGGATATAATACTCATTCCGGTCGCCAAAAGGAGATCTATAACCTTAAAACTTATAGAAAATGGACTGACACCTAGAGGTGGCACAGTCATATTCGTAATCGAGGCACACGAATATCGGCAGACAGAGGTATACTATACATGGATACATTTTCCAGCAGCTAATACTATAACAAAGTACTTCCACTATTACAAAGTAGAGGAACCTCCTAATGAGTACACTCCTTTCGAGGAGGTGGAAGTACCACTCAAATTCCAAGAGCATTTGCTCTTATTTGATGCCGCCCTAAAACATAATAATCACATTAAAAGGCTCGGTCCTTTAGGAAGACCAGGAGCAACGTGGCCGGTCCTAGCCGGATACACACCATATCCAGACATCGAAAGAATGCCTGCAGCAGAGCTGTTAATACAGCTAAAACAACTACTAAAAATTCACAGACAATTAGTTCAGTATGTAATGCGGACTTCAACAATTCAGCCAGCGATTAAACTTCCACAGCTGACCCCTCACCAGGGGAACACAAATAAAATTACACCACAGAACATCCAATCCTGCCTAGGTAAAGTTCCAGCTAAACGGGAACAAATACCATTCTGGTTGGCACAGAAAATCACCCAAATAGAGGCGGTGTTTCCTGACACCACCCCGCTGGAAAAACACAGAATTCTGACTATATGTCTCCCAATGGGAATCGCACCACACATTGAGGACTGTGACACTTGGGGTACAGTCTTTGCTTCCATCTACACAAAAACGCACGGTGTTCCATCCATTTCGGTAATACCAGATGTGCTAAAACAAATTCAAGATGAATACGGTCCAGAACCTGCTTTAACTCTTGGTATGAAATTACTAAAAGACTTCAAGCAGGTCTCGGCTATATTACTAGCCAATATAAAGGGTGAAGCAGCAAACGTGGCGATCCGCCAGAGGTTAAAAGAGACAGATATAGCAGACCAACCAGCTGAAATTGCCAGAATCATAGAAAAATCCTATGAAGAACTAGGCAGAGATAGTCTAGGTGGAATACCAGTAAAACCGCAACTGACTACAAGTCCAGAAAAAATATTTTTTAATAATAATAATTCACCAAAAAAGAACTGGGATGGAAACAAACAATCCAATCCTAAAGAAAAGAAATTCCAGCCCAGAGGAAGGTCTCCTAGGCGAAGAGAGAAATCTCCAAACCCGAGACAAAGGTCACCCCAGAGTGAACCCTCTGGGAATAGATATAACCTTAGAAATAGGGATAATATTAAAAAACCTGATAGATATCAAGACATTGATACACGTCCCTCTCAATCTTTTCAGACTTCCTCGCAGAAATCGGAAAGAAGAGGACGATCAGAAGAGCACGCCAAGTCCAAAGACAAGGAACCTGCTCAACTGAAAAAGAAATCACAATTTCCAAAAAAGAAGGTAGCCAGTATCAAGGTAGTTAACAATGCCGAGAATACTGAGGACACAACTGAAAAACGGAGAGTGGGCTCAGACAATGCTAGACAGCGCAGCAGAGGTGACAGCGCAGCAGAGGTGAGCATAGCTCGCAAAGTCCTTATGAATCATCTGGAGACAGTGGACACGAATGAATACCTTCAAGTGGAAACTGCAGATACCAGAGTTAGCAAGCCCCACAAAATATACGAGATAACATTACGTATAGAGGGAGATAAGACTAGGAAAATAAGGGGACTATTTTGGGATAACCTATCCAAGGGTTATGACATCCTTCTAGCTGAAAAAGACTGGCCACCAGAGTTTGTCAGGGAGTGCCCTCATGGCGAAGAAGTAATTATGCCTGCCTTCTCGAATCAAATACCGATTCATAAAAAATATACACTTGCTAGAAAGTGGGCAGTGGCCTTAGCACCTGCTTTATATAAAAATCATGTAGGATGGGATGAGGATTCTCCTCCTCACAAAATCCAGTTAAAATCACAACCTACTGCACAAAGGCAGTACCCAATTAAGCAAGAAGCTAAAAAACAAGTAAATGAAATACTAGATCAACTAGAATACCAGGGGGTGATTGAAACTTGCACCTCACAAATGAACAATCCTTTGTTTCCGGTCTCCAAACCAGACAATTCGTACCGTCTAGTTTTGGATTACCGACACCTTAACACATGTTGCAAAACTTTTGCAGTGCAAAACTCACACAGTGCTGCACTAATGAATAACATAGTGCGCAAAAAATACAAAACAACCTTGGACATCTCCAACGGATTCTTTTGTCAAAACATAGCACCAGAGAGCAGATATTTAACTGCATTCTCAGTAAATGGCACTCAAAAACAATTCTGTCGGTTAGCCCAGGGGTACAAGAATAGCCCGGGGGTATTCTCAGCGAGAGTAACAGAATTACTACAACAATATGATGATGAAGCATTATCTTATGTCGATGACATTTACTTAACAGATGATGACTTGGAGACTCACTTGAAAAGAGTGAACACCATAATACTTGGGTTCGCTGCAGAGGGTTACAAATTCAACTTCAAAAAATCCAGAATTGCCCATCTGAAAATCCAGTACGGAGGATATGAATTATCAAGTATTGCCTGGTTGACAGTCTTTTAAGAACTAGAAGAATTGAAAAATCTAAAATATGAAAAGAGGTATCCTCTGCCAATCGACATTCTGCCTCTACGACATTACGCCTGTGTAATCTATACAGACGGACATGCTCAACCCTCCGTTTGGGGAGAACATGCATACAATCCCACATGTGAGATTACAAAAGAAGTGTGGCACGGAGGTAAACTAAGACCTCTATTAACAAAATCACACTCAGTAGAAACTAATTCAGAACTACAAACTGAAATATTAGCTTTGAAAATGGCGCTAGATAATGCGGATCGCGAATTCCCGACACTTATAGTGTCAGATTCATATTTCTGCGTCAAAGCATATAACAAGGATTTGCAGACCTGGATTCAGAACGGTTACAAAGATGACACAGATGCACCAATAAAGCAGAGACTGCTCTGGGAACAAGTAGCTCTTTTGAAAAAAGAACTACCAAAGACTCACGTGACACACTCACTGAGTCACCAGCGTGATGGCGTTCACGTTGTAGGGAATTCATTGGCTGAAACAGCCGCAGCGGCAGCCAGTAAACCGGCTCCCGTAGATCGGAAAAAGCGTACATTAAAATACATTGACGGCGAAACATTGCTGGCGGTGAAAACGTCATCAAAAGGCGACTGCTCAGCGTTACCGATCAACTATCCACTCAATTACACATACATCATAGATGCAAACTCCATTCCTTTTGCTCGAATCCCTGGAGTGGGGGATAGAGTGATTCCAAACATGGACAGGAGAAACTTGTTAATCGCAGACGCACACATGGGCGAGGGTCTCCGACACCATAAATTAAAAGATTCTCTGGAAGAATTACAATCACGGTACTGGTGGCCAGGCATGAGCCTGCACTACACCATGTTTGTAAAAAACTGCCCAAACTGCAACAGAGATCGCAGTGGGGAGAGAAGCAGTTTAATACCTCGTCGTAGCAAGGCGGATAATATTACCAACAAAAAGAATGGCTTGCGATTAACATATACAGGCTAGTTTCCACTTATAATGTAGATCCACAGCACTCGGCTGACGTCCGGACTGTTATACAAGATTTGCGAGTCTAAATGGCATATACGCTAAGAGCATGCTACGTTCGACCATTTCTTTTTCTTTTTCTCAGGCAATCCAGCCTGGGGGGGGAAAGAATGGCCAAATGAGCACAGCCCAGCGGGAATCTTCTCACTTCCTTCCTGAGGGTATGGGATGGTGTAAAGAAAAAACCAAGACAGAAAGCAATCTATAATAGAAAGGATATTAGGTTCGGGAGCTGGGTGGGTCAAACATCTAATAAGTGTCCAACGTAGTCTAAATAACTTGCCAAGAAATTCTCTGAAGGGATTCAGTCCGTACGAATTATTATTCGGAACTAGGATGTTGATCTCTGACCTTGATAGTCAGACTTCAGTGGTAACAGAAAAAAGCTTTGATGTCAAAGACCGTTTGGCTATTTTGCAGGACTTAAACAAAACAAGAAAAGACCTGAGCAACATACAGTTGAAACAACAGCCAACGACCACTGAAGATTCACCACCTGTCCCAGCAAGACCTGTCTGGATTCCAAAAGTCGGGGATCTAGTCAGGGAGAAGATCGCGGTAAAGAAGGAATTTGGGCCTTCTTACAGAAAAGCAGTTCCTGTCTTGTCTGTCAACGGGACAAGATCAGTTGTACTACCGCCACTTGCTGGAAAAAAGGAGAACCGAGTTGTATCCATCGACCTGGTAAAACCACAACATGTGGCCGATAACAAACAGTAGGCCAAGTGGACTCCCAATAAGTAGCAGAACACCAAGGTTTGCTACCAGTACAGAGGTTCTATCAAAAAGGCTCATCACATTCGAAACGCCTACAGAAGAACAACAAGGACTATGCAACAATGCAATAGAACTAAGACCTCTGAAAACCCAAATAAAAACATTTAGCAGAGACACACCAATCTATACTGAAGTACCAAGTGAAAATGCAAGAAACAAAAATCCTGAACCAATTGGAACAATTGATAGAACTGCATCTGGTTACTTCATCAACTTCGATGATTCCTCTGACGGCTTCAGTGAACAAAAGACACAGCCATCACCAAAATCCTTTAAAGACAAAGCAAAGGAACTTTTGAAACAACTAAAAGAAACATATCTGATTTCTCCATGGATTGAATTTTGGGTGGGTTTTGGTGCATTTATCCTCATACTTTGGCTCATCATGGTATTTACCTTGGGACGCTTCATTGAGGGAAAATATGCTAAAATGGACACAGCAAGTCAGAACATCAACTTGGTCCTCAAACCACACACATCTTCACACGTCGAGAAACGAGAACTTTCTTCAGAACTTTCTTCAGCCAACTTCACAGCAATTCCAATACCTGGTGGGGTAGCCTGGGACAACACTGACTATGAAATTTATGGTCCGGTCGAGATCCTGAAATATCCACACCAAATCAAGATCTCCTTGAGTGACTTTGCAAAACCAAACTCATTTGCTGATGATTGGGACTTTGAAAGTATTAACAATATGATGTCTGACTTAGTAATGTCTGCTAAATTTACAAAACATGATTATTTGCAGGGTTCTACAAATTATGACAGCATGTACTGCTATAACCATTATGGTAACCATTTCTTGCATAAATCTGCACAACCTAGAAATGTTTTAAATTTTAATCAATGGGAACATTGTGCTACACCTCCAAAAGGGAGCTCAAGAACCGTGTATGGCAAATATTCATATTTTTCAGGTTTTAACACAAGTAATGCGGAAACATTTTATTTTAAATTGTCAAACAAGACAGGGACCAAAACCATGATAACCAACACAAAATTGATTTATTCTGACTCATTCTTTGAAAAAATTAATACTTTTGGATTCGATTATTGGGACAAAAATGTTGATTTGAAAAGTGTTTGGGGGACGAAAGAATGGCAAGTACAGGGTTTAGAAGCTTTGTTTAGAGCCTGCATGATCCCAGAACAAATGATATTTTTAAATGACACTGTTCAACAAACCACCTGTCTTGGCTTAGCCAAAATCAAAGATTTAAATAACCCGTCTATTCCAAAGCCAACAATGTTTAGCAATAACTCTGATACAGATGAAGAAATAGACATAAACCATATACTTAACCAAAACAGAACACATCCTGATTGGAAACAATGGTTGATCTGGCCCACAGATACAAATAACTGTCAAGATAGATTCCTGAATAAAACACAGGGTTTCAAAATGACCAGGCCAGACCCTAGATATCCCCAAAGACATCACCCAGGGATAATAACAACCTACAGTGTGGGCAAATTATGCCTTCAATGGCTACAAACTTCCACACTGCCTGAAATTAAGCAACACCTAACTTTACTTACTGATGGTGCTGACTAGCGTGATTTCATACTGGGACCACGCAAACAGCGTCAAAAGCGTTTCATAGCAGCCTCTGTATATGCAGCATACAATGAGGCCTGGAAGGTTACTCAAATTGAGACAGCAGAAAGAATACGGGAAATTGACCGTATTAATTTGGAAAAATCACTTTCTGTAGTGGACAATGGGTTAATGACTCTGTCCTCCAGAATTTTTTCATTGGACAGCATTGTGTCTTCAGCAATCGATATATTATCGCAAGACTTACTGTTATTACAACATGGTCAGTCACAATTGCGTTCTATTGTACAGCTTGGCTGGACGTTACAAAATCTGCGTTCAGGCTACGTGCCTTGGCGTTTAATCAACACAACGTCACTATTCCAAATCTTTAACCTTACTGATAGACAAATTGGTATGGCGCAGAAGGGTGCTGATTATACAATCTTGAGCATTGAAAAACTAGAAAGATTACCAATGACAATGTCAGAACGACCTGTCAGTGAATGGATAATCCACGGAATCATAAATATTCCAATCTCAACCTTCAGGTTTCAATACTGCCAAAAATATATACAGGCTGGCATGTACGAGAAATTGGGAAAGGGGTACCTTAAAACAACATGGAACCTGCCCTATTCACATGCATGTATCAGTAATAAAGGACAGAAAGTGTTTCTTAGTGGCAACAATTGTGCTATGTCACTAAGCGGCACGCTTCTGTGTAACGGTATTAGTTTGCACGGAGCCTGTGAAGGGAATTCATACAACCTTTCATGTCACCAACAAGGCGCACCTGCAACTGAAATAGAACCATTCTTTCAAAGACTCTATAATGGGAGTTACATTCTTATTGTAGACCGCAGATGTTGTAGTCTTATGCCCGGGACTCCTTATCTCGTCACTACGACAGCGAAGGTCAAGTGCTGTGGACGTTCTTTGTTCCCCAGCTCCTTTCCAGACAGGGAGGCGAGGGCATGGCCCAGTTTGAAAATTACTTCTATTCGAATAGACACTTTAAGCAGAATGAAAACAGTGCTTCTTCAGACGCCTACAAGGCTCACGTCATCAAAAGAAACGTATGATCTACAAGTCGCAAGGACGACTGCAGAGATACATACATTATTATCAACTAATTCCCCCGTACACTTCGCGGAAATCCTGAGCGAAATCTTAAATATTTCTGATACCACTGGGGTCTCAAAGGTATTTAAGACAGTATTTTCGATGGCATTAACACCATTCAAAGCCATACTGGGTATTTTTCCAGATTTCGTCCATTCGATTTTTGGCGGACTTCCCCTGATCCTGGGACTAATTGCAGGAATCCTATTCCTAGTCCTTATTTTTCGTTATGGCAACCCATGTCACAGATCAAACCCTGACGACAATGGAAGAAACGATCCTAGCCATTGGATACCGGGACCGGATATCAAAAATCCTGGGACTCTCCCGGCTTAGAGACCTAAACATGACTTGGTTTCTATCATTTCGACCAATGTGGCAAAGGTGTGTTTTACCTGTACTAAGGTGTCTGCTATGCGGAGAAGAATGCGTGTTAGACACCTGTCTGACGCTACAATCGGATGTGCCGGTGGATGCAGATACACTGCTGGTTCCTACCAAGGTTCACGCACTGTGCTGCCCTCAAAGGCTGCCAATTCTGATGACGGCATTCCTGGAATCTTCACCACTGCGATTGAAGAGTAGTGAAGTTCAAGATGAAAGCAGCATCGAACAGGTACGACCTTCTGTCAGCAATGCAAATCAGAATGTCAATGGAGACAATCATGCGCACGAATGCATGGTTACCCCTATTTCCGACTTAGAGGAACTTTCCCATGAAGCTGTTGACAGTTTTTTCGAAAGCCTGAATGATATGATGTTCTCTCCGGAACAGAAATAGAGACTTTTGAGTAAACTCGCACACGGCGTTCCCTGAATTCGGCCTTCAACTTTAAAAATAAAGTCACATGAACAATTACAATCCAGTTCACGGACAGCAACTTTTTTCAGCAAGCCCCTAAAATATTTTTATATATTTTTTTTCCCGGGACACTGATCTTCTGCTTAAAGTAAGAAACTATTCCTAGAGAACTAAGATTTCTATTTTTTTAGATACTTTATAGACTTTATATAGACTTTAGCTGCCCGCTGGTATGTTCACAATATATTTTATGTGATGAAATGGTTTCGACTTTTTTTCTGTATAGCCATATTAAGAGCCATTTCATGTGTATTTCTCATATACCAACAAGCAATAATGCATAACGATGCGTGTTTACTTTTGCATTTAATTCATAGCTTAAGTGCATACAATATATATGACTGCAATTTTTCAGTATATTTGAAAATTTCAAAATGCATTTATGTATTTTGGGGTGGTAAGGTATACACTATACTCTATAGTATGTTGTACTATGTTATACTATGCATAGATTAGTAGATATGACCATAGTTAGCGTGGAGTGGGTGTCGTGTATTTCTATAGGTTCTGAATCGATCCCCCTATTCCTGACCCTATTCTGGTTAAACTACCTAGCTAGTCAACTAACAGTCAGCCCATGAGGCAAGAAATCCCCCATGATGCAGATACCGTTATCTGACGCAGTCACACTACGGCACAGGAACGTGTTATCTGATTAGGTCATAACGCTTGAGATCTAATTAGACAAGCGACATTCCTCCAGCCCCTGATAAGGCATACGACGTTCTCATAACAAATCAAACCTATGACAACCTGGATAATCCGTGCGGCCATTGTTTTGATTTCACAGAGAACTTTAGTAAAGAATGTGCTAACGAGCAAGTCGTATGACATCTTTATTGACGTACCTATGTCCATCCTTACGTCAATCCCGGCACCTTTAAGGTATAAATATTGCCGACCTTGCCCTATGCAAACACACGCGTGGTGACAAGACGGAGCAGCCATACTTGCCGAAGCCGAGAGCAGAAGCAGACCCCGCAGGCAGCAGCCCCGCCTTCCTGACGCGCTGAGAGACGCGCTGCTATCTCAAGCCGAGAGACCCAGCACCGGCGCTTCTGGGCAGCCCTCGCAGGCAGCCTGGAATATCGAGAGCAGAGAAAGAGATACCATTCCTCATTCATCCTAAATTCCAGGTACAGAACTGAATAACCCCTCCTAGAGAATTCTTTAGTTATTCACTTGGCAAAAACAAACTTAACTTAAACTGTAACTTTCTATTCCCGCCCACGTATTAGACTTAGGTCAGGTACACAGGGTAGGCGTATTTAGAAACACCAGTTGAGTACGTTTAGTCAAATGTATATGTGTATGTAAATATATTTTAATCATTTTAAACATCATATGGCTCAGAAACCATATCAATGTTTTTACAGTATTATTTTGTACTATTGCTTTTAACGTATGCACTTTACTTAACTATAAGTATTGCAATAATATCGATCCATTTCTCTTGTACGAGAAAAGAGACTGATCAATAAATAACATCTTTTATTGAACACGCCCGTCTCTTCCTTTTTCTCTACATTCTGATGAGACTAAGAATGCACGTACTGACTGAGTAAAATAATTGCCTTGTGCTCACACGACTCTGGAGATTGACTCTTGATTAGGGGAGAGCAAAGTTGTCATGTTCTATGGTTGTCAGAAACTAAATCCCTTCTTGTCTAATCAGGGAAGTTAATCCTTCCTTGAACATTCGAGAAAGTTTCTAGCGAACTCTGAGCTTAGCTGGCAAACCCAAAAATTAAGTCTAGTATCGACAGTAGTAGACCTAGTTAACGTCTGGCCTAGGCCTTTACTGCTGTAGGTACTATTCCAATGCGCAGAGCCTATTGGGAAAATAGGAGCTACACTACACTATGATAAATATACGTATCAAAAAATGTAAATTATAAATAGGGCTCCCAGTTTTATGGTATTTATTTTTTGACATTGCAGTCTGAATTTATCCATATTTCTTTTTTGCTAATTTTATCTGCATTTCTCCATATTTATGTTGGGTTTTGTGGGAAAATGAAGCAGAATTAGTATATTTACACATTTATTTAACCAATAAATATGCACTCATCCTTGAATGCCTGCCATATTTCAATGCTGTGAACACTTGCAGAAGATAAATCAATGCACTTATATGAAAATATGCGAATTTCAGTATCAACCCTGTGCATATCTACTTCTGTTAAATTCCTTTCCTTTTTAACCCCCTTACCTATCAATCCACACAGCTATTGGCTTGACGGTCATGGCAGACAGTATTAAGAATTACTCAAAAAGCAACCCAATTTCTGTTTTTATCCACATTTTAAAAATAAATACAGACAAGAAAATAAATGTTTTCTGTCTGTATTTATCTGTAAGAGTCAGTATAAACGGAAAACAGGGAGCCTTAATTATAAATCATAATCACATTGTTTTCTGGTTAGAAGTCCTTGATTGGATTTCTATTGTTCTTTACTAGCCACGTAGGTTCCTTCATATAAATATGGTGTTTCCGAACGGCCTCTGACTTGATGCATTGTTTTTACTTTCATATTTGGTCCACTTTTGTTTATCCTGGACGCAAATGATCAGAGGGGCAACATGACTTCAATCTTCGTGAAAGTGATAGAATGCACTCCCTTTGTTAGTTTTCATTATTAAAATGTGCTATGTTATGTGTTCATATAATTAGGGAAGTGTTTAGCACGTAGATGCATGTAGGGTATATTTAAGTTGAGGGCATGGGATACATATTTCTTTGATGTTTATTGGTGGAGTCGGTTTTCAAAGTCACGTGGTTGGTTTAAACTACCGCGGGTAGTTGAACTAGACGGGTCACGTTCAGAGATCAGATTTAGTTAGTCACGAGTTGCTTTGCATTGTGCATTATCGCGCAGTAATCAGGCCACACTGCTGTTTAAAGCGCAAAAGGCCATTTATTAGGACCAGGCTGCACAAACATAAACAACCCCAAAACACATTAATCAACAACAACATCCCCCACAATATCAACTCAAACTTCATACACTCCGGACTCACCTTCCGTTCCATTCCATGACCCATTCTGTTCTTCATCCCTTTCTTCAGATCTCTCTTAGCATTCTGGCATTACATTCATGCCACCAGTCTCCCCCCCCCCATCATTCACTCTTCCCCCCCACGAGTGGTGGGTGCTCCCACTAGTGACTCCCCCACCCTTCCCAAATACCACCAACCCAGCAGCCCGTCCTAAACTGGCACGCTCAGCCAACCCTACCCCTGAGCCCTAATAACTGTAGGGTGGGTGGGAGGCCTCAAATTCACTACCCACCCGACGATGCCAGAATGCAGGAAGAGGAAGTCGCCTTTCCCTCCTGCATTCTTATACCCACCCCCTTAACCACACACCCGTAACCCAGCCTGGCCCTCCCCGCGCGAACGACCCCGGGGGAAGACTAGACTGCATCTTCGCTTCCCCCGGGGCCCTGCATTGTGCTACGGAATATAATTGAGACGGTTGCACTGCCGGTTATATTGTTGGGATATTGCAGGTATAAACTTATTCTTAAAATATTGTGTGTTAAAACAAAGGGGGTGGATGGGTTTGTTGTTATTTTATTAATTATTTCTCAATAATTATTTTGTAATGGTTGTTTTTTAATGATGGGTATTTACATTTAGGAGAGCGGGGAAGCGCGTTATAAATGATGTCATTTTTATTTGTTCCTGCACAGAGAGATGCACAGCAATGGCGGTACCATACAACACATTTGACAGTTATTGATGGATTGCACTTAGTACAAGGGTTATAAACATGTTGAGTTGACAATTGCTGTTAACTAAACGTGGAAGTGATGTTTGTTTTAACTTTATAGCTACTTTTGAGGAAGGGCTGTTTTTAGCCACAAATGCATTGTGTAATTATGAGCAAGGCTGTCTGGGACTGCGTGTTCCCACGTACTATTGAGAACGGACTGGATAGGCATTTCCTCAGCATTTGAAACAAGCATTGGCAAAGCCAATAGGTCTCGCAATGGCTTTGCTTTGTTTAAAAAAATGTTTATTATATACTGATCTGAGTTGAATTAGTAAATGAAAAGCATTGGGATTCTGGAATGCCCAAAAAAAGCAAACCGAAGCCAAGACAACCATTTTTAAGAACAGAGGCACAAGATTGTGTGCTTTTCTGCCCAGATCAGGACCAACCACCAAAAACAACAAAAAAACAATTGATGGACAGAATGCAGAACAATGTCATACATTCACCCAGTACAGAGACCTGGGCCTAAATCCATCATTGTTTTGCTCACCATGACATTCCAGTTTGGACCCAGCCACATGCAAATCAGTCTTGACCCTGTGCCCCAATGGGAACAGTCCAGCCCGAACTGCCAGGCCAGGTCCTCCCTGGAGTGGAAACAAGCATCGTAGGACCGGTTTCGGGCTTTCAGCCCTCGTCAGCCAGGATAGCTTGACTCCAGTGGAATGGAGAGCACAGGACCCACGTCTGGGCATACCCGTCCCACTCGGTGTGACAAATGCAAAAAGAACAATTGATGGACAGAATGCAGAACAATGACATACATTCACCCCAGTACAGAGATCTGGGCCTAAATCCATAGTTTTTTTGCTCACCATGCCTTTCCAGTTTGGACCCAGCCATATGCACATCAGTCTTGTCCCTGCACCCCAATGGGAGCAGTCCAGCCAGAACTGCCAGGCCAGGTCCTGCCTGGACTGGAAACAAGCATCCTAGGACCTGTTTCGGGCTTTCAGCCCTCATCACCCAGGATAGCTTAACTCCAGTGCATGGAGAGCATGGGACCCACATCTGGGCATACCCATCCCACTCGGGGTGACAAATGCAAAAAGAACAATTGATGGACAGAATGCAAAACAATGTGATACACTCACCCCAGTACAGAGATATGGGCCTAAATGCATCATTTATTTGCTCACTATGCCATTCCAGTTTAGACCCAGCCATATGCAAATCAGTCTTGACCCTGCGCCCCAATAGGAACAGTCCAGCCCGAACTGCCAGGCCAGGTCCTCCCTGGACTGGATACAAGCATCCTAGGACCGGTTTCGGGCATTCAGCCCACATCAGCCAGTATAGCTTGACTCCAGTGGCATGTGGAGCACGGGACCCACGTCTGTGCATACCCGTCCCACTCGGGGTGACAAATGCAAAAAGAACAATTGATGGACAGAATGCAGAACAATGTCATACATTCACCCCAGTACAGAGATCTGGGCCTAAATCCATTGTTATTTTGCTCACCATGCCATTCCAGTTTGCCAACCACCTGCAGCACTGTGGAATCACCCCCCTGGCTTTGGGGTTGAATAGAAACAAACCTCTCTTACCTGTTCAGCGCAGATGATGCACCTCTTCCCCAGGCAGTTATGGCTGTGTGGGTCACAGGTGAGCACAGGAGGGTGGCAGGAAGAAAGACAACATGGACAGCAGGGGAGGGGGACGGGAGCAAAGGGAATGCAGACAACAGGAGGGGGCGGAATAAAAGACAAACAAACAACAGGGAGGGGTACTGGAGCAAAGGGAATACGGACAACGGGAGGGAGGCAGGAAAAAAGACTACACGGACAACAGGGAGGGGGCGGGAGCACAGGGAATTCTGACAATGGGAGGGGCAGCAGCAAAATGAACAAGGATAACGGGAGGGGGGAGAGGAAAGTAAAAGACAACAGGAAATTACTAAAGGAGCAGAGGCAAAAGAAAAAGTAGTGTGGGTACCAACACATATGGCCCGTATCGAAAGGATCCATGCAGCAGGGGCAAACGCCAGGACAGAAACAGCCTAAAGGCGGGACAAATGATACCCTAGGCGTAGCAGGTGTAGTGCCTCTATGTATATTGCTGCGGAGTTAAAAAAAACTCTGTGGAAATACGCTACGCTCCCTCCCCCTCCCAAAGTCTTTAAAAATGTAAAAGAAGCCACTTACCTGTTGTCTGCCGCCTCCCCTGCCTGGCCACTTTCTCTTCCCTGCTGCTCGCATCCTTCTGTAATTAAAAAAACACTACGTTGTACGTCTGATGGGCATGCGCACGTCAGACGTTCAACGCAGTGTTTTTTTAATTACAGAAGGACTCGAGGCTGCGAGGAGCAGGGAGATCGCGGCCAGGCAGGGGAGGCGGCAGACAACAGGTAAGTGGCTTCTTTTACATTTTTAAAGACTTTGGGAGGGGGGAGGGAGCGGCTAACTCCGCTCCGCCATGGAGGTGGAGTTTTTGCCTACTCCGCGTTCGCCACAGAGTGCAGATTAGGCAAATCTCTGCAAACTGTGGTAAATAAATAATTAATTACCGGTACTATTTTTTAATACAATCAATAAAACAGGTAGCTCAATAAATAAGAGTCAGGATTCGAGGTATCTTGAGTCGACAGGCTTTAATCAGGCATAAAGGACAGGAACAGGACAGCCTGCAATAGTACGGGATGGCAGCTGCCAGGGAAGGGACAAGGGAAACTGGGTAACTTTTTGTAACAGTTCACAGTATATATATCAAAACAATTGCATTACATTCAATACAGTAGGCGTAGCAGTAGGCGTTTCTTGTAGCAGTCGCGAAAGATAAGGGCAAAATGATGTAACAAGAAGGCGTGTACAGGGCGTATACATAGACATGTGATGTAAACGTAACAGAAGTGTCATAAACGGGGCGGAAACATGGAGGGGGCTACCTGAGCAGCTGGGACCTTTAACCTAGTGGTGCGCGCAAACGGGCAATGACGTGTTACCAGGGAGAACTGGGGGCTATGACTTCTGTGCTAGAAGAGGAGACTAAAGTCTGGAGTGTCAGAGCGACATGTACCTAAGGCATATCTGGTATCTGGTGTTTGGAGTACATATTGATAGAATCCAAAAGTTATCAGGGCAAAGGCTACTAGACACTAAGACTGGTGCGTGCATAATTCTACATGTATTGCGTGTGCTAGGAATATTCTATGAATATTAATACAGTATTTCTCTTACATGGAGACATAAAGGCTAGACCATGACGGAAACTATTGATGCGGTGCAGTAGCTTAGGAATGCAGAGAAGGAGGGCTGGACTGATAACTAGAAGCATAACATATTCTTGGCAGACTGGGAGGCAGAGCCAGGCCGAGCCGGGCACTATGAGGCAGAAAGTAAGTGAAGGGTCAGGGATGCAGGTGGGGGCTGTATCGCTCCTCCGAGTGGGTTCAGGAGACAGGAGCTGAATCTGGTGTCCGGGCCCTTTTGAGGCCTAGAAACGGGGACAATTCAATGAATTAACGTGCACACTGTAAAATGTGGCAACGTAGGTTTACATAGGCCTAATATTCGTTGCTTTCACGAGGACTGGAAACTGGCATACTAGAGATGGACACAACTGTAATTGCGTCTTTAATCGCTCCTAGGGGGATATATGCATATCGATCATGCACATATAGCATAATATGGGGAACACGTAGGCACATATAACATGGCAAAATTTACTTTTCCACATTCCCTCCTTGTGCCCTACGTTTCCATCAGGAAACATCAATATTCATGATACCATCTATCATTTCATATAGCATCATTTGCTCGTCTCGAATTGTCTTGGAACGGGATTTAGGACTAGGAATACAAGAGGTAGCACACATGCCGCAAATCGCAGGGCCACATTGTATACAGAGGCAGCAACTGAATATGATCATTACTGCAATACCCAGGAATGACAATACTTTCCATCCCCAGGCAGATATGATACTCCAGAGCCAACCGGACCATGTCCAGGTGCCTGGATTCTGGTGTAACTGATGGGCAATTTTATGAAGTCTGGTTATAGCTGAATAAACAGACGGCGCGTTATTAGGAATGAAAATGCAGCAACTAGATCCGATGACTCTACATGCTCCTCCTCTATCGGCCAGGATGACGTCAAGAACGAGATGATTTTGGAGCACGACAAATCTCATAGCAGATTGCTCTTCAGTTAAGTTACCTAGAGCAGAAGTAGTCTCATTTACTACAGCTTCAAGGGTTCTGGTTAACCTACGTATTAACTTACTATTCTGGATAGGTCCTATAAAGAAGAAGAAACCTTTATTGAAGTCTTGATACTGTTCTAGAGTAGTTTCAGTTTGATCGACAATTGGGGACTCGATCTCCCTTCTATGTCTGACGTGTACTAGATGTGTGTTTCTGTGATAATCGGATGGGGCTAGAAAAACTGGTGGCAGTAGGAAGGCAATGTAACATGTTCCATCCCAATCGAGGGGCAGACGAACATATGCGGTCTGACCACAAACAAAATAAGAATGACGTGAGGCTTTGAAGATAGATTTCCCACTGTCACTATACTCGACAGTAGTAGTACAATCACTATGTCCCACATGTGCGGAACCATTCTTTCTGACACATAATTCGCCTTTGACTGGTAGTACTGAAATAGCAGGCAAATCTGGAGTAGTATCGGACTGAACATTCAGGACCATGAAATTCGAAGAATAATTACCTAAATCATACACTTCATATTCTAGATCTAACCCTGTTCTATGGGAAAGACCCTGCTTGTCTGGAAAACATGTTCTATTCAGAAGGGACATATCATTAGAGGATGACGTTAACGTGGACCATGCTCCACACGAACCATTATGTGAGAACGGATAAGGAAAGAGTGGCAGAACTCCCTTCGGTGTCTGGAAAGGGGGGAGTCGACCACACACCCAACAATTAGTGGCATTGCTGGTCTGGTGTGAATAGTGTAACATTCGGATGAATGTGTTATTTCGCATAGCAAGACGATAGGATAGCTCGTGAGGAGGCAGATCACTAAATGTGTGCTCTACTGTGGCATTAGAAAACATATGTACATGTGAAACTGGAAAACATAAATGTAATGCATAACTTGTGCAGGTAACCATAAGACTCAAAAATAATAGAAAACATAGAACAATAATACATCTTTTAGAGTTTTGACTAACTCTCTCACTGTGGGGGTCTATCTCATACATGTCAGAAACCTGTCTAACCGTTTCACCCGAGAGGGACTTAGACAATTAAACTGGCTGACTTATTTTACTAGACCTGAGTTTATCTTTATACTCCTGCTGCGGAGTTTTCTCTAACAGGGAGGCTTGAGTTCAGAGTCTGTTTTTAGGCAGTCTTTAGGAATAAGGCAGTCCTTAGCAAAAGTCTTTTCTCGTAATCCATGGAACTTCTTTATATGGCTCAGGTGGACCCACCCCTTCCTGCCCTCGAGTTTAACCGCGGTCCTTGTTGTTAGCAAGATCATGCGAGGCTCCTTCCAGCGGGGCTCCAGCGGACTTGAACGATCAAAATTTCGGACGAATACGAGATCACCGGGAACGACTTCATGCGGTTTCACCTCGGTGTTGTCTGGAAATGCGGCGGCAACCTGTGAACGACAAGAGTGTAGGGCAGACATCAAGGAAGCTAGGTAATCTGTCAGCATATTACTGGAAACATCTGTAATACTGCGGGGTCTAGGTGTACCCCACATGTTTGGGGGGCGGCCGAATACGACCTCATACGGGGACAGACCTGATCTGGAATGTGCAACCATCCTCATATAGAATAATGCAACTGGTAGAGCTACTAGCCAGTCTACACCTTTTTCTCTACATACTTTTGCTATGCGGATTTTCAAAGTTTGATTATGTCTCTCTACGAGACCGGCTGCTTCAGGATGGCGTACACAATGGAACTTCCACTGGTACCCTAACAGAAGGGAAACATGTTTCATGAGCTCGGATGAGAATGGCTGGCCGTTATCTGAATACACGACCCTAGGGAGTCCATAGCGGGGAAAGAACTCACGAACCAACTGCCTGGCAGTGGTCGCGGCTGTATAATCTGGAACTGGATATGCTTCTGTCCACCTGGACAAAGCGCATACAACTACGAGAACATACTTGAAACCTCGACATCGCTCCATCTGAATATAATCCATCTGGAGGACTTCAAAAGGGTGGTCAGGAGGTTGGAATCCACCTTGTTCCACCGGGACACTTTTACCTGGGTTGAACTGACAACATATCATACAGGTACGGACTTTCTGCTTGGCTGCAGCTCGTAAATGCTTGTTGAACCAAAGGTTCTGAATACTGTCTAACATAGCTTTTTCTCCTAGATGTGCTGGACTATGTGCGGTATTAATAATGACTTGAACCATAGAGTCGGGGAGAAACCATGTGGCTTTTCCCTTCGTCAACCATCCTTGATCTGTCTGGACCCCTCCTTGTTCGGACCATTTCTTGATTTCTTCGGGAGTAGCATGTAACTGTATGTCTATGACATCTTGTGTAGGGTCCTTAACTGTCATACAAGTAGTCTGATCTGGAGTAAGTGTCGGTGTCGTGTTAACTGGAATGTCTGGAATCTGAGCTGTAAGCTTGGCTGTGCGATCTGCTAAATCGTTACCTTGGGAAATGATGTCAGTAACTTTCGTATGTGCCTTGCACTTCATGATAGCGATAGCTGTCGGTAAATGTATTGCATCTAACAGAGCTTGAATGAGGAGACCATGCTGAATCTTGGTTCCATGAGAAGTCATGAAACCTCGTTCTTGCCAGAGCACTCCAAAGTCGTGTACGACTCCGAATGCATAACGTGAATCTGTATATATGTTTACTTTCAGGTTCTTGGCACGTATGCAGGCTTGGGTCAGAGCTACCAGCTCTGTTGCTTGAGCAGACAGGGTGTCAATACGATGTGTTTCTATAACTTCGGTGTCAGTAGTCACTGCATACGCGGCTACTAGTTCTCCTGTACTCGTTCTCATACATGAACCATCCACATAAAGTGTCAGGTCAGGATCAGGTAATGCAATATCTTTCAAGTCTTGTCTTGGCTTTGTCATAGTGTTAACAACTTCCACACAGTCATGTGTGGCAGGATTTGAAGTAACTGACGGTAACAGTGTAGCAGGATTTAGAATGTTGCAGCGTCTGATTTCTATGTGTGGCTGGAACAGTGTAAGTTCATAACCTGTTAAACGTGCAATTGTCAAGTGCTGAGTCTGTGTTCGGTTTAAAAGAACTTCCACGGAGTGTGGAACTTGTACTGTCAGGGAATGTCCTAACACTATGGAATCACTTTGTCTGATAGCTAGAGCTGTGGCTGCAACTGACTTGAGGCACGCAGGCAGAGCCTGGGCCACTGGATCTAATGTGCTCGAAAAATAAGCACAGGGCTTGTATTGTCCTGCTTGATCTTGTGTGAGAACAGATAATGCAGTACCATCACGTTCTGTAACAAAAAGTGTAAAAGGCTTACTGTAGTTGGGTGTTGCTAGAACAGGTGCTTGACATAAGGCTTTCTTTAATTCATTGAAAACAAGTGTATGTTCCTGGGTCCAAGGGAGGACAGTCGATACGGCTGCCTCCTGTGTCGTTAACTGTATCAGTGGCTTGGCTAGAAATGCATACTGAGGAATCCTTTGTCTGCAGTAAGAAGTGAGGCCGATAAAAGCTCGTTCCTCCTTCTGTGTCTTGGGCTGTGGAAGACTCGCTATTAACTGGATACGGTCAGGTGTCAACTGCCTACCCCACTTGGACAGTAAGTGTCCCAAGTATACCACTTGCTGGACACAGAATTGCAATTTAGAAGGGGACACCTTGTGCCCCTGCTCGGCCAGGAAATACAGAACCGTAAGTGACGCACGCTCGCAGTCACGTTCAGAACGGGCTGTGATCAGTAGATCATCGACATACTGGAGCAGGGCAGTGTCAGTTGGCATGCGGATATTGTCTAGTTGTCTCTTAAGTGCTTGACTGTAAATACTAGGACTTTCTGTAAAACCTTGAGGAGCTCGTGTGAATTTATAGCTTCTTCCATTTAAACAGAAACCGAAAAGGTACTGGCTGTCTGGATGAATGGGGACACTGAAAAATGCATTCTTGAGATCGATAACTGTGAAAAATGTAGCTTCAGAATCAATGACTGTCAAAAGGGATGAAATATCTGGGACTACTGGATACTGAGGAATGATACATTTATTAAGCTCTCGAAGGTCAATCACTAATCGATATACTGGAGGTGCATTTGGATCAGTACGTTTCAGGACTGGAATGATAGGAGAATTACATACATTGGAGTCAGTTTCTACAACCACTCCTTGAGCAATAAGTTCATCAATAATTCTGGATAAGGCTGCTACAGCCTCAGATGGCAATTTGTACTGTCTGATTCGTGGTAAAACTACACCTTGCTTGAGGGTCACACGATGGGGTGTGATATGCATACAACCTACATCAGTTGGACCTTGCGCCCATAAATGCTGTGGTACATTCAATAATCTTGGATCAAAATCACGTAATACATAATGACCTTTAAAGTCTCTCAAAAACAATCGGACCCCTTCTGGGGAGCAGCAAATTACTGCTCCTAATTCTTTTAATGTCTTGATGCCTAACAAATTTTCTGGACATGATTTCGTGAGTAACAAATCAGTGGTTCGGGACAAGGGACCAACTTCTAGAGTAATTGGTTTCGAAATTTCATTAACAATTGGCTTTCCTGAAAATCCAAGGGAAACATTTTTAGAGCCTGAGAGCGGAGCCCCTGGAACCTCGTCATGACTGATGGTAGTCCTACTTGCCCCTGTATCAATCAAAAACTTTCTGTCTTTCCCTAATACTTGACTGTGTACATAGGGACCCTCTTGATCTACAGGTATCTCGATGAGAGGCAAGCCTACCTCCCTCTCTAGGCTGTTTCATGAATACGGCTGATAATCTGGATACTCTGTCTGAGCATACTGGTACATCTGCTGTGTAACATGCTGTGTTGCAGCGATAGGCTGCGGTGCTGGAACTGTCAGTTGTGCATTCTGTGGTGGCTGAGAAGTCTGTGAAACTTGTTCTTGTCTAGGCGGACGTGGTCTTTCTTTAGTCTTACCAGTAGCTATGTTGTGTTTCAGAACTGCACACTCGTTTATAAAATGACCTGGCTGTTTACAATAATTGCAGGTCCCTTTAACGGGAGCTGTAGGATGACTGGCTTGATTCGGACCCCTCTTCTGACTGTCTTGTGGAACAGATTGTGCAACTAATACTTTCATTTTCGTGTCTTTCATACGTCTTCTTTCGTGTTCTTGCTCTTCCCTGATTCTGTTCTGGTGATACTGGAGCATTTGTAACATTTGTGACGGAGTATTAGCTTGCCAGGTACTTTCGACTTTCAATACTCGATTTTTAACTTGTGGTAAAGAATTCTCGACTAGTTTGGTAACAAAAAGATGAGGGTACGATTCACTACTTGTTTTCAGACCACTGTTAATAATAAAACATTTTTCGAATCTAGAATAAAAATCACTAGTGTCTTCATCTTGTTTCTGTTTACAGGCTGAGATTGCATCCCAATCTTCCTTTTTCGTGGTTAGTAATCTTGGCAAAACCTGTATCAATAACTCGGGCAATTCTTTAACTTCACCCCCAAGACCGGTACCTGGTACTCGTGAATTTTCTTCAGCTTCTAGAGCTGTCCAATCAATCTTTTTCTCTCCCACCTCCCATTCTTTTTCCTTGAGTTTTTCATATACCCCTGCGGGCAACAAGACCTTTAACATTTTAATGATATCAGGATACGTGTATTCTCCCATACGGAGCATGTCTTTTAATTCACGGTGGAACCCTGCTGGATCTTTATCGTGACAGGGAATTAACTTCTTCATCTCTAAGAGTTCCATCTTTGTGATAGGGGTGTAAACAAATACTCGTTCTAGTTCACCACCCGCTGTCCTAACTGGGTGTACTTCTCGTAACGGATGCTGTCTATCTATGCAAAATGATTTACTTTCTGGAGGTGAAACATGAACAAAATGTGGATTTAAAAACGTTCGATATTTGTGGCGCTGTTCTAGAATGATACTAATTAAATCAGTACCTAAACCTCTCCATCTATACTGGAGTAACTCGTTCAATACATCATGTAACGGACCTGGATCAGAATGCTGTCCCTCATACAGTGTAATGAGGTGCTGGATCATATACATACCCACCAGTCGCTGCTCGGCTGGGGGCAGTTTCAGAAACATTTGTGCCACTATTTCGTCTGGAAAAGTGGTAGAATCAGTAGTCCACCGGACTGCTGATCGGGCTAATTCTTGTTCATGCATGGTACTAAGTTCACTATAACCGATTCGTGATTTCAGAATGTGATCGGTAGCTTGGAATACTTGCTCAAGAGAACCTTGTTCTGGTGCTGGAGGAGGGAAAACTTTCTTGTGATCTAGGCGTGAATGTCGGTCGGGAAGTCTAGTTCTACCTACATACGCTATTCTGGAGGGATTCTCGTCGTCTACCTCTTCATTATCAGAGTTGTCTTCTTTCTCGGTTACTCGTGCTGCTTCTCGTTTCTCGTGTAACTTTATTATTTCCCTACGGATTTTCTTGTACATACTCTCTATACAGTTCTGTGTCTTGTGTCTTCCCTCGGCTATATGGTCACTCCACCTGGTCAGGACCTTCATTTCTTCCGGATCTTTATCCGGATAATCTTGTTCCCTTATTAAACAATTAATTAGAAACTTTAAAAGCATGAGCTGAATCTCGACTTTTCTTTGAATCATGGCATCGCCAATACTTTCTGGATCTACTCCTGTACGGATGAAACGATATATTCTGTCTAGATAACCTTTCATATTCGGCAGGGTGTCCAAATATTCGGTCACCCGTCTTACACGCAATGAATACAGGACCATATCATCATCGCCTGGGACCGGATCATAACGGCATTCGGTAAGTGCTCGCTTGATATCTGCAACTGACTGAAGTTTGGGCGAACGCTGTAACGCTCGTGCATGTAGCTCGAGTAGTGTGATACGTCTGGGTTGAGGCGGGGTTCCAGGAGGACTTCCCCCCGTGGCCCCTAGACTAGAATCGTCAACGGGTACTGTACGTGCTGGGAGAGTGACTGATGTAGCGGGTACATGTACTGTAGGCTGGACCGGGGGTGCCGTAACAGGTGCTGCAACGGGTGCCCCGGTGGCTGGAGGAACAGGAATTACATTATTTACGGGAGCTGGCGGAACAGGATTTGCATATTCCGGGACTGTATCGTCCAAATAGGACGAGAGAAAAATATCAGCTGCGGTCGGTTTGTGACGTAGCTTAATCGGAACTAATGGCGGCGGAAAATTACATGGTGCTTCCGGGGTTGCTTTTGGCAAGCCCTCGGCAAGAAGAGGATACATACCCTTAATAAGGGCATTTCTCTGTCTTTCTGACTGTTCTGCTTTAACTCGTTCACCTACTTCGATTAATTCCCTTTCTTGGGCTTTTTCTGAGGATTCCCTACTTAATTCTGTTTTTCTGATTTCTTTTTCGGTTCTTCTATGAGATTCTTTGCGCCATAACTCGATGGCATCTTTCTGGGACTGTCTGGATTTCTTTTTCCATAATGCTTCTTCTACTCGCATGATGCACTCGGCATCCCATGTACCTGATACAGGCCATCTATATTTCTCTTCTAATTCCTTGGTGTAGTCCACCCATAAGTCTAGATATAATATGGCACTTAAGCCATGCTTATGATACATAAAATGACCTGGACTGTCCCTAGGCGGGACAGGAACTGCTTCCTCTAATAACCCTTTTCTGGTTTTTAACTGACGTAACTTGGAGAATAGAGGCATTGTCTAGGCTGGAATCTGGACACAATACAATACACGATAAACACAATAATGACTGGAAAAACAAATCATTCATACCACGACATTGAAAACACATTAAACAACATTTAAAATAACAGTTCGGACAGAATATTACCTGATATACTGAGAACAGAACACATGAATTTCTCGAGAACGGAACTTACTAGAATTACTAGATGCACTGCTAAACAGTACAAAACTTACCGGTCCCATAAAGAGACACGTCAGGACCCGCATCCACCTAGGTGGACACTTCATGTTGGATCTGTGTACCCAAACCCACGGACCAGAGACAAATTAATTGACCCTGTCTAGATACTACCCCAGCAACGGTACTCACCGGGCAGCAAGAACGGAAGGCCTCGGACTGGACTGGACTGCTACGACGACGGACTACGAACTTCGGACTTCAGTTACAGGTGGGCCTCCGGATACCTCGGACCTTGGACTCTCGGCTTGGGCTCTGGTCGGGACTCGCCGCGTTCCTCACCGCCTCGTCTGGATGCTGGACCGCAACCTCCGTCTCCTCCGTGGGCCTGAGGGATACTTGAAGCAGAAATATCTGCACGTGCACGGTATGGTTCCGTCACGGCTGCAGAGGATCAGGGGGCCTGCGTGGCTTCACCGGCGCGTGGGGAAAGGGCAAGTTCCTATTCGGGCGCCATTATGTGGTAAATAAATAATTAATTACCGGTACTATTTTTTAATACAATCAATAAAACAGGTAGCTCAATAAATAAGAGTCAGGATTCGAGGTATCTTGAGTCGACAGGCTTTAATCAGGCATAAAGGACAGGAACAGGACAGCCTGCAATAGTACGGGATGGCAGCTGCCAGGGAAGGGACAAGGGAAACTGGGTAACTTTTTGTAACAGTTCACAGTATATATATCAAAACAATTGCATTACATTCAATACAGTAGGCGTAGCAGTAGGCGTTTCTTGTAGCAGTCGCGAAATATAAGGGCAAAATGCTGTAACAAGAAGGCGTGTACAGGGCGTATACATAGACATGTGATGTAAACGTAACAGAAGTGTCATAAACGGGGCGGAAACATGGAGGGGGCTACCTGAGCAGCTGGGACCTTTAACCTAGTGGTGCGCGCAAACGGGCAATGACGTGTTACCAGGGAGAACTGGGGGCTATGACTTCTGTGCTAGAAGAGGAGACTAAAGTCTGGAGTGTCAGAGCGACATGTACCTAAGGCATATCTGGTATCTGGTGTTTGGAGTACATATTGATAGAATCCAAAAGTTATCAGGGCAAAGGCTACTAGACACTAAGACTGGTGCGTGCATAATTCTACATGTATTGCGTGTGCTAGGAATATTCTATGAATATTAATACAGTATTTCTCTTACATGGAGACATAAAGGCTAGACCATGACGGAAACTATTGATGCGGTGCAGTAGCTTAGGAATGCAGAGAAGGAGGGCTGGACTGATAACTAGAAGCATAACATATTCTTGGCAGACTGGGAGGCAGAGCCAGGCCGAGCCGGGCACTGTGAGGCAGAAAGTAAGTGAAGGGTTAGGGATGCAGGTGGGGGCTGTATCGCTCCTCCGAGTGGGTTCAGGAGACAGGAGCTGAATCTGGTGTCCGGGCCCTTTTGAGGCCTAGAAACGGGGACAATTCAATGAATTAACGTGCACACTGTAAAATGTGGCAACGTAGGTTTACATAGGCCTAATATTCGTTGCTTTCACGAGGACTGGAAACTGGCATACTAGAGATGGACACAACTGTAATTGCGTCTTTAATCGCTCCTAGGGGGATATATGCATATCGATCATGCACATATAGCATAATATGGGGAACACGTAGGCACATATAACATGGCAAAATTTACTTTTCCACAAAACTCCGCTGGCGGAGCGGAGTTACCCACCCAGGGTTAGACAAATGTACTCTATCCATGAACCAAAACAATGGAATTTATAAAGGCGGACTAAGTAACCAATAACAAGCGGTGGGTGTTTTCTAACTTCCAAGAGACATTAAAGCATGCCTCGCAGAGCAGGCTCGACTTTAAAATGAGATTTAGGAATTCTCTAATATAAATGGAGAAAAGATGTGATAAATCTGTGGAATAAATTATGGATTAAAATGATTAAAATGGATGATCAATTGAAAATCAATTGAAAAACGAATTCCTCTATACAGTCTTACTTTGCTGTGCGACATGTGTTGGAACATAATGCACGCTCTACTTGTTTTGGAATCATTTAAAAAGTGCTACGGGGCATTGCACGAGCAAGTCTGCAATCAAAAATCTTGCCAGAACAGCACACTCTAAATCAGGCCCTTAGTCTATTAAGTGTGCTACACAACTGGGTTAATTCACTCGTCCACATATCAAAGAAAGCATTATGCTCAACTTTGGAACATTGAAGACGTACTATTAAATAAGGCTAGACAAGATACAACCTAGGAACCCAGAGTGGTAAGGGGGGTACCACTGGCTACCTGGCTTTATCTAATCTCTGCAGATAGCTTTGGTGATGAAGGACTGCAAATGAGTATATGTAGTACCACTTCACAAAGACAGAAATAAAGAGAATGCAGGCAATTTTTCTGGGTGAATTCAGTGTAGGAGGTTCATTGTTACAACAAACTCAGTAGTCTCCTACTTGCTCTAAATTCACCAAACCCATTTCTGTCTTCTTTTACTTATACTGAGTGGCCCATCTGATATCAAAAGCCCCTGCAGGGCCATCCTGAAGCCCTTCCTTTTCCATTCCCTCTTTTAGGGCTTTGCAGCTTGCTGGTCCCCAGATGGTCAGTGTAATACAGAGCTAGCCGATTGACTACTGAGTCACAATACATGCATTGCTTCTTTGCTCTGCTTCTCCCCTGAGTGAAGGCGGCCAGAGTGCAGTGGAAGAAATTATGGTGCACTCCCCATTTTTATCCTCTCAGGGATCCAATGCTGGCACCTTCTCCCACATCAGAGGTGCATGCGGTGTGGCAGCGGCACAGACTTTTACTGCACGGAATTGCCTGTGGCACAAATGCAGCATACACACATCAACTAGTGACTTGAAAGTATAAACTTAGATAAGGTTAAATCAATAGAACATATAGTATAACTTTTTGAAGTCAAAAGATGTCCGGATTCACAGCCTGATATGTTTCTTTGACTAGATGACTTTGGTGTTTGATTAGGGAAGGATGATTATGATAGTCTACATGAATTTCGGTAATGCCTTTGGTCCTGTTTTATACAGCACATGTTTGGAAAAGTTAAATAACTTGAGGTTGAGAGGTGTAATGGTGAAATACAAAATGGGAAGGCGAGTGGAAGCACTGGGTTTGGGTGAACAAAGACAACTTTTAGTAGAGCGAGTGATCAGAATAGCGACCCAAGTTTCATTACTAGGCCTCATACTTTACAGTGCCTTTATGATTATCACATTATAGGGCTTAAAAAAATGGCAGGTGTGTCTCTAGTCAGATTACAACAAAAAGAGCAACAATGTTAATATGAAGATGGAGGGTATGCGACGTTTACGACGCAACTATTACAACACCGTTCCATTACGACGCGGTCATAACAACGAAAGTTGTTACAACGAATTGCGCTGGGGGCGCTGAAGGATAGTAAATCATTTAATTTACTATCCCAACACCTTCCCTACTATCCACGGGGACTGGTGTTGGAATAGTAAATTAAAATTTTTTAATTTGCGCCCCCCCCAACGCAAGTCGTTGTAACGACTTGCGTTGTTACAACCGCGTTGTAATGGAACACGTTGTAAAAGTGTGCGTCGTAATGACGTACATCCGAAGATGGAGTGAAAAGAAAAACAAGAAATTATCTAAGAAACTCACAGAGTGGACAAAATAGTGCTAATTAGTATTCAGTTGTGCCATTTCTAAAGTTATGTCGTTTGTGCACAAAGACGGGTGGATAATTTCAAGATGGGCAAAGGCACTGAGGCATTCACGAAGCAGAGAAATCTTAGGACCTAATTTAGAGTTCGGAGGATGGGTTACTTCGTCACAAACCTGATGAATATCCCCTCCATTGATTTACAAGTACATTATATCGAATGTAATACGGTGGATGGGATATCCGTCACGTTTGGGATGGAGTAACCCAACCACCAAACTCAAAATCAGACCCTTAGTATTATTTTTTCCTGCGAAAACTGTGCCACTTGGCAGTGTAGAATGCCAGAGAGATGTTGAGGTGAACTGGGAGAGTTTTAACCGTCGAAAGTAAGGAAGGTATACAACCAATTTATAAATCACTGGTGAGCTATTACCTACAGTCCTGTACCCAGTTATGAAGCTCAAGACACAAAAATAATTATAGAAAAATAGGTTGCAGACAGGGCTACTGGAATTATGCGGCAGGGGTGGATCAATTTATGCAGCAGGAAAGACAAAATTATGTGACAAGAAAAGACAAATTATGCAGCATAATGCAGCACATTGTGTGATAGTATTACTTCATTATTTTGTCATTTTTACATATGGTAACATTGTTTGAGCAAAGATTTCACCTCATTAATACCAGTTTAGCAACCAAATACAACAATAAACAACAGAAAGATGACCAGTCAACCTTCGCAATTAGCCTTCCACTTCATGGGAACACGTTGCCACATTTTTTGTATGTTTTTTTCCGTTGGACCTAAAAGCATTTTTTTCATTAAACTCTGCAGATTATGCATCTGATGACTTATCATGTGGTAAATGCGGCAACTCTATAATTATATGGAAAATGCCTCCAAATCACTTAATTCCAGAGGGCCTGTTATAGAAGATCCAGAGGAAAGGGAGGATCAATATATCACAAGGTCAGCCTCAGGAATAAGAGGAAATGAGAAGCATGGACTCGAAAATGTATAATTTGCAAAGAAACATTAGATGCCAAGTGATTCCAGTCTAACAGTATAAACATTCCAGCTTAGAGTACCATATATGCAAAAATGGGTCAATGCACAAGCATTCAGAGTCCCGCAGACTCTTTCAGATGTGCTCTACTGCCATCCTACAGAGGAGTCTGTGTGGGTCTAATTGGTCATGAATTTCCCTGCATTTGCTTTTTATCTTCAGTTGGTCCACTAAAAGATATACAAACCTAGAGGGCTTGTATCAAGAAAATGTGAGAGAAGGAAGAAAAATATATGAAGGAGTTAACCATTTAACACCCGTGAGCCAATCTGAATTTAAAAGATAGCTATGAGGAAGGTCTTTGAGGCTATGTCTGAACAATCTACACACCACGACTACTTTCTATAAAAATTGCTAGGTCCGAGCCTAGCTCCAATGCTGGAGGTCATGAGAGCTAAAATAGGCCCCACGTTGTCGTACAGCTCGGAAATCTCCCTAGGTAAACTCAGTACTACACTAAACCAACATGTGACCAAGATTTATAAAAAGGTCCTTCAGCTGCCAAAATCTGCATCTGCCCCACAGATTCGATTAGAACTAGGCCTCCTAAACTATGAAATGTTAAGCACAGGTGCTTATTTAAAAATGTGCCACAAGCTAAGGCAGGCTGGAGCTGGTTCCCTCGAGTCATTGTTATGGTCAGATATCAGCTCTAGCAATCTTGGGGGTCACACAGTCGTTTATTTCACGAATGCGTACAGCAATTATCAGCAAATGACCTCTGGAACTTCAACCCAAGTAACACACCTTTTAAAATAAGCATAAAGAAGCGTATCCAAATGTGTTCCCATTCGTCTAACAAAGTGACCCTTGCCAAACGCAAGCACGCATGGGCAATAATCACCTGTTATCAGTTGGCCTCTCTTCCATCATATCTGGCCTGCACATACCCCCTGTATCTAAAACAGCAGTTCATGGCACTTACACTGGGAGAGTGGCACTTTTTGAAACATCTACCCCGTTGGTGGCGCCCATCAGATGAGCTTCTGTGCAGGGGTTGCGGGGAATTGGTCGAGTCTCTGAAGCATGTTGTTACCTCTGTCCAGCATTGCTGTCCTTGCGCAGCTAAAAACTGAGGCCTGAGTGGGACAGATTGGGAGCCCGGTCTTGTAGGCAGGGTATCATTGTGGCATTGAATCCAGAGAACACAGCTTTAAATATTGACCTCACACACTTTATCCATCTTACATATCGCAAGCTTAATCAGTAAATCCCAGGCCCTGTGTCAAAACCAGGGAACAAGCACAGGTGGTCACAATAATGGTGAATCTTTGAATCTGCTCTCCAGCAAAACCAGTGTATCCAGCCCCAGCCTCACAACACGGAACTTGAATTCAACGACTTGTCATTGACTGTTGACTGTTGGTACTCTGAATTGTACATTAACTTTGGGATGTTCTTTTTCAAGTTGGTGTTTTACCTTTTGCTTTTAGAAGTAACCTCTAGTTTTACTAATCGTATTTATTGATACTATGCCGCCATGTGGTTTCACTTAGGCGAAGGTTACCCTGTCCTAGAAGACATTTTATATTAATAATTTTATTCCCTTATTTTTATTGAGAATGATGGGAGGAGCTCAGTGAAAAATATTTTCTAATGTTTTTAAGTTTTGATTTTCATATGTGGATTGTAATGATTTAATTAATCAAACAGTAAATACTGCTAATATTCGACTACCTACTAGCCCATTTTGTCCCTAAACAGAAATATATGCATGTTAGTAATAGGCAGTTGATTGGCATTAAGGTAGATTGGTTAAAACAGGTAACTGGTGTGTGATATATGGAAATACGTGGAAGTTTTGTTTTTGCAAGTACAAGGTTGAGGAGACTCCCCGTCATGTAATGCTTGTTCGGCCCTTGTATGTTGAAGCACCTGAAGGCTTTCTGGAGGGGACCAGAACTGGCTGTGGCTTATTACGGGAGCGACGTATCATTGGTTGAATGTGATTTGAAGATGCAAGCAAATTCTGTATTGTTTTAATGTGTTTCAAGGTTTTACATGTTGTATGTAGTACATATGACAACTTAATTAATTCTTGGCGCTCAGAAATAAATAAATGAATAAGTAAATGAATAAATAAAGTGATAGGAGCAAAATCAGACCAGTTGCATCCTGCAGAAAGACCAGGAAGATGCAGTAGACTAAGCGCACTAAAGCCCAGTGCTTGCAGAATCGATGGTACGGGCTTCAGTATCTGCACATCTATTGTATTTTTTTGTACCCAGCAAGGCCTGGTCATTTTTGTTTTTGAGCATTTATAATGACAACTAGGGACCCTACGGGGAGTATCTGTTTCACACACTATCTGTGCAACAGGATGAAAAACAAAGCAAAGCCCTCCTTAAAAATAACCACTATTACCCATGTGTGTTTGCCCTTTGTACTGTAATAAAATACTGGTCTGTTGTCCTGTGACGTCAACAGAGAGGAGACAATCATTATGATGCTCCTCCAGAGAATAACTGTTGTATTTTCCTGCCAAGTGAATTTCTGTGGTGGAGACTATGAGCCGAGAATACAATTATTCAGTCCTCACTACATGTTGGAGGCACATACTGCAAGTTATGGCTGTATGTAACAGTGGGGTACCGGGGGAGCCCCGCACTGACTCGGAGTGGTGGTCTACAACTGCTCTCTCACCCTGCCCATTGTCCCTACAGCTGCCCGAGAACGAGTGGCAAGAGATTCAAGACGATTGCTGGACATCCGCAGTTAAGGGACGTGGTACCTTTAACTGGAACGACGAGGACGGCGCAGCTACGCCCCCTTTCCGAAGCGCGACGTCAAAAGGCGGAAGTACCTCATCATCGACGGACGGCGTTTCCCTGGAGGTGGACGGTGTGGAGAGGACGCGAAGGAACACCGAGGCGAAGCAGGAAGAGGTCGGAGAGCAGACGAGCCCAGCGGAGTTCTACAAGCCAGGAGGCCAACGTATCCACCCATCGCCCCGCCACGGTCCCGAGGGAGGAACGTGGCTAAACAAGGTACGGGGCAGAGTTGCGGAGTGGGTGGGTCGGAATAGCCCTACGGAGTAAAACGCTACCGCTGCCGAGAGTGAAAGGTGTCCCAGGTGCCCCTCCCTTCACGAGCACCGAGAGCACTGCGTGACGTTTGGCATAAGGCACCGACACTTGGTTTCCCTCACTTCCCCTGCCCTCCACTATATAAATAGGACGTCTCAGTAACCCATTGTATGTCCTTTGTTTGTTTTCTGGGTCCACTACCGTGCTGACGAGGGAGACACCGGCGAAGGGGAATCCACTGAGCCAGGACCCTTACACCGAGGCCGCCTAAAGCACAGACTCCCCAGCCTGATTTACCTGGACTTGGAATTTGTTTTCTCCCCCCCCCTTTTCAAGAGACTTATAATACTTTCCGGGACACTGTGACTGGTATGCAGAGAAAAACATACATACCAATAAAACCATCGTTAAAAGCACTACTGAGGGAGCCCACCTTTGTGTTTACTCCTAGAACGGAGACGGTAGACGTGCAGGTACCCACAGTACAACCCCCCCTGGGACAACTGGTGTCAGAAGTGGGATCCACAACATCAACCATCTGCCAAAACGAGATGGAAGCCCTCATAGATCACATTATCAAAGGCCAAGAAAAGCTGGAATGGGCAGTGCAACAGCAAATACAGTCTGCCCAAGCCGACAGGGATTTGATTAAGCCCACCGTCACGGCCCAGCTCGAGGGCCTTAGGAATGTACCGCCTCCCACCCAGGTCACCACGGGTGAAGCACGCCACCTCACCCCTCATCACGCAGGCGTCGCTCTACAAAAATACCTAACTGGTGAAGATCCCGACGCCTTCCTCCTCAATTTTGAGAGGGCCGCTAGAGCAATGGGGTGGCCAGAAGAAAAGTGGCCATTTTTCTTGGCTCCACTCCTCACGGGTGAGGCACAGTCGGCCTATCAAGCTGCGAACCCTCTAGGGAACACCGCATACAAAACGATTAAAGAAGTCATCCTCGACCATTTAGGCCTAGATCAGGAGGCCTACAGAGTTAGATTCCGTAAAGAACGTGGGACCCCGGGAGAGAACCCGAAGACCCTCTTCTTCCGCCTACGGATGGCAGCAGATAAGTGGCTGAGACCTGACCTGTGCACCAAGGAAGAAATATTAAACAAGGTATACTTGGAACAATTTATGGAGGCCCTGCCTTACGCCACACAGCGATGGTTACGTCAACATACCAGGCTCGACGTTAACCAAGCCATCGAAATGGCGTCCCAGTTCGCCAGAGCACAGCCCCGGACGATAGTATGGGACGGCGACAAAACAGAAAAGACACACAAACCTACAGTCCCTATGAGGCAGGAGAAGAAACCCAAGACAGGGACGGAAGTCTTGCGTCCCCGACCAACCGGAATGACCTCCCCCATGGCCCGAGGTCCCCAATGTTTCGAATGTGGTGAGTGGGGCCACATCGCCCGGTTATGCCCTCGGAAAAAAACAACCGAAGAGCCCATGGAAGTAGGCTACCTCCCGAGGACGGTGCTGTATTCGGCGGAACTCGGTAGCACCTTTTACGTGAGTATGAAACTGAACGGATTCATGGTAAAAGCCCTACTAGACTCCGGGTGCCGACAGTCGGTAGTCCAGGAACGTTTTGTTAACCCAGAACAATACTCTGCCCTTGACACTGTGTACATACGCTGCGTACATGGCGACGTCAAACCATATCCTGTAGCTGTGTTAACGCTGTACTTACCTCAGAGAGTACCCTGCCAGGTTAGGGTGGGGGTGGTGGACTCCCTACCAGAGGACATGATTCTGGGGACGGATAATCCCGAATTCCTCTCCCTATTTAGGGAAACCCTGACCCCCTCTTCCTCGAAAACAGCCCATGGTAATGCCACCTATCTGTCACCTGAGCCTTGGGTCCTTGATAAGAGTTTCCGCTTTGCGCAGACCGAGGACCGGACCTTATATAATGCCTGGGAAAGTGCCCACGCCAGCGAAGAAATCCCTGCCCAGACATATCCCAGGTTTTTGATACGGAAGGGCCTGCTGTACCGCCAAGCACAATGCGATGGGGTCCCTCAGCTGTTGGTTCCGAAGTCCTTCAGGGAGCAAGTGTTATTCTTCGCTCATGCCCATCTAACGGCGGGGCATACAGGCAAAGAGAAAACAACGGATGTTATCCTTCGCCATTTCTTTTGGCCCGGAATATATAAGGACGTTCAGGACTATTGCGCCACTTGTGAGATATGCCAAAAGAGAAATTCGCAAAGACCAATTGCCGCCCCTCTACAGAGGATGCCCATAGTAGGAACGCCCTTTGAACGGGTCGGCATGGACCTTATAGGACCACTACCGAAGACCCCTCGAGGACACTTATACGCGTTAGTTGTGGTCGATTACTCCACCAGGTTTGTGGAAGCCTTCCCCTTACGTACCACCACGACGGCCGCCATTTCGGAGAAGTTTGTGGAGCTGTTCTCCCGGGTAGGATTCCCAAAAGAAGTCCTCACGGACCAGGGAACCCCCTTCACGTCCAAGTTAATGAAGGAGGTGTGCACCCTCCTGAACATTAAACATCTGAAAACGTCCGTGTACCACCCTCAGACTGACGGTCTCGTCGAAAGGTACAACCAAACCCTTAAACTTACCCTGAAAAAGATGTTGAGCGCAGAAGGACCCTCATGGGACAGGCTGCTCCCCCTGGCACTGTTCGTCATACGGTCCCAGAAGCAGAGCAGCCTAGGCTGTTCGTCCTTCGAGTTATTATATGGGCGCCTACCTAGATCACTGCTTGAGATGACTAAAGAAATGTGGGAGACAGAAGAAGAACAAGAGAAGAAAGGAATGTTGGAATACACGACACAATTGAGAAATAAACTGGGAAAACTCAGGGAGTTGGCTCACTCCTCGTTGGACCGACATCAAGAGAGAAGCAAAACGATTTACGACAAGGGTAAAAGGCTCCGCAAGCTCTCGGTGGGTAAGTGGGCCCTAGTACTGCTACCCTCCATCAGCAACAGCTCCAAGAGCGAATGGCAAGGCCCTTATCAAGTCCTTGAGGCCATAGGGCAAACCACCTACCGGTTGAGGATATCGGCGAAGAAAACACAAACATACCACATAAATTTACTAAAGGAGTGGTTGGGACCCCCTCCCCGAAATAACCAGCTGGTCATACCGGCATCAACTTCCCAGTCGTCCGTAAGGCAGCTTGTGATAAACGAAGAGTTAACCGACAAACAAAATAAAGAGCTGCAGGACGTACTGACCCCCTTTTCGGACGTGTTTTCTGACACCCCCGGGAGGACCACCCTGGTAGAACACAGGATCGAGACAATACCAGGCAAGATAGTAAAACAACGGCCCTATAGAATACCAGCAGCCCGCCGTGAGGCCGTGAGGAATGAAGTCCGTGAAATGCTCCGATTAGGGGTGATACGCCCGTCCCAGAGTCCCTGGTCCTCCCCGATTGTCATGATCCCCAAACCCGATGGATCGAAGAGATTCTGCATGGATTTCCGTGCTCTGAATGCCGTGTCGCTCTTCGATTCCTATCCAATCCCCCGGGTGGACGAGATGGTGGAGAAGATAGGGGATGCCAAGTATATCACCACCATCGACCTCACGAAGGGGTATTGGCAGGTGCCTCTTCGTGAGGAAGACATGAAAAAGACTGCATTCGTCACTAACGAGGGCTTATACGAGTTCACGGTCCTCCCGTTCGGCCTGCATGGGGCCCCAGCGACCTTTCAGCGCCTCATGAACCAGGTACTGAGACCATACTCCTCCTTTAGTTCCGCCTACCTGGATGACATCGTTATCCACAGCAACAATTGGAGTGAACATCTGAGACACCTGCAGACGATCCTCACAGCCTTGAGGAAAGCCGGCCTTCACATCAACGCGAAAAAATCAAGAGCAGCCTACACCAAAGTCAACTATCTGGGATATGTGTTGGGCGACGGGGTTATCGCCCCCCAAAGCGAAAAGATCAGTGCCATAGAGAGGGTGCCTTTCCCGGCCTCAAAGAAAGAGATGAGGGCGTTTTTGGGACTAGTGGGGTACTACCGCCGGTTCATACCTATGTTTGCTGAGACGGCTGCCCCCCTAACGGACCTTCTACGAAAAGAGGTCCCGCCCGCAAGGTTCACGAAACCCTCCCCGGAATCTGTAGAAGCCTTCCAGTCATTGAAGAAGTCTATGACCACGGCCCCGGTTCTCTTGTCCCCCGATTATAACAAGGACTTTATACTGGCTACAGATGCCTCTAATGTGGGGATAGGAGCCGTCTTGTCCCAGATGGGGGAGGACGGGACTGAACACCCTGTGCTATTCATAAGCCGGAAGTTATTTCCCCGCGAGACCCACTACTCCACCATCGAGAAAGAGGCCCTGGCCATCAAATGGGCCATTGATAAATTGAAGTACTATTTAGAAGGCTCTCGCTTTGTCCTCCATACAGACCATGCTCCCTTGCGTTGGATCCACCAGAACAGTAGCCAGAACCCTAGAGTGCTGAGGTGGTTCCTAACGCTGCAGCCATATACCTTCAGTGTACTGCATCGTAAGGGCAAGGACAATGGGAACGCTGACTTTCTGTCCAGGGTCTTTCCTCTCCCCGATCGGGAGAAGCCAGGGGGGGAGGTATGTAACAGTGGGGTACCGGGGGAGCCCCGCACTGACTCGGAGTGGTGGTCTACAACTGCTCTCTCACCCTGCCCATTGTCCCTACAGCTGCCCGAGAACGAGTGGCAAGAGATTCAAGACGATTGCTGGACATCCGCAGTTAAGGGACGTGGTACCTTTAACTGGAACGACGAGGACGGCGCAGCTACGCCCCCTTTCCGAAGCGCGATGTCAAAAGGCGGAAGTACCTCATCATCGACGGACGGCGTTTCCCTGGAGGTGGACGGTGTGGAGAGGACGCGAAGGAACACCGAGGCGAAGCAGGAAGAGGTCGGAGAGCAGACGAGCCCAGCGGAGTTCTACAAGCCAGGAGGCCAACGTATCCACCCATCGCCCCGCCACGGTCCCGAGGGAGGAACGTGGCTAAACAAGGTACGGGGCAGAGTTGCGGAGTGGGTGGGTCGGAATAGCCCTACGGAGTAAAACGCTACCGCTGCCGAGAGTGAAAGGTGTCCCAGGTGCCCCTCCCTTCACGAGCACCGAGAGCACTGCGTGACGTTTGGCATAAGGCACCGACACTTGGTTTCCCTCACTTCCCCTGCCCTCCACTATATAAATAGGACGTCTCAGTAACCCATTGTATGTCCTTTGTTTGTTTTCTGGGTCCACTACCGTGCTGACGAGGGAGACACCGGCGAAGGGGAATCCACTGAGCCAGGACCCTTACACCGAGGCCGCCTAAAGCACAGACTCCCCAGCCTGATTTACCTGGACTTGGAATTTGTTTTCTCCCCCCCCCTTTTCAAGAGACTTATAATACTTTCCGGGACACTGTGACTGGTATGCAGAGAAAAACATACATACCAATAAAACCATCGTTAAAAGCACTACTGAGGGAGCCCACCTTTGTGTTTACTCCTAGAACGGAGACGGTAGACGTGCAGGTACCCACAGTACAACCCCCCCTGGGACACTGTAGATCCTTGAGGCTCTTTGATTTGAGCCGTGAAGTTTAATAGCTGGTTCCCTCCTGCAGGCAGCCATGTTTCAGGCACTCCCTTGAACCTTACCACTAACGTTCAACACCCTCCTGAAGCAGCGTAAGGGCTCTCTCCTTGGAAGTTGAAAAGGCCACACAAGAAAACACCTACTGTTGTGTTGAAGCGGACATTCAACTTTGCAAGACATGTCTCGGCTTGGGATCGCCTTTCATGTGCAGCACAATTGCATTGCCTCAATCGTTCCTTCTGGGGTTTTGCATCCAAAGAGTTCATTATTTGTTGGCACCGGAGGCAGCACAATAACTGGTGTCCTGTTCACTACAGCTGTTCGTGGAACAAAGGCTTCCTGACCCGCATGGACACTGTACACACCTATTTGCAGAAAAGACCTTTCTGCAGAAGGCGGTTCCCACAGGATATTCCAGTGCACATGAGGATGCCAAGACTTGTCAATAGTAAATGCCTTTGGAACCGTGCCAGAGACCATACGTCCAGCAGGTCCTTGGACAAAGAGTGATACTCGACTAATCACCTCTTCATTCTCACAGGTTTAATAAGTACCCATGAGGCATAGCGAGACTACTGGCAAACATGGACTTTCAATGATGAGCATGAACATAATTCTCCAGTCATTGATCAACGTTTTTCGAGGTAGAATGGCAGATAAGTATAAGAAGATAGATCAAGGGCAGAATCAGTCACATATGACGTGTTCTTGACTGGATCAACCTCTTTCCCCACTGCGCCCTGTTGTCAAATCTCCCTACTCGCTAGACCAGAGGTTCTTAAACTTTTGTCTTCCGTTCACCCCCACTGAATCACTACTGGAAACCGTGCACCACCGCCTAAGCAATTTCTACAATTTGAATGTGAAATACTACATAAACATACAGAAACAAATATACATCAAACAAATACACAAATTTTGACAAATGTGTCATTTTCTTTTAATAAGTATTTTGGAGCTTTTCAAAATGTAGTTCAATCACTGCAAGACAAAGCAATATGCTACATTGTAGCAACAGTGGCGTAACAAAACATTAGGTGGCCCAACTGCAAGGTATCATGGGGGGGCCCATAACTCACCAACATTCCCCCTACCCTTCACTAGGCTTCACAGGGCCTGGCCATCCCAAAGTTAAGCGAATACTGTACTTCAGAGCTCTGGACAACCAACTGTGTTTGCCTGATGGGCCGAGCTTGGACCTACACCCCAGCAGACATGCTGTTTGTGTGATATTTCTCTTTCTGCTCCTACGGTCGTGAGCTCAGCTGCACTGGAATGGAATGGATTGGATGGAATGGAATGGAGAGAAGAGACGTCCACCTGTTCATGCCTTCTTTATTCTAGGAGTGCTTGCAAGAAAGTGGTGATCAGATCTTAACGCTCTATTGGCTTTGTAGGGGGTGATCAAGTCTCTCAGGATGGGGGGGGCCTTTGCCCTGGAGAGATTTGTGCGTTATACATAGGGACTTGAATTTGATTCTTTCCCAGATTGGGAGCCAATGGAGGGATCGCAGGACGGGTTTAGCGGAGTCGTTTTTAGGTCTCGTGACCTTAAATGCGCGCAAGCGCATTGAGGAACGAGAATTCAAGTGCTCAAAATGCTCATGAAACCACCAGCTTTTTGCTGGCGTTTTCATGCAGTTCATGTGAACCACGTGTTCAAACATGAACGCGCATCAGCCTCCCTCCATTTGCCGCACAGCACATCAAAGGGCTTCGCCCAGCGTGCGCTCTGCGGCTTCTCGGCTTCTCCTCCCCTAACTTCCTTGCATTTCTCCTCCCCCTCCCCAGCCAGCTTCCCCCAGGCCGTGTTCCCTCATCCCTTGCACCCCCTCCAATGATCGCACGTCACAACCAGAAGATTTGTTTTTTTAGAACAACCTCGTACAGCTCCTGCCTTGACTTTTCTTGCTCCGTCTCTTCTCCAGTGTCTTCCTTCTCGTCCATGTCTCCCTGGTCTTGTTATCTGCCTTTTTTGTTTTTTACCTCTACTTGTAATTGCACACATGTCACTTTTTCCTCTTGTAATGTATCGCTTGCTACCTCTTGTATTTTGTTTGCTTTTGGCACATGCACAATTGTCATCTTTGCCTCATGCAATGTAACGTTTGCTTTTGTAACACGTCCACTTGTAATTTTCTCCTCATGTAACGCTACTGTTCCCATTGTGAAGCGCTTTGACACCTGCGGGTAAAGTCCGCGCTATATAAAAACGCATAAAGTAAATAAAAAAATAAATCAAATCTATTCTCCCTTTCAACAGCTGTCAACGTCTAGCCTCCTGTCACTGCTCTTTCGTGTCCATGTCTCCTCCGTTCACCCTCTCTCTACTCTGGCTTCTCCAGCGCCGTCGCATCTTTCTTATCCTCCCCCTCTCGCTTGAACTCTTTCTTCCGTGGTCTACTGTTCGGGATCTTCAGGATCTCAGCGTTCCCAAATCCCAAGTCTCTGTCTCCCTCTCTGAATAACAACTCCACGCTTGCCCCTGTTGGTGGGTCTCCCTCTTCGGGACTCCAGCATCTGTCTCCTCACCTCTTCCCGCCCTTCAACGCTCCTCCCTTTATCTGGCCTCACACTGTGTCGCTCCGAACTCCGCACTTCCCTGCCTTTGCATCTCTATCTCTGCCCCACCCCTTGTGCTCTTAGCCTCTCCTTCCCAATTCCGTCCTGCCCTCCAGGTACACCTGGTTCTCACTCCACAGAGTCCACACACCCCTCTGCCACCTCCACTCACCTCACCCACTCCCGCCGCCAGGGCTACAGATGCCTACAGGCCGAGCAGAGCCGGCCTCACGTACACACTCATTATCTGAGCCCAACATGGCCACTCCACTAAAGCAAATACCTCCCCATCTATAAATATTCAACATTTTGGTATCTAACTACCAGTGCAGGTTTGACAACAGCCAAACAATTCCTACTCTGAGTGTGCATCAATCTTAGCACACTTTTCATGAAGAAGTTTATTAAGAAATGATAAAGCCTTGAAAAAGCGACTATTGAACATTGCGTGTTGGCTTTTTTTTATTTTTTAACACTAAACGGACCCTGAAAAATATCTGATGAATATAGATAGGATGCTTTGAACTGTTATTTATCAGAGGAATAAAGAAGCTCAAAAGAACAAGCATTGGAAATGCAATAGGTCTCGCAATAACGCGAGTCTGAACTATTAGCATTGTAAATGATAATGCCCTTTATTTTTGCGTTCTGGTTTTTGGAACATAAATAAAAGGCTTTGTCATTTACAAGGCCTATAGCTTAAATTTGCGTTAAAACGAGACCTATTGCATTGCAAATGCTTGTTTTGTTCCTGTGAGCAGTCTGGCTGCCTAGTTCTGGATGAGTTGGAGTCTGTTTATGGTAGTCTCCGGGGCACCTAGATATAGGGCGTTGCCATAATCTAGCCTGGAGAGGATGAGACCCCGAATGAGGAGTTTTCTAGAGTGGGAGGTAGAAGAGGGAGGATTTTCCGTGCGGTGCGGAGTAGGCCAAAGCACACGCCAGCGGTTTTCTTGGCTTGGGTTTGAAAGGAGAGGTCTTGGTCGAGCCAGACGCCAAGACTTTTTATTTCACTTTTTGGAAGGGGAGTTGGTCTCATGCATGTAGGCCACATGGAGTTGAAGATGGATGTGGCTTTGCGGCCCAACAGCAGTAGCTCCGTTTTATCTCCGTTGAGTTTGAGGAGGGATTTATTCATCCAGCTAAAGATTTCTGAGAGACAGGACCGTAAGTTTTCAGGGGAGTGGTCTGACTAGTTGAGTGAGACGACCAGTTGTGTGTCGTCTGTGTATGTGATCAGTTTGATCCCAAAAGGGGCGACGATATCCTCCAGTTGGGACATGTATGCGTTAAAAAGTGTTGGGCTCAAAGACGAGCCCTGCGGCACCCCGCATTGGAGAGGGATTGCCTTGGAGCGCACACTGCCTTCCGAGACCTGGTAGGTTCTGTTTTCTATGAATGATTTTAGCCATGCGAGGGCTGACCCCGTGACTCCCAGGCTGCTGAGACGTTGAATGAGGATACGGTGATCAACCGTATCAAAGGCTGCGCTTAGGTCCAGGAGGATCACAGCTGCTGAGCCTCCTGAGTTCAAGATCTGCCTTGCCTCTTCTATCACCGCTATCAGGGCAGTGTCTATGCCAGGGCGGAAGCCTGTCTGGGAGCGTCGAAGAAGTTCACCGGCTTCAAGGAAGGCGGACAGTTGTTGATTGGCACATTTTTCCGCGACCTTGCTGATACCTGGTAGTAGAGAGATGGGCCGGTAGTTGGACATCTCTAGGGGGTCTAGCTGGGGCTTTTTTAGTAGGGCTCTTACTATGACTGTTTTCCAGCTTGGCGGGATGGTGCCTTGGGAAAGAGAGGAATTAATTAGGTTAATTAGGAATTAACTGCAGAGGTGGAGCTAAAGCTTCAGACCCTCAGAGTGACAAGATAAAAAGAGGTATGTTAGTACTCATTAGACTTAATTTTCAGACTGCCCCTGATTGCTAACTCCCTTCCGTTTGACTTTCTTCCTATCCTCTTTCCACCCTGATCAACTTTTTGTCTCATATCTATCCATACTTCATCTCTCACATCTCCCATGTCTTGTCTTTCTTCCTCAGTTTCACATCTCGGGAATGACATTTTCTCTAGGGGTGGGTAAAATTTGTGGAATCTAGTTTTGAGTTATTGCATGAAACTTCAGAAAGATAACACAAATTTAATTGTAATTATGAAAAATTGCAAAACCGTGTGTTTTGCTATATTTTAGTGCGAAACGCGTCCCATTGTGGAAGTATTTTGCACACAAAAAATACTGCAAAATACACAAGTGACGCAAACATCAACAGCTTGCATTCTGGTCGTTCGTGTTGTTCCCCCGCACGCTAAATTGTTGCTGCAAACAGAATGTAATTACACAATATGGAGTAACTGCATCATGTTGCATTAAAAGCATAACGTAAAATTACTGAAATTATGCAAGACTATTCTGGCATAGCGGAAACTTCACTCTGGCCTAATTGTGTCTTCTCTCCCCTCTGTCTCCTATCTCTGGTAGTCTTTCTTCTCTCCCTTTTCTATTTATCCTGATTCCCTATCCCTCTCTTTCTCACATGTCTAACACCTGTCTCCCTCTCTCCAAGTTGTCTCTCTCTTTATCACCTCTTTCACACACCTGCCACTCAGTAATATGCTCCCTCTTTTTCCAGTTCCTTACTGTAGTGTACAGACACACACATATACACACACACACACACACTCAACTCTCTCTCTCTCGCTTTCCTTACATGTCTCTCACACACTGGTTTGTTGGTTGTGTCCTCTTATTCCTGTCTGCTCTTTGATTTTCCCACTGGTCGTCTCTCCCGTTTAAATGTCTCTTACACACCTGACTCTATTCCTCCCCCATCTCTGTCAAAGTCTCTGTATTGTCCTTTCCAGCCTCTCTTCCCTTGTTTGCTTTTCCCCCCTTGTTCACTGTGCCCCCCCCTCCCGCGAGTCCTCAGAGACAGAGAAAATTACAGGGGAACGTTTTGGCAGGCTAACTATATTGTAACAATAAATTAAAAGTGTTGAAACTTTGTAGCTTTCTCCTTACCTCCGAGGTCATCACACATAGCAGGCTGCAGCCAGACAGCAATAGGTGATGGATAAGTGGCTAGATTGTACAGTCGCTGGATAGCCGTGCAATGGACTCCTTCTAGGATGGGAAGACTGGGAGCCCTGCGTTACGCCCCTATGTAGCATATCACTTTGTCTTTTTGCTCCTAATGAATACTCTGTTTTAGTCAGTGACTACCAGCTTCTATCAACGCCACTAGTTGGCCATACTAGATTCTTTTTGCTCTACTTTTGCTGCTCCCATGAATCAAGATAAGGATACCACATTACTTTTTAGCTTCCATTTAAAGAGCATTTTCAAGCTATCAATTTTACATATAGCTTTTTCAAGTATACCTACTTTATTAATCTGCAAATATTATTTAATTTTCTAAACTGTGACAAACCTCCTGATTAGGTGTTGTGGACCCCAGGGGTCCCTGAACCACAGGTTAAGAACCACTGCCCTCAACCGGTCAAAACCAACCTTAGGTTACTTGTGTTCTGGCTTAGGGAAAACCCTGGCCTGGCAAATCGAACAGGACTGTTACTGCTGGAGTAGGGTCAAGGCTGATTTGCATATGGCTTGGCTCAAGATGAGATGGCATAGTGTGCAAAATAATGATGAACTGTGATGTGACCCCCAAGTAATTACCAGAAACTGAGATTAATTCAAGCATTCCATCTTCCTGTTATTTCTAATCTCTTCCTAGAATACAAAACAAAATTGAACAAACTGATTATTGGAATGCTTGAAATATTTTCAGCCAATAGTAATTACTCGGGCCACATCCCAGTCCATTGTTATTTCAGGGTGAAGCTGTCCTGGAAATTTGGACAGACTGTTCCTATTGGAGCCAGGTCAATACTAATTTGCATATGGCTGGGTCGAAGCTGAGTTGGTGTGCAAAATAATGATGAACTGAGAGGTGAACCCAAGTAATTACTAGAGGCTGGTATTAATTCAAGCATTCCATCCATCATTTTTTGCATTCACCTCAAATAATAGGCTTCCTGTTATTTCTAATCTCTTCCTAGTTTGAAATGGTGGGACCTTGGCAGTGTGGCCTGGATGACTCCTGGGCAGGTGTTGCTAGGTTTGGAATTGCAGAACTTCTTTTACTTGAAGAAAGATCACATGCTCCCTAATACATCTCAAAGGATTGTACAAGCACACCAATATAGGAAGCAGTTTCTGTGTAACAGTGAATCAACCAAAAGTGAATCAGGTAAATGTGTGAGGCAATGTTTCTTATCCACTGGGAATTCAACACTGAACATATTGTGCACTTCTGTTTTTTAGGTCTGGAGGTTTAGCTCTTGCTGCCAGTGTAAAGCATGTACAATAAAGTAGCTTTAAGCCAATGCATATACCAATGACAAGTAAAGAGAATTGTTCTGGGCTACTGACCAGTGTTTATTTAGATCAGGCTGAAGATAGTGATAGAGGATGTTTCCATCATAATGTATCTACACCAATCATCCTTTCAACAAAAGCCCCCACACATTCTCCAGCCACCAAGATTTTCACCCCTCACTATGTAATTTTTACATCTATATCAGAACACTTCTTTCCCAAATTGCTGAATTGCAACTGATGTATCACTCTTAAATCGATGATAACCTCGTCATGGATTGAGTAGGTAGGTTGAAAGATCAATCAATACCTAAAATTGTAATTATGGCTAAATACCATAGACGAGTGAAATAATCTTATTTGCCTCCCTTTAATTGCTTACAAAACTGGAATAATGTTATTTCCTTGCAATTTCAATTTGTGTATTGCTTACATATTTCTATAAGCAATCTTTTGTAAGTTAATTAGTATCAGAATATGTTGAGATTATTATTGTCTCCCTAAAGCATTTGGACTGTCCATTGTCCCATGGGCCTGAATGACAGAATCCCCTTCATTATTTATCGTAGAATAACATATTAGTTACATTAATGGTGGAAACATCAACATTCCATTGTTTAGAATACATTCTTGAACTTGACGACAACTAAACCCAATATCTAGCTAGCATGAACAGGAACTTTGCCACTGTATTGTGTATGTCACGGCCAGACTATTTGTTATGTTATTTATATTTATAAAGCGCAACGGTTACCAGGAGGTGTCCTGGCGCCAGTTTAGACTATCAGATCTCAGGATGGCGTTTAGTCCCTAATTGTTAAAAACCCATGTTTTTAGTGCCTTTCTAAACAACATGAAATCAGGCAAGGGGAGTTAGTTCCAGGCCCTAGCGGTAGAGGTGCCAAAACCTCTCCCTTCTCAGTTGACTTTCTTAAAGAGAGATACTGCCACCATCTTCGCTCCTAAGGAGTGGAGAGTTATTTTGGAACATACCAGTTAAATCGATGTTTAAGATGGTCTGGTCCTCCTCCATGAATGGCTTTGAAGGCACTACAAACGGATTTGAATGGCACTCGTTGCCTTACTGGCAGCCAGTGAATATTTTTAATTTCTTTTGTAACTGATACGAATTTTGGCATGCCAGTAAGCAACCTAGCTGCTGCATTTGCAGTAGTTGCAGTTTACTCATGTGTTGCTTTTGAATGTTTAGATAAAGGCTGTTGCAAATTTCCCTTCCTACCCTCCCTTCCTGATAGTGTTCGTTTGATTATATAAGCAGACTGATGGGATATGGCGGAGTGAAGTCATAAGAGCCATAAATATGTACTTGAAATGCGATTGTATAGCTGAGTTATATTGTACCACAACAAGACTAAACAGTATTTTTGATGAAGGGAGGAGGTTCAGTGATTGCCGGGGTATCCCACTCGCTGTTAAATTTTGCACCTAACACTATCATTGGCCGTTGAGCTGTTGATTTGCAAGTTGGGTCCGACTAATTACCTACTGGTGCTGTATGATAATTTCTATGATGGTATATTGTTTTCTTTTCACTTTATGTACAAATGTTAATAAACAGATCAAACAAAAAATAAAGGCCGTTGCAATAATCCAAAATAAGGGATGTTATCGCTATGCGTTGGCTGTCCTCAGGTAGGAAAGGCATTATTTTCCTAATCATTTTGAGGGACTGGATGGTAACTGCATTTATCTGATTCTTAAAAGTCAGCTTGTCATCAACTATTACTTCCAAGGGCATATTCACAAGAACGTGTGACAACCATCGCAAAAGTTACTTAACGCAACTTACAACTTTGCAGTCTATCTCGGGAACATTATGCCGTGTTAACCAAGCATTCTCAACACAGTGGTACCATGCGATAGCCTCCAGATAACGCATCAAATGTCCGTGTAAAAATCCACGACACGCTGCATAAATGAGAAACACGAACGCAAAAAAATCTTGCGATGAGGCCAATTGCGGTACAAAAGCAGCGAAAACCAGTGACAGGCCAGCAAATCCCACGTGTCTGGTGGGAAAATGCACTATAAAAGCTACAAATACAACACACAAGAAACAATCTAAAGTGCGTAGCAACATGGATGCACCCTGACCTAGCGCAGAGACCGACGCGGACCCCACAACCCCCACAGACCACCAGCAAGGAACAAAGGGGTCGGGGAAGGTCAGGGAGAAGAGGGGGAGGAAGACGGGGTGCAGTTTGCAGGAAAACCGGATCAGCGTCACAGAGGTGACAGAACACTACCATCAACTGACCAACAATTAGACTACTGTGAATGCAGTCGGAGAGTCGAGGAGGCCAAACGAGGAGGCCAAGAGGCGCTGGCATGATGTGACAACCTAAACCAGGCACAAACCTGCTGCCAACAGGAAGGCTGCAACGGCGACAGGAGTTGGAAGTCCTGCGCCATAGGTGGAAACCCAGGCCACAGTCATCAGTGTGGAGACGATCCAAGGAGTCGAGAGTACAGACACAGCTCGAGAGGACCTGACACAACATCAACAGGGTGAGTAATGACCAGGGACTGGGGGGTCTGGGGGAGATGGGCACAATGGCACACATGCACAAAGAGGTCTAGTACATTGCACACCCACAATGACCCAGGATCATGTTCATGTTCCCGTTAGCACACTCCAGTACACACACATAACAAGAATAGCACACCCACATTGACAACAATTTGGTACAATGCGCAAACACGACTCTACATAACAGAGGACACAACTGGGTCCACACACGCTCAGAAACAGGCCTAGTAAATCTAACAGAGCTGGACACTGTGAAATTGAAATGTACGCGTACAACCTCACATCCATCATGTAGTCCAAATGTACATGGTCCCGCATCTAAATCCTGCACCACCAAAACAGTCACAATGTACATTGTCATACAGTCTGCATGTAAACAAGGACAATGCTCCAACATACATGTCAACACAATGTCAACATGCATCACCCCTTCACAGTGCAGAGGGACACACAACACCCCCAGCAGAGCACAGAAGACCACACATCAGTGAGGCCGGAGAGGAGCACCACACCTTCGACACTGACGCCCTACAAAAGTCCATGGACATCCCACGCAACCCACCACCAGAACCAGGGCAGCCAAGCTACTCAGAGGAAAACACAGACCCTGCAACAGACCACACAGCAGGAAGCACCCGCAAGCATGGCTGGCTCACAACACTTCACCGAGTCACACATGGCACCCCAATGCCAGGTGTCAGAACGCCAAAAGGAGGTGGCCGAACAGGTGCGGGTGGGGTCTGAACCCACGGAAGGCGAACTAGATCACATACGTGGGTGTCTAATATCCTTCAGGGATCAGCTTCAACCCACAAAGGAGACCCACACTGCCATAGAGACACATGCAGATGCACATTCCCAGTACAGAACCACACCCAGGGGCACGCAAATATCAGTCACACACCCACGTTGGCTCTGCATACGATGACCCAGTCCGCTCCCCTGACGTATTGAGTGGGTGACGACAAAGCTACATGTCCAAGCTCTAACCCGCTGCCTGCGCTGACATGTTTGCGTCCACTGTACACAGCACGATGTAATGTCGTGGGGCGAAGGACCTCATGCATACAACTAAACCACCAAAACCACAGGGACACACGCAGATATTATGTTGAACTGGCTACGTGCACGTGCACCCGGCTCCTTTATTGGCAGGGCCACATGTACAGTGACGCCTGTGCTGGATGTGTGTGGGGTGAGTGTAAGCCAGCCCGCACGGAGTGCTTGGGTACTTGCCACAACCTGAACAGTGGACACCAGTGCAACGGAAACATAGAAAACTGCATAACAGAGTCAACTGCTGAGCAACATGGAGGGAGCTGGAGCAAGTACAGAGGTCACCCAACTTACAAACAGAAGTGTCCGTGAGTTGCAGTGCACTGAAGTTGGGGCACTAGAGCTGAGGGCGCTGATGTGATGAAAATGACTAGGATTCTGTCCCTTCAGGATATTCCTGATGCAGACACAGTGGGGTGTGTTAGACCTGCGTCATCTTCCACATCAACGTCCAAGGTCTCCCACACTACCTGAGGTGACATTGCTGCGCAACCTCTCCACAGCACAAAACTCAATCAGTGACAGTCCATGGGTTGCGGTGCACTGAGTTAGTGGCACCTGGAGTGCTGAGCAGGGTAACAGGCAGATGATGGCATCCACAACAGGTATGAGCAACTCCGTTAGTCCGACAGGAGCACTATTTCCACTCTGGCAGATGGCGGTTGGAGGTGGTCCTGGCGGTAGTGCCTCGTGCCTCCTGCGGTGGTGCCACGTCCAGTCCGGTCAGGACTCGAGTGGATGTGTGAGCCCGGGTGGACCGCAGATGAGGCCGGAGACAGCGCAGGGCCACAGACACATGGCAATGACGACCCCAAGGCCATCGTCTCAGAGGCCATCAAATATTGAATCAAACAGGGTCCCTGACTTGAGCTGCACAGAGTTAGTGGCCCCGGATGCACAGCGGCCGGCACAGGCACCCTGCCACGGGACGGTGACTTGCGGTGAACTGAGCTAGGGCCACGTGGACTGGGGGGATCCTCATTGATGTCGAAGGTGAGTGTGGCAGAGGGTTGCGGGGGACAGTGGAAGGTGTCCTCCAGGACATGATGGGGAAGGTCTGATTTAATCCAGAAGCAGCAAATGGTGGGGTGGCAAGCGACAGCCTTGTTGCCAGAACTAATTCTGTATCAGCTACATGATGATGAAAGTACCCCCTAGTCCATAGCCTCAGACGCCACCAATGTATGACCAGTGAGTGTCCATGAATGTCGGGGAACAGACTTAGTGGTACCGGGGCTGCGAGGGGATGCAGTCTACGATGATGCAGGTACACTGATATGAACTTCACCATTGCTAAATAAAGACTCTGTGACCTACTGGACCGCAGTGTAGGACGGAGGCAGCAGTCAGCAGTGGCCCACAGCTACGTTTTGTTGGCTTGCGATGCACAGAGTTAGTGACACCAGGGCAGTTGTCGGTAGTGTTCAATCACCTCCATAACGATGATCCATTTTTGCTCCTGACTGCAACGTGTCATCCTCTTACACCTCTCCTTGCGTGCAATATGTACAATTGTGCGACCAACTCTACCGCAGTGTAGGCGGTAGGCGTTTCCAGCAAGGGGCCACAGAAATGTGTGGTTGTGATGCTGTACATAGACTTGGTGTCACCACATCGAAGGGGGTACAGAAATGTAAAGTCTGCACTGCCATGTGTTCCCGGCCATTGCATGATCAAGACTTAGTTCCAAATGTGAGACCTACTCAAGCTTAGTGTGGCCTGGGAGCAGTAGTCCGTGTGGGCCCACAGACACATGTGGTTGTGATGCTATGCACAGACTTGGTGGCACCACGTCGAAGGGAGTATAATGACTTGACCTCAGCCTTAAATAATGTTCCCTGCCATGGTGTAATCAAGACTCAGTTCCAATTGTGCTTCCTACGTGTCCGCTGTGTATGCCGGTGGAGTACATCAACAAGAATGGAGTTCTGCGGGTCTGTGTTGCGGAAGCCGTGATGGTCCGAGGAGGCTGCCAAGGTCATGGGCCTTGGGCTTGGAGCTTGCACCGGCACATGGTGGGCTCTCTTCGACACACGTCGGTGGGGCGGACAAGACGGCTTCGGGGACTAGCTGCCTGGGGTGGAGCAGGTGCACAGGCACCAGCGCTCACGGCGTCGGTCTCGTGGGGGGGTGAGATCCACTGTCGACTGCACTTCATACACCAGCGGAGTCTGTCGACATGGATATGTGTGTGGTCGGTGGTCCAATATTGCCTGGACATTGGTGAGATACGTGTGCTTTCTGTTGCTGTAATTGTGTGCAATTTTGCCAGGGGGGACAAGTAGGACATGTGTGCAGTCAATTGCCCCCTGACACATGCGGGAAGCCAGCTCTGGCGTAGACGTCTTGCTTGGTCTCCGGCTGTTCCTGCGCAGTGTGTGGGTAGTCTAGATAGTGGTGTACCAAGCTGATGGTGTCATCCATGACCGTTGTGAGGGACTTGGATTGGGCCGGCTGTGTGACTCCTCCAACTCGTACGGATGTTGGTTGGAAGGTACCAGTGGCCAACAGGTGCATCACAGCCAGCAGGTTGGTCTGAGGTGGGATGTTGGTTGTCCTCTGTGTTGGTACCATTAGCCTGTGTACAATGGTGGTCAGGATGCGGAGGAGGGTTGTCCTTTTGAGCCTGTAGTGGGCAATGACATTCTCTGGTGTTGGTGCGTTTTCGGAGGGTCGCTGTCTTTATCTGCCCTGCCTCTGTGTTGGTACGGGGGGCGGTGGAGGTCTGGGGGTGTGGGGGGTGGTGGTGGTGGGTGTTGTGGCCCTCTTGGGTGTCCGGCCCGCATGTTCAGTGGCTCCATAGCATATGTTGTTCTTCAGGTGTGGCTCTGGGCTTGCCTCTCTTATGTGTTGCAGTCTGTGGTCCGACATTACACCTGGTCAGAGCAGGTGTTAGTTTCCTGCTGGTAACGCGCCTTATCGCCTGTTTTGTGATCTTATAGCCGATCTGGCTGGTCGGTGAGAATGTTACGGAGTGGTGTTGTCACGGCTTTTTGCTCGGGAACGCCTACTCTGCTTCTCATTAGCGATAGCTGCGGGGGGGGGTCATCTGTGGCAATATTTTTTGCGTCTGCTATTGCAGGTAAACTGGTGCAATGGGCTGTTAGCACCAGCCTGTGCATGGGGTGATAAATGTATTGCGACTTCGGCTGCGATAAAGTGCTGTTAACTCGGCGATAGCTCCTTGAGAATATGCCCCCCAAATGTTATGCTTTGGAAGGGTGCCTAGTTCTTCCGGCCACCTTCATAATTGTTTCTTCATGTTGGACAATAGTAGTTTTACTTCACTGGATTGCACCACTCCTTTTTAACACCTTGGTAAAGAAAAAGTATTGAATTCTTAACCAGATTTCGAAATTGAATGATGGTCTCAATTCACTGTCTTGTAATATATTTGTCTGATCTCCTAGACGGCTTCGTTTTCACTACCCTGCTAATGTTGAATTGTGTTTTACTACAAAAACACTCAGAAGGACCCATTATACTATTTTGAGCATCAATAATATTACTTAAAGACATTGACTTTCATCACTCTATTAATGCTTTTACAAATAAATTAAACGGTTTGAGATGCAGAATCGGGGCCATGTGAGTCTCAATAGCCTTATGACAATAAAGAAATCCAGCACAGGTCAAAATTCAAAGTGAAAACCATAAAGGTTTTGTTCAAATTTAAGACTCATTGCAGAAGGCAAAAAGGTAGATGGTTAGTCAAATTCAAATCAGCATAATTAATGCATCAAATAATACTGATTGTGAGAGGCAACAACATCAGGTCGAACACCAAAGCACATAAATACTCAGAACCAAATTATAGTTCAGCAAAGGACTAGCATAAATATGCTCAGGCAGGAAAAGTCTACCTATAAAAGAAATAGACAGAATGATGTAGAGTTTGCATAGTTGAATATGACAAAAGATTGCTACACATTTCAAAAAGGTACATTTTACACGTTCCAGGCAGTGTAGGTGACATTATAGGACAGGCCTAATACAGTTTCCTAAGCATAGACCATAGTAAAACATAAAAGTATGATAAATCAAATCAGAAACATTTTGGAATGCCATATTTCATGTATAATTATAGTAAGGCATGCACAGGAAATAAAGTAAATTTGTGCAACAAGTGAAAACAATACACAATGCAACTACTTAGAGCAGAACCAGGTAAAGAGCCTTGAATATGTTGCAAATACAGTACTATTCTGCCCATGGTTTTCTGCTCAGTTTTAATACATTTCAGCTCGAAAAAAATTAACGCAACCACTAAATGAATGTTATTTTGCTTATTTTCTGAAAAGGAAAAACACAGAGGAGAAACATGGTTGTATGTGATTTCATGGAAAAAGCAATTTCATGTAATAACATTACTGAAAACCCAGTTCAACTAAACTGTTTAAAGAAATTTTTCAGAACAAATGGCATTCAGCTTTTCTCAGAAACCAATTAATATAATGTTTTTTTGTTAAAATTGGCTTTTGAATACTTATTTTTTAAGTGTAAGTGCAATGGTTACAAATCTTACTTTCAGAAACAGCTTTGTCTGAGATATTTATTTCAGTGCTTTACTTCGGGGGACATTATTTCATATTTATATCTTTTACATAGTCAAACAATTCCTTTGGATGCTTTTATTCGCTGAGCACTCACCACCTGTCAACATCATCCATCGCTGATCTCTCACAACCCCAAAACACCATCAGTCCCTGCCCCCTAAAATCACCAACTCCTCACCACACCTAAACTTCACTCATCCCTGAAGCCTAAAATCCCTTTCTACCCCAAACATACATCATCCCTGAACTGTAAAATCCCTCACTACCCCTAACTCCAACCATTCTCTAACTCTGAAAATCCCTTTATAAGCCTAAACCCCACCCATCCCTTACCTGTTAAAACATCTAAGCACACCCAAACGTCACCCATCCCAGAACCCTAAACAACTCTCACTCCCTTAAACACCAGGCCCATAAGAACTCCTCATCGCCCTAAACCCTTAAACCTGTTTTCTACATCTAAACTTCACCCATCTCTGAATCTTTAAAACCCATTGGCACCCAAAACTCCACCGCATCCTGAACTCTAAAAACTCTTCACCACCCCAATCACTACCCATAATTGAACCTTAAAAACCCTCACCACTATGAACCCTAATACCCCTCAACACCCTTACAATCCACCCATCCCTAAAACCAACTCACGCACCTAAACACCACTCATCCGTGAACCCTAGGAACCCCTCATCATCCCTACACTTCACCCATCTCTGAACCCTAAAAACCCCTTTCTAAACCAAAACTTCAATTTTTCAGGACCCCTAAAAATCCCTCATTGCCCTAAACATTACCCATCTGTAAACCCAAAAACCCCACAGTAAACCTAAACACCACCCAACTTTAATGTAATTTTGGATTTTTCCTTAGAATTACCTTTCCTTTAAAGTGTTTCCTTCAATGTTTGATTTTTTTGTATTTCCTTAAAACTGTCTTTCCTTAAAATAGTTTTTTTTATGATTTGATTTGTTCCAATGTGATTTCTCAGTTTTTGTTTTCCATTAATTCACACACATCAGAAACATTGACGTAGGTAACACCTTTATTTCATTTTCTCTGTCACATATTTTCTGTCACTGTAAAACAAATGCCAATGCGCGTGGACTTTGACCTAGTCATGTCATTTGAAGCTTAATTAAACCAAGTAAACACATTTAAATCAAGCATTATTTTCTATTTATTAAAAAGGATCAACTCACACATAAGAACAATTATTATTGTCCTTCTGAAGTTCTCAGACTGTTCTGGTTGGATCTCTGGTTAATGATAGGCTTTATTATGCCAGTGGTCTACACTTTGGAATCAAATGTATAGTCCGGAATCTCAAAGGGTTGGTCTTTGGCAAAAAGTAATTTGGGCTGACAAGCAACTTTATGATGGTACTTGATGGTGCTCACGTAGGCCTTTTCTGGAATCTGGAGAATTTTAGAAAACAATGGCCTAGTACTATTGGCTAACTTTGGAAATGTTTTAAAGACAATTCTACATGGTAATATAAACATTCCACCACAAGGAAGTGTTATGGACTTTCTAAAGTATGTTGGGATAACACCACAGTTTAAAACTATGGTAAAATATATACTTGAAAGTTCATTGATCAGAAACACTGGTCATAACTGGGTTAGACTTTTACTTGAAGAGGTTTGGTGTCTCCATCAAAAAACGTTTAGGGAGATTTGAGAAAAATAGTGCACATTGGATCCGCACTACAAGTCAAAATGGGATAAAAAATAAAAGGCAAATTTATAGTGGCCCTTGAGGGTTCTCCACTAACATTTAAAACAAAACAGGTGAAACAAATTCTAGTTTTCCAAGCATACTAGGCTAAATAAATACATGTTGGTGGTTCTCCGTCAAGGAAATCTGAAGACAAATTGAGGCAAATGTTGCATTTAAAAACACATTGGAGAAGTACTAGTTAAAGTAGATATAATTTGAAAGTTGCAAGATAGGTGGCAGAATGTCTAAGTGTTTTTCATCTGAGGATATTTTGGTTACATTGGTTGTTGGAAAGGGACATTTAAATGCACACTACTAACATACCATGCATCAAACTTGGGTAGCATACTTACTAAAAGTGGTTTGGAAATCCACAGAGTTCCAACATTTAACTACCTAGCAGGTATTTTTGTAAAATCTTTTGCACCTCTTCACTTTGTGGATTTGTCAAGCCCACTGTCCATTCGCAAATTAAAATCACTTTCAACAACGAATTCGCTGTTTACAGATCTCCTGTTGTCTAGGCAGTTATTTTAGAAAATCCCACTTAGAAACTAGGTCCACTTGAAATTCTGTGGTCAAACTGGAACTGGGGTGTGAGCGCTTGCTTATGGTGGCCACAGTAGACAAACACCGATGTATAGCATATAACACCGTCCTTCTTAAAATCAATCACTTGGAGGTAACAACAATGCTCAAAACGTTCATTAATATCAAATCCTATAAATTACGTTAGGCAGGGCAGTAAAGAAACTTCAAGAAGGTTGCAGACTGTGAAGTTACATGACAGTACTAACACCGCACCTAGGGGTCTCCTGGTGACCAATGCACCCAGGATTTTTTTTAGAGGATGCACTATTCAGGAAAGAATGGGCCATGATTGTGTGGCACTGCACGCGAGATTGGCTTGTACTTATCATCAAAACAGCCCTTAGACTGTCAGAGGATTCAACAAACAGAAACTTATTTCAAAACCACGATAACAGGTTACAAGAAAATCTGGAGGAAATAAACAAAGACCTGGGGGATTATAAAGATAACTTGACCCAATCCAGAGTGAACAAATTCCAAAAAGACCTGAAGAGATTTGCTTTTAATAAAGTCTATCCGTACGCAGATCCCACCTATACTCCACCCACTAGAAATAATCCCCACTCGGACCCTTCTGACGACAGTGAGTCCACTAACAGTGGGTCCAGTAATGGGAGCTCTAAAAATAGACAGAGGGGTGGATACAGGTGGATAACACTATGTCCAACCCATGTGGCCACACTACACTGCACCAGGACTCAACGTACATCCTATGCATTTCCAACAATCTCCTTTCCCCTTTTGGAAGCCCCCCTACATGCCGGCTCAACCCCCCCATCAAAACTCTTACCGCCCTCCTTTTTTAGGGAGAGGAGGCAGAGGGAGGAGGAGAGGGCAGAACCAGGTGAGGTGGGAGCAAGAGGACCCAGTAGGCAATCACACGCGCAGCAAATCCCTGAACCAACAACCAGGCCCAAGCAACAGGAAAGTCTAATAACTAACCTTTCCAAAATAGTCTTATCTCCTGTAGAGAAAATGGTACTGGAGAAGGGTTTAGGCTTCGTTCCCTCAGCACGCCTTGACAAGTTAAAATTACACTGCGAGCTTGCAGAGTTTTTTAGGAAGCTGAAATTTAAAGCATTGTTCGAAGGGAAAGAGGACGATTGCCTTGAAGGACCCACAAATACAGGATTGAGGTTGAAATCATCTTTCACTCCGCCTCCCCACAGAGTACCAGCTGAAATTACAGCTTTTGAACAAGCTGTCTTCAACGAGATTGAAGCATTTGAAGAAGGCAACACCTACAAGAACATGATCAAAGACGAATTCATAGCCCTCCAAAACCTACAATCTAATTCCGCGATCAGGATAAAGCCAGCGGACAAAGAAGGTGGAGTGGTGATACAAAATACCAAGGACTATGACTTGGAGTGCCGACGTCTCCTGGACGACAGCAGAAACTACACCCCACTGACCAAGGACCCCTCACAAGAATTGAGGAGCAAAATCAAAGAAATGGTAATGGAGGCTGAGGAGGATGGCCTCATCACCAGAAACGAGGCAGCCTTTTTAAGTGAAGGGGAAGATGTGATCCCATATTATTATACCCTTCCGAAGACACATAAGGGCATATCACCGCCACCTGGACGCCCAATAGTTTCGGGGATTGGCTCCATACTGGAGCCACTATCACATTATTGTGATTTTTTTCCTAAAACCGTTGATACAACAATCTTCTACGTACCTTAAGGACACCAAGTCTCTTTTACAACTTCTACAGGAACTGACCTTCGATGAGACTCAGACTATACTAGTCACTCTCGACATAGAGAGCCTTTACATCAGCATTCCCCAGGACGATACCATCAGAGTCCTAGGTGAAGCCTTGGAGGACACCACCTGAGAATACCAGACCTCAAGACAATTCATCATCAAATGTGCGACATTCGCCCTCAAACGCAACTACTTCGAGTACAAAGGCACGCTATACCTCCAAACCACCGGAAATTTGCTGGGTAGCACTTTCGCCCCCAGTGTGGTAGGGGCTCTACGTGTACGATTTCGAACGTAGATTCATTCTTGGCACCAATAATCCGTTTACCTCTTCCATAACATTATGGAGGTACATCGACGATGTCCTCTTGATTTGGAAAGGACCTGAGGACAACCTGACCAATTTCCTGGGTTGAATCAACACCCTGGAACCCAACCTGAGGTTCACCCATACATATTTGGATGTGATCATATCTAAAAATAACGGCGTGCTTTCCACTAAGACACACTACTAACCTACGGCTAGGAACAACTTGTTGGAATTTACCAGCTTCCACCCTAAGCCACTCTGGGAAAGCCTACCATATGGTCAATACTTACGACTTAGGCGAAATTGCAGCAACCTGACTGACTTCCGCACCCAATCAAACGATCTGACATCCAAACTACAAAGCCGTGGATACCCGAATAAAATACTGACTAAAAGTTACAAGAGGGCACGGCACCAACCTAGACAGGCCCTACTGGAGAATATTCCAAAGGAAGCGAAGGGCATCCCACTGACCTGTGTGACCACTTACAGTACCGCCTCAAACACAGTGAAAAAAGTGATTAACAAACACTGGGGCCTCCTTACCAGCAATAATAGGAGATGGGAATAACCTCTTTTCTCTTTCAAGAGAGGTCGGAGTCTCAGGGACTCGCTTGTACATACCAGACCTAGAACTCAACAACCGCAGGCACCTCCATCCATCACTACATCTTGGGGGTTACCTAAAATAGTGGGCCACTATCCCTGTTCCAGTTGCAGTGTATGCCACATGACCAAACATACCAAAACGCTGGAGCTCTAGCCTGGAAAAACCTGGGAACAATGTTCCCACACCAATTGTAACTCAATTAACGTTGTGTATTTAGTCACTTGTCCCTGCGGGCTGAAATATGTGGGGATGACTGCACGAAAAGTCAAACAGCGCTTATGCGAACATAGGAGTAACATTAGGTGTGGTAGAATCACAACCAAACTGAGTGAACACTACATCCAAGCCAGACACTCAACAGACAACCTTAACTGGACAGTCATCGAACAGGTGCAGACAGGTCGTAACATCCACCAATCCCTGTTTGAGAAGGAACAGAGATGGGTCTACCGCCTGGGCACGGACAGGGTAGGGCTCAATGAGAAAGTCCCATGCAATTCCGTGCTTAAAAGGTAAACAGACACCGTGGGTTAAACCTTCTTGATTACCCCCTGACATCAGTATATTACAATTACTTAGGAAATGATTCCACATCAGGGGTGTGCCATACATTGTGTTTGAGTTCTTTCTCCTCAAGCTAGTGTCTAGTATGGACTCTATTCACTATGATAGCACCTCAGTATGAGTACCTTCTTGCTCCTAACAACCTGGGACCCGGACCATCTCAACCATCGGTTGTTCGGTACCCTCACGAGTCTGACTCGTCTGACTGTGTAGCACTGAAAATTTTGGGGCGTAGCAAGTTTCATACTGTTTAGGTAGCTTTAGAATGGAACATACAGGGTTCCCCCCTTCTACAATTAACAGGAGTGTTTTGTGATTGACATCTGCCTAGAACTATAACACTCCGTCATTTTCTGCTCCGTTTCTCTCTGACACATATTTCTTACACTGCGCATTGAAATATAGCCCTTTGTTCGTTTCTCAGTCTAAAGTGGCACGTTAATACTAAAGTTTTTTTGTACAAAGGTAGTATTGTTCACAGTGCGGTCAGCGCACTAGCACCTCCACTGCCCTCCCGATCACATGTCCATCATGTGGCGAGGCGATTGGCTAACAATACACATGCGCAATGACGTGCCGTTCCTGATGCTCTGAGCTTGCGCAGTTCCAGCATTTGACGCATTAGCACAGTCAGCTCTGAATGGCTACACCGATCTTCAAAAGGGCAATGATACTTTGGCCTCAGCATCGACGGGGTCCGGTAATTGAGGTCGATCCAGGTTCCAATTGGGTGCCTGGCTTTGCTGGCGTGAGTAAACCCTGAACCCAGACCGTCCATCTACAGAACAGATAAGTAACCGAAGGGGACTGGCTAAATTCAGCCGTTTTCTGTTTTCTCTGTTTACAGGGTGTGCCTACTAGCCACCACCCCCTCCCGAGACCCATGGTGCGTTTAGCGTTCGCACCTCATGTAAGCACCTTTTTTTGCTAGTTCCACCATGTTTGCGGTACCACCTTCTGTCACTTCACTTATTAAGGGGTGATGTTTTGCCACAGTTTTTAATAGTGCAAATAGAAACATACGCACAAAGACCAGTTGACGCCGTAGTTGGCGTGCAGGTTGAATAGCGCTCGCTACACTCACAAGGTACCTTCACTACTTGAGTGGCCGTGTCCACAAACCACTCACGCTGATAAATTTACAGGTGCACCGCCATAACACACTAAATAGCACCATAGCTCCGTGCTATTTCCTTTCGAGTGCACAGAGAGGAGCACTTGGACTTTATATCTTGTCCAGATATACAGACGCACATGAATTGATTGAATAACCTATTATATATACATATTTGTTTGTGTCTGTTTCTTTTCCAGATAGCTGCTGGGTGCCGATACATTGCCAGCACCCTGCTCACAACAGGTTCTTAATATTTTTCCTGTTTTTGTTCGCTTTTCACATAATGGCCACCAAGTCAGGGTGAGCCTTAGCATGCTCATACCGCCGGGGTCTACACACTGGTCCTGATGAATGCCTAGCGACTTGCACCTTGGTAGGCAGAAACATGTTGAACTCACTTAGCGTGGCATAGCTGACACATCGATCCAGCTTTCCAACTGCCCGCTGTTTTTTTAACCGTGCCTGGTTGGCCTGTGAATAAAATTTATTTGGGACACAACCTGGTCACTTTTAACTGACCTTACTTAGCGTGGCATAGCTGACACTTCGATCCAGCTTTCCAACTGCCCGCTGTTTTTTTAACCGTGCTGGGTGGCCTGTGAATAAAATTTTTGGGGGACACAACCTGTCACACACACAAAAATTAACCCGCTCCGCAGTAATTCTGGCATCGAAGCACACCGGGTTGGTTTTAGACCTTCCTGGTGGGGCCCGATGATAAAGCATGTCACCAATTAGTTTGGTGAGTGAGGGCTTTCTAAAAGAATCAATTGCGATTCTTTTTTCTTTTTTCCACTCCTCCTCTCTGTGAGAGGGACACTCTTTTGTTGTTTTTGATTGTATTGCATAGGGGGACCAAGAGTGTTCCTTCCAGGTAACCCTAAATCCCTCTCTCTCTTGTTGTTCATGGTTACATGACAGTAGACATTGATCCTGACCAAATCATTTGCAGGTGGTTCTAGGGCACTGGTAAGTACTAACTGCAGTACATGTAAAAGTGGCAGAAGGCAGCAAAGAAAGAAAATGTCTGAAATATTGTTACAAACAGAAATCTCACATAAGGACACTAAAAGTAATTTGGAGAATTTGTTGCTAATTACAAATGCTTCCAAGAACTGTTAAGTAACACAGTCATTATTTAATCAGGATCATCAGGATCACTGACTGCCTTAAAGTTACTGTCTTACAAAAATCAGTTTGCAGCTAAACGAAGGGCAGCTGACAAGCATGCGGTAAATGGGCATCAACAATATCTGAAATGCAGCTTTTCTGCTTGATATTTTTCACATAAATTTTAGGTGATAAAAGCTAGCACATCTACGAGAAGGTATGTCTAAAGTTGATATAATGTACATAGGATTCTCACCGGGCCAGTAGTTTGCTGAGATGGCAGGGATCTTAATTTCAAGGCTGGTAAAACTATTGGTAAAATCAGAAAAAGTTAGTATATTTCTCCTTCAAAACATATATCTGAAACAGCAAGTACAAGATAAAATTACATAGGTGTATTTTAGAGCTATTTGAACTATTCTCCAATTACTTGTATAACAAAAATGGAGGCCACTCTCATGTGACAAAAATATCTGATTCTACACACATTTCTAAAAGAATACCTGTACTGTACCCTCCCAAACTTTACTCCACAAATGAATGATGGTATTTTTCACCGAGAAAGGTGGCTATCCCGGTGGCAGTGAGGGGTATGTTGAATGGGGAGCAGCTGGTTGTGGCATCATGGTACCTTCCAGCGGGGCTCCAAAGAGTAGAGTTGGTGAAAATGGGAGACTGGATAGCCCAAATGCACTCCTGGTTTAGGAGGTGATCTCAATCTAACCCTGACGGGGAGGTGAATATGTTAGTCAAAAGCGGGGGAAGGCCATGAGAGGATACACTGAGGCAATGTGGCTGGCGAATCTATGGCGAGCCGCCCACCTAGGGACCCACCACTACTTATACCCATCAAACGCATTCCATTGCCTCTCCAAAATAGACTACTCCTTTTACCAGTGACTCCGCAGGGTAGAGATTGGAATGCTGAGTACCTGCTGAGAGGTATTGTGGACCACTCATGATTAAGAATCGAAGGCGGGCAGTGCTGCGTTCTAGCCTGGGTGGAGGCTGGGTACTTGGAATCTTACAAACAGGGCTATGCAAAAACATGTTCAGGAAGGGATCAAAACATATTTCAATGAAAACAAGGGATCAGTGACCTCTGGGTGGTCATCTGGGAGAAGTACAAAAGGGTGGTAAGAGGCCCATTAATTTCCTATGTGAAAGGGAAGGGGGAGGAAAGTTGAGGAACTGAAAGCGAAACTCCAAAGCTGGGAATTAAAGTATGTGCCAGCACCAGACCCCAAGCTAGCCACACAACTAATACAGCTTAGGGAGGAATACAGGAACCATCTGCATAATGAGACCAAGATGCTCAATGGGGCGAGCAGGGTATATGAAGTGGGGAATAAGGCTGAGAAAATGCGTGTCTGGCTGGCCAAGGAGGAGAGTCAGAGATGGGACGTCGGGAAAACAGTTGACTCTTTGGAATGGCCCTACTTGATGGCGCTGCTCCGATGGACAGGTTTTTTTGTCCTTGATACACCTTCTCTACCTGATGTCCTGCTGCCTGGAACATGATCAATGGTACAATCTTAGAGGAGCATGAATTGGGAAGAGGCACCCAACAGGGATCTCCCCTATCTCCTCTGCTTTCTGCTGTGGCAGTGGAACCACTGGCTAACTGGTTTCGCTATGATACCCTGGTCTGGGGACTGTGCTGGGACTTTGAGCGGGAAGATATTATCTTGATGTATGAGGATGAAATCCTTTTAGATCTTGCCGACCTAGAGACATCTATCCTGAGGACTCTCTAGGGGCCCGATGTAGGTCAGTCGGTAACGGCCGAAAATCGGTATTTTCGGCCGTTACCGATCGGTAAATAGGTGATTGGCATGTAGGGGGCTTTATTTTACCGAATCGGTAAAATTACCGAATCGGTAATTTTACCGATTCGGTAAAATAAAAATTCGGTAAATTTACCGAATCTGAGCCACCCATATGTAGGTGGGACTCTTCAGAGTCCCAGGAGCCTTACCAAATCGGTATTTTACCATCAAATAAATTTGATGGTAAAATACCGATTCCGGTGTGCATGCAAGAGGGGTTTTACGTCCATTCAAGGGATGTGGGACACTGGCGCAGGCACCTGTCGTTGATGGGGAGAGCAGCACTCTATAAAATGATATAGCTTCCCAAATTCCTCTACGTCCTGCAGAATTCGCTTTTTGTGGTCCCAACCCACTTTTTCACATTGGTGGAGGCAGAGACTCGTTGGCTGTTGTGGAATGGAGGGACATTGAGAATAGGATTATCCTCCCTGACCAGAAAGCCCCCATAAGGGGAATTGTGCTCCCAGATCTGCATCTCTGCTACTGGGCAACTTAAGTACTGGTAGCTAATGATAGGCCATTTGCCGCCCAATGTGAGCTGTCTCTGATAGCAGGCTGACGGGCTATGGACTCCAGAGGTTATGTTTGGCAACAATATGGTAGAGGCCAGCTTGTAAACCTCCTGATTCCGTCTGCAATGGTGATTAAAATATGAAGGAAGACTCTTTGCAAATTGGGATGGAAAGGCAGGGCAGACCCTAGAAACACCGCTGTGGGATATGGCAGCCATAGCGGAAATGTGAAAGGTAGATGGTTACAGGTAATGTTACCTTCTGGATATCTCCAAATTGGTGGGTTTATGGACCGCAGAGGGGATAATGACATTTTCATAAGTACTGTAGCAAAATAAATTGTCTGGAAGCCAGTTTCTACTGAACTTACAGATAGGATCCATCTTGTCACACTGCATAGGTCTGGCTATGGATATAGTAGAAGATAACCATCTGGAGTTTAGGGTCTCACATTTACACCACACTACTTAATACTAAATAACAGTCAGATCCCTTTAAGTGATTTGAGCGAGAAATGGGAATGGGATTGGAGCAGAATGGATGACAACGGCTGACGGGTGGCCTGCAGATATTTCAGCGAGGTCACAATCTGAGCAGGAATTCGGGTGATACAGCTCAAACTGCTCCATAGAGCTTACTTCACTAGGACCTTGCTATTCGCCATGGACAGGACATCTACTAATAAATGTCTGAGTAGGTGTAAACAACAGGGCACACTATTGCATACGATCTGGACATGTTCGAGGATATACCAGCTTTGACGGGTATACAGTGCAAACTTTCACTGGCTGGAGGTGATTCGATAACACTTATCACCTAGCTGGAAATGCTAGGAATATGGAGAGAATGAACCCTAAACCGATATTCACTACTCCTGTGTAATACAGCACTGGTAGTAGCCAGGCACGATATAATATGCAGCTGGGGGAGGGGAAACATCCAATGGTAAGATTGTGGGCTACTAATATGGACTGGTGTTAACAGGCTAAAGAAAGCTTATACAAAGCAAGGGGATCCCCACTTAAATTCGCCAAGATATGGGGACCCGGGCAAGGCGTGGAAGATGGCTGATACACAGACACTTGGCTCAGTGTGCCTGCACTGAGGTCAGGAGAGTTACCACATGGTGTATCAATGGCACAGTGAGGGAGAAAATGCCGAATGGGCACAGGGAGGGGGAAATTGGAATCCAAACTTAATGCAGAGCCTCTCTATCTCTGCTGGTGGTCTTGTAAATGAAGGTTTGATTTGTGAGCTGCAACAGAAGGGTATGATGTTATATTCCAATTTTTGCTGTGTTATTATACGACAAAATGCTCCATAAAACAGATTTCCCAAAAAGAAAGTTGCCATTCCCAATCCCATAATGGGTCACAAAATATGAATCCTCCAATTTTTGGCCATGCCTGTCTTGCTTTTCAAAGGAGATGCACATTCAGTAATGTACATATATCGGAAGCGAAATCAAGGGAAGGTAAGCGAGTTTGATTTACAAACATCTTTCAACCTCATGCTGAAGAAGACAATCATGAATGCTGTTCCAGCGCTAAGCCCTGCCAGTAAGGCTGTCACTACAACCAATCCTGGTTCACTTTAGCTGTTCAGAGTCCACATTCAGGTCAGCAAGGGGCGGGTCCAGCTCCACTGCCAGCCAGTAACTGATTTCATATTCTAGGCTGGTCTAGGGAAGTCAGGATTGGTGAAACCAACTGGCTGTCATTACTGTAGAGTGCTAGCATGAACACGGTCTAGTGTTCAGGAGTGTTGTAACCCACTGTACACCCACCCACCACAGACGTCATGGTGTCACATGACGCTGGCAATAAAAGGGGCCGAGCGCACGTGCTCGAGGCCATTCCCACTACCCCTAACTGGTGTCTGTGTCAGGTCATTGCTGCTAACTACCATGCGGGCCTAGGGCCCTCCCCAACGCTACACTGGCGACGAGGCCGGTAGTGCAGCCCATGCGTGCCACTACCCACTGCTAATCCACAAGAAACAAGGGGAAGAGAACTGCCCGCCTAGAGGGCATCCCCTGCAGCAGGGCGCAGCGCGCCGAGAAGCCGGTGGGCACGTCGGAGCCCCGCAGTGACCGGGAGCCCCACAGCAAGCCGACCGGAGCCCACCCGCGTCGACCGCCACCACCGAGTGCCACCAAGCAATAGCGGACCGCCCAGAGCCCACCTGCGACGGCCGCGAGGCTGAAGACCCCCACCGGAGAGGTGCACGGGCCGGGCGGAGCCCACCCGCCGCGACCGCGACGGAGCATCTGGCCCGCCGGCCGAAGGTGAGCCCCACGGGCGAAGTGCCCGACATGAACTGTGCCAGGGTGTAAGCAGGACCAGCGGAGCCTACCCGCGGCCTGCCCGAGTCGTCCCCCGCCCCCGCCGCGTGTGTGCTTCGCAGCGGCGGGGCACCGAGACTGAAGACGGCGTAGATAAGTGCGGCCGGACCCGCAATCACCAAAAGCAACGAGGGGGAGGGAGCGGAGTAGCTAACCGCCTCCCGACCCCCCTCGCAATGTGATCCGGGCCAGCGGAGCCCACCCGTGGCCCGCCGGTAGCGCTCCCCCCCCAAAGGAAGACTCTGCAAAGACCAGCGGAGCCCACCCGCGGCCTGCCGACGGCACCCCCAGTGATTCACAGGCACTGCAGAGCCGGCGGAGCTCACCCGCGGCCTGCCTCAAGCGTCCCCTGTCCCGGGGAGAGTGACCAGAGCCTACCGCGGGTGCCGCCCCGCACGGCCCCGGCGCCGCAAAGGAAAAGAAACCGCCACCAGCACCGCCTCTCGGTGTTCTCACCCGCTCCGCACAGAACACGCCCCCGCACGACCACGCATCGCCCACCAAACCCCCTGCCCGCGCGGGGACTGAGGAAGCCTGCCGCGGGCTGGGAGGGCTCGGAGCAGTGAAGGCAGAGCGGGCGCCAGCAACAGGAGCATGCCTCACCTCCTAGATTTCCCCGGCGGGACAGTGAGGCGCCTGCATGCGGCCAGCGCCGCCGAAGATCAGATGAGCCTCCACCTCGTGGGCTCCATAGGAAAAATGAAGTGCCTGTGAGCGGCCAGCGCCGCCAACCATAAGCTGTGCCACACAGGAAAAAACTTTAAAAACTTGTACCCTGTGCACAGCCACGGAGCAGTACCTCACCACTCACACCCATACTCTCCTGCACACCAGGTACCACAAATGAAAGTGCCGGCACACACAGCAAGCATGTGAGCATTGACCCCATGATCCAAAACAACAGTGCCTCACTTACATGCACAGGCACTCCTATGTGCCCCACCCTGTGAGCAAACACAGAGATGTAGATAAAAGAGACTCACCAGCTCCCAGCAGCAGCAGCTTCAGCCCCCTGTGCACTGTGACAATAGAGTGCACATCAGGGGAAGACAAGACAGGCTGCTACCAAATCCAGCAACACTGCCACCCAGTGGCCAAAAGCAACAGTGCACCTACATCCACAAGAACTAAAACAAGCATTGCACAACGCAAGAGAACTCAGCAGCAGCAAGGGGCAACAGATTGAGTAGCGCCCCCGCGAAAGCGTCTAAACTCCCGCAGCAAGAAAGCATCTGAACTCCCGCAGCAAGTAAGTTCTCAACAGCGTAAGTGACACCCACACACACCAGCACGGAAGAGGCGCGAACGTCTCACTTAACATCCAAGCACTGACTGACGTCTGGAGGAAACGACTGCCAAGCGCTGGAAGAACGTCCAGGGAAAAGACTGCCGCGATCAGAGGACGGAGAGAGCAGCGACGCCTTGTGGCCACAGGCGCTCACCGCAGCATCAACTACTCCCGCCAACGGTCCAAAGCATCAAGTACCTGACGACAGCCAAAGCAGCAAGTACCCAACGTCACGCAACAGGTGTCCCAGAACCCTGAACATTAAGTGTGCAAACAACGCGCCACGTGGCGACGCACAGCCACCGCAAGCAGAAAGAAGAATGCATGCAGCGCCATCGCGCAGAACAATCTTCGCGGACGACCCCCCCGACATGGCGCCTCCAAGGAGCCGATCTGCAGAATGATCGCCCATCAAGTGCCGACCCGCGACAGATCCATGGCGCCTCCCAGGAGCCGATCCGCAGAATGATCGCCCATCAAGTGCTGACCCACAACGGGTCCTCCAGGAACTGTTGTAGCGCAAAGTCCGACAGGACGACCGAAAGCAACCTGCCAGGCATCGGCAGAAGTGGACCACCAACCGGTCCAGGACGTTCAGCCATGAAGAGGTCTACAAACATAGACCCCCGAACGTCACCAACAAGCATCAAGAAAAAACAGCATCAAGAAAAGAAGGTTCGCGACACCAACTCTGGCTGCTGAGGAAGAAGGAGAAAGTGTCCCCGACGGGGACAAGACCAGGGGTACACATGCAGAGTGCGCGCACTGCATGGAGGACCCAGGTCAGGCGAGAAGACACTAGATCGGTCCAAGTGATGTCGCGAAGCAGGAGGAGGAAAAGGAGAGATCCGGGTGGCACATCTGCCACCGCGAAAAGGAAGGAAGAAAAGAAGAGATCTGAGTGGCACGTCTGCCACTGCGAAAAGGAAGAAAGAAATGATGAGATCTGAGTGGCACGTCTGCCACTGTGAAAAGGAAGGAAGAAAAGGAGAGATCTGAGTGGCACGTCTGCCACCGTGAAAAGGAAGGAAGCATATCCATGTGGCCTGTTGCCACAATTAAGAGTAGAAGGAGAAGTCAGTGCGAAGCAACGTCCCCACAGGGAAACAACTAAGGAAAGAGAGAGGAGTGCAGGAAGACGAAGACCACTCACTCCCGAAGAGAAGTAAGGCGACAAGTGCCAGGACAACGGTGCGAGGAACACGAGGCCGGAAGAACACCAGTGGCAAAGAAGACCAGCTGACAGACGATGTTTCCGCACACCCAGGATCTGCGGAGAGGAGCAAGCGAGACCGTTGGTGACATCCACCTTTGGGGTCACACGGACACTGGACACATGCCAGCCGTGGTGACTCAGGGGCAGAGGCCTCCGGGACGCAGTCCCCGCGACGAGAGACGGTCCTCCGACGCCCATCCGAAAGGTCCGGGGAGGGCGAAGACATCGCAAGCAAAGACAGAAACCAACAGCTACCTTGGGACGAGGCTGCGGAGCTGAGGTGAGACACATCGTCTCTTCCATACCCCCACTGACGGCGGCGCAGGAACAACTGATGTGGACACATCCAGCCCAGCGCAAATCCGAGAAAGAGGACCTCAAGGATATCCCGTGGCAGGGGAACACCGACGAGAGGGGTCATCCTAGTGAGAGGGATGCCTTGCAACGGATCTGCCTTTTGCCAAGTAGGACACAGACTACAAGTGAAGCTAAGGCCGAGACCTGAAATCGTGCATCATTCCCCGGCGAACCACAAGAACTCTAACTGCACCCGTCGCCATGGAAGTGAGCAAAAGAAGGACTGTGAGGACAATCTTGTCGCAGAGTCGTCAATAAACTGGTTCCATCGAGCACCCCCACACCGGTGCCACTGTGAACTGACGTTCCCCGCAGCAGATTGAACACCATCTGTGATGCCAAGCAGCGGCGGATAAAAAGGACTCCGCGGAAGTTGAACACTTAACTGCATCCTGATACAGTTTGTTTTTCCCACAGGTTGATTTCTGTATGTGGGTTTTTGTGATTAAAAAATGGGAGGGATGTAGAGTGCTAGCATGAACACGGTCTAGTGTTCAGGAGTGTTGTAACCCACTGTACACCCACCCACCACAGACGTCATGGTGTCACATGACGCTGGCAATAAAAGGGGCCGAGCGCACGCGCTCGAGGCCATTCCCACTACCCCTAACTGGTGTCTGTGTCAGGTCATTGCTGCTAACTACCATGCGGGCCTAGGGCCCTCCCCAACGCTACAATTACGTCAGCGGTGGTAATGGTGATGCCCATCAACAAGAATCAAAAATTTGCTAGCATTCGCGCCAAGAATTTTCAATTCTATTAAGGTCTTTGCTGAAGCCTCCGGTCCTGTAATAGAATTGCAGCCTAGCAGAGTTTAGGACAGTGGCTGAATTAGGCTGGCAAGTTGGGGTGCTCAGCCAAGGAAAGCTCATAGCGTGGCCCATCTTCCACCAGCTGGAGGCGGGGCTCTCTCCCTTCCCTTCTGCCTGCGGAACTGAGAACTTCCTCCTAACTGTGGTCTCTCAGCCGCCTCCTGACCGACATGCAACGGCAAAGGCCAGCGAGAACAGCGTCTCTGTTAGGGAAACTATACCTACACTGCTCGTGTGCTCGTCAGCTGACACGGTGTGCGCGTTACGTCGTGCTCAGACTCCTGCTCTGTGTGTCTAGAAAGCCCTTCATGTGTGGGCTGATTCATCTATTCACAGGGCTACTGAAAGAACGTTTTCAGTGGGAGCACCTGCCATCGTCAAAGCCTGTAAGACAGAGCTCTCTTATAAAGGACAGCCATTACAAAAAAAAAAAAAAAAAAAATGCCAAAAGGCGCAGAACACTAAGTTAATTGCACTTAATTGCAACAGCGATTGCTTTACACTCTAAATGTACCAGCCAAGTTTAATTCCGTTTTCTTTTCACAATTCGTAAGTGAGTCGTTTCTAATACCTAGTGGCCTCACCTTTTACATGGCATACTGTATGTTATTCAGGGCCTAATTGTGAAATACCGAATTCTTGACACCAAATTTTACCGATTCGTTATTGATTCGGTAATAACGAATACCTACCCATTCATTCCTATGGGCTTGGAGGCCCATAGGAATGAATGTGAAGACATTCGGTATTACCGAATCGGTAATACCGGGAGGTATTTCATGGGTGCCGGGGTGTCCAAAGGACACCCTGTTGCACCCCTGAAATGTGCATGTGTGCACATGTGGCACACAAGCATGCCCTAAGGGCCTGGATGTGTGCCACATGGCACTTCTAAAAAAGCAAGAAAGTGCTTTTTTAACCCCTTGGCTGCTGGGGCTATTTCCCTGCTGTGCTGGGGGGCGCCGCGCACAGCGCCCCCATGCTTATGACGAGCTCAGCTCGTCATGAGCCACGGTGCTCCGGTGCTCATGACGAGCTCAGCTCGTCACGACCACGCCCGTTTAATGGAATGCTCAGCACAGCAGGGGAATTAGCCCAGCGTGCGAGCATTCCACGGGCCATGACGAGCTCAGCTCGTCATGAGCACCGGAGCACCATGGCTCATGACGAGCTCAGCTCGTCACGGGCATGGAAGGGATTAAAGGAATTCGGTAATTACCACCAACTTGAAGTTGGTGGTAATTACCGATTCCTTAAGACCCAAAAGCACTCTTTTATGTGCTTTCTACATTGCATTTAAGGAATCGCTATTACCGATTCCTTAAATGCAAGGCCAATAAGGAATCGGTATTAAGGAATCGGTATTTACCGATTCCTTATTACCGATTCCTTCCCTACATAAGGAACAGCTAAATACCGGTCGGTAACGGTGAAATTTACCGAATTTCACCGTTACCGACCGCTATTTGGCCACCTGCATCGGGCCCTAAATTAGATAATCTACCTCGACTTTTAAGTGTTCTTTTCACGGTCTCATTTTTTATTTTAAAAAAAAACAATGACTTTAAACTTTCAGAACCATGGACTGAAAACTTCCTACCCTCAAGTACCACTGCACCGCTTCTTTAAAGTAACACAAATACTGCTCATGAATATAGATGACATCTGATATGACCTGGGGATCTCAAAAGATAACAGATGGGATCTTCAGAGAGCATACCTCTCAAAGCACTCTCTGCTCCCCTTCATTTTGATTTTACTGAATTGGGTGTGAGCACATACAGCGATGTCTCACCTGTGCACACTGCAGACTTGGATATGACCCACATTAGAAAACTGGAAACTTGGCGCAGGGGTGTTGTGCGCCCTAATTTTTTCTTCACATCGTTTGCTGCCTCAACACTTTCTTTATTGGCCCTTGCAAGAGAATTACCTCCTCTGCTCTCACGTAATCGCCCTAAGAAGACTACCTCAGTCTCCCCAACGAGAACTGGCGGAGATGACCTGGGCATGGATGGCTTGCTTTGTAATTGTAATTATTATATGTATATGGCTCTTACTACCCCTGATGAGGCGTCAAAACCCTGTTCAGCTACCAGCACGCTACTCCGGAACCCAAAAAGAATTAGTGATGACTTAGTATAGGGAAATATGAATTAACCGAGCAGTGGACATGTGAGTCTGTAAGTTGAATTGAAAAGGATAACGGAGGGATAGCAGAGGGAAGGGTCTACTACGTGTTTATTTTGAGATCATAGTAGAAGTAGGAGGCACGGGATGAGTAAAGGAGAGATGGAGGGGGGAAGAGTCTCTAGAAGAGGATAAGGGAGAAAAAGGAGGTCTTGGATGACTCTAAGGAGGAATACATTATGGAAGGGTTTAGAAAGGGTTGTGTGGGAGATCTGAACAGTGAAATGAAGTTTGAGTTGAAGCAAGGAGGGATAGAGGTGGAAAGAGTCTAGAAAGGGTTATTTTGGAGATCATAGTAGTGGAATGAGGTTTGGCATGAGTCAGAGAGTGGAGGGAGAGGATATATTGAGAGAGGTATAGGGTGAGATATAGGGTGGTGCATTGGACAGGGTAAAAAATATATGTATTTTTTAAATGTTTTTTTTCGTTTACAGTAGTAGTAAAGTAATAAATATATAGATACATAAGTACATAGAATGGTTACATGGATAAGGAAGGTAATATACCAAGATTTAAGTTGTATTTAATACACTCAGACATTCAAGTGTTGCTGTAATTTAAGCTATTGCATTTGTGTATTCGTTTTTTTTATTTTTTTATTTTTTTATTTTTTCCTTTCTTCAATAATTCAACAGTGAAGCAATTGTAGATAGTTATGATAAAATGTACATATTGTGATAGATAAATCAATCAAAATACTTATGAAAACTATGCAGTGACCTATAAACATGTTACGCATAGAATAATGTAACCATAAGTAAAATGTACATTTAAAATGTACATATTGTGATAGATAAATAAATCAAATAACTTATATGAAAACTATGCAGTGACCTACAAACATGTTACGCATAGAATAATGTAACCATAAGTAATATGTACATTTGTTAAGCAGAACTAATGAGTATCTATTTATAAACATAATTGTACCCATTTATACACAGGAATACACATATCTAGATACATATATATATAATCAAATTAAATGTGCTTATATTCACAGGGATCTGCTGTACATTTATGTTTGAGTATGGTGGTTATGTAGGGAAGAGCCAACTCTTGAGTAGTCTTCTGGAGATAAGATAGTTATCCGAGTATCTTATGTTTGGGGGTAATGAGTTCCATAGTTTGGCTGCTTGAACAGAGAAGTATGATTTTTTTTTCTTGTATGGTGGAATTTTGAGGCGAGGTGCCAATCTGTAGTGGAGGTTCCTTTTTTTTAAATTAGATATCTGTATTGAACAGCTTGGAATCATAAAACATACATTCCCCAGCATTAGGGCTAAACGAATCATCTATGTTTAATGTATCAAGCCATTTTTATGTCAAATGAAAAACCTTCATCAAACAAATCCTCCTCCCTCAACTCCCCAATCCCGGCACTAATACACAAGCATAATACTCCTGGTTATAGTTCACTGTGAGCAAAAAAACAAATCCTCCCCCTAAAGTTTCTAAATTCTGATGATTAATCCAAAATAAACATATGGTTGTCCCACAGACATGTAGTTTTTAACTTTTATTATCAAAAAATATCAATATTCATGAATACAACATACATATGCCAATTGCTTCAAATCACATGTAAACAAGTACATTCATGTGAATAATGGTAGATCATTCATGAAGAGAAAAGAGAAAGGAGCCCATTGAACTTAATAATCCAACACACAACATAATTTGACAATTATAGAATAAATACAAACCAGACGACTAAACACACACATTCAGACACTGGACAATAAGATAACAACAACAATAACAAATAACCATAGAACAATACAGTGATGATGTAATGAGTTGGAGGCAAGAATTAAGCCAATACGACAAAACGCCGACGTGCGTTTCAGAACACTGAAGAACATAGACGATTCCTTCTTCAGGGCTTAGAGATTATGATACATTCAGTAATGACAAGCCATCTGTATGTCATATAGAGTCCACCGGATATGTGTACAAGGGGCTCAATAATAAGAAGACATAATGCATCTTTGGGGACAACAAGAACATATATTACGAATAAAGCTAACTATTATCGGAGCTTGACACAAACCTTAAGAGGTTGATGCCAGGGTGGCACATAACTATAGCCACAAGTGCAAGTTGAAGTGAAAATGACTTGGACACCCAAGTGCCCAAGACAAAACACCATGTGGAATGTACGCCTAGTTCTAAGAAGTGCCAAAGAAGAATAAGCAGTAAAAATACAGATTGAAGTGAGCATAAGGAAGAAGGAAAGGGATAGGTGGATAAGATAAGAACATATATATACCAGTATACCCACTTCCAGTTATGGGTATGGGGGCTCGAAGAAAAGATTAAATAAAATGGAAAATTGAAACCAGAGCATGGACCTGATGTGAAAAACTATATATTACGTAAGATGCATAAATTACCTTTTCCCTCCTCTCTTCCTTTATTGAGATTTCAGGGACCCTCTGTTGTGTTATTATTATTTTTTTATAGTTCCCTCTGACACATGACATTGCTCTGTAACAGTCCCATCTCGCCCACCACCAATAGAAAGCTTGTTATTGCAAGAATCATTTCAAGTCCGGATTCCCAAGGAAGTACCCCGTTAGGGGACCCAGAAGTCCTTAGGGCACGAGGCCTCAGACAGCTCCTCCGCGTAACTTTCCAACTGTCCCTACAGTAAAGCAAATCACGGATCCATCCTTAACAGTCGGAACAGTTTTAGCACCCCAACACTGTGCCACAGCCCGCTTGGCGAATAAGGTGGAAATGGCTACCAGGCGACTATTACAGGGTTTGAGCTTTTGGACCCAGCCCAGCAGACATATAGCATTCATTCATTCTACGGTTTCCATGACAACATCTGTAAGTACTTGCGTGACCGTCACCCAAAAATCATATATACCAGTAGAGTACCAGGCTAGGTGCATAAAATCCGCTTCAACCTGCCCACAGCGCATGCAGCATGCACTTTCACGCAACCCAAACCTTCGCAATTGAAGCGGTGTATAATAGAGCTGATGTAAGTATTTTAAACGGAGTATACGGAGATTGCAGTTAATGTCGTCAACCACCCAGTTAATGTACAACAGAATTTCCAGGCATCTAGGGACAGTGTGGGACACAAGACAGCGTTCCACTTATTGTATGAGGGGGATTCACTGATATCAGTTTCCCTAAGGGACGCATTGTACAGTTTGGTTATCAGTAGGGGTGGGCGGAATTTGCGTAATCGCGTTACGCAAATCTCTGCAAAACGGTAAAAATCTCCATAAACACGCAGAAATTCTGCGAACACGCAGAATTGCTTGTTCGCGATACTTTTTTATTGTTTGCAATCGCTGTTTGGGTGCCTAGGGAGAAATATCTCGCTAACACGCATTTGAGAACGCAAACATGCATCTTCAGCATCATGTGTTCCTGCACGCATCCTTTTATTGCACCCTGGCTAGTACAGCTACACACTATTCTCCAGACCTGGTCTGCTCTCTTTGTGTGGTTATATATTGTATTAAGGGGTATGAGCAGACAGGTCATTAAATATCCCCTTGACCCTCCACATACCTGTTTTGTTTTTAGTACTAAGAGCAACTTTTTAGTTGCGGGTCTTTTTGTGAATGGAGGCAACGCACCTCTGGTTGCATCCTTTAGGCTCACCTAACATAATTATGTATATACCCCCCTTCTGTTAAATCCTATTTTTGGCACTTACCATCTAAGGGCCATGCTGTGCCTTATCTAACTATGACCCTCTATAACCCTTTATCACTTGGAGAAAGTTCCTCCACCCCATTAGGATTCCATCCGAGAGACCTCATCGTCACCTTTTCCTATTTAAACAAACATTGGGCGTAGGACACTTGTATATGGTCCTACATTCGGACACTTATGAAGATGTAGGGTGCTCTCGCGACCCATATAACCATTCACTATGAGCTCTTCGAGTGTGAAAAAGTTTCACTGTTGTGCTCGGGTCTCGTTGAATGTACCTGCACCTTTGACATTAATGTCCCGACTGTCCAGTTTGGGCTCTTTTCCTGAAATCAGTACATAGGCAATAACGAATTTTACGTTATTGTCTGTGATATTTACGTCGCGGCGCATGTGCGCAAGAGCAGTGTCTCCCTGCCCGCGCTGACGTCTTCTATTTGTATCGCGCTAATGCGCATGCGCGAGTGAGCAGTGTCTCTTCGTTCACGCCACTGTCTCAATGGCGATTGTGGCCACTTCTTTCAACTAATGGCAGCTATATAAGTGCAATAAGCGGCCTCTCCGACACCTCCATTTCCGCTCGGGTCACCATCCGAGTCACCGACGGACAGGTCAGTTCTCTGTTTGCCTCGCTGTAGGTTACTTGCACTTGTCAGAGTAGGAACTGAGATCTCGCACTAGGGAGTTTCGAGGTCTGTTTGAGGAACCTTGTGCTGTCTAGTTATGACGGCCCGTCAAGCCTATGATTCTTTAGGTCACCACCAAGGGCTTTGCTGTTCTATGTCTTTGGGCAAATGTTTTTTCTTTTATTATGGTCAATTGCAATTACTAGTTCTAGGTCACACATAACCACATATTGCTTCTCATAGGTATATATGTTTTATAACCTATTGTGAACACCCATTTGGGTGAATATGAGTATGTTTGTGTATCTGATGGTACTAGGGGAATTGTATTAGTTGGGTCCAGCACATGTGCCACGCACATCAAAGCAGGGTATGTGAGGTTTTGGCAGTAGGGGCACGTACACACGTTTGTTAGGTTTCTGTGTAGAGCAATTGGCTTGGAAACTATAGGGTTGTTACTCATTGTTTCCTTTTATCTACACTATAGAGCGGGGTCTCACACTCCCGAGCGGTTGCCGGGTGAGGTGAGGTCTTCACCCACACAAGGCTGGGTGAGTAGCATCATGCGGAAATGCCTCATGTTGTTTGAGCTATTAAGCTTTTCCAAATATGCAGAATGTCAATTATTCATGCAAGTGTGTTTTGTCTGTGCGGCTTGTGTGTACGTATCTAGATGCGTATTCGATATATGATGTTGTTGTAAATCAAACTCCATTTTTCAGGAAGAAGACGATCTCCTTTCCTTCCAGTGGACATCCAACTGTGATGGTTCCTGGTAGATATGTACCCATTTTCTAGTACATTGTTGGGTTTGGATTTAACATCTCATTCTGGGTTGTAGTAGCCTCTTTTTGTTATGGTCCTGAAGAAAGCTGGGGGAAAGCCCCTAGAGCTGAAACATGTCGACCGTTTTTCACAGCGCCATTGGGTAATCATATTACCCGGCGTGTTTTTAACTTTTGACACATTGAGTGCGTTTTGAATACTTTACAACGCCCATGTAGTCAATTGTATTTCACTACTGTCTTCTAGGCACTGCACTTTAGTCAAATATCACTTTATGATGATTATCACGGCTATCTTCCTGACATCCAGTTCTGCATCGGCACTACAAGGTCGGTTGCGTCTTGGAATGATCAGTAAACATCCCACATGACGCAAATTCCACCACGAAGGTGGTCTGATGGGATTCATATAGTCAGTGATCTTCAGCATCATGTGTTCCTGCACGCATCCTTTTATTGCACCCTGGCTAGTACAGCTACACACTATTCTCCAGACCTGGTCTGCTCTCTTTGTGTGGTTATATATTGTATTAAGGGGTATGAGCAGACAGGTCATTAAATATCCCCTTGACCCTCCACATACCTGTTTTGTTTTTAGCATATAAATAATCCAAATGTGCCCTTTTGGCAAGAGTTTTCCACGCCCAAGCTGTACAGTGAATAGGACTTATTACAGCATGCGGTCCCCCACCGCCACCCATCAAGGCAGCTGTAACCAGAGGCAACGGGAGCACTAAGTCAACCTCGACTGCCGTATGTGGCTGAAACCTTTGTGGATAGTACCAGAAATGCGCAAACTGCGCCTGTGCGCATAAGTAATACAAGCGCATGTCAGGGGCCTCAAAACCACCGTGCTCAAACGGCTGCACTAACACACTCCAACTACACTGAGGCTTCTTTACCCCCCCAGACAAACGTTAGCAGGGTCGGCTGCAACATATTAAACATCGCGATATTAAAACGGATGGGAATGTTGACGAACAAATAAAGGAGCTTGGGTAAAAAAGTCATTTTTATAACAGCAATGCGATCCTCAAGGGAAAGAGGTAGCTTAGACCAGCGTGCAGATTCATCGGAGATCCTGTTAATGGCGCCGCCATAATTAGCACTGATCACTACCTCTGGATCTCTGTGTAGCCATATACCCAAGTTCTTAACCGGGTCGAACGACCACTTCAAGGGAAAGTCTAGTTCTATCTCTCTGGTGCCAGCTGTCAGCAGAAATACAGTAGACTTAGCCCAGTTGATACCCAGGCCCGAGTATCTTTCAAATTTGACATAGTCTCACAGCAGTTCCGATAAGTGTACGGCGGGTTCACAGACGTAGAGCAGCATATCATCTGCATACAGCGACACCACTAAAGGCTGCTGTCGGAACGGCAGTGCCGCCTGAACATGCCGTTGACGCAGCTTGCACACTCAAGGCTCCAGTGCAAGCGCAAATAGCATGGACAACAGGGGTCAACCCTGCCGCGTGCCACATTTGATAGGGAAGGCGTCAGAGACCCAGCAGTTCACACGTATCCGTGCCTCTAGTGCAGTGTACAGGAGATGAATCCACTTTAAAAAGAACGGTGGCATGCCCATCCGCAGCAAGACGGTAAACAAATACTCCCACTGGAAAGAATCAAACGCCTTGGCAGCGTTTAGGAGCACTGCCACCACCTGAAAATCCTGCTCAAAGTAGTGTAAGGTAGAAAAAATAGTGCAGAGGTTTTGCTTTGTAGATCTGGAGGGCACAAACCCCGACTGGCCTGGAAGGACAAGATTGGGAACTAATGGCTGGAGTCGAGTAGCTATCATTTTAGCCAATATTTTGGCATCAATGTTAATAATAAAGAGGGGTCTGTAGGAGTCACATGCATTCACAACCTTGTCAGGATTCAAAAGCATTACTAGTAAGGCTCAAAAGCATTACTAGTAGGTCCTCCTTAAGGGAGAGAGGTAGTGTCCCCAAATTGTACACCTCAGCAAATACCTCCAGCAGCCGCGGCGCCAGGTCATCCACATAGGCCTTATAAAACTCGTCAGGAAGGTCATCCAATCCTGCCGCTTTGCAAGTGGGAAGCGACATAATAGCCAGTTTATCATCCTCTACGTCAAATGGCTGCATGAGGTAATCCCGATGGGCATTTGACAACCAGCCAAGCACCACGTCCTCCAAATAAGTATTGATTTCAACTGCAGATGGTTGATCACGTTCTCCATACAAATCTGAGTAAAAATCTAGCACCACCGTGCTGATTTCTAAGGTGCCAAAGTGCGCCACTCCCTCCCTGTAGAGCAGTTCGGTAATGTAAGCCTGGCTACGCGGAGCCGCCAATTTCTGTGCCAACGAGCGGCTAGGACGTCCCTCCTCCCCATGATAGCGAGCAGTGCTCCAACTGGATCTGTGCACCATTTCTTGGTCCACTGTCTCATTATGTTCCGATACGAGATCACGAATCACAGATAGCATTTCGGGGACAGGGTTCCGAGCGTAGTCACGCTCCAAAGGGGCTATTTCCGCAGCAAGCTTACTAATTCTGCAGCGCAGATCTTTCAGGACCCCAGCCTGTGCACCAATGCATATCCCCGAATCATGACCTTAAATGCCTCCCAAAAAAAACCCCATTTTCAACCATACAATCATTTTCCTTGAAATAATTGCGAATTGCTTCACCAACTGTATGCTTAAAAACCTGATCTGTCAAAGATGACGGTTGTAATCACCTTGAGAATGGGGGTTTCTCGCAATCAGGAACCCTCAGTTCAAGAAGTACAGGGGAATGATCAGACAGTGTTTTGGACAAGTGTTGAACGTCGACCACCCAGGTGCACACAGCCTCCGATAAAAGCCAAAAATCCAATTGGGACCATGTTCCGTGAGCAGTAGAGATAAAAGTGCTTTCCCTGGCGACAGGGTGCCTCATGCGCCAGATGTCATGCAAATTCCCAGCATCCAGTATTCCCAGGAGTGCATCAGTGGATTGCCTGTTTCGCGCAGCCCAAACTCCCTCTCTAGCCACCTTTGCGTCCCCCCCCCAAATAATTTCAGCAGTGGGGAAAGCAGAAATGCGGCGCCACACATCTGCAAAGAAGGAGTAATCATCCACATTTGGACCATAAACATTGACCAAAAGCACATTTGTGCCCCCCAATCGTCCCATGCACAATAGCCAGACGGCCCTGCTCGTCTATCTCTGTGCTGTGGACTCGAAATGCTTTACCCTTCCTGACGAGATATCATCACCCACGTGAATATGAGGAATAAGAGTAGGCTACCTTTACCCCCTCCCACTGAGCACCAACATTTATCTCAGAGAGCTTAGTGAGGTGGGTCTCCTGCAACAGGGCCACCTGGATATTCAACCTGTCAAGGCATGCTATCACAGTGCAGATCTTCTTGGGGCTGTTAAGCCCACGGACATTCCAAGTAAGGAATCTTAAATTACTGCCCATGTGTCATATGAGACATCTGATACTTACAGGTTTGCGGTATAGTGCGTAAAGCATGTCGCCAGGGTGCATACATAGTGCAAGCAAAAAGTGCCAACCCCCCACCCACTTCGGCTCTCCCAGCTTTCCAAAGCCATCCCAATCGTGACTAAACAAACCCCAACAAGAACAACAAAAAAGAAGCATATTGTGGGGATCTCCCATACAGGGGGCTTCAGAGTGCTACTACCCTCCCACTATGTAGTAGGTGGCTGATCAGGTCTAGTACCTGTGCTTAGATCAAAGAGCAAATACATAATCTCAAGGCATCCAACCCAGCAAATGTGTAAAGTAAATATCCCCACCCTGTCCATATAAGGGAGAAAGCAATGAACATAGAGTCATGACATAGAAGGTGAGTCCCTCAGGCAGGATGACCCTTAAAACAGGACCATTAATAGCACACAATTAATATCATTGTTCCTCCTCATCATGCTCAGTTGTGGCCTCGTGCCGGAGCTTCTTCTTCTGCTTCGTGTGCTCCATTGTCGCTTTTGGGGTTGTGAACATTTTTAAGTTACCCTCTGGCCCCACACAGAGACGCTCGGGATACAACATGGCGTATGGGATGTTTTCGGACTGAAGGAATTTTTTAACTGCGCCAAACACACGTCGTGCAGCTTGGACTGCGACCGTAAAGTCCGGGAAAAAGGACAGTGTATTCCCCTGATGACAAATGTTGACCTTATCCCTGGCCAGATTTAGGATGACATCACAGTCCCGGTAGTTGAATAGCCGAGCAATTACAGGGTGTGGTGGAGCACCTGGAACCGGTCGCGCCGCCAGAGAACGGTGGGCGCGCTCGACTATAAACATGGAGGACAAATGCTTGGGCCAAATATTTCCTTGAGTAGATTCTCGACAAAGGTCTCCATCCTATCAGTGTTCGTGGATTCGGGAAGGCCCGTAATCCAAATATTATTTCTGCGGGACCAGGCCTCTAAATCTTCATTCTTGGCCTGTATGAGCACCAACACCTTTTCCATATTGAGCGTCTTGCCGGCGACCTCATTGAGCCCATCGTCCGTGGTGGAGACCCTCTGTTCCACCTCACCCATTCTTGTGTGTTGCTTTTCCAGCTGCGAAGACATATGGTCCAGTCTGTGATTGATAGTTGCCATGCTACCCTCAATGGCCTGGAGGCTTGTTTGCATTACCAGCAACGTAGATGCCAGATTGGGCGGGCAATCCCCCAGCAGATCAGCCTCAGAGTCCGAAGCCGCTTTTTGCTGGGTCGTGCCTGACTTTCGCACCTCAAACGTGAGGCGGGGTTGTGACTTATCTGGCTTTCCCATATTGAATGGTGGGGAATACAGGTAGGAGACAACAGCCCCGACAGTAGGGCAGCACGCCTCAAAGGCACTTGTGATGCAAGATCCAGCGACAGGCAAAATGCAGGATCCGAGCAGTGCAAAGAGACAACCACAGTATACTCTCCCTACAGCATGTGAGGTATAGGCCTCCCAAGTCCACCAGCAATCAGAGCCAAGCCAGTTCAATAAAGCATGGGAGAGGCAATTAAGTAGGGCAGAACTACAGGATTACATTTGAGTTATGCCTCCCATCAGGTCGGCCTCAAGTGTTCGTGCAGTCAATACAGCCCCATGCTCCAGGGGCACAGTGATAACAAACTGGCAATTACAATGCAAGGCACACCCTCACCATAGGGCAACACCTCACGAAAGCACTTGTGGCGCAGTCTCAGGTACCAAGCAAGGAGTAGAAAACTGGCAAGGCAAGAAGCTAGTGGCAGGAAAACACCACCTGCCGCTCGTGAGTGTTATGCCTCCCGCGTACCCCAGCAAGCATGATCAGGCCAGTACAGAGAAGCGAGGGAGAGGCGTCAGTAGTAGTTAGACCATTATTATATCGGAATCAGCCCTCACACCAGGCCGCAAATTCTCACTCCAGAGCAGGGTTCCCTACTATAGAGGCACGAAGGGGTCATTGTGCAACCGCTATCCAGGGCGCATCACCACGGGAGGGAATAAGAATGGCAAAGCAGGTTCCGCACTCCCCCAGGCCACACCTCCAATTCTCCCTAGGCACTCCGCTAGAGTCACAGGCCGAGGCGCAGGGAAATAAATACAGTGTCCAATCTGCAGGGGTCCAGCCACTGAAAAAGAAGCCCCCGGGCAGCAGCCTCTCACCAGGGCCAGTAGGGCGCACAGTAGTCACCGTGAGGCCTCCCCCCCCCCCCCCCCAGCAGCGGGTGTGACATAACAGGCAGGGCGTGCTTGTGAACCCCCATGGATGCCACAATTTACTGCCAATATTGGGCGGATAGTGGATCAGCCAAGCGGAGCTGCACTAAGGTGCAGCCATCTTGCCTGGCGCCCTCTAGCGCCCCGAAGGTTCCTTTGTTGAATGTATTTGGGGATTTTACTCTTGGTAAAGAGTGGCCCTGTTCTGATACAAAGCACCTGGAGTGTGGGTCTTCTGGCACCCGGTAACCAATGTAGAGCCCTCAAGATAGGGGAGATGTGGGCATGTGGCTTTACATGTAGGAGTAGTCTGGCAGCAGACTCTGAATCTGTTGTAGTCTTTTCATAGGTGATAAAGATGATCCGGGGTAGAGGCCATTGGGGTAATCACGTTTTGACAGTACAAGAGTGATAGTAGCCTAGACCTTGTGTGGAAATCCCAGGTGGTGGAAGATGCTTCACAGGTTTATCATAGTAATAAAGCTTGATCTTGCTAAATTGTCCACTTAGGCATTCATTGATAGCTTGGAGTCCATAGAATTTCCAAGGTTTCTTACTTCCTTAGCTACTTTAGGAGTTGTTCCTAGATCATCAGGCAAGGCGACGAGTGGGTCATCATTTTTCCAATCACTGCATGTGAGTATTTCCAGTTTTGGAAGTATTCAATTTGAGATGGTTCCATGTCATCCACTGATCAATGGCTCTGAGGCAAATACAACTTTCAGAGTTTCCAATGTCTTTGGGGCTTTCCAGTTTAAGGAGTATTCATGTGTTATCTGCATAGTTATAGCATGTGAGGTGAAATTCATTGATCAATGCCGGTAATGACTTCATGTAGATATTAAAAAGAATGTGAGGGATGATAAAGCCTTGAGGGACCCCTGCTTTTGTGAAATACAGTTTGGATGAGAAAGGGAGAGTATGGATGTCCTTTGTTCTGTTTTGAAGGTAGGATGTGATTCAGTCGAGAGCAGTCCCCTCTATCCTGGCTTGGTAGAATCTTTGTATTAGACTGTCATTGTCAACTGTGTCAGAGGCAGCTGAGAGGTCCGAGAGAAGTAGTGCCGCAACCCCTATCTTGTCTACTGTGTTCTTAAGATCATCCCAGAGGGCGATGAGGTCAGATTCTGTGCCTCTTCCTGGATTGAATCCTGTTTGGAAGTCTGAAAGTATGGAGTTGACTTCAATGTATTGGAACATATGGGTGAATCCTGCTCTTTCTATCAGTTTGCCCAGGAAAGGTCCATTTGTAATTGGTCTGTAGTTGTTTGGGTCAAGTGGGTCCAGGTTTGTTTTCTTTAATAATGGGCATATGTATACTTTTTAAAGTCTTATGTCAATTATCGAACATTTAAAGAATTATTGATGATTCTTGTGGCAGCAGAAGTACTTAAAAGAATGCTCTTGAAGTTTTGTGGTGGACACGGGTCAGAATAGCCGCCAACAGGCCTGCTTGGTTTGACCAGATCCTTGAATTCACTTTGTGGTATTTGTTTCACGGACTTCAGAGACTGGGTTAGCCTACTCTTGGAGGGGTGTTTGGAAAGGAGTTTGTGCTGATGGTTTTCCTTTGTTTCAAATAGGAGTCCAACGTGTCTGCTTTGGTTGTGTAATGATTTGCCAATTTGCCTGTAAATTCTTGAGTAATGGGATGAGTTCCTTCTATGCATTTTGGTTTATGAAATGTGGTGAGAATTTTATAAAATTCTTTATTTGCACATTTAGCTTTTTTTTTTTTTTAAACAGACTTTATTGATAGATTGCACACATTCCGCAGAGCTCTGCATGCCAGAGATATCTGCAGGACAAATATACCACATCAATTGAGATGCAAGCAACTTTTCTTTTCTTTGATAAACAGACATAAATAAAGCAATACTAAGCACCCCCCTACCCTCCCCCGAACTCCCCCCACCCGGATCCCACCCACCCAAGTCGCACTAGGTCCGTCACGTGTCTCCTTCATATTACACATCGAAATGGCTACATGCATGCCCCTCTACCATGGCCCCTTCATGCTACCTCCGGAAGATCTTCCCGGTCCACCGGCGGCTCAAGCCTCCATTCCCATACAGATGTCTAACCCTCTCTTCCACCACACCACAGAGGGGGCTCGCTAATCCTTCCTCGCTCTAGCCATATATGTTTTGGCCAATGTGAGGCCCAGCAGCAGTAAATGCCTCTTGTAGACATTACCGCCCACCCCATCCATCACGTGCAATAAGCCTAACTGCAGTGTACGGGGGAGCTCCCACCCCAGAACCTCAGACATGCAATCCAGCACCCCCTCCAGAACCGATCTAGAGAGCCACAACTCCACACTGTGTGTATAAGCGTCTCCACTTCCTGGCCACATCTGAGACAGTCCGGAGACGCAACCAGCCCCGCCCGCCATAGCCGCTCCCTAGTGAAGTAAACTCTATGTAAATACTTAAATTGGATGAGCCGTAGGCGCATCGCTATGGCAGCACCCCTGGGGGCTGCCAACGCCTCACTTCAATCCTCCACATTTAGCATTTTATAATTCTGTGTGAATAGTACCCTTTTTATTTATCTTTTTTGATTGCTAACTTGTTATTTACGTTTCTGTAGGTGACTTTTGCCTTGATTGCTGTTTTTTTTGAGGCAGGTGCATTGCACCTTTCTAATTTGCTGTTTTATGTATTTTAGTTCTGCACTTCTCCAAGGTGCCTGTTTTCTTTTGCCCTGTTTTGTTGTTCTGAGTGGTATTAGGATATCAAAAACTTCATGTAGCTACTCATATGATTTTTTTACAGAATATATTGTGTCCAGATATGTGTTGGATGTTAGTTGTGTTTCTAAGTGTTCACAATTGAGTTTGCTCCATGGTTGATAGGTAGATGCATTTAAGGTGGGTTTAGGTGTGTTGCTTTGTGGTGTTTTATGTTGGAAAGCTAGCAAATGGTGGTCTGACCATATGACTAGAGTAATCGTTTGAAAGGTAACTACTTTTGGATTAGCAAAAAATGACATTTAAAATATGTGTGTGGGTTTGTGGGTGATCTGATGTAGGTTCAGTGTGTTTAGGCCAGTGATGATTGTTCTTGGATGGGGCATATTGGGTTTGTCAAACCAAATGTTTAGGTCACCAAGAATGCATAGGCTGGAGTGTAGTGTTATTAGGTTTGAAACTGTGTTTAGAAGTGTGTCTGGGAAAGTTGCATTGCTAGGTGGAGGTCTGTAAAGGAGTAGGAAGTTACAGGAGGAAGAAGGTGGAGGGTTGCATCTGGTGAAGGGGGGCTCACAACCTTTTTATGGAGACGTTGTGAGCTTTAGTGAGATTTATTGTTGGCTTGAATATAACAGCTAGTCCGCCTCCTCTTTTGCCTATACGATTTTTTGTGATAGTTTGATAGGCTAGGGAAACAGCTTCTTACAACACTGAAGCCATGTCATCTCCCAACCATGATTCAGTTATGAAGAGTAACTCAGGTTGAAGCTGAGCCTGAGCCGACTGGCGGCAGGGTAGGTCTACGAGTTTGAGCGTCTTGCATGCCTGGGCCCAATTGGCGTCCACAGTACCGCCGACGACTGTTGCCAGCAAACTTTGCCAACAGTTTTGATCTATCAAGAACATACAGGGTAGGTAGTTACCACCTTCCTTGGAGTAGATAGTTTTTATCTTGATCCTGAAGAAGTGTCCTGATTAATTTAACATTTGCGACACGAAACATGTTGATCACCCGAGAGTAGGACATATGCTACTAGACACTTAACTACTAGTTGGTTGCCCCTCTCTTTCTTTTAACTAGGCAGTTTACCTTTTGAATAAATACATGACTAGGACTAACTTACCTATTTTAACTTCACTTACCCCCTTACATCTACACGTACACTAGGCCTCCTACCTCCATGCACCCACCAGCAGGAACAAAAGATCCCCGACAAAGAGCCCCGGTTCCGGGTGCCCGCCAGGTATTGTAGCGCTGACCTGGCGAGGAGCAGGCTCAAATGATGAAGCATGACACCTAGCTTGCTAGGTGTGTGAGAGCCCTAGTTCCAACAAGGAGTTTCACCACTCCTTACTCCACTCACTTCTCAGACTCTGCTCGACCACACTACTTCCTTATGCTCTCCAACACTTTTACTGAGGAACCTTGTACTTCATTTGCACTTCAGTCTTCTCACGGCACGTGCCCTGGACCTCGTTAAATAAGCCCTCTGTCCCTCCCTTTGTTGATATATGGACTTTAACCTACCACATTGCACAGCATACTTGAGACCCTAAAATACCACATTGTATCTTGGAGACACTAACGAATTTCAATACACTGCAGTGGTGGCTGCCTCGGAATGGGGGTGGTAAGGCAGGATAGAGGGGAACTGATAAAAGATAGAAAACAAAATAAACGTACCTTCCCTTCACCGCAGCTGCCGCACCCGTCTCCTCCGTCCTCTTGCCCTGCACTGGCAGCACTGGAAGGAGACTCTCTCAGCCAATCACGAAGCTGCATGAGCTGCTTCATGATTGGTCTGAGCAGCCTGTTTGGCCATTCAGGCAGTGCTTGGGAGCCCGGGCATGTTTTCCATCTGGCTGTTGAACACAGCCAGGTGGAGAACATGCTAAATACGCATGAATGTTTGGCTGGTCCAAGAGGGCCAGCCAAACTTTCATGCGCACTTAGGGAGTGCACACCACTCCTCACTTTACTTAGCCCAGCCCGACCCGGCTCCAGTCCCGCACAGAAAAATAAAATGATAATAATGTCTTGTTATTATCATTTTCTTTTTGCACTGCTCAAACAGCAGTGGGGCGACGCTAATCCGCCTTAGCAGAGGAGCCACCACTGTATCCTCTAAATAGTACCCCAGCACATCAAAGTACATTCTAGGGACATTAACCTGCTACACTACACTACATCCTAGGGACACTAACATATCACAACGTTGCATCCATGGACAGTGCAGTCCCTCTTAGGGACACCAATGTGCCATCTTGCACCCTAGTCATTTTAACACCACATTGCAATGTATGTTAAGGACACTAAACCACTGCATGGTGTCCTGGGGATACTAACCAACCACGGTGCTCTGTATACTAGGTACACTGCAATCCATATAACACTAACCCACTACACTGCATTGCACATTTTATTAAGCCACCACACCACACTACATCCAGAAGACTCCAACCTTCCACGCTGCACTGCACCCTAGGGATGCTGGCACATTCAGTCCTACAGGCACTAACCTGCTACATCTCACTACATCCTAGAGACAATAATGTACCCCATGTCACTGTATCCTAAGTACAGTAACACTGCACTTGCACTGCATTATAGGGTGGCAAACCGACCACATTACAACACATATTTTAACAATATTAACACTCCAAGTTTCACTGCATCTTATATATACCTACCAATCATGCTACAGTGCATCATAGGGACTTTAAACAATTCGACAGCACTGCATCCTAGGAATACTAACTACCCAACCCTAAAATTGTTAACCTCCTACACTATATTCCATACCTGGAATGCAAACACACCAAACTGCATCTTCTGAACACACCGCACCACATCTTTGAGACAGTAAGCAAGTACAGTTATCAACAGAGCGCTCACCCACCTCGCTAAAGTATTTCATAGGGACAATCTCCCATTGCTTTCTAGGGGACCGATACTAAATTCTAGGGACACCAGTACATCATACTGCCCCTTTCAATGCCAAAGCACCAAAATATACCCATCCCAAGAGTGCTAATCAAGTACGGAACATTACATCCTCTGGATTCTAAGCCATCACCATGCACTGCATCTCAGGGTTCTAACCCTTCTGCAGCGCATCTCAGGCACCATGCTCTGCCTCATACAGACACTACCCCGTACCCTACGGATTCTAACAGCACACTATATAGGATCCACAAAATGTCAATGACATGCACAGTGATCTGGGAACATTAATTGCCCTCGCTGCACGGAATCCTTGGGATACTACATTGTACTGAGAACACTAGCCGACCATACGGCACTACATTATGGAAGTGGGCGTGCACTACACTCCAAAACATTGAATGAAAAATAACCGACCACACACAGCACTGCATTATAGTTAAATGTACCCATATCATGGGGCACTATCTGACCACAACAAATTGCATCCTAGGGTACTAAATCACCATAATAGCACTGAGCTCCTGAGGCGGAAGCCGGGAGCGAGATCTGTTTTTAATCTTTGAGTGTCACTGTTTAATACTTGTTTTTACTCACTCACCCTCTTCGCTCCTGATTTGTTACGCGCAGCGGACTTAGCGCTGACGCGGCACCTCAATTCAAACACTCCTTGCCGCCATTCCGGCAAGGCCGGAGGCTACGCCCCTTTTTCTGAGGCCACCCCCCCCCGCCGAGCATTACAAATAGACGCTGATTGCAAGCGCCTTCACTATAATAGCACTGAGCTCCTGAGGCGGAAGCCGGGAGCAAGATCTGTTTTTAATCTTTGAGTGTCACTGTTTAATACTTGTTTTTACTCACCCACCCTCTTCGCTCCTGATTTGTTTCGCGCAGCGGACTTAGCGCTGACGCAGCACCTCAACTCAAACACTCCTTGCCGCCATTCCGGCAAGGCCGGAGGCCACGCCCCTTTTTCTGAGCCAGGGCCTAGGGGCTCTCCACCATGCCCAGTCTATACAATACTCTTCTGCGCAGCTCCACAACCTCCAAGGCCCGTGGCCTCTGGATGACACGGTGTCCGTGCGCATCGGCAGGCTGGGACTGACAGCCCCACGCCTTCCTCCCCCTTCCCCCCCTCCCCCCTCCCTGGTCCTTCTTCCGACCTCCCTGCCCCTCCTGCGCCCACCACTCTCTCCGTTTACTACCTTAACACCAGGTCAGCAGTCAAGCACTGCCACAAACTCTTTATTTTATTGGACTTGCACAAACCGGATCTCCTATTTCTTACAGAGACTTGGTTCTGCGACAACTCCCTTCCCTCTCTGTTAGCTGCACTCCCTGCCTCATATTATGCCCTGCGCGCTGATCGACCCCCTGGCAAACCAGGCGGCGGCGTCGCTCTAATCGCCCGTAGAGAAATCTCCTTTCAGTCTTTAGCCTTCCCCCCTATTGGCTCATCAGACTTCCTAGTTGTCCGCTCATCCTCTTTTAGTATTCCGCTTACCTGCCTACTTGTGTACCGCCCCCCCCAACCATCTCAACTTTTTCTATCTGGCTTCCAAGATTTGGTGGCCACCTTAGCGGTCAACAATCTCTCCATCTTAGTCTTAGGAGACTTCAACTTTTGGCCCTCAGACCCCGCTGAATGCCCGACCTCCAAAGAATTCTCGGATACCCTTCGCTCCCTCAACTTTGACACTCACGTTCACTCCCCTACCCACATCCAGGGCCACATCCTTGACCAGATTTGGTCCCTCAATTGTCCAGTAGCCTCCCTGTCCATCTCCCCCTGTACCTGGTCTGATCACTTTTTGATGTCCTTTTCCCTACACCTTAACCCAGTCCCCAAGCCCTCTCTTCCCAAAAACACCTGGGCGCGCTCCTGGAACCAGGTGGATGTGGCCTCTCTGACCGCCACACTTTCCGCATCCAGTCCGGATCTCCATGGTTTGTCGTCCTTCGCACAAGCCGACTCCATTAACTCCTGGCTCCGAACAGGCTGCGATGCTGTCGCCCCTCTCAGGCGGGTTTCCTCCAGGCACGCGAACGACGCGAACCGTTGGTTCTATGAAGAAATTAAGGCCTTAAAACTCACTGTGCGCCGTGCTGAGCGGACCTGGAGGCGAGACTATTGCCCGAATCTTAAAACTCAGTATATCACCCTCCTGTCTCTGTATAAAAAAGCAATTTTGGCGACCAAGAAAGCTTACTTCTCTTCAAAAATCCTAGCCGCCGAAAGTCAGCCTAGAGAAATCTTCTCTATCGTGCATGACCTCGCCTACTCTGACAGAGCTACCCTCAAACCCTCCCCTTCCCAGGATTTGTGTGATTCCCTCAACACTTTTTTTCTGGACAAAATCTTTAACATCAAAGCAAACATTCTTCCTCCCCCCCCCCCTTCTTTTGTCGACCCCCAGTGTCAGTCAGCCGGGGCACGCCTTGACTCCTTTCCCCTTCTGACAGAAGAGTCCTTTCTTTCTCTTCTGCCTATGGTCAAATCAGGTTCCCCTTTGGACCCCTGTCCTGCTCACATTCTTAAGCACATCTATTCGGTGTGTGTGCAGCCTCCCCATACATTTCTCAACAGTTCACTGTCCCAGGGCATTGTTATTCCACCTCTCAAATCGGCCATCATCGTTCCTATCCTTAAAAAACCTGGCGCTGACCCTTCCGCTCCTGCCAACTACCGCCCCATCTCCTTATTGCCTTTTTTGGGGAAGGTATTGGAGCGCCACGTGACCAGAGCACTCAGTACCTTTGTGGAGGAGAACAGGGTGTTAGCCCCCCGTCAGGCTGGTTTCCGCCCCGCACACTCCACGGAGTCCGTGGTGCTTTCGGTCCTCGACAACCTCAGAGAGGGCATGGACACTAACCACCCCCAGGCCCTGATCCTCCTTGACCTCTCCGCCGCCTTTGACACGGTTGACCGCTCCATCTTACTTTCCCGTGTCAGGGCGGCGGGGATTGGAGGCTCGGCCTTGGTCTGGCTGTCCTCCTTCTTGAGGGACCGCACCCAGGCAGTGCGCCTGGGCGACTTCTCGGCGGACTTCCGCAGAGTACAATGCGGGGTCCCCAGGGCTCCTCCCTTTCCCCTCTTTTATTTAACTTGTACATTGCCCCTCTCATTTTTGCCCACCAACAAATGGAGGTCTCCGTCTACAACTATGCAGATGACCTTCAGCTTATTTTTACTTTGTCCCCGTCCCCTTCCCCTGAGTCCATGATCAGCTTCCAGTCTGTTATGACCTTCATCCGGGACTGGATGAATTACAACCACCTGAAGTTAAACCCAGACAAAACGGAGTTGGTTTTAACAGGTGGTTGCTCCAGTCCCTGGTCCTCTCTCTTTTGGCCCCCCTCCCTAGGTCCCCCCCTTCTCCATCCTCCTCTGTAAAAACTCTTGGGATTAAGCTGAATGATCAACTCACTCTGCACTCCCAAGTCAGTCTAGTGGTGTCCTCTTCTTTCCTCTCACTCCGCACCATCCGTAAAGTCTCTCGTTTTTTTTCTCTCTCTGCCCTCAAGCTCATAGTCCTGGCAATGGTAATCTCTCGTCTAGACTATGGCAACGCTCTATATTGTGGCTTGCCTGCTTATAGTCTGCGACGATTACAGCTGGTCCAAAACCAGGCTGCCCGCCTGGTTTACAACTTGGCCAAATTCCATCACGTCACTCCTCTCCTCAAGTCCTGGCACTGGCTCCCCATCCGAGAACGAGCTCTGTTCAAGATGGGCTGCATTACTTTTCAGTCCCGGGTCGGCGCAGCTCCCGCTTTTATCTCTTCGGAAATTAAAGCCTACGCCCCTGCCAGGGAACTGCGTTCATCCTCCCAACAACTGTTGACAGTTCCCCGTTTCAAGCGCAAAAAGTGGGGAGGTACGAAATTCTCCACACTTGCCCCTGCCTTTTGGAACTCTCTCCCCATTCACCTTAGATCTTCCACCCAATACTCACACTTCCGAAAGGCACTAAAAACGTTTCTTTTCTCACAAGCTTTCTTATCATAACGTTCTTATTTCTTTGCTTCCTCTTGATTTCCTGTCCTTTTGGGCTCAGTACTCTATAGCGCCATGAAACCGCCAGTGAATGCGCGCTTTATATATATTTTAAACTCAAACTCAACTGCTCTGCATCTTAAGGACACTATTGCATCACAGGGACCCACTACATTGTAGTAAATCCCGGGGATACTATTTCACCACTCTTAAAAGCATTGCAAGTTTACTAAGCCCTTGTACTACAGTGCTGCGTATGGATAATAACCCGCTACAGTGCACTGCATCCTTATGGTACTCCCTCTCCACACTGCATCCTAGAGCACTAACAGGCCACAATAAACTTCCTAGGGACACTAACTCACCACTTTGTAGATGCACTACACGGCATCCTAGGGACAGTGACCCATCACCGTCACCTTAGGAATACCAGCACAGTGCTCTGCACTTCATCTTGGAGATACTATCCCACTGAGTGGTGTCTTCAGAGTACCAACCCACTACATTGTGCTGCATCCTACATTAAACACTAAGAACAGTAACCCCACACTCTGCATTGCATTCCTTTAACCCACCACATCCAAAGGGCACTAACTACCACGCTGCACTGCATCCTGTTTGCACTAACCTTCCACATCTTACTGCATCCCGTGGACACCAATGCCTCACACTTCACTGCATCCTAAGGCACGCTGCACCCTTGGAAAACTAACCACCTGCATCTTTAGGAAACTAACCTACCACCTTGCATTAGTTCCCAAATCAATAACCCACCATACTGAACTGCTTCAAATGCGTTTTGCTTCACATGAACATTAACCCACTGCTTTATAAGGACACTACATTGCATCCTAGACCCACTGCACACCAAACTGCACCTTAAAGATACCACTAATGTTGAATTTGTAATAAAATAAGTGCTGGTGCTAAAAGTTTTCCGAAGGAGGTTACTGCCCACTTCTACCACTGGCACGGCCCTTTGCAACATGGGCATTTCCAACTGTGTTGGCACTAGTACCAGACACACCTGCAAGCAGTGACGACTGATGAACCTTTAAAGTGGTTGGGCATAATTACCTGCATTAAATAGCATTGTATGCAAAAGCCAAGGAAGCAAGCCCCATTTTTGTAAGGTTGTTTGGGTGTGTCCTCCCTGAGATTATATTTAAAAAAACAATGCCAAATGGTGAACTGTACGGCAGAATTTTCACATAAATAAACTTTAAAATAAATATGGTTAAGCATTAGTTATTGAGGAGCACTTATCAAATATTGCAATATATTGAGGTGTGCTAAGTAAAGGTTATATCCTAAAGCGGTTATTTGGACTTCACAAATGAAGACATCTTTGAAAAATGGCTGTGGATTTTTCAGTTTTTAGAGATACAGACTACTCTCAGGGTTTTGCTGTAAACAAGCATATGTGGCTTCCTCTAGACCCACATTTTGTCCAGGACTCACTGTGCTCTTTCAAGGTATGTACTCTCGATTTCAATTGTAAATCCACCTGTGCTCTTTCATGGCATGCGCCGACTATTTCTGTCATAAAGCCATAACATTCAGTGCAGGAGAGCAGAGAGCCCTGCCTACCACTAGTGGCTGCTAGCTTGGATTGGTGGCATGGTGCAAAACAATCCTTTTTTCAGTGGGCCACAGTTGATCAGATGGGTGAACATTGCTTCTTTATGCCACATAGAGCTGCGCATCTGCGGCTTTTATCTAGGCTGCAATTTTCTATTAAGCACAAGCATGATTTGCTGGGTTTGAGAAACATAACCAGTGTTTCTAGGAGCAGTGGCAGGCTTAAGTGTTGTAAAATTCATTATTTCCCATTTTGACCTAACACTAAAAAGAAATGTTTGCTGGCCATTTTTACTGCGTTTCTTATGGAATAGAACACCCTCAAACCTCCCACAAGATAATCTAACTCAGAGATGTAAACATTTTAGTCAAGCTTTTGGTTCCCAGATCAAGCTTGTGCAGGAGAGGAGGCAAACGATAAAGCTCTTGTGCAATCTGATTTTTAATTCTGCTTCACTAAATGGCAGATTCTGTTGCCTCCCTGTAACGGGGCACTCAGGCTTCGAATTTTGGTCACTGTGGCATACCACCGTAAACATACTTGTATGTTTAAACTTTGTATATGTTTTAGTTGTTAACCATTAATATTTTCTTTATGAATTTGAAAAGTGATACCCTAAAAATATAAGAGCTGATTCAGAACGCTTTGGAGTACCCTTTCTCCCAAACTGATTGTCAGCCTGCTTCATTTAGAGTCAGCCGTACTGTAAGTATTCTGTCGCCGGAACCCCCTTTGGGTTAGTCGATGGAATGCTTCCTCCGACATCTCAACGGGGTAGGGGCCATCAAAGGAAGGACATTACGTTGTCCGCTTCATTTAGGATGGAGGGTGTAAATCCTCTTTTTCTTGTCCATCACCGTCAGGAAAAACCCTGTAATAAGAGACAGAAAAAAAACATTAATGACCCCCATGGCCTGGGAGAAATGGTCTTGCCTTGGCTTCTGGAAAATTAAAATATAGGACGTTCAACAGAGAAACTGTGTCGGCTATCTGTGATGGAATAGTTGGGAATAGCTGAGGAAAAGTAGGCGCCGCCATTAAAGCCACATATTGTATCGTAAATACATCACTTCTATGGGGTAAAAGTCAAATATTGGGCCAAACATGCTGTGATGTAACTATTATAGCTGAATTGCGGCTATGCTAGACATTGTAAATTCAGTTCCTCGTGAACCTGTGTGGATTGTGTCCATGATATTTTTATTTTATACCTAGATATCCTTAACAGCTGGTACGTGTTTGACAATCATTGAAGTGAAAATGAGAGTGCAAACTAATTTATTACTGATTTGTTCTTGTGTGTATACAGGTGTTGGGAACGCCACTGCCTGTGTCCTGCATGATGTCATCTATGTCACTGGTGGTCACTATGGTTATAGAGGAAGCTGTACATATGATAAAGTTCAATGCTACCGGCCTGATATCAATGAATGGAGCACAGTCACCACCAGTCCACATCCAGGTAAAGTTCCCTTGGCTAATGTACAGTTTGGGATTCTTTCTCCTTCTCTGTTTGATTTCATAAAACCTTCTGCTATGATGTACTGTCATGTAGAAAAGGTAAGTTTTGCCCGATCATTTGTCATTTTATCTTGCAAAGCTCATCTTTTGGAAGGTGTTGAGTTGGTTATAGTCATTCTCTTTTCTCTTATTCGTGTTTTATTTTTCCAGACGTTAAGCTGGCTTGCAATTTAGTTCATGTTGAAAGCCAACAAACCAGGGACAAATGGTGATAATGGGCAACAGAGCATCACCCTACCACCCTGAGGGGAGAGGCAAGAAGATAATTAAAAAAAAATGCCATGCAGTTGGAACGAAATCACTGCTTGCTGCTCTCTTATTTTTTTTAATGGAGCAGCTGTGATTAACTCTGCAGACGTCCTGCTGCACATGTGCCAACTGGGCAAGGTGTTCTCCGACCTGTAGGCAGAAGCTACAGTAGTGATATCATGACAGAGTGTGCGCCAAAATAGAAGGCCTTGGATAAGGTTGCTTTTCGGGCGCATCGTGGCCCTGGGAGGAGTTAACAGAGCTCCATTCATTTCAATGGCAAGGTTCAGAGCAGCTGATAGGGAGGATGAGATAATGGGTGGTAACAATTTAATAGTCATCACAAGAAGGGGTGGACTGTGGGGGACGTGCAGCTGGCTGCTCTCTTAGTTCCTCTCGTGTTGTGTGCTTTCACGAAGCTGAGCCTGAGCCGTTTCTCTTAAGAGGGCACCTCTCTCATCTTATTGGTTGCAGCGAAGGCCCAAAAGAGTACAGGTTGGCATGTACGTTCCCTTTGTACTGTGATTATCCAGGATTCCGTAATTTTTTTCTTTTGCTTCCCAGTCTCTGCGCACATGCAATTTGTATGGCATGCACAAAGTAAACCCCTGCATTATACCATGGACACATAATGTCACCGCTCTGTATACAGTGAACCAACCCACCATGCACTTTGTACATTGTCATCAAAGAATCACAGGATATAGAGCCTGTGCCGAGACTCGAACACTGCTTAGTGCTAATTTTCTTTTTGTCTTAGAACCTCCGGTCCACCTCGTGCGTTGTCGTGTCCACTCAAGTATGACAACATGGTAAAGCGTGCACCCTGGGCCCTCGGCACAGGCTGCTCCCGGCTCTTAGTGTATAGGCTGCTTCCTTTGAATTAATCCACATTTCATTGTGCAGAGATATTACTTCAGTGCCCGGATTGTGTTTACCCGACAGTGCTGCGCCGTCTGTAGCGTGGGATAAAAGAGTCCCGCTCTGCATATGGCGCATGGGCAGCATGACTATTGTATCAGTACAGACTAACAGTGGCACTGCTCTGTGTTCTGCTCTGGGCACCAGCATATTGTAAATAGCTAAGATGCATATCAGCAAGTTTCGAAGGATGGGCAATGACAGACTTAAAATGCTGTAGTAGATCTGACATTAAAAAAAAAGACAGGGGGCAAGTACGCAGCCTTGTTTAAGGCCATTACAAGTTTACATTTTTTGGGACAAAGTAAAACCATCACCTAGTTTAACCTTAATCCAAGTATTAGTATACAAGAGTATTATAGCATCCAGCAACTATTGGGGAATACCCCATCCTGTTTTTGCCATGATAATGCTCGTGGCACTAAACCGAAGGCTGCTTTTAAATCTATAAAATGAATGGATGCTGTTTTTTTAAAACAGCCCGCTCAACTAATAAAGTATGGGCCAACAAATTAGTAATTGTAGATTGACCCTTATGAAACCCTGTCTGGTTAGTTGGGATTAATTCCCGCAGTTCTTAATCAGTCAGTAACCAGGAAGCAAAAACCTTAGTTTCTACATCAGTTAAAGCAATTAATCGATAATTGGCAGGATTTTCCACTGGGCCGATTTTAAAAATTGTCTGTACAATGCTTCCTGGCCAGAACTCAGGGCGATATTCAGTGCCCATACCAAATTAAAAACGTTGGTCCAGGAGCCCCATTTCATCTGTGCCAACATAAAAGGGTAGCTGTTTCAGTACTGCTTATAAAACCCAAGTGTGAGTCCGGATTGAAACTACTCACTTCCTCTTTAAATGATTTACTAATATTCACATTATAGTGGCTTAAGTCTGGCCTATTTGTGTCAGAGGCACCAGCAACATACAGGTTGGTGATAAACCTCACCCAATCCTCATCCATAATATTAACACTGTAGGACCTATTACCTTCCCTTTCAAGTTCATTAATGACTTCCCAAAAAGATTTTGCATTATTTTACTTAGAGGCGTTTAATAATCTGTGCCATAGCCCTGTTTGATATTGTGATTTTGCCAGCCACACTTCTCTTCTATATTATCTTCTTAGAGACCTCCGTTTATCCTTAAAAACAAGCTTGTTAATATCGATTGGTAAAAGCTATCCTTGAGGCCCTATTAAGTGACTGTTTTAATTTTAGCAAATTGTGTGAACACCATTTATTAAGGGTGGGTAGTAGTGGATTCACTTTGCTGGTTTTCGTGCTGTATATTTTCCAACCAATGATGAAGTGATGTGATTTCACTTATCCATCGCTGATCCTACTCCCACCGAACTATGAACTATCTTTAACTAGAGCTTCCGCAAACTTCATTATTTCAATTTGTTTTTCTGAATACAACACCAACCTTTTCGAATTATATGAAGAATGGACAATACTTTGGAGCACATTTGTTTTGGGACTGCAGCTTATCGGCAGATGCAAAGTTAATAACTGAAGGATTATGATCAATTTCGAGTCGAGGAATTAACTCATATTCAACAATTTTTTAACCCAGTTCATCTTGAAACAAAAGTGTTATCAATAATTGAACCATACTTGGACTGTTTGAAAGATGGAACTACCCTTGATTTGCACAAGGATGAATCATTTAACATAAGTAGCCCAAGCTGCTACAGATTTTCACAGCACATCTTAGTAATACTATAGCTCGGCACATCCAAAGAATTGAATACGATCAGATGAATATTAAAGTCGCCAGAGATGATCAAGCCGGCTGTTGGATACTGAAATGCTAATGTTCTTATGATATCCCACAAAGTAAAAAGCTGGGTGATCTTATTTGCCCTCGTGCTCAAATAAACATTCAATATTATCATCATATAACAGTTGTACTATAATGACACACCTTGTATCCATGTCAACTGCAAATCAATTGCTTCTACTTTTACTCCTAACTCAGCTGCAATAGACGTGGTCTTCCGTAAGGATATAGAAACAGGCATTGAGCAATACTTTGCTGACAATGAGGGGACGGCGTCTACTATAGCGATGGAATGGGATGCCTTTAAGGTGGTGCTGAGAGGGATGTGCATTGCCAAACTGGCGGGTGTACAGAAGACATTACTGCGCGAAGTAGAAGCGGCAGAAACCCGGCTGGGCGGGGCAGAGAGGGAGCGGCCTGAGCACCCAGAGGTGCAGGAAGAACTGTCAGGGGCCAAGTAGGAGGTGGCGACCCAGATGGAGAGATCACGTTGTTATGATCACAGGACCTACCTGGCGCGGGCACACGCGGATCGGGACGAGGCGAGTACGCTGCTGGCTTGGCTAGCTAACCCGGCACCCAGGGGCACGCCTATCTTAGCGTTGAACTCTTCATTGGGAAATCCGGTCTACACTCAGAGAGGGATTAACGGTTTGTTTTTAGCGTTTTATGATGGCTTATATAGGAGTAGGGTGGGGGGTACAGACGTAGCCCTGGAAGAATCTTGGCCGATATGGTATTGCCCCGGCTGGAGGATGAGCAAGCGGATTTATTGGGGCAGGACATCACGCTGGGGGAAATACGAGGTGCCATTAAACACATGGCATGCAACAAAACACCGGGCACAGATGTCCTACCCATTGAGTTCTACTCAACTTATATTGATTTACTCGCTCCAAAATTGCTGGCGGTTTACAAAGAGGCACGGGCAGAGGGGAGGCTCCCAACTTCCATGAGAGAGGCTATCGTTATCCCACTTCCGAAACCAGGAAGAGACCCATTAGACAGGTCAGCGTATCGCCCGTTATCTATGCTGACATCTTACTATAAGATTTTAAGCAGGATTTTGGCGACCCGGCTCCTACCTCACATGGCGCAACTGATTCATCAGGACCAGGCGGGTTTTATCCCGACCTGGAACACGGCCATTAATATACGACGCCTGCTCCGCATATTGGATGGAGATCACGGGGATACCCCCAAAGCTGCGGTACTATCGGTGGACATAGAGAAAGCATTTGATAGCCTGGAGTGGCCTTACCTGTACCGTGCATTCGGCCTTGGGGAGGCATTTGTGGGATGGACGGGGTTACTGTACAGGGCTGCGATAGCGAGGGTACGGACGGTGATGGTGATATCCCCCCCCTGTCCAATAGGTCGACGAACTCGACAGGGGTGTCCACTGTCACCACTGCTGTTTGCGTTAGCCACTGAGCCACTGGCTGTGCGTACTAGGATGGGGCGGCACTACCAGGGCCTGCCCTTGCGGGGCGACGAGCACTATATATCCCTATACGCCAATGATCTACTTATCTTCCTGGCCAATACGGGAGAGGCACTGGAAGGGGCGACAAGCCTGTTGCAGGAGTTCGGAGGGATTTTGGGGCTGGGAGTTAACTGGGGGAAGACTTGTCTCTTCCCGGTGATTCCATCAGTTGGAGGCCCCACACAGGTAGCAGGAATTCCGTGGGAACCGAATTGCTTACCCAATCTTGGGACTAATATATATCATGTACCCGCTGATTTACTGGAAGGGAATGAGGGAAGGGCCATACGTGGACTGCGAGGAAATCTGGCTTTTTGGAGTGCTCTTCCACTTTCGGTGGCTGGCAGGATGGCACTCCTAAAAATGGTGGCGCTCCCCCGCCTGTTATATTATTTTAGAACGTTGCCACTGTGGATACAGGGGGCAATCTTCAGGCAGCTTAGAACCATGTTTAGCGGCTTCCTCTAGGGACATGGCAGAAGGTGGGTGGCTTTGCCTACAATGATGAGACCGCAAGCAGATGGGGGCCTAGCTGTGCCAGACTTCGAATTTTATTACTTAGCGGCTCAGCTGCAGTGGCTCACTCAGGCGGTGGCTCGATAGTTTCGAGGCCCGGACGGTCCAGAGGGTCGGTGGCTTCCGCGTCACGTGATCTGATTTATAATATTACAGCAACGCTTGCAACTTGGGTCACTGACCGCTGAGGAGCGGACGCTGAGACAGGGCTGGAACCAGAGCCAGCGCAGAGCTGGCATTAGCCGACCGTATGCCCCGGAGATTCCCTTGGGTATGTGTACTGCCCTTCCTCATGGGGGGGATTGGGTGGCACTGGCAGATTGGGAGACGATGGGTGTCCATGTATTAGGTGATTTGTACGAAGACGGGATATTGATACCTTTTAAAGCACTACAGGACAGGTATGATCTGCTGTGAGGGGATTATTAGCTGCATGCAGCCCTGATCTCGGCAATACAACGCCATTGGAAGGAGGGGCATTCAGAACCACGGACCTCTATGGCATGCCAATATGTTGTGATGGTGGCAGGGACATTTAAGGCGGTTACTTATCTCTACAGGCGACTGGTCACAGAAGGCCTGCAGCCGCTGCAAGAATTACAGAGAAAATGGGAGGTGGATCTTGGGAAAGAAATACCGGAAACAACTTGGACACAATTGGTTCGGAGGGCCTGGAAGGGTACTAGGATGCCAGATTTCAATTAATACAATTCCTCATATTGCATAGGGCTTATTTGACTCTGGCCAAGATTAATCGGTATTCCCTGATAGATACTGCCCAGTGCTCGCGCTGTAACCTAGAAGGGACGGAGTTGCATTACATGCTGTGGAGTTGCGGACAGTTAGGAACATACTGGAAGGAGGTAGTCGAACTGCTCTGTGGAATTACAGAGCGCTGCATAGACACTGACATGGGCACCTGTATATTGCATTGGTTTCCGCATACTCCCAAAACGAAAATCACTAGCAAGTTTCTGGATCTAGGCCTACTACTAGATAAAAGAGAGATCATGGCCCTATGGAAGTCACGGCGAAGTCCTAACATAAGGAAGTGGAAATCGGAACTACTTAAATGGGCTAGGAGTGAGAGCACAGTTAGATTGCAACAGGCTATACGTTCTAATAATGAGAAGGCGATGGACGCGGCAAGGGCGTGGGAAGTGCTAGTAATGGCACTGCAGACACAAGAGACTGATTCGGAGGAGAACCCTGCCGAGGAGGCTCCAATGGGTTCCCCTTGATTGCTCACGGAGCAGGGATGGGGCTATAGGCCTAGCCATGTGGTGAGTGACTGGGATATTCTGAGATGCACCGGGAACAGTGGGTATTGTCCCCCAAACATCCTGGAACAAGACACAAAGGAATTAGTAATACTACTGTAATAGGCGATTAGGGACCTGGACACACCGGCTGCAGAGGGAGGGGGGAGCGAGTTTGATTGCGATGGCTTATTGTTACTTATATGACTTGCACTGTCAAACGTAGGTATTAAATGGCTGACAACTTGCTCCTAATAACATATGCACGAGCATATCGAGATGCCGGCAGTCCAGTGACCAATATTATCTTAAAACGATAAAGAAATGACGGTCCATCGAGGAAGAGTTTGGGGATGTTAGGAATGTTCCTATGATGTAGGGTACAGATGTTAATCACTGATGTATGCTTGCCAAGCGTTGTTTTGTAAAATAATAAAAACAGATTAAAAAAAAAAAACTCAGCTGCAATATAAAATGAGAGAGCACCCTTTGCTCTGCCTTGTTTATTAATGTGTGTGGCCGGAAGGCTAGGTTCATTAAAGCCAAGCAATGGACTGCCTTGCTCCCTCCATGTTTCTTGAAACATCAGAATTTCAAAAGCATTTAAGAAGGAAAGTGTATCAGGGTCGGCCAGCAAATGAGCTAACCCTTGGACATTTCAAAAACATATTTTCAGTTGTTTATCATTTTCACTAACTACAGACAGGGTTCAGTCCCCATCACCAGTAGATGCATTTGTAATGCTCGCTGGAAGCCATCTCCAATCATTAAATGGCAGTTTATTTTTGGTTAATAATTCACAGCTACCTTTTGATGTATGTGTAACTAACAGGCCTGTGTTTTTAACTGATTTATTCAGTGGACCAGTTGCACCTCTTAGTAAAGGGATTGACATTTCACAATCAACTTTTTTTCATTTTTTGAAACTGTTACTTCTATAATAAAGGGATATTTTGAGGGAATGCATTTCTTAATCTCAATACTATTCTTTAATGGTTCTAAATATATTTGCATGATCACTTCTGGGTGATAAAAATAAATTACTTCTTTGCTCACTTTGTAAAAGCGCTCTTCCACAACACTCAATATTGTCCCTCGCCTTATTTACTTTATACCTTGAACTACTTAGGTAATTCCTGAATACATCGGGCACCCTTACCATCAGTATGCGGACAATATTCAGTTTTATGTAGGAATCAATAACAACACCTCCAGCAATCACATAAACTTCCTTTTAAAAATACAAAATGTATGACCAGATGGACACCTACTGAACCAGAAAAACACGGAATTCTTGATAATCAGCTCTTTCCTAAAAAATAAAACCAAAAAATGATTTGAAAAACAGTCTTCCTACCTCAGAGACGCAGGACTTTGTTCGGAGGTTCAACAAGTTGTCTCTAAATTCATACGGACACCATAATAACCTAAAGGCCCTTGTAAAATCATTGGGAACGGGGACTGAGCACCATCTATGGCTCATCAGTTCATACCAAAAAGAAAATCTCAACCAGGTACTGGTAGTAACAAGATGGTTTGATAGGCAGCGCCACTGAAAGCAGTTCTTCATGCAGCATCAAAAACGCTGAGAAAAAGCTATGCCAATTTGATCATATCAAACCAAGACTAATTTAAGTAATATAGCTACCAATCTAAGACTGCTGTACCCTCGGATCTGGTTGCAGTACAGTGAAAACCCTGAATCTAAACAATTCCTCTATATGAAGCAGAGATAAAAACTGATCGCAGGCGGACGGGGACACCTTTATAACATCAACAGTCTCCAATAGGGAAAGCTTTTCTGCAACAAAAGCTCTACACAAACTACTCCTTATTGTTTTAAGTGAAGATCTGGCGCAACATCCATCTAAATATCAGATATGATGCACCTTTCACACCTCTCAAATACCACCTGAAAATGCACCCACAGCCTGAGCTTATCTTTGCTCTCTCTTGGCATCAAAACCAGCTAGCTACCTAACTATATACACCTCCCAGCTGCCACAAACTTATCTGTCTAGATGCAAATCTTTATCGATTGTCTGATGTACCTACACTTATCCTTGCTTGGGCCAATGTTAATTTTAAAATGTACCATGCCCGTATATTATATGTGAATTATTCTAATATGTTATGTAATGTGTAGTTGATTAGTGTGTGACTCACCTGGGAGGGTATCCTGGTGCTGAAATATCCTCTTGAATAAAATGTTTGAGTTACAGAGGACAGATGTATGACGGAACCACACATGCATCCCTTTACTTCGCAGTCACTACCCGGACTGTGACGTTACCACGCGTTCCATTCCCACGTAAGTCGTTACAATGACTTGCCTATGGGGGACTATGGAATAATATAAATTACTATTCCAACTCCAGTCAGTGTATCAGTAGAGAAGATGTTGGACTTAAAATCCAACACCAGTCCAACAACGCACCCCCTAAATCAAGTCATTGTAACGACTTGCGTGGTAAAGGAACTTGTTGTAACGTCACAGTTAGGGTAGTGACTGCGGAATAAAGGCAGGTGGTGGTTCTGCCTGCGGGTTAAAGGATGTTTTCCATAGGGAACAGCTGTGAGAAAGCTGGTCTGCAGTGTAAAATGGAGATTTTGTTTCTTTTGTTTGTACTTCTTGTGCGAAAAAAAGCTGAGATTCACTTTGTGCGCTGCTGAAAGGCTGAGAACGGCATTTCCTGACAATAGAGTAACACAATCTTCAATAGCTTGTGTAGTCTGTGCAAGAATGTGCAAAGAAACAATACAACTAAGCGTTTAAACTACGGCCCGGTATGTAAGGCCTCCATTTAATGCACTATGGAGCGAGTCAACTAAAGTTTCTTTTAAACAGTGTGTATAATAGGTATGTATGCCTGTATCTAAAGGTCAAAGTGAATTCAGCTGAGATTTCATCAGATAATTCATTGATGGCCATATTCTGATTAGGAAAAAGTGGACGGTTCAATAACAATGTATTACTAACAAAATTGTCATTTTATATGTTTAGCAAAATGTACATTTTTCAGGAGTAAGGATTATGCCACCAAGCCAAATTAGTTGATTAATTAGAACTTAACCTAAATGTTTCTTAGTTCTTCATCCTCAAAATGTGGCATGAATAGTTGGGTTGAATACTGCTACTCAATGGCTGCAAAAAGGGAATAATCTGTCTCCGTCTGCCATGCGAATCTGTGATGATTTCAATGATCACACAAGGTTAAATGGTATTTTATGCGTTTTTATGTAGCGCGGACTTTACCCGTACTTCTGGCTTTTCATAAAGCGGCATGAGATTTTGTCGGTGTTTATAACCATGTCCTCAAGTTTTTAACTGTTTTCTCCTTTTCCCCCTCAGAATACGGCTTGTGTTCTATTCCTCTGCAAAGCAAGCTGTATCTTGTCGGTGGTCAGACTACGACAACGGGCTGCTATGACCCCGAGAAGAACGAATGGAGCGAGATGGCGCCAACCATCGAAAGGAGGATGGAATGTGGGGCTGTTGTTATGAATGGCTTTATCTACGTGACTGGAGGGTACTCTTACTCCAAAGGAACCTACCTGCAAAGTATTGAGAAGTACAATCCCGAACACGGTACTTGGGAGATTGTGGGCAACCTTCCCAGCGCCATGCGTTCCCATGGCTGTGTTTGTGTGTATAGTGTATGAGGGGACGCTTCCGGTCAAATCCGATTCACGCAGCTACCGTTTGCTGAAGAGACAGGCAATCTGATTAATGTGCCATTGAGAAGCTTATAGAGCTTTACAAACAATACAATGCAATGTATGTAGAGGGATTAAATTCCATCTCAGGTTTGTCTTCGCATACTATTTTTTGTCTTTCCCGCCCAAATATATCTCTGTGAGTGCAGTTTAGGAATAATTAAGTCGAACTGTCCATAACGCTATTTTGAAGGTGTAAGGCACACACACAGCATGATGTGCCTCGAAGGCAGGCAGCCCAGACGTAAACGAGTTAGACGGACACAGGTTCACAGAATACATATTTTAATAGCCCACTATAAAATATCCAAGCCCGTCCTGCTCTGGGTTGATTGATCGTCTCAGTGAAACGTGCACCTGCTGGATAAACGTTGTACTAGTTCTAGGCTGGTACCTTTCTCGTGGTTGGTTAACTGTTCCATATTTCTTCAATTCCCATGGCTTAAAACTGACAGTATTCAATAGCGCCCTCTGCTGTCCCTTAATACTATTTCTCTCTACCGAAGTGCTTTCACTTTTAACAAGGGACATTATGGGCCAGATGTAGGTAGGCTATTACCGGTCGGTAACGGCCGAAAGCGGCCCTTACCGTCCGGTAATAGGCTTTCCAGATGTAGGAGGCTAAAAAAGAAGGATTCGGTAATTTACCGAATCGGTAATTGAAGGAATCGGTAAATTACCGAATTCTTAAATACAGATTCGGTAAATTACCGAATCCTGATATGTAGGGAGCACTCAAATGAGTGATTTTCCCATTTTAGGATTCGTTATTTACCACCAACTACAAGTTGGTGGTAAATAATGAAAACCTTTGAAAAAGCATTTTTTTTGCTTTTCCAACAATGCCATGTTGCAGACATACATGCCCCTTAGGGCATGTATGTCTGCAACATGTGCACCCATACACAATTGAGGGGTGCAACAGGGTGTCAAAGTGACACCCTGCCACCCTTCAATGTTTCCCCCAATTACCGAATCGGTATTTACCGATTCGGTAATTGACATTCATTCCTATTGGCTTCCAGGCCCATAGGAATGAATGGCAATTACCGAATCGGTAAATACCGATTCGGTTATTACCGAAACTTACAGATTCGGTAATTTTTTAAGAAAAATTACCTACATCCCATTTGCCTGTTCTTAAATACCGAATCGGTATGATTCGATATTGAAGAATCGGTAATCTGGGATTACCTACATCTGGCCCCGAATGTACTTCTGCTCATGTTTTTGTTTTGTGTCTTCTACTTTTAGGATTGTGGAACTCAAAAAGAAAAGTGGCAGGGTACCAAAATGAAATTATACCAAGACAATGCTGTAAAATTCTATATGTCCATTCAGTTTTATACATTCCAAAGAAAGATAATCTTTTATTGTACCTGCATGCAAAGCAAACCCAGTGTCACTGTTTTCATAACCCGAAAGAAAAGAAAACACACGTGAGTGCATGTGCTGCTGTCTTATTCCAACGAATATTCTTTTTGACACACACTTTACCCCAATTTACCTGATTTGAGCAACCTATGCCATCCATAGTTGTTCACCGCGCATTACATAGAGCAACTAACTGTATTCAAATCATTTATAAGCCCACACCAAAAAAGTGGAAATCCAGCTCTGTCATAACACATCCTGCCTAGGATGAATAGCTACCAAGATCAGGAGTGCTGGTGGTTATATATACCTTCAGGCCGTGACGAAGCCCCCGAGGGAGTGAGACGTGTTGCAGCAATAAACTCTGTTGTGGAATGAATTGTTATTTACTAGTAATCTTCAGTACCGCAATTAAGGTCCTCCTCGTACAAGTCATCTTCCCTCCCTCTCTCCCTCTGTGGTTGCGTCTTATCTTGTTACTAGCAAGCATGGAGGCGGGTATGAGAGGCTTAAATAAAAAATAAAAAACAGACTAGCGTGTTAGGCGCCTGTCGGGAGGCGGGACCGCCTCACTATTGTAATTATAGAGACGAAGAGGACCTTATTCATGGCAATGGGGATTACCAGTATGTAATGACACATTTTTTAACACTACATTGTAGCATCAAAGTTTTGTAAACAACTTGACGGATACCCAGACGTGTGCTAGTAAAGCGCATAAGGGTTTTTATAGGATCTTTTTAGGAGCTTGCATTTTGGTTTCCATATATATATATATATATATATATATAGATATATATATATATATATATATCGCTATATATATATATATATATATAAATATATATATATCGCTATATATATATATATATATATATGTTCATGGGAACCAAATCCATGTCCAAACGGCCAGAGTCAGAGATTCCAATTACCCCCTCATAGGACCTCCTCGTCCCAGTCATTACAATAGCGAGGACTTCACACGCTCTAACACAAACAGGAAGCTTCACACCAAAAACTCATGAACAACAAGTTTTATTAAATCAAGCTCAAGAAGCAGACAGCCTTCATAGCACCAACAGCAAAATTATCCATATAAGCATGCAACACATCCAGCCGATAATGCATGATAAAAGTGTGATGGGACTGCCAAATAGCAGCCCTATAAATTTCTGGGATAGAAACTCTTGCAGCCTTTGCCCAGGAAGCGGACGCAGATCTAGTGGATCGGCCCGAACCTGAGCCGGAGGAACCAGCTCCAAAGATTTATAAGATTGACAAACTGCCAAATGCACCTACCTACTAATAATTGAAGTAGATGCCTTTTTTCCTTTAGGCACTCCGTGAAAGGACACAAACAGAGCAGGGGAAAGGCACAATGTATGAGTGCATTGCAGATAAACCTGAAGAGCATCAAACATGGAGGGAACCTGACCATCAATCTCCCCAAAAAATCAGGAAGAACAACCTCCTGCTGCAAATGGAACTTGGAAAAAACCTTAGGTACTAAGGCCAGATACAACCCCAGAATCACCTTAACCCGCAGAAATTGTAAATAAGGATAGAAAATCAGCATAGCCCACAATCCCCCCAAGAACTTATCAGATAATCACACTAAATCAGCCTCAGGAGACACCGGCCGACGGATCTGAGAACTCATCAGTAACAGAACCACCAAAGTAACAATACCCTCAACCCCCTACAGGTGCGGATATCCACCCACTGAGCAGCCAGAGTAGAGGTGGCAAGATTAAAAAACTCCAGAATCTTCACTGGCTCCCCAACAACCGGATCCACCCCATGAGCGGAACACTATTTAACAAAGCAGACCCAGTTGTTATTGTAAGACTTAAGTGTAGAACCCCAGCTGGATTTCTGAATATTCTGTGCCACCAGAGAAGAACACCCACAAGACTCCAATGCTAAGCGTTCAAGAGTCAAGCCGTCGGTTCTCAGCAGACAGAGACTGGGCAAGGACAGGACTGAGAACTGAAGCGGGGACGGGATCACGGGCAACGGAATAAACCTGCCCCAGGACAATCAAAGTAACAGAGTGAACCAAAGGCAATGAGGCCAAAAAGGGGCAATCAAGATCATCGGTACCCACTACACCCGAATCTTCTGAAGCACAATCGGGTGGAGGGGAACCCGGGGGAATTAATACAGAAGACCCAAGGAATTGAAAGGGCATCCATCGCCCAAGCCTGAGGACAAACCACCTCATAACAAAACCTCAGAAGAAGGGCATTGTGGGGAGTGGCAAAGAGGGCGATCCATGGATCCTCAAACTTTAGACAAATGTCCCTGAAAAGGGGCACAGAATGATGATAGAGGATCAAGGAAGGAAGGTTGCGGCTCAAGCTGTCTGTATGGAAATTCAACTGACCCTGAATGTAGACTGCCGACATTGATATAAGATGAGTCTCCCCTCATGAGCATCTCAGCAAGGCCAAATGATTCAGAGGGACGCTCCGTGTACCTTCATGGTTTGAAAGTACGAATCAGTAGATTCGACCCCAGCAACTGATCCTGAAACACATGGATGGTCTCCCAAACCGCAGCCAACTTCCGCCAATTGGAGGAAAAAGCCCTGTCCCTCAGAGACCACTGACCCTTTGCTTCCAAAGACCCCTGTGTGGCCCCCCCAACCTCACAGACTGGCATCTGTCGTCAACAACAGGGGAGGAGGGTGTTGGAAACTGATAATCTCCTTCAAGTTGTGAGTGTGCTGCCACTGCCCCAACTCCTGAACCAAAACAGGAGGGACAGGAACCTCAGAGTCGTAATCTGCAAGGGAGGGATCTCACTGGGCCAACAGATGATTGAAGAGAGGAGTTAGGTGCAGATGAGCCCAGGGAACCCCATGCGTAGTGGAGGCCATCAACCTCTGGTACCTCAACAAAGTCCACGCTGGAGCTGACTGCTGAGACAAGAGGGCCAACAGAAGACATTGCAGAGTCTCTCTTCGAGGAGCAGGAAGGAAAACCGCACCTATCTGGGTGTCAATCACAGCGCTGATAAACTGCAACCGCTAAACAGGGACTAGCTGTGATTACGCCAGGTTCAGTGTGAAGGTCAATTGCTGGAACAGAGCCATCATTGCCTCAACCGCCAGCCAAGCCTTAGGGAGAGAGGAAGCACAGTTCAAATAATAATCATGGTAGGGAAACAAAGAGAACGGAGCCAATACCTAGGTAAAAGTCCGATGAGCAGTGAAAAACCCAAAGGGCAGCACCTGGAAATGGGCTCTGTTCACAGCAAATCTCAGAAACCTCTGGCTGTCCTGATGGACAGGGAAGTGAAAATAGTCATCCTCTACATCCAGAGTTGCCAAAAAATAATCCTGCTGAATCGGAGGAATGTTGGATTACAAAGTGTAAATTCGAAACAGTTCCACCTTCACCAAACTGTTCAGAGACTTCGGATCCAATATCGCCTGAAAGAACCATATGGCTTGCCACCCAGGAACACAATGAAGTAGAAGCCTAGCTCCTCATCTGTTGCTGGCACCTTGATGATTGTGCCCTTTATGGGCAGCGTCTCCACTCCTGACAACATAGCAGTCTGTTTCAGTTTGTCTTTTGGCAACGGAGTATCCCAAAATTGATCCACTGGAGGAGAACCCACAAATGGAATCCGATGACCCTGGCTGATGTTTGATAAAACCCACTGGTCGGAAATTAACCAGAACTACTGATCTTGGAACATGTGGAGCCTGGCTCGACTCTGGCATAGTAATTTCTGACTGGAACCCTGGGACTGCTGACTCTGGGGTCGGGACATGTTGGTGAATGCGGTTTCCTGACCTTGAGCCCGTCCACGAAAGGGCTGAGAAGAAGACACCGCCTGAACATGTTGTTTATGAAAGAACAACGACTTCTTCTGCACAGATTGAAAATGTTTCAACAACTTCTTTTCAGCAGAACGTTGCACCATGAGGGTTCAACTCATTCACAAACAGCTTAGGACCCTCAAATGGCAATTTATGAATTAATGCCTTCTGTGCTGCCACTGCTGCCATGGTTTTGTACACAGAGACCTCTGACCAGCCACTTCCAAACCTGCCAAGGAGGAAAAAGCCCACAAGGTATCATACGTAACATCAGAGAGGAACTGGGCCAACATCTACCTCCATATGATCCAGGACAGGCGTTGGATCTCCTTGATTCAAAAGCCAGTCAAGCAGTCTTTCAAAGTCCTTATTGAGGACCTGTGAGGCATTGGCAGAGTAAGTACCGGCCCTGATCCCAAAATCACCGTTTCAAAGCAGCCTCCACCTTTTTCTCCACTGGAGCCGAAAGGGTTGCCTACTCAGAGGACAAAGAAGATGAAGAGGCCATAGAGAACAAGATGGAATTAACCTTCGGGCTCTGCGGTAACTGGACATCATACTGCACTACGAGATACTGCTTGCTCAAGAAACCTGGAATACCCTGCTTGTCCACATCCTTCTACTCTTCAGCAAAGATCTCTCTAATGTCATTCAAGGGCAAATCATCCACAACTGAGGCCCTGTAACATTATTAAAACCCATCATGCACCAGGCTCTTAGGTTCAAATCCAAGCACATCCCGAATATGTGCTAGCATATCAGAAAAAAATTTCCCTACACCTATTAGCCCTTAGGGGAATTGTCCAGCTCATCATCACCATCCCCTTTTTGCTTTTTAGCTTGAGGCTGAGTTAAGGTAGACTGCACCGCATTTTTAATTAAATCCTACAAATCAGCCCTGGAAATTTGTAGCAAATCATTCAGGTAATCTTGCTCTTTCTAATACCCTCTTCCTCTTCTATAAACCCCTCTGTCCACTAGATCATAATGCTTCCCAGCAAGCTGAAACCAGATGGTCATGCCAGTAGTAGAGCTGAGGAGAGAGCGAATGCAACGGCTGCAACTCGGAACACAGGGAAGTAACTAGATTAAGAACCTTGCGCCGAGATCTGATGGGTGGGAACCCCCCACCACCACAAATGTGTAAATGGTATTAGAGGTATGTGGGGATTTCCATATGGTAGCTTTGGAAATAAGAAACAATAAGAGAGTTCAGCTCTTCTCTGATTGAAGCTACAAAGTAGGTGGAACACCAAATTGTGAATGTGACAGACCCCCTCTTTACCTCCCAGAGGTCCTTAGGGTTCGATTTCTGCCCTTGGCAACAAAGAAGAAAAATTAAGAGTCCTACCTAAAATCCATCCCAGATAAATTCTGAGATCTACGTAGCAACACGAGGAAAATAACCCCCAATTTTGGAACTAAACCTCTGGAAAAGCCAAGCTTTGAGATTGGTTATTACAAAGTCCCACTTTCCATGATCAGCTCTTACTCTACTGGCCTACTCTTTTAAACCTCTAGGAAAAGTCACTGAGTCACCTGGATATTCCAAGTTGACACCGTTAGGGAGATTCAGTCCTACACATTGTTCTAAGTCCCTTACTTTCCCTTCCTTATCCTTTTGTTTGCCTGCACGGATGACGATAAGTTGTCCCCGTGCCAATGCTTTATATGCTTCCCATAGAATTACGCCAGATGCCACCGACCCCACTTCAATTGTCCCTTTCAGCTGTGTCCTAATATTCCAGTCCCACAAGAGTCAGGGATCTAGCCTCCAGTCCACCCTCAACCATGGAGGTCTTCATGTGTAATATGACCATAAGTTCGGAGTGATCTTTGATGCCCTGGGGCAGAAAACTAGTGTTCACTAATCCAACACCCTGATCGACCGGGGTAAAGAAATAGTCTAGCCAAGAGAGGGAATGTCTTTTGGTGGCGGTATATGAGTAATCTCGTACACTGGGGTGGAAGTCCCTCCATAGGTCCAGAAGGTGAGGAACTGTTGCAGGTATTTGTCATCTAATCCTTGGGGCCTGGTTGTTGCAAATCTATCCAGATCCTGTTGCAGTGTCAGATTTAATTCACCTTCTAATATCAGAAGGTCCACTGGGGCCTGTGCTAACCATTTCCCCATGCTTTCTAATGATCGACTGCAGGCGTGGTGGGAAGTACTTTGACACGACTAACAGTTTTTCTGCATTCCCTTCTCCCTGTACTGCTACTTAACAGCCCCGTTTGTCTGTCCAGACTCATTCCACCGCATATGGGAGCAATCTGCCCATCAGAATGGCTACTCCTCGTGAATAAGAGGTGAACCCCAAGTGGGCCAGGATTTTGTATGGTCCCCTGCCTATAAACCCACAGTGGTTGTCCACGAGGTGGGTCTTTTGTAGGAGTACCAGGTCTGGGTCTTGTCTGTTGAGATATCTAGCCACCATACCTCTCTTCAGTTTATGGCTAACTCATTGACATTCTGTGCAAGGATCTTCAGATTCAGGCTCTATCGTGCCTCTATCAGCCCATAGAGTTGCCTTGAAGGGAATAGGCAGTTCTCACCAGAATGCAGCCACTCTGGCCCAGTAGCTCACATCACCTGTCACTGTTGATCGCAAGACAGCTCGCACCTCGGATGTCCAATCTCTGGGCCCCTCTCTGGCCCCAACACTCTCCCCTCCCCTTCCCTGGTGCACACAAGGAGGAGGTCACAGCCTGGTTGGGTGGAGGACCACTAGCTCTCTCACCTCTGGGGCCAGTCTCCTCCCCATTAGATGGGCACTATGCTGTGGCCTCTTCTCCATCAACCCTCTGATACTGGTCCTGATTCGTTCAGGCACTCTGGGATCCAACATGGCGCAGAGTGGTGTGCTGCCTCTGCTGGATCCACTGTACGGGCTCTGTGCTGTTTGTTTTCCCCAGGCCCTACAGGCTCCTTACTGCTGCCCAGCGAGGGCCTCAGATTTGTCCTGGGTGCCCTTGCATCTCCAGGTGGAGCCGGCACTCGGCCCCGCAGGCAGGCTACCCCTCCGCTTTAGCAAACACAGACCACATGTCTCTGGCACTGATGGGTGGGTGGAGGGGACAGTCTTTGCCAAGGTTCGATGGGATCCCACCTGCAAGTAATAGGCCCCTACAGCCGCTGGTGTCGCAGAGCGCCCCCCGGCATTCTAGTTGTGGCCAGGGGCGGACATTACTCTGTCTCTCTGCTGCTATCTTTCTTGATATCCCACATGTCACCAACTCAGACTCCCAGGGCTGATACCTCTGTCCAGAGCCTCTATGGCATCTTGGTGTGGGCCGTATGAGTTGGTCCGCCAAAGTACCACTGAGTGAGGTGCCAGGAACTTGGTTGTAATCGGATGCATGCCTGGTTTTCCCTGCCGCAGGAGCAGTCACCTAAGGCACCATCTTGTCTCAGCACCACGCCACATCCCCCCAAGGATTCATACTCTTGAGATCCAGGGTTGGGCTGTTAATACACTCAAGTCTTACCAGTCAAGAACAAAATGGAGTATGGTGATTTCCAGCACTGGGACAGCAGCCAATGCCAAAAAGCCCCTGTGCTCTGGCAAATCGCTGTTTGCTTGATGCGACACCATGGCACTGGAGTAGGGTGGTAAAGTGGGCTCAACCTGATCACACAAGTGAAACAAGGCTTATTGTGACCCAATACTTCAAAGCAGGAAGATCTGTCCCCTGGGAATAGGCATGTCAATGAGGTAGGAAGTATATTTGAAGAGGTGTGCTGATCAGTATTTCTCAGCATACCCACTCCATGCACATGTTTCCCTCCTCAAAAGGAGCTTCTTGACAGTACGACATAGGTAATTCCAACTCTATTTGAGATGAGAAAAATGACCTCAACATGGTAATTTGCCGCGAAATATGATTTCCATCTTCAGCTTACTTTCAGAATCATTCCTGAGTCTAATCAGATTTCCAATCGATCATCCATATATGTATTCTGATGGCAACTGCAGAAGCTGCGAGGAAGCATAGAAACTTGAAAACTATAAGTCTGATAAAAAAAATAGTTCTATTGCTCCATCATTTCTAACAGGTCTCTGCTGTCCTCATCTTTAAGACTTGTTTATACAAGACTTTGTACATTCCGGAGGAGAGAATCTAACATTTACATGGCATAAATAGACTGAATGCAAAATTGTTGCAGAGAAGCACATGAACACAATAGCCATTCTTTTATACACCTGCTCAGGACAGGTTACATCTGAGATGATCTTGCAAAAACAGACTAGAAATATATTAGTCGCCCTTCACTACTAAATAAACTTTATCATCAAAGTTACCAGCTCATAGCAGTGAATCTGGCAAACACTGATTTATCCAACTCTTTGGACTCTTTTTCAAGATGTTGCATACATATGAGTATTTAAAGCCTAGTTATAGAATGTTATTAATTGCACCACTTTGAGTGCTTATAGTAGAAAGATAATGGGTCTGATCAGCAAAGGGGCTCAAACCCAGGGAGGCTTAGGTTACTCTTCCTTGCTGCAAGTCATTGAGAATAACTTGCTATGGCAGAACTCCTTCTACTGTGGGGTATGGCCACTTGGTTATGCATGATAAAACAATAGAATATCACACTGTACCCATTGTGGTAGTGTAACCTCTGCAACGTGAGTAGCAGATGGAAATTCTAAGGCATTTAAATCATGAGCGAATCTCCTGTTCGTGCAATAATCCATCTTTGCGGTTCAGAAAGAAACATTAGGTTATAACTTTGCATGGCTTTAATTACTTCTGTATCTGAAGGTGCCCTGCCTCCCTTATACCACTGTCTCATATTAGAACACTGGAATACTGTGAGCTCCATTGAAGGCAATAGAGTGGCAGAAAGTCATTAATGGCTGGTATGGCTTTTGCTTCAAAATTCCAATGTTTTTCTTTGTATTCATCCCAGTTTAATTAGGAGCAGCCTGCCCTCAGTTGATAGAGCATTATAGCCCCTTCTGCTTCGGTCTGTACCATTTATTAAAGGCTCTCTCCCTCATAATGGACCCTCTCCTGAAGGTCAAGTTATAGCTACAGCAGCATGTCTTTAACAACCAACATCCAGATTCATAGAAAAACCTCATAAATCTCAGATGCATAGACTTATGAAAATACAAAGTGCAGATTTACTTTTCATTATTCTCAACAGCATGAGGTGTGTGGCAGGGAATGTTAATTTATTTTTGGGAATTTTCAAGGGTAGTAATCCTATGACAGCCAGTCCTCGAAACTGCAGTGAATCTGTGGGTGGGTGGAACAGTGGCGGCTCCTCATGGGAGTGCTGTGGGGCGGGCCAAGGTGGGGGGCAGTAAATTCCGGCATATGGCTGAACGGAGTTAAGTAAATAAATAAAACTAATTACATTGCGCGCTCTGCAACGCCAAATGGCGATGCAGCGGCGCAATGATATTCGTTTTATTTATTTATTTACTTAACTTCGTTCTGCTGTATGCCCGAGTTTACTACCCCACTGCCCATCCCCCACCCTGCCCCACCACCCCGCAGCACTCCCTCGAGGAGCCGCCACTGGGGGGGAAGTTGGAGTAAAAGTGAAATTTCACACTCACTTAAAAGAAAAAAACAAGAGTAAATAACGTCACACTGAACACACCCCTTCTTCAGTTCCCGTTCAACAAAGTGTTTCCAGGCCCATCCTCTCACCTCCAGCATCTCTTACAGTTGGCCATCCAAATGTGTCACTTTAAAAATGCAGGAAATGTATTGCAAGGTATTCTAAATGCCCTAAAAACTGCAACTTTATGCATTTAAAAAAATATATATATATTTTAATTAAACATAATCAACAAACACAAACAAAATGACCATCGTGTCGTAGGTATCGCCAATTACTATCGGAGAATGTAAGTTCCAACATTACAGAATCAAAAAAGGAGAGTATGAAATGGGTTCATGGTGCATCCGATTCTCCCAGAACTGGGTCTAAGTCTGGCGGTGTACATATATCCCCCCTGAAAGTATTCCAAGTTTCCCATATCTTTACCCATTTACGGGGTCGTCCTCTGGCCACATATACCGCCCTCTCCCAAAACATACACCAATCCAGGTCCTCCATCCACTTCCCAAGCTGAGGAGCCCGACCGGCACCCCAGAGTTGTGCGATATTTCGTTTTGCAACCATACATGCAAGAGTGACCCATACTTTACCATGGGTCGAGAGGTCGGAAGGCTCCCACACATTAAGTATGCAACGACGTGCCTCAAGTACAATCTGCACTCCCCATACCTCACTCATTCTCTCATGAATCTTGATCCAGTAGTTGTGGACCTCTGGGCACTCCCAGAGAATATGCATAAATGTACCAGGCATACCGCAGCCCCTACGACAGTCTGAATTGGAGGCGAGCCCCATGCGACACAACCCTGGACCAGTGGTGTAGGACCGGTGAAGGATCCTGAGCTGTACTAAACGAAGCCTCATGGAGATCGCCACCTCCCTGGGGGATGCCACAGCCTCCCCCCAGTCTTCCTCGTCCAAAACCAGGCCGTCCGCAATCCACTGTTCCCTGACCCGCACCAGGGGGTCCTCGGTGTGGTTGATTAATTTCTTATAGACCAGAGAGATCGCCTTGGTGGGGAGGTACCCGTCCAAGATTCGATCCTCCAGCGGAGAGGCCACCGAGGGTTTCTCATCACGAGGGAGAGCTGCCACCAGGGCGTGCCTGATCTGTAGATATCGAAACCGCTCACTCTCATTCAATTGATGTCTGGCCTGCCAACTTTGTGCATTTAATGTTGTTTGCATCAATCAATCAGTATTTGTAGAGCACAGCACTGTCACCCCTAGGGGTATCTCGGCGCTGAGGTTGCCTTGTCTCTGTGGAAAAGCCATGTCTTGAGTTTTTTTCGAAGTCCGCCAGAGAGGGAGCTGTTTGGAGGTAAAGGGGCATGGCGTTCCAGGCTTGGCGGCGATGTAGGAGAAGGAGCGGCCCCAACTGCAGCTGCAAAAGATGGTTGGGGGTGAGCTAGGGCGAGTGAGATGGAACACAGGTGTCTTGTGGGCTGATAGAATTTCAGTCGATGGTTGATATAAGCTGGTCCTTGATAGTAAAGGGCTTTGTAGGAGTGTGTGAGGGTCTTGAACTGGCATCTCTTCTGAATGGGTAGCAAGTGGAGGTTTCTGAGGTGGGGGTGATGTGGGTCCATTTGGGGAGGTACAGGATGTGTCTGGCTACAGCATTCTGTATGGTCTGGAGTCTTCTGAGGAGCTGGATGGAAATTCCGGCATAGAGAGCGTTGCCGTAGTCGAGACGGCTGGTGACAAGGGCCTGCGTGATGGGCATGACCCACTCTCCTGACATTCTCATAGGAACAGCCACTTGCCCATTTTGTGTGGCTTGTGGAATCAGAATAATACGCTTGCTACAGATTTTTCTCAGTCATGATATCAGAGGATATAAAACTCCACAAACTCATACACATCTTTCAGTTTTTCCACATGTGAATAGTTACCATCATCTGGGCCCAATTTATCTCAGTCAATGAATTTCACACTTCACTCTGGGGTGTATGCTAAGAAGCCAGGAGCACATTCTGTTAGCTGTACCGAGGCATCGGCTCAACTCCAGGGGAGGTACAGCCTTCTCTACTGCATGGCCCATCCAGTGGAATTCTCTTCTACCATAGCTCAGAGAATCACCCATGTTCTTCAGCTATAAGAGAGCTCTGAAAACGCATCTCTTCAACGCCATCCTGATGGCCGACGCCAAGAGATCTCACAGAGGTACCCCATGAATTTCTTTTTCTTTCATTTATTTATTTAGTTGGTCAAGGAGACCACTTTATCAGAAAAGGCTCAGGTAGTGTTTACCACTGTGTGTTTTCCAGATATGTACGCGGTCCCGTCTTAATCCTGTCGCTTTAGCATAGCATTGTAGGCAGCTAAACACCCCAGCAACCGGTGTACATAGTGTCTGGCTCAAGTATGTGACTGTAGGAGCAGACGTGAAAGAGAAGAAACCAGTTCCTATGGGATATTATCACAGGCAGCACAATCCAGCAACGTCTGACAGCAACTTCCGCATCACCCATCTCGGTACATAACCAAGACAGAGAGGCCAGCTCAAGTATGTGTCATAAAACAGCTGCCTAGCATCCTCAGATGCTGAAGACACCACTGATGGTCAGACAGGTACTTTAATAAAAATCGTATTGAAGAATTTAAAAACAGGCTTTGCGTCCAAAGACACTTGATGAAAAATGCATTATTTATTTAGATGTGTTCATTGTAGGTATATGTTATAGATGTATTATTTTATTCTGATCTCAGATTATCTAGCACCGTCTAAATTATATATAGTTTAAAATATATTTAACAAATGAATCAGAATATCAGTTTACAATTGGAGTTCTGATTGAAGTTTAAATGAGCGCTCTGTCATTTAAAAATTGTATGACTATTGCTCACAAGGATCATACTAGACAACATGATGTATGGCCATGGCCTAGGAGCTATAAAATAGGACTGGAATTCATTACCAGTCTGTATATTTGTGGATCGAGCTGCTAATGTTGCTGCTAAATGTAGGCCATTTGTCAAAAACCATTCTGCTGTCATTCGAAACTTAAAACAACAGTGCACCGGATTATGAGGACTACATCTCTGTACGAGCATATTTGCACTGAAATTTCTGGATTACATGATTCCAGCCATGAGCAGAATTATCATTGGTGTAGCAGGTGCAGTGGCACTGGGGCCCAGGGGTCTGAGAAGTCCAATGCATCGTAGTTGTTTTTTACTACCCAAATGGGAGCGCGTGATCCATTTTCTCATTGCATCACAGCCTATAGCACTGTCACATTACCATTGATTCCATTGGTACCGCAGCAATTCTGCATTTAAGTTTTCAAATTCCATCTGATCACACTGGTGGTGGTGTCTTTTTTACTGACATTTTCCTATGACATAGATTTTGCTTGTGCCAGTGCAATTTTGCGCCAACCTTTCCAGAGCACATGGCCTGCTCTAGTGTTAGTAGAATTTTTCAACATTCTGAACAGGCATGCAAAATGTAATTTTTGCACTGGCCAGTCACTGCAAATGTCCATGGGGTATATGTTTGTGCAAACCTGCACCATTGCTGTCTATTTACAGTCTACCTGTTATAATGTTAATATGATATATTATGCAACTTTGTATTTGCATAGCGTCTGCCAATTACTTTTCTTCTTGGTGCTTCGATCTGCTGACGTTGTTCATCAATAGGATTCTCCACTTCTGGGTGGCTTCTTGAATCACAGATAAATTGATGCGAGGGTGGGCGAATGGTGTATTTTAACCTTAAGGATATGTTTCAAAGTGGGGGAGGCAGGTCTTGCGACCCTAATCTGAAAATGTCGATGCCCAAGATATATAGTCAGGTCCAGAATGCTATGTCGGAAGCTGCATATTTGAGGTGCACCTGTACAGAACATTGTATAAATGCTCGATTTATACTTCTGTGAAACATGTCTGTGTTATGGCGCTGTCCGATTGTTTCACACCTTTACAGGGATTAGTCATGCTGCCATGTGTACAGTTGCAAGAACTTTTTATGGATTGCACAGGGATATAATGTAAAAACAAGGAGAATCCGCATTTCTGAATGTGTTCTTTATATTGTAAATTGTCATTTAAATGCAAAAAAAATAATCTTGCAGTTCTGAACAGCTTTACAAAAACTACTGTGAATTTTATGAATGTTTTCCACCAACAATGTGAGCTATTTAACTTGAATTGTGCAATAAAAGCTAATGTTGTACGTGTTCATTGCGGACCTCATACATGACACACTGCGGTCACGGTGTCCATCCGGATAGTGAGAGAGGGTCACTATAACTGGTGTTTTGGATGGCGGAATGGTGTGATTGATCGGTCAATCGAATTCCTTCGAGCTCATTCGCAGAGCTGTGGAACCAGGCCCAGTGAAGAAAGTGTGGTGTGACAGAATTGCCTCAGGAGCTCCTGTTGCTGGGGTTTTCAAGATAATTACTCGCACTTTGCAGGTGGTAATTGTGCTTTAAAAATGCATTAAACCTAGTTTAGAGGGTGTTCCCTCGTATTATTTTGCATTATAATCTCTCTCATGGGACTGCTGTCAGATTTAGGGAGGTAGTCTCAATGTGGAGGCAGCTTTCAGTCAGAATGGAAAGAGTCTGCATGAGTTGTAACAAACAGGAAACCCCCAATGCTCCTGATTACACGTATATACATTTAATAACATTTTCTCGCAAACGTACACAAAATCCCTAAACGCAGAGGCAGTCACAAGGTAGAAAGGGTAAAAGGAGCCGCCCTAGAGTCACGACAAGCCAAAAAGTTATCGTTTTGCACGGAGAAAATTCCAATGCAGGGTATGCAGGGGTCTTAAGCAAGGGTGTGATCAGCATGCATGACATTAAGGCTGTCTGTCCTGCTATCTCCGGATTCCCAGCAGGCTGTGGTGGTGGTGACCTAAGACACTTTAGATCTGACAATGTGTAAGTGTGAGAAGGAGCGAATTGCAACTTGTCCACTGAAGAGGACGTTTGTATTCAGACTTCTCTACCGGAATCGTGTGCCATCCCCAGCACTAACATGTCATGTACACAGTAAAAGCACACACAGGGGGTTTGAAGCGTTTTCGAGTAGAATTTATGCAAACAAATTAAGCATTCATCCGAAAGTATTTTGAATCCTATTTGCATTTCTTCTACAGAACAGCTGCCTCTCCGGATTCAGGCAGTTTCACCTCAGCTTCTGTCTCTGTTTCAGAAACAGGCCACTCTAGCACCGGATCACCCACCTTCAGACATGCACATGGCATTAAAAAAAACACATGTCTTCATTTGGGGGGAAAGGGGCTTTCGAGGGATGTGGCTTCATAATAAGAACTGCCTGGGAGGCACTTCTGCTCCCACCCCTTCAAAATAGTTAGCTGAGGCTGCCGCTAATGTCCTAGGTATTTTTACAGCCCTTAATGACAACTGGCTGCTTAGAGCCTCCGAAGGCGATCTGGAAACCCACTCTGCATGGGTTTCCAGCTCGCCTTCCCTGCCACCGTGTGATATCAGCTCCTCACTGACCATGACTGGGAATAGGGAGCCAATATAATGAGACACATGTTGGCACCTTGTGAGTTGGTAGGTTTGCACATTGCTAACATCTTTGATCTGAGAGTTAAAATTAAAGGCAAACTATTGAAAAGCATCACAGATATAAATAGTGACACCACATTTCATGAAACTCTTTATAAGCCTCAAGGAATGGGTTTACGTCAGGAGGGCTGGAGCCATGCTGGATTTTCAGGATCTGCCCATAACATATATTTAATCTAAATGGAACTCATTTTCATAGTGGTTATCCTAAACGTCTGTCAAATGGCCTGGTGAGTATAATGCTGAGGCGAGTGGGACACGTGGGGGTTGAACAGTGATATACCTTTCCGCTGCCTGACTGGCTTAATTGCCAGATGCTGAGCTCGCAGAAGATCGTGAGTGGTTCTTGTGTGGTGCCTTGCCCCTGGATGGCTCACTCCTCTATTCACCCTGAGGGTCAGAACCTTGTCTGATTCCCTTTCAATCAATCAGGAGTTTGTATAGAGCTGCTACTCACCCGTGAGGTCAAGAGCCGCTCTTCCTGGACGTTGAACCATTGACCTAATGCCAGTAGCATGTTTTGGTTGTGAAATATCCTACTTAGAAGGTGCTGGGAAAAGCATAACCCTGGGCACAACTCACGGAAAGGTAACACTCAGAAGCTTGATAATATTGTGTTCAAATTGTGTTGAGGCTTTTTACTGGTTGCATTCATTCTATTGTGTTGAGCCACTGACTAATGTGAGGACCCGAAACACAACCAGAGGCACAGCAGATCACTAGTCCATAGAGTGGGAGAATTCTGAGAGTAAAGGAGGTAAATCTATGACACTTCAAAGACTATAATTCATTATGTAATGAAATACTACTCCAAAGTCCACCTGAAGTCAGCTACCTACTTAGTGTCTGTTATATTATGATATCTATAACCTGCTCATAACTAATATTAAGTGTCTAATTGCTTCAACGTGTCAGAAGAAATCTAAACTAATTTCAATTGTTAGTTGTGTCTAATATACCATGTTCAATATCCCAGATTAATTGTAAACTAAGAAGAAAACGATCACACTTGCTTTTTGGTAAGAGTGTTAATTTTTACAGCAAGAAATCAAATTATCACCCAAAGGCCATGTTGCCCCAGTCATCCTCCCCCCTGTGGAAAATCCCCCCCCCCCCCTAAGGGGTATGTTGCACCAGATTCTCCTCCTCCCTCCTTGGATAACATGACGCAACGCCTCTTCCTACTGGAAACTCAGCTTGGAATCCTGACCCGAGACCTGAACAAAATCCTATCCAATCTGGCCATGACTCGAAATCCCATCCAGACACCCACTGCCCCACCTATTCCCACCCAAACCAAACATGACAAGATACCATCTCTCAACGAGCCCAATGCCCCCCCTAGATCCCAACCCTGGCCCAACAGAAAGGGAATTGATAATCGATACGAAAGACTGAGAAGAGCCATTACCTCACTTTCCTCTCAGGAAGTGGCACATCTAGCCTCATCCTACGATCCCCTACGAATTCCTCCCCCAAATCTACGATCCATGTAATTAAGGGATTTAGAAGAGAACATCCCCCTGTGCGAGACCCTAGACCCCCAGCCCACCTATCCGCCCTACCTAGAGCCCAATCCTCAGAGAACAGGAGCAAAGTGGAAACCCCCATAAACTGCATGCGCCTTAACTGCAGATCGGCCCATAAACATGCAACCAAACTAGCAGAAACCATCCTCTCACAGGAGATAGACATAGCATTCATCACGGAGACCTGGCTCAACAATCTCTCCTACCCCAGCACAGACATGCTGGTGCCTCCCGGATTCTCAATGATAAACAAAGATAGACAAAGTAAAAGGGGCGGGGGTATAGCAATCATCCACAGGAACAACATCTGCATCACAGAAATTCCCTCCTGCTTGTACAGCTCCTTTGAATGTCTCTCAGTCAACATTAAAACCGACGACACAAGGCCTACACGTTGCCATCTTCTGTACCACCCCCCAGGCAACTCAACCGAATTCGGGATTCACCTTCCCGATTTAATTGCCCACTGTGCACTCGGTAACTCCAACAATATAATCCTGGGCGATCTAATCTAAGATGGAATGAACCAAACAACCCGCTCATCCAAACCTTAAACAACCTACTACTAGAAAACAATCTGACACAACATTGCTCAGAAGAAACCCATCACAGAGGAGCAACCTTCGACGCAATTATTGCCGAAAGCAATGCTGTCTCCATCGAGCACATCCTGCCGATAGACTGGTCCGATCACCACTTAGTTCTTTTTCACATTAACCATGTGGGCCTTACTCAACACCCCAAGCAAGACCCCACCAAATGGGTCAGGAACACAGCCCAGATCCCTCGAGCTGACCTAGAAGAAGGAATCAGCTCGCTACTTCCCATCATCTCTCAACCACTGATCTCATCTCTCTTTATAACTCAAATATGACGCTCACCCTGGACCACCTTGCCCCTTTGAAGCTAAAAAAATCCAGGGCCATTCCCTCCAGATCATGGTTCACCACCGACATCAATGAAAAAAGAAGACACCTAAGGGCCACAGAAAGAATTTGGAGGAACAATCCCTCCCCCCTCCACCGAGATCAACTCCAAGCAGCCCGCAAGTCTTACAAGAAGCACATTAAGGACAAAAAGACTGCTTTCTTTTGCACTGCCCTAGACACTGCAAAAAAACGACCCAAGGAGATTTTCAATATCATCAGGAATCAAACCTCCAAGCCCATGACATCATCAATACATGCATTCAAAGAACGATGTGATAACTTCGCCAGCTTTTTCTGTGACAAAATCGCTAAGATAGATCTCTCTCTTGGCTCAAATCTCATCCCTGCTATCGAGAACAATCCACCTGAAACGCAGGACAACACTTCCTTGATCCTACCTAAACACTGGTCCTCCTTCATTCCCATCCAGGAGGCAGAGATAATAAAATGAATCTCCATTGCGAAACCCTCATCACACGCCCTGGATCAGCTACCCTCGCACCTGGCCAAAGACCTGAAGCTTGTCCTGGCACCGCTATGGTGCAAGATCATTAACAGTTTACTGAGCTCTGGAATGGTACCGGACTGCCTCACAGTAGACCAAGTCACGCCTCTGCTAAAAAAGCCAGGGCTAGACACCGAGGATCTAAACAACTTCAGACCTGTATCGAACCTACCTTTTTTGTCCAAAATCCTGGAAAGATGTGTACTCCCTCAGCTGACCCAACACCTGGATAACATCAATCTCCTATATCCCCATCAATCAGATTTCAGAAAAGGCTGCAGTACCGAATCCGCAATCCTAAATGTCATTGATGACCTACTCAAGTCACTGGACACGGATCAATGCTGCCTCCTCATCCTCCTAGACTTATCGGCTGCATTCGATACAGTTGACCACAAATTGCTCATCAAGGTGCTACAAGAAAGGGCTGGTCTTCAAGAGATGGTCCTACACTGGTTCTCCTCCTTTCTCCACAACCGCTCACAAAAAATTAAAATTAAAAACTTCGAGTCTGACCTCCACCCTGTCATCAGGGGTGTTCCACAAGGATCAGTGCTCTTCCCGCAGCTTTTCAACATCTATATGGAACCCCTTACCTCTCTTCTCAAGAAATCCAACATCCCCTTTCACTTATATGCTGACGACACGCAGCTTTATCTAGAAACCACCTCCATCGATGTCATCCAGAGACTTAACACCACGCTCAAGGAGGTTCAACACTGGCTCGCAAGTAATCACCTGAAACTCAACCAAGAGAAAACGGAAATTCTCCTCATCTCCAACAAAACCGAAAAAACCCCAAATCAAAGAATGGCTCAAAGCCATTGACGCCCTCAACTGTAACCTCATCCTGGCAGATTCGGTAAAATCCCTAGGGTTCACCCTAGACCCGAAATTGGATATGAAAAACACATCTCCATATCCGCTAAAAGCGCCTTTCTCAACCTGAAATTACTTTACAAAATAAAACCCTTCCTCCCACCCAAAGACCTTCAACAAGCCACCCAGGCACTAGTGCTCTCCAGGATTGACTATGGGATTGCATCCCTGACTGGAACAGCAAAATCTCACCTCGCCCCCTTGAAGACAACCCTCAATGCAGCTACTAGGATGGTCACTGGTACCAGGAAATTTGACCACATCTCTTCCGCGCTCAAAGAGCTTAAATGGCTCCCAATCGAGTTGCGAGCCAGCTTCAGAACAGCCTGCCTCACACACAAAGCCCTGCACACAGGTAAAACTGAATACTTAGCCAACAAACTCAAAAGGGCCGGCCAGGCCAGAAACCTCAGGAGTTCCAACACTCTGTTACTCATCCCGCTGAAAACTCATAAGCAAAAAACAGCAGCCAAATCATTTGCTGGAAACGCCCCCAAAATCTGGAACACCATAGCCCCCCACATAAGAATGACCCCCTCGTTTCCAAAATTCAAGAAGCTACTCAAAGCCCTCTACCTCGACTGCTCGCGACTAATCCGATAAGAGACAAGAAAGTTCCGCGGCCAGTGCTCCCCTTATCTCTAACCGGGAGTCTGATGACATTAACTCGGAACTGGTTTGATCATCTCCTAGCCAGAATCCCCTTGTTTACTCCCCCCCCCCCTTGATTATTTGTTCATCTCCTAGCCAGAATCCCCTTGTTTTACCAACTACCTGAATCGCCTATCTGCACATTATTATATATGTTATTAAGCTTGTTCTACCAACTACCTGTATCGCCTACCTGCACATTATTGTATATGTTGTGAAGTGCTCTGATACCCTCGGGTCCAGCCAGCACTATATAAAACTCCAAAAATAAATAAATAAATGTATTAATAAACGTAATCTAGTCATCTCAGAAGATATAGATGAAATATTTAAATTCACTATTAACACACAATAAATACAATACAAAAATACGTATATTGTATATATCATGTGTTGGAATAAACAAAGTAGACAAGTCCTTGGTAGGTATTAAGGTCGTAGTTCTTGACCCGTACCTACGTAGAAGGAGTGCAAACAACAGATAGTTGTTTAAGGAAACTGCGGGATCCGGTCTACTATGTAGGTTACAATGGTTTTTAGCCCAAGACAAAAGGTTGGAAATGGGTGTAACATTGTAAGATCGGATCCATGAGGCAGTTAGCTAACAGAGTCAAAGTACTCGCTGCATAGGATCTGTAAGTAACAAGATCCCACCACACTCACAGCACACTTTAGGGTATGTGCTGATATACACACCAAAGTGGCCCCTTTTCCCTTGGTCACACACTTTCAGTTGGGCCTGACGAAAGACTCTTGAACATTTCTGAAGGCTGAAACTAGTAGACCTATAATAAATAATACTTTTTAAAGAGATACAGAGGTTCATTTTAAAACCTCAAGTGTATCCCGACAATGTTTTTTATCCATGTCCTAGGACCCTTCCATTAAAACTTTCATAAGGGTACTTCCTGGAGACATTTTTAGCACATCGTTTCACTTCACATAGCACTTTGCACTTTTCACAGGACAACCCGCTTCGCTGTAGTTCAGGTGTTGAAGCACAGCTGGATTGCACTCAGTAATCCAGCTGGGCCCGATGATTAAGCATGCCACCTACTAGGTAGGTGGGTGAGGGGTTTCCTTAAACAACTATCTGTTGTTTGCGCTCCTTCTGCGTAGGTACAGGTCAAGAACTACGACCTTAATACCTTCCAAGGACTTGTCCACTTTGTTTATTCGAATATTACCCAGGGAAAAGGACAAGTAACTTTTCTATTTTTCCTCACTCTCTAGTTGTTCTGATGTATATCATGTGTTGATCATAAATTAAAAATGATATTTCACCTATATCTTCTAGGATGACTAGATTACATTTATGCGGTACAAAAGGGGGTGGTGATGGACGGAGCATCCGAACCAATCAAACACTCACACCCAGTCAAAAGATCTGGGTTGAATCCATCACCGTTCTTTAGCCCACTCTGCCACCCCAGTTCAGACATGGCTATATGCAAATCAGTCTGACCCTGTGCCTCATGGGAACAGTCCAGCCCGAACTGCCAAGCCATGCCTTCCCTGGACCGGAAACAAGCTTCCGAGGACTGGTTTCTGGCATTACAGCCGTCTTCAGCCCGGCTTGCTTGAATCCAGTGGCAAAGTGAGCAAGGGACTCACTTCTGAGCATACCCTGCCACACTTATGGCGGCCAAAAGCGGTACAAAAGGGGGTGGTGATGGACGGTGCATTCGAACCAATCAAACACTCACACCCAGTCAAAAGATCTGGGTTGAATCCATCACCGTTCTTTAGCCCACTCTGCCACCCCAGTTCAGACATGGCTATATGCAAATCAGTCTGACCCTGTGCCTCATGGGAACAGTCCAGCCCGAACTGCCAAGCCATGCCTTCCCTGGACCGGAAACAAGCTTCCGAGGACCGGTTTCTGGCATTACAGCTGTCTTCAGCCCGGCTTGCTTGAATCCAGTGGCAAAGTGAGCAAGGGACTCACGTCTGAGCATACACTGCCACACTTATGGCGGCCAAAAGCGGTACAAAAGGGAGTGGTGATGAACGGAGCATCCGAACCAATCAAACACTCACACCCAGTCAAAAGATCTGGGTTGAATCCATCACCGTTCTTTAGCCCACTCTGCCACCCCAGTTCAGACATGGCTATATGCAAATCAGTCTGACCCTGTGCCTCATGGGAACAGTCCAGCCCGAACTGCCAAGCCATGCCTTCCCTGGACCGGAAACAAGCTTCCGAGGACCGGTTTCTGGCATTACAGCGGTCTTCAGCCCAACTTGCTTGAATCCAGTGGCAAAGTGAGCAAGGGACTCACGTCTGAGCATACCCTGCCACACTTATGGCGGCCAAAAGCGGTACAAAAGGGGGTGGTGATGGACGGAGCATCCGAACCAATCAAACACTCACACCCAGTCAAAAGATCTGGGTTGAATCCATCACCGTTCTTTAGCCCACTCTGCCACCCCAGTTCAGACATGGCTATATGCAAATCAGTCTGACCCTGTGCCTCATGGGAACAGTCCAGCCCGAACTGCCAAGCCATGCCTTCCCTGGACCGGAAACAAGCTTCCGAGGACCGGTTTCTGGCATTACAGCCGTCTTCAGCCCGGCTTGCTTGAATCCAGTGGCAAAGTGAGCAAGGGACTCACGTCTGAGCATACCCTGCCACACTTATGGTGGCCAAAAGCGGTACAAAAGGGGGTGGTGATGGACGGAGCATCCAAACCAATCAAACACTCACACCAAGTCAAAAGATCTGGGTTAAATCAATCACCGTTCTTTAGCCCACTCTGCCACCCCAGTTCAGACATGGCTATATGCAAATCAGTCTGACCCTGTGCCTCATGGGAACAGTCCAGCCCGAACTGCCAAGCCATGCCTTCCCTGGACTGGAAACAAGCTTCCGAGGACCGGTTTCTGGCATTACAGCGGTCTTCAGCCGGCTTGCTTGAATCCAGTGGCAAAGTGAACAAGGGACTCACGTCTGAGCATACCCTGCCACACTTATGGCGGCCAAAAGCGGTACAAAAGGGGGTGGTGATGGAAGGAGCATCCGAACTAATCAAAAACTCACACCCAGTCAAAAGATCTGGGTTGAATCCATCACCGTTCTTTAGCCCACTCTGCCACCCCAGTTCAGACATGGCTATATGCAAATCAGTCGGACCCTGTGCCTCATGGGAACAGTCCAGCCCGAACTGCCAAGCCATGCCTTCCCTGGACCGGAAACAAGCTTCCGAGGACCGGTTTCTGGCATTACAGCCGTCTTCAGCCCGGCTTGCTTGAATCCAGTGGCAAAGTGAGCAAGGGACTCACGTCTGAGCATACCCTGCCACACTTATGGCGGCCAAAAGCGGTACAAAAGGGGGTGGTGATGGACGGAGCATCCGAACAAATCAAACACTCACACCCAGTCAAAACATCTGGGTTGAATCCATCACCGTTCTTTAGCCCACTCTGCCACCCCAGTTCAGACATGGCTATATGCAAATCAGTTTGACCCTGTGCCTCATGGGAACAGTCCAGTCCGAACTGCCAAGCCATGCCTTCCCTGGACCGGAAACAAGCTTCCGAGGACCGGTTTCTGGCATTACAGCCGTCTTCAGCCCGGCTTGCTTAAATCCAGTGGCAAAGTGAGCAAGGGACTCACGTCTGAGCATACCCTGCCACACTTATGGCGGCCAAAAAGTGGTACAAAAGGGGGTGGTGGTGGACGGAGCATCAGAACCAATCAAACACTCACACCCAGTCAAAAGATCTGGGTTTGATCCATCACCGTTCCATCACCGGGGAGTAAATGCACCCCAGGTTGGTTAACCCCTTCGACGCTGATGACCAGCTGGGCTCGTCATGAGGTAGCCTCCTGCTACGCTGATGACGAGCCCAGCTCGTCACGTAACATGCGAATGAGTAAATCTCAGCGTACGGGCGGAATTCCGCCCGCACGCATGCGGTTAAAAGAAACCAAACAAATAAAGCATCAAGGTGCTCTTATGAATTAGAACAGTTAAAACAGCCCAAATGGAGAATGGAAGTGAAATTGGCCAACCCCCATAACCCACAGAACAAGAGGAGCTATTTAGCCTGTTTGTAACACTATAAGCAAGCTATTAAGGAAGTTTAGAAAAATACTAAGCATCCTCTGTCAAGAGGCCATATGTACAACAAGCATTGTAAATGCAATAGGTCTCGCATTGGCATTGTAAATGGGAATGTAGTTTACCTAGCAGTGGAGGAGTGAGGGAGCAGCTGGGGGCTGACTGCCAAAATGCTCTCTTAGAGACTGATTGGCCAAAAGTAACCAAAGAAGCAGAGACTATTTGTAAAATAAATGTGTCAGTATCAGCTGGGGGTGTATCTGTTCATTGTAACGTAACTGAGAGAGGGCATATTGATATAATCAATCCTGTGCTGCTTTTAGGCACTATTGCAATATGCTACTCACGAGACCATGCAGACAGGATGAAGGGCTGATGGAGGTGGGTGTTCATAAAGGAGGGCATGACACTGATGGCTCTGCAGCACCATGGCCTCTGCTGCCCGGAAGCAAAGTACGCCAGCACAAACCACCAATTCCATATGCAGCGCCTTCACTTTGATGCATGTATCCATACGTGTTGGGCAGAATAGCGGACTGCCCTGTTGACAAAGGCCATAAATTAGACAAACAGACATCCAGGTAAGCACACAGATACACGTGAACAGAAACAGACAAACATGCAGATGAATAAAAAGACATACACACAAGCCTACTGATACATTTAAAATGCTCAACTAAAGCACCAGTTAGTCAGATGGGACGTCATGCAAACCTTCTGTAAGCAGTAATCCAAAATCAACATTAATTAACAGTACAAAGTGCACTGGTATTATGGGTGAAAAGGGAAAACAAGCAAAATAAAATTTTAATACAGAGAAATACTGCAAACATGTTTATATTAAACCAATCAGTGTTGGGAATTGATTAAACTACCAGGGTTATCATTTCCTGGAAGTCAGAGAAGTTATGTAGCATTTAATTAAGATGGATGGCTGCGCCTGACAACCACGTGTCTGTGCTGGAGGTGTTTATTGTCTCAGGAGATCCACAGAGTCTCCTGTGAAGCAGAGGGTTGAGGACGGAGTGTCCACATTTTGAAACCCCTTTAATAACAAGCATTTGCCATGCAATCTGTCTCGCCTTTGGGATCTTATATTTATTTAGCTATGCAGCACATTAGCCTGGGTGCTGAAATATCTACTGGTCTTTAACATGAAGGGAAAGTAAGCACAAAACTGCGTTACACGCCAGGTATGGGAACACATGGAGAGAAATATTGCCTTTCAACGGGAAATGGCATAGTCCAAAGCTCTGTTTTTAATATAAAATCAGGGCCTTCGGTGGTCATATCACTGAATATTCAAGATTTGAAAAAAATATTATTGTCTACGGGTGCTCGTTGAAGACTATTTTTATGGACTGGACTATATGTGTGAGCTAAAATCACGAATAGAAAACAAAACTTCATTCTACAAGTGTATATTAACGAGAAAGCGCCTCTGTGTAAAAAATGAGCACCTAGGCGGGTGCAAGGGTTGTGGTACAGGCTGATAAAAGGGGCACCAACACTAAAAACATGTTAAAGAAAACAAGGGAAGTGCGGTAAAAGGTGGCTACAAGGGGTAACCTGGGAAGCGTGATCGCCGAGTGTATGTATGTAGGGAGGAGCGCCTGTGTAGGAGACTGCATGCATGTATGCTGCATGGTCTCAAGCCATGCCCTGCGCCTACCCACTTCGACTGTGCCCGGTCTGTACTGCACACAGGACATTATCAGCATCGGGCATTACCACAGACTTTGTAATGAGTCCTCGTAGGCCATGCTATGTGTGCCCAGAGTCCAGTAGAGAAGCACAGGTAATGGTGTGTGCTGTGATGCACACAGAGAGAGGGCTGCATACAGTGAGTACATAGCACACCCAGAGAGGAAGAGGGGGGCTCTGTGACAAACAGCAGAATGCTGCGCTTGACAAGCTTGCAAGCTTCGACCTTTATTTAATGCGCAGAAGAGAGCCCTGAATGCACACTAAATGCTGTGCCCTGTGCACTCAGCACAGGACCTGAGGCCACAATCCTGGCCTGTAAGTAGAGCATAGGTAATGACATAAGTGTATTTCCTTCAAATTCCATAACATTCACTGGAAGAAGCTGTGGTTTATTATTTCCGTTAAAAGAAAAAATCCCTTCCATTGACATAAGGTACCAGCTACGTTAGTTAACTTCAACTGGAGGACGGTAAGTGTTCATTCAATCCTACACTGAAAAAGTACATATTTACAATTAAATACCCACTCCTAACAACCTAACCAGTACAGTGCTTATGACCTCACGTGACATCACAAATATTTGATTTTGTGACTCCAATGATGTCATCACTAGGGAAGGGGGACAGGCTGTAGAATGACGTTCAGAGCTGCTGACTTTGGAAATGGATAACCATGTTACAGTCCCAACCTTGGCTTGGTTCAACATCCTGAGGATAGCAAGCGCCTCTGAATGACATTATTTTGTGAAACTACCTCCAGCGGGATGTGGACAAAATGGTTAACAGCTTCTAATCAGAAGGGCTTCCGCTGATGCACAGGCCTATGTTTACCCGGGGCGTCTGGATTACTTCAGGCCCCCAGGCCAAGTGGCCTCATGCCAGGTCTGGAACCTTCAGGCATCCCTGGTAATCAACAGCACACTGCATTTTTTCACATATCACTTCTAGGCTACCTAGCTCTGCGTCCGCTTTAGTGTGTTAGCTGCAAACACTGCATTCCGGGAGCTGTAGTTTACTAGGATGTGGCGTAACCACCAAAACTGCCGACCTCGTAACTGCGAAACGAGTCTCTGTGCTAGCTCATTGTCATGTGATTCTGGGCAAATCAATTAATCTCCCCGTGCCTAACAAAAATGAATGTGTCTTTGTTTAATGTAACTGGTGCTCATGTGAAGCACTCCAGTACCTTCGGGTTGAGTTTGCGCTATATAAAACTGTAAAACAAATTACAGTTGAATCCCTCCCAGCACATTTCTCCACTGCACTTCTGCCTCATCAGTGGACGCCTGTGTGAGACAGACCGAGGAAGGGAGCCGCTCTGGGAAGAAATCAGTAATGCACAACTGCATATACAATGCACCAAAGCTTCATTGGAGTGAGGAAAAGGTTCAGAAGTGGTGCAAAAGATTTATAGTTATTGCAACAGTTTTACAGAAGGGCGACTTTACAACATCCCTCGTCAACCCCATTAGTGAAAGCAAGACCAAGTTTTAGAATGCACCGGGGGTAAAAGAGCAGGGCTTTGGTGGTGCCAGAGAGGACATGAGACCTCCTGACAGCGTACCCTGGGGTCCATGTTGGCGGTTCTGGCAGCTCAAAAGTGGGATCGAAAGCCTCCAAGGGCTGCTGCTGTAATTCACACTTCCCACAAGAACTCTCACCTACAAAGGCCCATGGATAGCAACTAGGCTAGTGCTCGGCCCTTGCTCCACCGGTTCAAGAAGGCGGCAAAGGAAACCGGAAGTAAAACGTGCTAATAGTCCTGTTTACTTTCTGTAGTGTTCATCCTTTGTCCGTCCTCAGACCTTCAGCAGTACATGGGAGACTCTAGGGAGGGTAAGGGACGTGTGAGACAGGAAGTAAAACTTTCATTGTCATCAGAAAATCAAAGGACACATGACGTCACTTTTGTTAATTCTGGTGTTTTGGGTATTCGACATCCAGGCATAAAACTGTCCGGGCATAGCCTGGACTACACTGGAATGCACAGTACAAACAAGGCAGTAGTTGATTGATTAAAACAGATTCAGCTTCCTTGTCACGTTAAGGGAGGCTGGGGATGTACGGAGGAGAAGGCAGATGCATCCCATGAGAGGGAGGGAATAGCAGCTGCTAGGGGTGTGAGGCTTTGTTCTGGGGGATTAAGTGAAGTGGGAGCAGCAGTGAGGACAGAACGAAAAACAAAGCAGTGCACTGAAGGAAAACATATTGCCCATAGTGAAAGGATTCATGTAGCAGGGCCAGTCTCTAGGGCGGAACAAAAGAAAGGACTAATAAGTGTATTCACCAATGATAAGCCAGCATTTCTAAAGGACAGTAGGAGGAACCAATGAAAAAGTTGGGCTTTTTTAAGCCTATAACCTACATGTCTTTTTGAAGCAGCGCATGCGCTGCCTAGGCGAGACCTAGAAAGTAGAGATTGCGATTTCCCTATAGCGATTCTTACCAAATCGCAATTAGGAAATCACAATTCCCAACTTAAGAAAACGTACAAATATTAAACAGCAACTTCAAGTGAGTTGCAAATCGACCTACCTCATGAATATTAATGAGGTACCTTGCAGTTTGTGACCCATTAGGAATGATGGGCATCACATGGAAAGAGGTCTGCTGGGGTCAGCATATCACCATGTCTGTGATTGTTTTTCAATAAAACAATCTTTTTTTTGGAAATGAAATGCAACCTATTTTTATTATTGGAAAATGGGAAGCATTTAAAAATAAAAAAATGAAACGATTAAGTTTAATGCTTTACCGATTCTCAAATTGAGATTCATACAAACCAAAATGCTATTTTGCCTTTGCATCATGACGATTCTGCAATTTGGCCTGTTTTGCAACCGCAAAAAAAGCTTTGTACACCTGTCCTACGACATTTTTTCATATTGGTCAATATGCTTACTACTCCCTCTTCAAGCTCAAGTTCTGTGCCTGCAATAGTTTTTTTGATCATTAGAAACATTTTACAACAAAGTTGACATGAATAGAAAAAGCATATGTGTACTCTACCACAGTTCCCCAGAACCGTGAGCCACCTTTTTGAACCTGAAAGTACCATTGATTTTTCTCTGTCAGCAATTTCTAATTATGGAGTCTCTGAGCTCCTTACTGATCTCAAATATGCTGGAACTTCCCCCACCTGGATTTAAAAAAATTGTACTGATCTTCTCAGTCATCTGTTACCTCTTTGATTTACCTATCCATCTCTTGGAAGGAAGGTTTAGTCACCCCTCTCCTAAAAGAAACTCAACTTGGATTTCAACACTTCTCTAGTCATTTTGACCCTATTGTCAGGCTGCCTTTCAAAAGTAACTAAGAACATTGTAGTGAACCAACTCCAAGAGCATCTGGATAGAAATGGGTGTCTTTCTTCTCTACAATCGGGTTTTAGCTTCAGACATGGCAATGGATCATTTTACTCTGTTTCTGGGATGGTATCCCTAGGTTTCTAAGCATGCTTGGGTTCATTGATGAGGGGCACGCTGGTTTGTTGGTTATGTTAAGATACCTCCAGAGGTTTTGAAACTGTGGAACATAATATTGTTCTTAACAGACTGTCCTCGGTGTCAAGTGCTGACAGTGAAGTCCTTGAAATAGATTACTTCCTTTTTGAAAGAGAGATCACAACTCATGAATGTGATACCTTTCACCTCTGACCCAGAGGATATTTCATGCAGGGTTTTCCAAGGACCTCCTTGATCCTCAGGGCTTTTCAACCCTGCCCTTCATTTCAACATCATTAGCAAGTAATCCACAGGGAGGGTCTGCCTTAGTGAAGATCTCTCAGGAACATATAGTGGGCCTAGCTATATCTTATGCAATGTCAGATCCCTGGTAAAACACTCTATTGAAATCTGGGATATGCTGTCCACCTATTCCCCAGACATACGCTTTCTAACAGAAACATGGTTAAGCCCCCACAACTGTCCTGCGATTAATCTAGCTATCCCTGATAATTATAAGTTCATTCACTTGGATAGAAGGGAAAAATTGGGAGGAGGCATTGGGCTAGCTTTCAAAGATCACCTTAAAGCCCAATGGCTATTGACTGTTAGCAACGAAACAGTGGAATTGGGAATTTTTAGGGTTTCCATGTCACCTACAGAAACATGGGACGGAGCTTTATTATACCGTCCACCAGGCCCGAAACTGAACTTTGTCAATTATTTGACAGAATTCATAGCTATGCAGGTCCTGGCCTCCAGTCATTTTATTTTACTGGGTGATTTCAACTTTCATGGAGAAGCCCTGTCCGACCCGGATGTCATTCAGTTGACCTCAAGCCTATGTGATATGGGTCTCCTCCAACAGGTATGTGGCCCCACCCATAGCGCAGGCCATACGCTGGGTCTTATATTTACAAATATGGAACACTTAAAGTTTCATTTCTCGCGTACCTTGACATGGACGGATCACCACTCCAACTGGAAGCCGTCTAATCCTTCAAAACCACAAAGGGGCAGACCTTGGCAGAAGCTCACCCGGGAAGCGTTCAAGGAGACGTTCCCTCTTTATAATAAGGACTCCGGACAAAGCTCACAGGATACCTCCGCTATGTTGGCCAGATTTAATTTGGCCGTGACACAGACTCTGGATGTAGTCATCCCTGAGTGCAATAAGAAGCCTGCTTCCCGACGAAAATCAGCTCCATGGTACTCAGGGGACCTAAAAACTGACAAGTCTTCATGTAAAGTCCTTGAGAGACGATGGAGAAGAACTAAAGAGGAGGCGGATAAACTAAGTTATAAATCAGCCTTAGCCTGCTACCACCAAAAAATTAAAACGGCTAGATGCGCATTTATACAGCTTCAAATAGAACATGCTGGAAACTCATCTAAGGCACTGTTTGATATTGTTAAAGACTTTGCTTCCCCTCAAGCATGTAAACAATCATCCTTAGAAACACAGGAGCTTTGTGATTCTTTAGCGACGTACTTTCAAAATAAAATGTTATTAATATACGATAATTTTCCTACCAGGAGGACTAATTATATCAGACCCACTGGGTGTTCTGATGTCCTCACGTCAGTGCATGGTTGTCATCTTAATCATTTTGAACCCATCTCACTGGAGGACATAAGTCACCAACTTCAAGCATCAAAATCAGGATCCCCGAGTGACATATGCCCCCCAAACACTATGGCCCTTCTTGCCTCCACCTGTGACTCCCCAATTCAGGAGATTTTTAACTCCTCTATTTCTACAGGCTCTATCCCAATAGCTTGAAAGGAAGCCTATATTCGCCCAATTTTTAAAAAATCGACAGCAGATCCGAAGGTCTTGAATAATTACAGACCGATATCTTGGTTACCTTTGCTGGGGAAGATATTGGAAACCCATATAAATAAACAACTGAGCCATTACTTAGAGACTAATAATATCCTGGACCTCTCGCAGTCAGGCTTTCGGCCGGGCTTTAGTACCGAGACCGCCTTATTGGCGGTCACGGATTCAATAAGACTAACCCTCGACGAGGGAGGATCCGCAATACTCATTCTCTTAGACCTCTCCGCAGCATTCCATACTGTCTCCCATTGACTGCTTGTGGAGAGGTTGCCGGAATGTGGTGTTGGGGACCTCGCTCTGAAATGGCTATAACATTTTCTGGCCGACAGAGGGCAAATTGTCATGTTGGGCCCTTTTAGGTCTCAAAAATTCCTGCTAGACAAGGGAGTCCCGCAGGGCTCTTGCTTGAGCCCCACTCTCTTTAATGTGTACGTGGCTCCATTGGCCAAGATCGTTCGACCTTTTGGTTTGAGATTATATCGTACGCGGACGATACTCAATTGGTCTTCCCCATTGGATCCAACCTAAATGAGGAGAAAGTGCGTTTTTCGTCTGTAATGTTGGCCATCTCAAACTGGATGGCAGAATGCTGCCTCCAACTTAATCCAGGAAAAACAGAGCTTATGCTTCTGGGAAAAACACAGAATCTTAATTTGGCCGATTGGTGGCCTGCCCAGTTGGGGATGGCCCCCAACCCCTCATCATCAGTGAAGAGCCTGGGAATACAATTGGATGACAAACTGACTATGAAGGACAACGTCAAAAACATCACGGGCTCTTGCTACTATAGTCTTCGACTACTCTGTAGAATCATTCCATACCTACCAGTGAAACATCGCAGAACGGTGGTCCAGGCGATGGTGGTGAGCCGCCTGGACTACAGGAACGCCCTACTGGCTGAAGTGGGTGATACTCTGGTAGCAAAACTCCAAGTCATCCAAAACACGGCAGCAAGGATGGTCCTAAACCATCCCCTTGGCTCTCCATTACTCCCCCTGCTAAAAGAGCTTCACTGGCTATCAGTGAAAAAGAGGTCATTTTTCAAGATTTGCTGCTTCACCTTTAAAGCCATTAATGGAACAGGTCTTGGATATTTGCAAAAGAAACATTGTAAGCAGACTTCCTGCCGTAACCTGAGATCTAATGAAAGGGCACTGCTGATGATTCCGCGTATTCGACGGACTCGTTCAGGGGGCAACGCTTTCTCGTATATCGCTCCTAAGTATTGGAACTCCTTACCAGAATCTTTGCGTAAATCCACTACCTATCTGGTTTTTAGGAAACTACTCAAGGCCTTCTTATTTTAATCTCTCTTTGGCTCTGATACATAATTTCTTCTCTTCAGTTTTCGCCTAAGTAAGCGCTGAGATGCCCCTGGGTGAGTCATGCGCTATATAAGAGGCCAATAACATAACACAACATAACATAACAGGGTGCTAAACCTAGATGACAGCCAACTCTATATTAAAGTGTCCAGATCATCAGAACATTTTCCCCCTCTCCAATCTTGTGTATTTCAGATCAAGAAATGGATGAGAGATAATTTCCATCATACTAAGAGACATCGTTTTTGAGAGATTTTCAATTTTTAGACATAACCATAACTCAACCTGAAAGGACATGCATCTTCCCCTCTTGCTTGACCTAATCATCCCGCAGACATCAAATTTAAAATGTCTGTCTTTATTTTTCATGGCAATATGTCCTATGAATGGCGAATCACAACAGTTGCCCATAACTGGTTTTTCAACTGTTTCTCTTGTAGAAAACTCTGCCTTTTGAGCACAAATACATCATAGTACACACCACACAGATAGCTAAGGCGCAGCTGGAGTACTTGAATGCTGTATATGCCAGTCTCCCTAACTACATCTCGCATCAACTACAGGTAGTACACAATGCCACTGTTTGGCCGAATGGATTCTTTTTAAGGTTGCAAGTCTCACCTTCAATTGTTTGTATAACTTCGCTCCATCCTATACAGCTGATATCTCTACCTATATTCCTGGTAGATCCTTCTGCGGCACCCTAGTCAATCTTTTCTTCTAGTTATTGCTACTCCTATATTTAAATTGCCAACCAAAGGCAAACATCATTTTGCGATACAAGCAGCTCTAACATGCAACCACTTGTGACTGTCTACTCTTCTAACATTCAAGAGCCTGCTCAAAGCACACCTCTTTAAAGACTGGCACTTGGACACTAAGGGGTAAGACTGGGTTATATGAATATACCCAGTCAGTCAGTTTCTCTGTAATTACTAGACAAACCAATTATTCCGGCCTCAAATATCTACCCACTTCTTTTCAACAACAGACTCAGACGGTTCCCAGGCCTGATGCATGCCTTTGGTTCTGCTTGTTTTAATAATGCAGATGACGCACAGAACATCTTTAAATTACAAAGCCTCATTGCCACCATGCCCTCCATGCTTGCACATTACTTAATCTTTGTTAGAAATGAGATCACCAATAATCACCTTAAATCCAAGCCAAGCAAAATAGAAATCCTGAGACTTGGATATTGGCCATTTGCACAGGTTTCTCGCCATTGCATAAAGAATCAGGAAAAAGCACCACTCTCAATAGAGATAGTAAACATTGTCTAATAGGGTGCCTTAAATTCGGAACAACAAAGACACTTCACAATATCTTCTTGGAATATGCAACAAATTCGAAGATGGATTTCCTCAGAGATTTCAAGCAAGAGCTTTCCTAGCACTTTCTCTAACAGATTATGCAAATAATTTTATCTAAGGGCACCAAGACTCCTCATAAACAAATTGTAGAGTGTCTGAAACTGAGCTGTTGAGCATCTCCTGCATCTTAAATCCTGGGATCACATTATTCCAACCCTCTTACTACTTCACTGGTTTCCAGTGTCAAGCTAGATTGATTTCAAGGCACTGTGCATAATGCCCTGAGTAACCCAATGAATTGGACCAAGATCTTACAGTAAAATTCTCACACTCAACATCCTCAATGCAGCCTCTGCTTTAGAACGGAAAATGCCACATTTTGCAGGTCAAGTCTAGGAGGTCAATCTTATCAGGCTAAGCCACGTCTCTCCCCTCCCGATATGGAATCCACAACTGCCTTGCCTCAAAAAGGCCATGAAAAGTTATCTCTACAAGCTTCAGACTTCGGTGTGATCATTAACTCTATACAAAACAATGACTAACCCCTAAAACACATATCTCACAGTAAGTCATACCAGACAACCATAGCTTTATACCAGCAAAGACTCCCTCTCTATTTCCTCTAAATACAAAAAAAGCATGCAGAACAAGAACTCAGATCAAATCAGTAGGGTAACGCACCCACCATGTTATCATTAATTGTTCAGGTAAGTAGAAGGAATGCTGCAGGGAACATGAAATTACAAATCTCACATACCTCTCCAACAGTGCCACTCGTACTGGCAGTGAGAGGTGTACCATAACACAACTAGACCAGGTATCAGGATCACACACATCACACCCAACTCTCAAAACATGAAACATTGCACAACCAAGCACACTCCCAACCAAATATATGGGTCCTCCTGGATTATTACGCACTATAATACTATACACATGCTAGGAACACTACCATAACAAGCTAGTCTGGTATGTCTGGATGTAGACATGATTGCCAGTACTCATATATTTAAATAGCCCAAATGTTTATTTATGTGAAAAATAAATTGTAACTAGTATTATTTCACATTCATTTATATTAAGTAGCCATTTACAAGAGAGTATTTTTTTAATTACAGATTTCTTATTCATACCTCAAGAAGTTAAAGAATGTCTATAATGTTTAAGCCCAAAGGTAACAAAGCACTAAGAATATTAGGGCTCAATAGAAAATTGAGAAGTTACTTTTTACCGGGGGAGGGTCAATGTTGCTGGGTGGACCACCAGGTTAAGAATGGTTAACTTTCCATACGCGCATGCCAAATTTGTTGTGAAAACGGACTCCATCTGGACAGCTACCGGTTGAAGCGTTCTCAGACCCTTCTGGAGGATAACTTAAAAGGGAGAGGAGAACTCATCGCTGGGAGCCCCCGGACTACAAGGACCAGAAGCCATGCCTCTCTGCTGTTCTAGGAGTGGAGGAGAGGCATGAGCACTACAAAGCGCCCACATGACCCATCACGCATCACATGGAGAGGAGAACTCGCTACTGGGAGCCCCAGGATGCAAGGACCACTAGCCCTGCAGCACTGCTATAAATGGCTTGTAGGAGGGTCGTGAGCGCTACAAATTGCCCACAAGCATCCTCCATTGCAGGACGTACTCAAGGGCTGCCCGGGCTAAGTCCAGACCGAAGGAGGGCCCGTCAAGTGCCCTGGATTTACTCTTGCTTGTGGGAAGGAGATAATACTTGGTCAATTCGCACTACTTAAAAGCCCTAATATCAGTTCTCCCCAAACCTCCTCTGCAGCAGTTACCACCTCATCCTCCTGTTCAACGGGGATGTTTAGATACTGGCCAGCATACTGGCGACCCACCTCAAGCAGGTCCTCCCATCACGTATCCACCACACTCAAGAGGGGTTCAACACAGGCCGCTCACCATGCAACCACCTGCAAACGCCGGCGCATGCTGTATGGATGGCGGTTATGTTATGTTATGTTATTTTTGTGCTTCTATAGCGCACGGCCACTCCACGGAGTATCCCGGCGCTTTATCGAAGGTACCCACCAAAGAAGGGAGAACATAACACTGAGGGGACATGCAAAAGCGGGAAAAGCAGCATCAGTTTAAGAGAAAAGCCATGTTTTAAGGGCCTTTCGGAAGGAGAGCAGGCTAGAAGCCTGTCTTAAAGAAATTGGGAGGTCATTCCAGGCATGAGGAGCTAAATAGCAGAAGGACCGTCCTCCTGCTCTAGCGCGCTTGATGATGGGAACAATCATTTTTGATAGGGTCGAAGATTTAAGAGATCTAGAGGGCTGATACCAGGACAATCGTTTTGAAATATATTTAGGGCCTATACCATGTAAGGCCTTGAAAGTCGTGGTCAATGTTTTAAAAAGAATCCTTTTGGCAATAGGTAACCAATGTAAGGTTGAAAGAAGATCAGTGGCTCTAGCTCTTCTTGGAAGGCCGAAAATAGCTCGGGCCGCAGAATTCTGGGCAATTTGTAGACGCCTGACCAAATATTTGGGAAGTCCCAAAAATAAAACGTTCGCGTAATCCAGCCTAGAGCCAACCAGTGCCTGGACAATGATTTTCCTATGCTGGATGGACACTAGAGGGAGAAATTTACGAAGCATCCGAAGGATGCCAAAACATTTCCCGATGAGAGAGGAAATATGTGGTCCGAAAGATAAGTCGCTGTCAATGATAACTCCTAAATTTTTGGCCTTCAAGGATGAACTGGCGGGAGGGAACATATCCTGCGGCCACCAGGGCTTCCAATCAGGCTCGGAAGTACAACCAAAGAAGAGCAGCTCCGACTTGTCGGAGTTGCACTTCAGTCCATGACGTCCAAACCACTCAAAAACCGCGCTCAAGCAACCCCTAACCTGAGCATCATCAAACAGACCATCCCTGTTGCTTACAAACAGGAGCTGGGTGTCGTCGGCATAGGTGACAATCCGGGCGCCGAAAGACTCCGCCACCACCGCCAGAGGAGCCATAAAGATGTTAAAAAGAAGGGGGCTCAAGATGGAACCTTGGGGAACCCCCACTTCTAGCGGTGACATCTCGGCGGAGTAAGGAGGCGCCCAGATTGTCTGTCGGCGGTCGGCTAAGAAGGATTTGAGCCAACTCCACACTGTCCCCCGCAGACCAAAGTCCCAGAGTCTAGAAAGGAGCAGCGCATGGGGGACGGTGTCGAATGCCGCCGACAAGTCAAGCATGACCAATACAGCTTTCCTTCCAGCATCCAGCTCCTCCCTGATGGCGTCTGTGACTTCGAGGAACGCAGTCTCCGTGCTGAAATTCGCACGGAAACCGGATTGAGTGCTATGCAACAGACCATTTTCCTCGATGAAGTTAGAAATAGATCTGTGGACAAACCTCTCAGTCACTTTCGCCAGAGCAGGGAGTAGGGAAATAGGTCTGTAATTGGCATGGACTAAAGGGTCGAGTGCTGGTTTCTTCAAGAGTGGCAGGATCATGGCGCTCTTCCAAGCCTTAGGAACTACCCCGGATGAGAGCGACAAATTCAAGATGGGGTTAACCAAGTCATTTAGCACTGGTGCCATATTTGCCAAACACTTAGCAGGGCAAGGATCCTGTGGAGATCCGGATTTGAGATTTGCCAAGATGTCAAGAGAGCTCGCATGATCCAATGGAGGAAAATCACACAAGAAAGGACCATGGTCTGGCAAAGGGCACCCCAAACTCACAGTGTGCTGCTGAAAAGTAGATTGGAGGGAATCTTGAATAATGGTGATTTTCTGTACAAAATAGACAGCCAGTTCCCTCAGCCAGGATTCAGAGTGAACATGGATCGGGGTATAAGCGGATGGAGAGGTAAAATCTTTTACCACCCTAAAAAGTTCTTTACAAGATTGCTCCACCTCATTTATTCGGAATTCCAAGTAAGATTTTTTACCTGCCCAAATTGATTTATGGTAGGCTCTAGTCAGTGCCTTAAAATTCTGCTTCTCAGAGTGATCATAGGATCGCCTCCATGCTCTTTCAGCTTTTTTGAGATCTTGTCTTGCTTTTTTTAACTGAGGAGTAAACCATGGGGCAGATGTCCTCTTATTGGCAGATTTTTGTTTCTTGTCCGGGACTAGGCTCTCCAGACACTCTGAGAGCCATTTATGAAAAAGAGCAATATAATCCTCTAGGTTGTCAGAGGTAGGACAGGGAAAATTAATTAAGGCGTTCGATAGCGTCTCTCTAGTAAGAAGATGGAAGGATTTAGAGAGATGCCTTGACGACCCAACAGGTTTAGACCGTGTTGAAGCAATACTAGGGAAGGAAAAAGAATTAAGAAAATGGTCCGACCACAAAACTGGCAGAGGAGGATCTACACCTATAGGAAGAGTAGAAAAAATCTGATCCAGCGTGTGGCCTTTGTTGTGGGACGGTCCTACCACATAGGGAAATAAACCGAGCACAGAAGTAATGTCCAACAGTTTTTGAGTATCTAGGTCTGAACTATTATCCATATGGATATTGAGATCACCCAGTAAAAGGCAGTGATTAGATCAAGCCCTACCAAAGGAGGCCTTGGCACTGTCATTGGACGCCCAGAAGGCCTTCAACAGGATAAGAATGGGGCTACAGGTTTGCCAAGCTCAAGAATTTTGTCCTGGGCGAGGATTTCATTTCTAGAGTGCACTGGCTCTATGATTCACCCTCGGCGAAGGTTAATTACGGAGCCTTTCTCTCCGACCCCATACCGGTTTGCCATGGTACACATCAGGGATGCCCACCTCCTCTATTTCCCCTTGCCATGGAGCCCCTAGGAGAATTGTTGCACCAGTCAGATTGGATTGTGGGCATACCCACACCTGGAGGTCCCTCAACACTGAACCTATATGCATATGACATTTTCCCCACCCTATTGGCCTTCCCCCTCCTCTATCCCTGCAGTCCTGGAGGTCATAGAGGCCTAGAGTACATGGTGATGGACCCACTCATAGATCGCATGCACTTAGACTTAGCAAAGTGGTCCCAACTGAACCTATCACTTTGGGGTCGCACACAAGGGGTGAAAATGGTCACCCTCTCACTGTTCCCCTATGTGCTGGGCATGCCTTCGCAGCTGATGCCTCTATTAGTGCTGCGACAACTAGAAAAGACCATCAAAGCCTTCATCTGGGCGCCATCGAGGCTTCGTCTGGCCATAAGGAAGCTCATTGCCCATAGGTCTGCAGGAGCCATGTACAAAACTGCCTCCTATTAGAAGATAATCGATAACTTGATGGACAAAGCTGAGCTCTTTCTTCTTATATGGTCCCCCTTCTTGTGGGAGGACTGACCTCCTCCTCTGACCCAACCCTTTAATTCCCTGCCCCTCTCCTTCCTTCCCCACCGCCCTCTCCATTTCCTTGCTAGATGTTCCCCACTTTTCTACCCTGTCCGTGGGCACTGCCCACTCTGGATACCCATCTGCATTCCAAACTTCATCTTCTTCCCTCCCTATGCTTCACCCCTCTTTCTCCTCTTCTTCTCTCTCTTCTCCTTCTCATGAACCCTCTAGAATCTACTCTCCTTCCTCCTCGTTAAATGTACATGTATCATTGCCAATGGTTGTACCCTCCTCCTGTAACCGCGTGGTGCATCTCCACTTGGCTAAACAGTGATATAATTAATTAGCTTTTTTCATTGCAATAATCTGTAAAATGGGCAAAAGGAAAATAGCTAGCAGCAGACCGACTGTTGAGCCCAAATGTCACACCCTGGATTCATTTTTAGCTCAGGCCCTGCATGTAATCTCCAAAGAGATCGCTATAGCAGAAATGTGCCTATCTTTGGACTTTATCATGGTTGTACTCCCAGAGACAGGGTCAACTGATTTTACACTGGGAGCTGCCCATCCAGCTACTCCTCCACCTAATCTGGCCTGACCCAGTAACCTTTGACTGTTCAAATTTTACCAATGTCACCCCTACCACTAAAAGGAAAAAAAAGACCAAGATGTCCAGAAACCCAGTTGGCTCAGTTAGCCAACCTCCCCATAAATCCACAGCCAGCTGACAGTTTAGATGTCCCCAGGATCCTAGCCTCAAATCAGACTGCGTTTTTGAGAAGTTAAAGTCCAAGATTGAGTCTTGTGCAAGCCCCTAAGTCAGAGGTCTTCAAACTTTTCCAGGTTGAGCCCCCCCCCAGCTGAATTCCCCCAGATGTTGGGCCCCCCACCACCCGACAGAAACCTCGGGAATCCGGCACACCACATGATCGACTGCCACGCGCACACCACGGGCCATATCCGGCAAACAATGCTCAACACAACAAGAGTGCCTAGCAAACTGCAGGCCTGTGAGTGGGTGTGGCGAAACGACAGAGGCGTACCACACATCTCAAAACACAATCCTCCAAGACAAAATGTGTGCAAATTCTCCCCACTAGGATGCCCTGCCTTACACAGGACACAGATCAACAACAACACTTCCAACATGAATGTGACGGGTGTGCCGGTGCCCAGCCACACCTAGACTCTCAATCTGTGGGTGGATCCCTGCCACTGCCATCCTCAGGCTGTGCACCACATCCAGTCCTGAACGGTACCTAGTCTTCAACACTGCAAGTGCTGAGAACCCAATCTCACAAACTCCCCAACAAATAAACAAATACATTGTAGGATGTAAAGCACCATGCACAAGTGAACCAAAGGGAGGACAGCCATGATGAACCCACTATAGGGAACACACCATGGGTGCTTCACCAAGCGGAACCCAAAACATAGAACCCGACCTTGCCCATGGGGGCCCCGCATTCAAGTAGCAGCTGGACGTCACGCAAAATGTCACACGCATGATGCATAGATCCCACACATAGTTAAGGGAGCAGCCAAACAATTCAAATACCTTCCACTCTGAACCACAGCTCCCATGGCACCAAGAAAGCAAAGGAAGTCATCACAACCCTCCCCATCCATCATGTACACCTTGTCATCCCTCAACTCCCCCACCATTCATTCCGTCCCTCCATCTGAGCCCCAACCACATCCAATCCCCTTCAACCACTTGCAAACCCATCCACCATCCATCCCTCCATCCATCATCTCACCCATCCATCCCTCCATCCACCCCCTCACCCATCCATCCATCATCTATCCATCCCTTCACCCAATCCATCCCCTCACCAATCCATCCACTCTTCCACCCATCCATCCACCCACTCATCCATCCAACCATTCACCCAAGCTATCCTCCCACTCAGCCATCCACTCCTCCACTCTGCCATCCACTCCTCCACTCATCCATCCACTCTTCCACCCATTCATCCACTCCTCCACCCATCCATCCACTCATCCATCCAACCACCCACCCTCTCACCCATCCAGCCATCCTCCACCCACTCATCCATCCACCCAGTCACTCATCCGTCCACCCACTCAACCCCCCACTCATCCATCCACCCATCCATCCCGCTCTCCACCCTCCCTCCCACTCATGCATGCACTCTCTGACCCATCCATCTCCATGCTCCTCTCCTCACCCATCCATGCACACACCTGCCCATCCACTCTGCCAATCATTCATCCATGTCCTCACTCATCCATCCATCCATCCATCCTCCCCCTCTCTCTTCATTCCCCCCTCACCCAGCCACCCATCCCTCCATCCACCCTTCACCCATCCACCCACTCATCCATCCACTCATCCACTCATGAATCCATCCATTGACCACTCATCCACCCCTTCACTCCTCCATCCATCCCCCGTCCATCCACCCTCCTCAATCACCCATCCATCCCCACATCCACCCCTTCACTCATCCATTCATCCATTCATTCATTCACCCCTTCACCCATCAATATGCAAGCGTTAGACCTCTGCCAGAGAGGCTATCAGGCGACCCATAAGAAGGGACATCTCCTCGATCACATATACAGTAATGTCAACCTTAATGTAGAGTCCCCGGTTCCTCTGCCTTGGACCGATCATTTTTTGATACCGTTCACCTGGCTTTCTAACTCTTGTCCCCCTCCTGAAGCCTCTACAAAGTACATGGGCAGGAAATGGTCCTCACTTCCCCTCACCGATTGGACAACGGCCCTTACTCAAGACCCCCCGAGAAAGGCCTTGAACCCTGCCTCTGCTTCTAGCAACTTTGATCACTGGATCTCCAGCACTTTAGACCAAGTTCTTCCCAAACGCCCCTGTAATCTCATCAGAAGACCTAAAGTTGCACCCTGGTACACTCCTGCTCTGAGGTTATTAAAGCTTGACTGCCGCAAACTAGAGAGAGCGTGGAGGAAGGACCATTCTCAGTCTAGGAAAGACGAATACAGGTCCGCAATGAGGCTCTATAAATCAGAGATTAAAATGGCGCAAACCTCCTTCTATGAAGGTAAAATTAGTGCTGCAGCAAACGCGCCTAGAGAAATCTTTAGGATAGCTAAGTCCCTCATTTCAGCTCCGGCTGAGCGTCCTTCTGTTGAAGGGGCACAAGACCGCTGTAATGAGCTAGCTGCCTTTTTTTCCAAGAAAATCTCGACCATATATTCTTCTTTTAGTAATCCTACGGTCAACACCCCCTCCGTCCCTCCTAGGCCAGCTGACTCCTCGGCTCCCTGCAAACTGGACACAATTCCGCTTCTTGATGCCGCCAGCCTGGATAGATTAATCTCCAAAGCTTCTTCTGGCTCTCCCAATGACCCGGCACCCCCCCGGATCCTTGTCAAGGCACTGGACGTTATTCGTCCTGTGATCCTGGAAGCTTTAAACACCTCCATTGTGTCCAGGTCGGTCCCACTCGCTTGGAAGTGTGCCATGGTGAGGGCGCTTCTCAAGAAACCCTCCCTGGACCAGAACAACCTGTCCAACTACCGCCCTATTTCGTTGCTTCCCTGGTTGAGTAAACTGCTGGAGAGGCACACCAACAATATCTTAACAGACTATCTGGAGTCCAACTGTCTGTTGCGTGCCTCCCAAACAGGTTTTCGCCCTCAACATGGCACAGAAACTGCCATGTTGGCGGTCACAGAGGAAGCAAGAACAACTTTGGATCGGGGAGGAAAGGTGGCCATTATCCTGTTAGACCTTAGTGCCGCGTTCGACACGGTGAACCATGCCACGCTAGTATACCGACTGGCGGGCATGGGCGTGTCGGGCGCGGCTCTGGACTGGCTCACCTCCTTTTTGAGTGAGCGCTTTTTCCGGGTCTTTGAGGGTGAGACAGTCTCTCCTAAACATCCTCTCAGGTGTGGGGTCCCTCAGGGCTCCTCCCTGAGCCCGACCCTCTTTAACGCCTACATGGAACCTCTGGACAGGATAGTCCATCCCTTTGGTGTGCGTATAGTCACCTACGCGGATGATACGCAGCTGGTGGTCTCGTTGGACCACGCAGATGGATCATCCAACACCTTAGGCCCCTGTCTAGAGGCTGCTGCCAGTTGGATGCAAGCCTCCTGTCTCAAGCTTAACGGGGAGAAGACAGACATCATTCTCCTTGGAAATCCCTCCCCGTCTGCTCTTGCACCCGTCTGGCCACCATGTCTTGGCGCTCCTCCTGCGCCCAAGTCCCAGATAAAGAGCCTCGGGATCTGGCTTGACACTGCCCTTGATTTCTCTGTCCAGGCTACTAAGACTGCTGCCACTTGCTTCGGACTAATGAGGATGCTCCGGCGGGTGCTCCCTTTGCTCCCTTTCCAGGCGAGGAGGATCATGGTCCAGGCCCTCATTCTCTCCCGCCTGGATTACGGGAACGCTCTCTACCTGGGAGCACCGGCTTCCGTTATTCAGAGGCTTCAGGTCACACAAAACAGTGCGGCCCGCCTATTGTTCAATCTGTCCCGGCGGCAGTCGGCGAGGAAGGCTCTGAAAGACCTCCATTGGCTCCCAATGGCTGCCAGAGTGCAGTTCAAAGCTCTGTGCATCATGCACAAATCCTTCCACCGTGTAGGCCCAGCGATTCTGCACCCTCTGGTTACGCCTTATGTCCCAACACGCCCCCTTCGGTCTGGTACCCTGCAGCTGGCCACCTCCTCTAAAATTAACAAAGCCCGTTGGGGTGGCCGCTCTTTTTCCCATTCGGCAACCAGACTCTGGAACGCCCTCCCCTTTGCCATCCGGGGTAACAGCAACCTCCTCTCGTTCAGAAAGGCCCTAAAAACGCATTTGTTTGCTAAATCTCGCTGATCTGCCCGAGCCTGCGCTAAAACCATTTTATCTCCAAGCGCTGCGAGGCCCCAGGGCAGTTATGCGCTATACAAATGCAATTTTTCATTTCATTTCATTTCATTTCAATACATCAATCCATCCATCACCTCTCTCATCCATCCACCCACCGACTCATCCACCATCCACCCCCCCATTGATCCATCCACCATTTCACTGATCCATCCACCCCTCCACCCATCCATCTACCCTTCCAACCATACACACATCCATCCACTCCCATACATCCCTCCACTCATGCATCCATCCTCTCTCCCACCATCCATTCACCCCTTCACTCACCATCCATCCCCTCACTCATCCATCCACTCCCCACCCATACATCCACCATGTCACCCACACATCCACCATGTCACCCATCACCCCACCCATACATCCACCACTCCACTCATACATCTATTCACCCACATGGCAACATAACGGACGTCTGGTGGCCGGCTCCACCCGAGATCCCTCACACATTTGAAGATTCAAATTCGAATCTGCAGACCAACATCCCTGAACACTGACACTTCGGTGCCCACACAAAGATCCTCATGAGTTGAGGACCACAGACAGGAGCCCACTGTCCAGATTCATGGCCCAAACCCGGATTGCAACCTCTCCCTCCCTTCCCAAAATAACTGAAGGACTCCCGCCCCCCCAACTCCCCCTCACTCCCACCCCCCTTGAAAGGCTGGGGGCCTGGGCCAGAGCCCACCCCGCCCGTGCCTCAAAACCTCTGCGAAACCTTCTCTCCCTTCTGGGAAGAGCTAACTCTCCCAGGAGGGGGTTAATCCACGGAGTTGACAGATTCAGCTGCAGTGGGAGGCAAGGGGTCTCCTCTGCTAAAACTGAAAGCGTGTCTGTTTGTTTGCTTTCGTTTTTAGCAGGAAACCCCTGCCTCGCATGGCAGCCAAAGCTGTTGACTCTGTGAATTGGCCCCCTCCTGTGAGAATCACCCAGACAAAGGAACGGGCACAAAGGGAAGATCGGAGTGGAGCCCGCGCACCCCCTGGGATGGTGCCGCGCCCCCCCCCCAGGGGGGCGTGCCCCACAGATTGAAGAACCCTGCCCTAAGTGGATCATACAGGAGCACTACAGAAGGTGGCTAAGGAGGCTGAGGGTGGAAATGGGAATCCAACGGCCCTACCTGTGTTGTCCTCCACAGATCCTGGCCCTGGGTCTGCCGCCCTACCCTCCATAGCAATATTGAGCATACCGTTCAGGGGCTTGCCGCTCACGGTGGCTGTAGGCTGGATAGCACAAATCTCCCATTGTACTTGATGCAGGCCATACTCAGCAAGAGCAACCTAATAAGCACAGCCACAGATACATCTGTCCTGCTTAAAAACAGTGTGCTACTGGCTTTCCAGACATGACAATTTCAATATCTGAGATTATGTGAATATCCTATACATGAGAAGGGTGAGCAGTATTGGTCTCCTGATGTAAAATATCAGCGGGGATTGTGTTGTTAATAATAGTACATTTCCAGCCTTGGCACAACATCTCACAATCTGTCGGCGATCCCCATGCTGAAAAGCGCCTTAGTATTCTGCCCTTAGGTTTCTCCTATAAACTCCTCTGCGAGGACCCAGGCACTCAAAGTGCTGCATTACTTCCAGTTCCAGTTCCATCAGCCTTAGTAGAAGTTGCATGGTCTGTTTCTTCCCACTTTCAAATTTAATAAGATGGACTGAAAAATATGTGTATCGCCACGCCTGAGGATGTGTCATCTATGCCGATAGAAACATCCCCTCCTGCCACTTTGGTTTTATCGTATCCCAGTTCGCATATCTACCAAAATCGCCAGCAAAGATTGGCTCTTCCTTTGCCGCTCAGTGCTCTGCTCACCAGCTGTTATTTCCCGGTCTGAGGGGACTGCAACGCTTGGCTTTCTGCTTCCGCTTGCCATCACCGCCATATTGGTCTGAAGGGGACCGCAACTTCCAGCACTCCCCAAACGGTGCTTGAACGCGAACGTCGCCAGGAGGTGCTTCAAAAGTGGCCGCAGGCTCCCGCAGTGCGGGACGCGCGCAGGCAGACCCGTCTGCACCAGTCCGCTGACGGTCGAGGCTGGGCTGGGGCCCCCTCTTCTGGATTGTAACCTGGGTTCCTGCCTGGATCTGTCTACGGCAACCTTGGAGACTTAAACCGCTAAAGTAAGTGGAGCATTGCCTTAGTATCTGCCTTCCTTTAATATTACAAGCAGCAGTAAGGAGGTAGGACTGGTCCTTGTTGCGGTTTGGCCCTGTTCAATATCGTGACTGCAATAATTGAAGTGATCCCTTGTCTGGAAAGATAGGTGGGCCTGTATGTTTTGCCCCCTTCCCTGTCACCATTATCCGTTGGCATAGCTTATCTTGTTTGCTTATTTTTTAGTTTTCGAGTCTTGATCACTTAGTCATGGTCAGGCGTAAAGTTGTTGAGAGAAAACAAGGACCCCCTGGGTATCGGTAATACACAGACTCCTAGGGCAGGGTAATAACCAATGTGGGTAAAAAAACCTAGGCCATCTGCAGAATGAGTGACCAGAAAATCTAGGACCAGTGGAGAGAAAGAATTATCGAAAAATAGTGTGTATATTAAAAAATATATATTTAATTGGACATAGATAAAAATCATATAGAGACTCAAACACATAAGTCAGACTATATGATACAGTGAAATAGTGACATAAAATAATGTTAAAAAAGTAAAATTCAACGTCAATAAATTAAAAACAGATACATCATAATAACATTATAAATCACACAGAATTGCAGATGATTATACATTCAGAATTAAAGATTGACAATTGCAAATATTACGAATTTATAAGGACTCGACGCGCGTTTCGGCAGAGAAAAAAACGCCTTCCTCAGGAGTCATAGGTGAAACTCTGAAAGAACATTATAGGAAGAGTATTATACATCACAATACACTTGTTGTTTCACATAATTAATACATATTCCTAACAGCATAACTATTTTTCTATTATACAGTTTAGAATTCGAAAACATTTATTCCACTTAGCAGGCCTAGACATGAGGTTTGGTCACTTAATGTCATATGATAGACAGGTAAGTATACTATGTCAATGCAGTACTTAGCTAGACAGGGAATGGATGATCGACCAGTCATGTGGGGTTTATTACTTATATAGGTCATGATTAGATATCATTAATACGCTTAAAAGTATATCTCAAGAGATTTATCAGTGTAGGAACTGATAAACAATGACGTATTCCGATCTTACTTTAGAACATCATAATATACATTAGTCAACTTACATTTACAATGTTGTCTTTCATTCCATTGGTTTAAAGGAATCGATGATAACTTCCTTTTGTTTTTTTAATAACAAAAATTATACACGGGGCCACTTGATAAAGGCTAATACCTAATCAAAACAAAATATGTGATAATCATCAACATGTTTGACAGTGGATGAAGACACTTTGAACACAATGGGCTATCCAATGTATAACTAGCTGCAGTCAAGATTGTCTATAATGGAGAGGGTATAAGGATTTACAGGACTGGGAAGCATAACGTTGGAGGTGATATAGTTATAAGGTCATTGAACTGCTTGTTACTGCTAATTTTTTGACCTATTTCAAACAGTTCTTCGCATGCATGTCTGAAGATGCTATGTAGAGTACCCGGATTTACTCACGGGAGATTCAGTATTAATTATACTAATCTCCGCTGCCTGTCACTCTGGCTAGGAGGAGCATGCGAAAAGGAAGAAGAAACTTATCACAGCAAAAACTGTCGGTATATATATTGTTTAGAATCTCACATCAATAGTTCTCTATCTCCAATGAGTAGACTAATAGTATTGAATTCAAAAGGAGTTTACCTAATATCTTCTCAACGTGGATATTGGGGCCCACAATGTATCGGGATATTTCACCTCGTGCGAGTGTCCAATTATTTGCACGTAATCATTACTGCAGAGGAAAATACAACGGATGCAAACACTTCTCAGGTCACTTATAGTGCTTAGTAAATCGCGTAGGGAACATTCACTGACGTGGACAAAGAGTGTACCTTAGAGCATATAGCTGATAATTCTTCAATCGCAGTTCAGTTTATTTCATTGGTGTAAAAACGAGTCGAAATGCCGGAGGCACTGAAAGGGCTGAAATAATCAAGAGACATCGAGTGTTCAGAGGCAAGGTAACCATAGCTCTATGTATGCCAGCGCGCAGAGAATACATGGCACGGCAGGAGATGTTACAAACAAAAAATACCACATAATGTAAGCAAGCTGCGAGTGGATCTACGGACGTCACTCTACAAATAAATGATATGACGACCGGAACTACAGATGCATATTTGTGCGTAATTACCTTCAAGGAAGCAAATAGATACCGACAGCAAGGTGGTGCTGTTCCACTAATAAAAATTGTTTAAAAATAATGACCGGACGTAGAATGGAACTGTTCCAGATATTCGATAGTAGCTGAAAATAATGAAAGAGTGAACAAAGATTCAGCGGATGCCCACACATAACATTAAAGTGTGATTGTTAACGACTACGGGGGGTATTCTCTTACCTGTGTACGCAACAGCGTCTCGTGGACCGCAGGATGGTGCAGTTCCAAGGGCTACAGAGTAGCAATTCGGCCTCGCCGGTCAAAAAAGGGGTAAGCGCCATATTGGTGACAGCTCTTTTAAAGCTGATAGATGGCGCGAAAAAGTTACTTCCGGTGGATTCGTTAGAGAAAGTGAAGACGGGCTATAGTTACAAAGGTCTTATGACGGGAAACACCATTCAAAGATGGCGCTAGAAACTATAGATAACGGCGCACAATATGTATTATAATTAAAAAAACTCCACCAAGTGGGGATAAGTGTTTTACATGAACGGAGGACATTCTAAGCAGTGCACATGGCTCATTAATATACCGATCTATGAGAGAGAGTAAGTACATAAGAAACCAGAATTATATGGCTACCAAATACCAAGAATATTGCTACTAAGATTGAACGTAGGCATATTATAATAATAAAGAGTTATAGTATTCTTGTGTGGGGTACAGCCAGGTACAGTAGTGCTTGACCCATAGACATTGGTACAGTGTCTCTGAAAACGTATCCATTCGTAAATTAATATCAGTTCAGAAAATTAATAAAGAACGCATAACCTGGAACTCTAAATCCACAAATAGACAGGGTTAAATAATGGCATTTTCCCATGGGATCTCGGCATTTAATCCTTTTTTAAAAGTTCCCAGAGAAAAAACCCAAAAGACTTCTCTTTTCTTTCTGACTTTTTCGCCGCCTTTGCTATCTGGAAGTCTGATTTTTTCCAGAATGCACCATTTGAAATCCTCTGGGCCATGTTGGTTCTCCATGAAGTGTTTGACCAAAGGTGCCAAAATCTTGTTGGTGCGGATGGCTGAACGGTGTTCTGTGAGTCTGGTCTGTATAGGTCTAGAGGTCTCGCCAACATACCCGAGTTGGCAGGGGCAAAGGATCAGATACACACAGTTAGCTGTTTTACAGTTCCACATATCGGTGGCATTGAAGTGGCAGCCATTGTGTTCAAAGGACTCCCCTGATATAATATTATTACATGATTTACAGGTAGAGCATCTGACAGTTCCTTTCACTGGGAAGTTGTTATCGATTGACCTTTGTACAAATTCTGAGCCAGCATCTTTAGAGGTAAAACGAGAATGCACAATAAGATCTTTGAGGTTTTTATTCCTTTTATGTGCAAACATAGGTTTTTCTAGTTTGCAGTTAGTTGGATTGGAATTTAGAATGTGCCAGTTGGAGTTCACAATGTGGCGGACAGTTTTATCTAAGGTAGAGTGTTTGGTAATACAGACCAATTTTTTGTTCTCTGAGGGTGGCTTTGATTGAAGTAGTGAGTCTCGGTCGTAGTATCTTGCTCGCTTGTACGAGTCTCTGACCAATCTATGTGGGTAGCCTCTACTAAGAAATTTTTGGCGCATGATATTCGCTTGAAAATCATAGTCTGCTAAATTAGAGCAGTTCCTTCTAACTCGAAGGAACTGAGAAAAAGGAATACTTTCTCTTTGGCATCGGGGATGAAAGCTTTTGAAGTGTAAGAGGGTATTCCTCGCGGTAGGCTTAACATAAAGATCCACAGCTAATTTGTTGTCCTGATTTTTGATAATTATATCCAAAAATTCAACTTGGTTATTATTGAACTGGGCTGTGAATTTTAGGTTTTCATCCACCAGATTGATCCACTCTAGAAACTCGCAAAGCGAGTCTTTCCCATTGGTCCAGATAAAGAAGATGTCATCGATATATCTGGACCAATGGGAAATGGATTCAAAGAAAGGGGCTATTTCGTTGTGGATAGCTTTAATTTCAAAGGCTGCCATGTATATATTGGCAATCGATGGGGCAACCGAGGCCCCGTAAAAATGAGTCAATAAATTTAGAAAGGGGTTCGGTATTTGTGCCTATCGCGAACCCCTTTCTAAATTTATTGACTCATTTTTACGTCCTCACATACCAAAAATCACTTCATATATCAAGGACACAGGCTCCATGATATCCAAAATAGAAAACATACCCTTTGACCCATGCACAGACCTGCTAGTCACCATGGACATCGAGGCATTGTATAGCAATGGGTTCGCGATAGGCACAAATACCGAACCCCTTTCTAAATTTATTGACTCATTTTTACGGGGCCTCGGTTGCCCCATCGATTGCCAATATATACATGGCAGCCTTTGAAATTAAAGCTATCCACAACGAAATAGCCCCTTTCTTTGAATCCATTTCCCATTGGTCCAGATATATCGATGACATCTTTATCTGGACCAATGGGAAAGACTCGCTTTGCGAGTTTCTAGAGTGGATCAATCTGGTGGATGAAAACCTAAAATTCACAGCCCAGTTCAATAATAACCAAGTTGAATTTTTGGATATAATTATCAAAAATCAGGACAACAAATTAGCTGTGGATCTTTATGTTAAGCCTACCGCGAGGAATACCCTCGTACACTTCAAAAGCTTTCATCCCCGATGCCAAAGAGAAAGTATTCCTTTTTCTCAGTTCCTTCGAGTTAGAAGGAACTGCTCTAATTTAGCAGACTATGATTTTCAAGCGAATATCATGCGCCAAAAATTTCTTAGTAGAGGCTACCCACATAGATTGGTCAGAGACTCGTACAAGCGAGCAAGATACTACGACCGAGACTCACTACTTCAATCAAAGCCACCCTCAGAGAACAAAAAATTGGTCTGTATTACCAAACACTCTACCTTAGATAAAACTGTCCGCCACATTGTGAACTCCAACTGGCACATTCTAAATTCCAATCCAACTAACTGCAAACTAGAAAAACCTATGTTTGCACATAAAAGGAATAAAAACCTCAAAGATCTTATTGTGCATTCTCGTTTTACCTCTAAAGATGCTGGCTCAGAATTTGTACAAAGGTCAATCGATAACAACTTCCCAGTGAAAGGAACTGTCAGATGCTCTACCTGTAAATCATGTAATAATATTATATCAGGGGAGTCCTTTGAACACAATGGCTGCCACTTCAATGCCACCGATATGTGGAACTGTAAAACAGCTAACTGTGTGTATCTGATCCTTTGCCCCTGCCAACTCGGGTATGTTGGCGAGACCTCTAGACCTATACAGACCAGACTCACAGAACACCGTTCAGCCATCCGCACCAACAAGATTTTGGCACCTTTGGTCAAACACTTCATGGAGAACCAACATGGCCCAGAGGATTTCAAATGGTGCATTCTGGAAAAAATCAGACTTCCAGATAGCAAAGGCGGCGAAAAAGTCAGAAAGAAAAGAGAAGTCTTTTGGATTTTTTCTCTGGGAACTTTTAAAAAAGGATTAAATGCCGAGATCCCATGGGAAAATGCCATTATTTAACCCTGTCTATTTGTGGATTTAGAGTTCCAGGTTATGCGTTCTTTATTAATTTTCTGAACTGATATTAATTTACGAATGGATACGTTTTCAGAGACACTGTACCAATGTCTATGGGTCAAGTACTACTGTACCTGGCTGTACCCCACACAAGAATACTATAACTCTTTATTATTATAATATGCCTACGTTCAATCTTAGTAGCAATATTCTTGGTATTTGGTAGCCATATAATTCTGGTTTCTTATGTACTTACTCTCAATCATAGATCGGTATATTAATGAGCCATGTGCACTGCTTAGAATGTCCTCCGTTCATGTAAAACACTTATCCCCACTTGGTGGAGTTTTTTTAATTATAATACATATTGTGCGCCGTTATCTATCGTTTCTAGCGCCATCTTTGAATGGTGTTTCCCGTCATAAGACCTTTGTAACTATAGCCCGTCTTCACTTTCTCTAACGAATCCACCGGAAGTAACTTTTTCGCGCCATCTATCAGCTTTAAAAGAGCTGTCACCAATATGGCGCTTACCCCTTTTTTGACCGGCGAGGCCGAATTGCTACTCTGTAGCCCTTGGAACTGCACCATCCTGCGGTCCACGAGACGCTGTTGCGTACACAGGTAAGAGAATACCCCCCGTAGTCGTTAACAATCACACTTTAATGTTATGTGTGGGCATCCGCTGAATCTTTGTTCACTCTTTCATTATTTTCAGCTACTATCGAATATCTGGAACAGTTCCATTCTACGTCCGGTCATTATTTTTAAACAATTTTTATTAGTGGAACAGCACCACCTTGCTGTCGGTATCTATTTGCTTCCTTGAAGGTAATTACGCACAAATATGCATCTGTAGTTCCGGTCGTCATATCATTTATTTGTAGAGTGACGTCCGTAGATCCACTCGCAGCTTGCTTACATTATGTGGTATTTTTTGTTTGTAACATCTCCTGCCGTGCCATGTATTCTCTGCGCGCTGGCATACATAGAGCTATGGTTACCTTGCCTCTGAACACTCGATGTCTCTTGATTATTTCAGCCCTTTCAGTGCCTCCGGCATTTCGACTCGTTTTTACACCAATTAAATAAACTGAACTGCGATTGAAGAATTATCAGCTATATGCTCTAAGGTACACTCTTTGTCCACGTCAGTGAATGTTCCCTACGCGATTTACTAAGCACTATAAGTGACCTGAGAAGTGTTTGCATCCGTTGTATTTTCCTCTGCAGTAATGATTACGTGCAAATAATTGGACACTCGCACGAGGTGAAATATCCCGATACATTGTGGGCCCCAATATCCACGTTGAGAAGATATTAGGTAAACTCCTTTTGAATTCAATACTATTAGTCTACTCACTGGAGATAGAGAACTATTGATGTGAGATTCTAAACAATATATATACCGACAGTTTTTGCTGTGATAAGTTTCTTCTTCCTTTTCGCATGCTCCTCCTAGCCAGAGTGACAGGCAGCGGAGATTAGTATAATTAATACTGAATCTCCCGTGAGTAAATCCGGGTACTATACATAGCATCTTCAGACATGCATGCGAAGAACTGTTTGAAATAGGTCAAAAAATTACCAGCAACAAGCAGTTCAATGACCTTATAACTATATCACCTCCAACGTTATGCTTCCCAGTCCTGTAAATTCTTATACCCTCTCCATTATAGACAATCTTGACTGCAGCTAGTTATACATTGGATAGCCCATTGTGTTCAAAGTGTCTTCATCCACTGTCAAACATGTTGATGATTATCACATATTTTGTTTTCATTAGGTATTAGCCTTTATCAAGTGGCCCCGTGTATAATTTTTGTTATTAAAAAAACAAAAGGAAGTTATCATCGATTCCTTTAAACCAATGGAATGAAAGACAACATTGTAAATGTAAGTTGACTAATGTATATTATGATGTTCTAAAGTAAGATCGCAATACGTCATTGTTTATCAGTTCCTACACTGATAAATCTCTTGAGATATACTTTTAAGCGTATTAATGATATCTAATCATGACCTATATAAGTAATAAACCCCACATGACTGGTCGATCATCCATTCCCTGTCTAGCTAAGTACTGCATTGACATAGTATACTTACCTGTCTATCATATGACATTAAGTGACCAAACCTCATGTCTAGGCCTGCTAAGTGGAATAAATGTTTTCGAATTCTAAACTGTATAATAGAACAAGCATCTGCAATGCAATAGGTTTCGTATTTACGCGAGTTTGCGCTATTGACATTGCAAATAATGCCTTTCATTTTTGTTTTTGTTTTAAAACCTAAATAAAAGGCATTGCCATTTACAATGCCAATAGCTTAAACTCGCGTAAATGCGATACCTTTTGCATTACAAATGCTTGTTTGATTTGAGTTTCACACTCCATGAGAATGCGTGTATTTCCCAGCTGTGTCACTCATGTGCTTCTCTCTTCTTGCACTTGGTGTTGCTCTCTGTCACCCATGTGCTTAATGCCGCCCACTCCACGATGTACACGCATTCTGTACCTCCCCCCCTTTGCGGTCTTGCCCGTGTGCTTCTCTCATACCCGCTCAATGCTGTTCTTTCCCCGGTTTACTCTCAGATGCTCCACTTTGCTCTCAACGTATCTTGTGCTGTCCTCCCCGCCCGCGCCCTCCACTTTGCTTATTCACACTGCGCCCTCCGTTTTGCCTCCCTGCACCCCCACCGCCCCATGAGGCTTGCCCCTTGTGTTATTGCCTCTCCTCCTGTCCCCAGTGTTGCCGTCACCTTCACTGCTTCAGCCTCCCAAACTCAAATCTTGATTTTATGCGTTTTTGTTTTTTTTAGTGACCGACCCAACTTGGCTCCGGAACTAAAGAAATAGAAAGTGATTGTGTCATTTTGTAGGCGAGTACATGCATGGTGTTTGCACCCAGAAACATGTTTTCTTTTCTTTAGTCACGCTGCTCAGCATCGTGGATAATATGCAGCAAACCAGTGCAGAGTCGACTCTAGTCTATTGTAGGCAGAAGGGGAGACTGGCCCTGCAGAGGGGGGGTGGGGGTACAGACAGGAGGATGCTCATGTACCGGCATGATGGGGGGCGGGGTAAGAAGAGGGGTGACAGGCACGAGAGATGCAGGATAATCAAAAGGAGCACCGCCAGCTGGACACAGGGGGAGAGGGTGACAACACCCGCAGACAGACAGCGAGACAGACAGCGGGACAGCCAGAGGTAGGTGGGGTGAGAAGGGCAGAGTAAAGCAGAGGGGTGAGAGGCGCGGGGCGCCCTCAGGGACCCAATCACTCACCACGTAGGAGGACCCGCCCTCCCCGCTGCGGGTCTCGGTCTCTGGGATGGAGAAGTGCATGTCCCCCGGTCTCGCGCACCACGCTCCTCTTTCCAGGCACGGCACGCGCCGTCTCGCGCCTGCCCCTCCCACACACCTTCCCCTCTCCTCACAGCATCACAGACAGTGGGCGGGAGGGAGGAGGCACGGACAGTGGGCGGGCGGGAGGGAGAAGGCAGGACAACGGGAGGGAGGGGGATTTTATTTATTTCTTTTATTTATGCATATTTATATAGCGCGGACTTTACCCGAAGGCTTGCAAGGCCCATATAGCTTGCATGCCCAAATTGAATTCATCTGCTATTTTTTGGCCGTCATTCCTGATGGCGAGGATCAGCTGGGTGTCGTCAGCATAGGAGGTAAAGCTCATCCCATGAGCTCGGATGACATTGGCAAGGTCCGACACATAAATATTAAAGAGTGTCGGACTAAGGGATGAGCCTTTGGGTACTCCACATGGCAGCGACAAGGTGGAGGAATGGAAAGATCCCATAGTAACCACCTGGGTCCTTTCTGCCAAGAAGGAGGCCAGGAGTTTCTTGGCCTTTTGTTGAACACCCATGTTTTCGACACGGTCGATCAAGATGGTGTGATCGACCGTGTCGAAATCTGCTGACAAGTCAAGCAGTATAAGAACTGCTGTTCCTCCAGCGTCACGGATGGATCTTAAATCATCAGCGGCTTTGATCAAGGCCGTCTCCGTCCCATGGTATTGACGAAAGCTGAACTGGGAATCATCAAGCAGGTGATGTTCCTCTATAAAGGCTGAAAGTTGGAAATTCAGTGCCTTTTCGGCAATTTTCGCCAAGGCTGGGAGGCTAGCAATTGGCCGGTAGCTCTTAAGTTCTTCCACGTCGAGATGTGGTTTTTTGAGAAAGGGTTTTATGAGGGTCTTTTTAAGGGTTACTGGATAGATGTCTGTTCTTATCATGGTATTACAGATAGTGGTGATGGCAGGAAGAACCACTTCAATAACCGGGAGTAAAACTTTAAGAGGACATGGGTCTAGAGCAGAACCCGCTTTGATGGAGGACACTATGTCCATGATCTGAGATGTGGAGACATCTGCAAACTGGAGGAGCGTGGGGCCAGTACAGGGGGCAAGAGACAAGTTAGTGGAGGTTTTAGCATAGTTGGCAAAGGCCGAGTAGATGTCATTGACTTTGCTAAAAAAGAAGTTAGCCAGAGCATCGCAGAGCGATTGGGAGGGGGGTGGATGTAAGTTGGGCGAGTAGCCTGCTAGCTGCTTGGTAGTTTCGTACAGTGCCTTATTGGAGTTTTTAGATAATTCAATTCTTTCGCAGTAAAACTTGTTCTTGGCCTCATTAATCATAGTTTTGCATTTAGCCACCATTTCTTTATACTTGGTTTTGGCCTCTTCGGAATAGTCTCTTCGCCAATGCCTCTCTTTACTCCTGCACAGTTGTTTCTGTGTCCTTAAGGCCTCCGAGTACCAGGGGGCCGATGGAGCAGATCTGTTGCGAGATCGTTGTTTAGCCTGAACCAGAGCGGTGGTCGCAGAACCCACCCACTCATTAAATTGAGTAATGGCAATGTTAGGGTCAGGTGAAAGGAGAGGATTGGAAATGGTCAGGAGTGATTCCAGACTGGAGCTATCAATGTCATTCCATGCCAGAAACGGCTGACGAGGGTTAACAATTGACACCGGGCCACCTGTCTCGTCTGTACTGCTCCTATTTACCGTGGCACGGAAACTCCCCACACACGTTTTTCTTCAATAGGTAATCATAAACATGCAGGTACCTATTAGTGGAAGTGTTAGAAAAAATACTGATGCTGTACCTGTACAGTATGTGAATAGAAACACTGCCTGTGCCTAATAGTCCTGCTTGTGCAGCATCTGTTCTGTGGGTCAGGAAGCAAATACTCCCTGTTCTGTACCCGTCTATTACCGATGGATACTTCTGCTGCTGCTTACCATTCTGTACCAGTGCTCTGCTATATGTTAGTGAAATTTGGTAAAAACCAACCACTACATAATTGCAAACGCTTTTTCATACTCTAACATTCATGCCACATTTTTAGTCTTGGTCAGGCCATTTTCTATACCTTCACCAGTATCCCACTGACATTGCCTTTCACATAAACTCAGCACAAATGTTCACGAGTATCCCACTGACATTGCCTTTCACATAAACTCAGCACAAATGGTTTCATTGAATATAAACTGTCACTTCCCAAATGAGTACTGTACCATTACTAAGTTATGGCTTATCGATTTCAATGTCTCTTGTGTACCAGCTTTACAACACACCTTGGTTTCATTTGCCTATAGGTATACATTAGCTTCTAGTTAATCAACAATGTCAATAAAGGGTATTAAACCAGAAATGGACTGGTCTTATTTCTCACTTTTTTCTTTAACAATCTCAGTTTTCCCAACATCATTCTTCCTATTTTTATTCTTCCTATTTTTATTGAGATATTATATATCCCAGTTTTCAAATTTAGCTTACATTCCAATACCTTTTAATCTGGGGTGTATGCAACTCTTTCTAGCACTTCACTAAAAGCTAAAGGGCAGATTTACAAGCCACTTGCGCCACTTTTGCGTCACTTTTCCCATGTTAAAAGCGACGCAAAAGTGGCGCAAGGGGGTTGTAAAACTGCCCCTAACTGTCCTGCTTGGTCTTGGTGCGTTTTCCTAATCAACTTGAAGAAAAAAAATGTTGCTTGGCAAGGGCTCTATGAAAACAAAACAGTGCTACAGCCAATCACTGGCTTATCTTAACAAACGAGGCCACGCTTTCCTTTGCTAACAGTTTCTCTCAATTTCCCACAAGGAAATTCCTGCTGCTGTCTGTTCACTTCCAGGGAGCAAACATACTTGGGAAGGTGAATGGGAAAGTCACCAGTGTGACTAAGAACATGAGGGCCTCAACACAACATGAGATAAAGACCCCCAAGATTGCCACTACTTTTACAGTAACCACCTTGAAAAACACCTTAGAGACTTTAGGTCAAGTGGTGATCATTTTACGCCACCAGGGTCTACTACCGATTCAAGCCGATGTGTGTGGCAAATGGTGGTTGGGAGAACTAAGGGAGTTCAGCATCGTTGAAGAGTTCAACAAGGCAAGCTAGACTGTGGCTCTTTTAACTGCTTAAGAGAGCAGCGCTAGACTTGGAAAGCCCTTTCAGGCGATGACAGAACCTGTGAGATGGGCTCTCTGAAGGTCCATTCGCGTTGATATTGCCAATGAAGGGTTGACAGTTGAAGAATCTAAGTGAAGGCATTCGGTTTGTGTCACTTTCTAGAAGACCTATGGGGTAGGTACACACAGAAGGCTTAGGCGAGGCCAGACATGCGAGCAGAGTTTTAGAAATGTGAAAAGCACTAGGAGGCTTGAGGACTAATACTTGGGAAAAATTCACAGAGCTAGAGGAAAGAATTTTCAGGACTTTGGTGAGTACAAGCGGAGAGGGTATAACGGAAAGAGTAACATTATTGTGCAGAAAAGCAAAACGGGTATGCGGAATGTCCAATCAATGTAAACTCTTGTGAAGATTTATGTTATAAAAGATCTGTGGGAGACGTCTGTAGTCGTTAAATGAGGAGGAAACTGGCGCACTAGAACGGCCATAGTGAGGACAACTCTGGGGACCATGTCAATCGGGAAGCGGGTGCCAGGAGAGCAATAGTAGTAGAATCTGGGTCACCTATATGGGAGTATAACACTTCACTGGAATTCAGTAAGTTTACGTGCTAAGTGTACAAACGAGCATTTTGAGGATATATACAGGGGGAGGAGGAGGAGGGAGTATCGTTGTGTGGATACTTTAAATGCATTTAGATAACGAAAGGGACTACAATGCGAGCAAGGTTATAAGTGATTGCTATAAAAAGTCATGTTATGGTCATGTCGAAGGTACGTAAGAAAGCTCACTTTGGTGGATAATGCAAGAGCTAAGAGTAGTTGCAATAATATGTACATATATGTAGGTCCCTTACTTTACAACGACGTCAGAAAAGTAAATTTAATTAAAAAAACTGTCAACATGTACTCAGCAACTCCCATGCTTACAGCCCTTTCTCTCTTTCTCACTCACTGTAAAGCCCGGAGCTGAGGGATGGGCTCAGCCCCCACCATCCCTCTTCACCTCCGCCACGCCCCCACCTCCCTTAAAATAAAGTTTGGGTCTAGTCTGCAGTTTCTTACCTCCCGGGAATGCTCTCCGCCGCTTTCTACAGCCACGACCTGCAGCATGCCCATCCACTCACAGGATCACCTCCAGTCAGGTTGCCAAATCCCAAAGTCCCAGGATCCCACTCGCGCGCATACAATGCCAGGAAAAGGCGTCCTCCGGGTTGTCCTCTGACACACAGTTACCGGACGCAGAGCGCTGCCACAGCCGAGGAGGGGGTGGAAAAGGAGGAGGGGAACCAGGGAGGAGCAAAGCAAAGAGGTGGTGACAAAAAGAAAGGAAGTTAAGTACTTGAACTACTACGGAGAGGAAGTTTATGGCCGGTGGGAGGAGCTAGAGAAGGAAAGATGCACAGGGTTGGTAGGTGGAGCTAACCAAAAAGGCGAGGCCAAATATAAAGCTAGGGACAGAGAGTACGGGAGGCGGGCTCTATGAAATGTGACGAGCCTAAGCGGAGTACGGCGCAGTAACCAAAGGAGATAGACTTATAAGGTAGAAAAGGGCGTGGAAGAAAAAGAAAGAGGCGGTGGTATAAAGCAAAGGCGTGGTTAATGGAGAAAAAAACCGGGAAGGTGGGCGTCTCAAACTATTCGGGACATCTCTCGGGCTAAGGCGAGAAAGTGCTTGGAGGTAGAGCGTGGAGCGAAGCCGGGGCAAGTAGGAAGAGAGTAAGCGGAGGAAAAGATCCTCCCAATTCCTTTTTCTTCTTCGAAAGAAAATACGAAGAGCCGATTCCCAAACCGGACGAATAGCATGAAAATGAAACAAGTCAGGTCCCGGGCCGCGCTGTGATTGGCTGACGTCACGGGGGTTTCCCGGCCGGCAGCCAATCACAGCGCGGCCCGGGAATGACGTCACGGGGGCGTCCCGGGCCGGCAGCCAATCGCAGCGCGGCCCGGGACAAAGGGGCGGGGCTTAAAAAAAAGCACCAGAAACGCCCCCGAATCGCGTTTTCGAGAGAAAACGCGATTGACAGCCTCTGGCTCCCAATGGCTAGCCTCCATTTATGGAGCTAGCCAATTGGAAACAGAGGCTGTCCTAACCTCACTATTAGAAACAACAGATTTCGATCTGGGAGTGGCTTCGCCCCTCGCCAGGTTACGAAACCTAAAAATAGTTATGCTGTTAGGAATATGTATTAATTATGTGAAACAACAAGTGTATTGTGATGTATAATACTCTTCCTATAATGTTCTTTCAGAGTTTCACCTATGACTCCTGAGGAAGGCGTTTTTTTCTCTGCCGAAACGCGCGTCGAGTCCTTATAAATTCGTAATATTTGCAATTGTCAATCTTTAATTCTGAATGTATAATCATCTGCAATTCTGTGTGATTTATAATGTTATTATGATGTATCTGTTTTTAATTTATTGACGTTGAATTTTGCTTTTTTAACATTATTTTATGTCACTATTTCACTGTATCATATAGTCTGACTTATGTGTTTGAGTCTCTATATGATTTTTATCTATGTCCAATTAAATATATATTTTTTAATATACACACTATTTTTCGATAATTCTTTCTCTCCACTGGTCCTAGATTTTCTGGTCACTCATTCTGCAGATGGCCTAGGTTTTTTTACCCACACAGGCGTAAAGTTGTACCGTTTACTACCTAGGTGAAGGGAAAGACTGTCTCCACTGCGTCAGTAACTACCATGGACTCGTTTTTGCAGCGGGCTGCAGCAGTGATTGATAAAGATATCGAGTTAGTCAATAGGCGCCTCTCCAGGTCTCCAACCAGTACTGTGCAACGTCCTCTTAGAGACATTCTTGCACCCCGGATAGAGGGCAATGATGAACTATCGAGCATAGCCAATAGCTCGGGGATCATCGAGATCTCACAGGTCAGCGAGGGGCCAACTAATGTGTTAACAGCCTCCACTGAGCATGCACCTACGCCTCTTCTGCCAATTATTACAATATGTAACAAAGGGTTCAGGGAATCTATACTTCCCCCGGAAATTGGTGTTAAGGCGACCATCAAGCCATTGGATTTAATCCCAGCTTCTAGCAGTGAAGATGCTATGCTGGCAGATAAAGGGAATTCACGGTTAGGTGGTAGTTTTAAATGTGAATGTCAACCGATCGGGGGAAAAGCGAAGAAATTAAAACCTAATCTGGTCCCTAAAACCCCGGAGCCCTCCCTGGTCCCCACTACGCCTACCACTATCTTGTATCTTTCCGGTGCGCTGGAAGCCTTCCAGGCAGTAATAACCAGCTTACTGGACTTAAAACTAAGCCCCATTGTGGAGAGGCTGACTCGGATCGAGAAAAACTTTTTTTTTGTATTTAATTTTTCATTCCAACCAGCAGAATATGATATCTGACAGTACATCTCAATGATCAACAGTAGAGTACAATTCACGTTCATTAATCACAACACAAATTCTCAGCAGTCAGGTACAGTACACAATCTATATAATGTGGGACAGTTACATCGTAAATTATTAGGCATTATAAATCTCCATAGCTCTGTCAAATATTAATTTTCACATCTCTTTCAATGTCATAATAGTATGACAATCCCACACCTCAGTTTATATGTTCATCTGGCATTCAGCCCAGGGATAGAGTAGTTAACTGGCATCAGTTTGTAAGTATTGTACAAATGGTTCCCAAAAGTCTCGGGGTCGGGACGCCAATGGTATACCTTCCGCATATGTCTCTAGAGTTGTCTTGCAGTATGTCGTGTCTGTTATCCAGTCTTTCAGTCTAGGTGGCATTTTGCTCCCCCATTTCATTGCCACTCGCCGTTTCGCCAGGAGTAGCGCCACTGCCAAGAACGTCCTGCGCCTAGCGTGTTTAAGCTTCTTAATAACCAGCAGACAGGTCAAGGGTGTATTTGGAATGCGCTCAGAGAGCATGGTACTCAATGCATCAATGACTGCGTGCCAATACGGCTGCAGGCCACGGCAGGACCAGGCCATGTGTGTAAAATTTGCACCCGTCATGCCGCATCGGTGGCAGGAGTCAGTATCTCGGAGACCCAATTTGTGTAGTTTTAGTGAGGTGTAGTAGATTTGGTGAAGGAATTTGAAGTGTATAATGCGCAAATTACAATTGGAAGTGAGAAGTGTGAGTTGCGTACAGCTATACTGCCAATCTTGTTCGTCGATAAGTTCGCCCAGTGACTTCTCCCACCTATCCTTTGCCTTTGCGGGCATGTCTGCCTGTTCATTTTGAGCTGCCGTGTATAACCGGGACACTAAGTGCTTCCTAGTAGGGGCCGTCAAGACTACCTGGAGAGTCAACAATTGTTCAGGCTCAGCGGGGAACGTGTCATATAACGCCCTTGTGGCCGTTCGAAAACGCAGGTATATAAAGTTTTTCATTGGGGTCTGATGCGCACATAGGGCAGGGTCTGACCAATTAATACATTTATTATGTGGGAAGGCTTGGCCTATAGTTTGTAAGCCCATTTCCTCCAGCAGTGACTGCAGGGTTGGTTCTTGAGTCACCGTCAGCCTGGGGTGATGAGCTGTTGGCAGAGCCCGTGCATATATTGGTAATTTATTCGCTCTGCAAGCCAGTGCATGCCACGCTCTCGAGGTAGTTTTAGCCGGTTGAAACTTGTCGTTTGGGGTGTGTCGTATTGGATGGGCCAATAGCGTCACCAACGGTGTAGGAGAGACACTGTCGCTCTCCACCGCAACATGTGGAATGTAGGCATGTGGTCTCGTCCAGTAATGTGCGTGTTGGGCCTGCGCGCAAATGTAGTAGAGTTGAAAGTCAGGCGCCTCAAAGCCTCCCAAAATATATGGTTGGGTCATGATTTTCCAGCTGATTCTGGCTTGTTTACCAGCCCAGGTCATCCTCTGGAGTACAGAGCGTAGTCTGTCAAAAAATGAGTTTGTTAGCCAGATAGGGACATTCCAGAATAGGTACAGGAACCTGGGTAGTATAATCATTTTCTGGAGCGCTACCCTGTCCGCCAGTGAAAGCGGCATTTTAATCCATCTTTCCACCTGGTCTTCCAATTTATTTATTTTTTTTTTTTTTTTTATTGCAGATACACAAGGAGCCGATAAACAATCTGTCGGACATTACAGTAATGCATCATAGTTGGTGCTACTCACTGCCAGGAATGGATACACAGCCATTTAGCCCACACCCCGGAGGTTGGGCGGCGAGCAGGTTTAGTGCAGTATATTTACCAAGAATTACCCAGCTGCAAACTTTCATGGGCGATCCAAGTTTCTGCATTTTTTATTTTAAAACGCAAACAATCCCTCCCCCCCATTCCCCCTTGGTGAACAATAGAAAACCCAAGTTAAGATCCTTCAAAGAGTGCATATACGAAAAATGCATCAGCTATGCTTCCTTGTTCCTCCCCACCCTCCCCAGTACCAGCCAGGGACACTCAGTTGTTCAAGGCCCGCAACAACAGGTGGCTCGTGTCTCCCCATGGGAGCAGCATTATTAGTCGGGACCCTAACGTATACTCCTCCGGTCCCGAAGTTGTGTCCCACTTCCCCTCCTGTTAAAACCCTCCTACAGCCCCCCGTCCAACCCATGATAATGTCTCCATTTTGACCAAACTCTACGGAATTTTTTCGGGCAACCCCTGGCCTTATATGTAACCCTCTCTGCTGCCATATATAGGTCTAAACCTCTTCTCCACTCCTCCAGGTCTGGGGGTTCCGGTGCTCCCCAGTGTTTTGCGATATCTCGTTTGGCAACAACCAATGCAAGGACTAGAAAAGTAAGTAGTGGGCGGGTCAGATCAACCTCGTTCGTCATTCCAAGCAATGCTAGCTTGGGGTCCCGAGGTATCGAAGTTTCAAGGACCTCCTCCAATTCCTCAAATATCTGGGTCCAGTATCTCTGTATTACATCACAAGTCCACACAGTATGAAAAAAATCTCCCTCCCCCTGTAGGCATCGAAGGCATCGTGGTTCCTCTATCTTCCCCATCTTGGACAGACGCACTCTGTCAAAGTATGTTCTATGGAGAAAGTTAAATTGAATAAGTCGTAGTCTAGATTTGATTGCCACTTCCCGGGGATGCATCAGGACTATCTCCCAATCTAGGTCCTCCATCTCCCCCACCTCTGCCTCCCAGGTGCGTCTCAGTCTTGTTAAGTCACCCAGCATATGGTTAGTCAGTGTTTTGTAAGTTAGGGAGACCGCCTTTCCCACCATCTGCTCTTGAAGGAGCCTTCCCTCCAATGGTGCATATTCAGGGATATCTGTAAGCGTGATATTTTGGGCTATCCAAGCGCGCCGTAGTTGAACATATTTGAAATACTGCGTAATATTGAGCCCGAACTCTGATTGGAGGACTTGGAACGATTTCAACTCCCCCCTGGCTATTACATCTCCTATGGTGGAGATGTCGATGTCGTCCCATCTCTGGAATCCGCGCAGTTTATGTAGCTCTGTCAACCATTGGCAGTGCCACAACGGTGTCTGCCGTGTGGGTTTCTTTTCCCAGCCCATGCGCCGTGTAGCCCTCGCCCACGCCTCAAGTGTTATAGATGTGGCAGGGAGAAGGGAGTCCCTTCCAGCGCTCCCATAGAGATATCTCAATATGTTATTGGACGCCAGTTTAGTTTTTCTAACGCATAAGTTGGGTGATCTGCCGGTGCATGGAGCCAGTCATTAATTGGAGTCAGATGTTCCGCCCAATAGTAAGCCTCCAAATTGGGGAGTGAGATACCTCCACTATATTGGTGCCTCTGGAGCGTGGACAGGGCCACCCTGGCCTGTTTACCCAGCCAAAGGAAGGATCTCAGATCCGCGTGGATCCTGTTAAAGACGGCCACTGGTATTGGGTAATATTCATTTTGTATGGCGTATAGAAATTTTGGCAGAATGATCATTTTGTAAATGGCCGCCCTACCCAGGAGTGTCAATTGGAGCTGTCTCCAGCGGTCCATATCTGTCACTGCAGTAGTGATGATCCGTTCCAGGTTTTTTTGGAACGAAAGGGTCGCATCCGCCGCTATATAAATCCCAAGGTATTGGAATCCCTCGGCTGTTGTCATCAGTTCCTCTGGCAGTCTCCCCCACTGATTGCGTCCCCCCGGGTCATAAAGCACTGATTTGTGCCAATTTGTTTTGTGGCCCGCCATCCCTCCGTATCGTTCTAGTTCTCGGAAGAGCTCCGGCACAGTGATCTCCGGTTTTGTGATGTAAAGCAAGACATCGTCCGCATAAAGCGAGACTTTTTCAGGGTTCAGTGCAGTATCTCCACTAGTAGAGCCATGAATGTCCTTATTGTGCCGGATTCTGGCCGCGAGCACCTCAATGGCGAGCGTGAAGAGGAGAGGGGACAGGGGACAGCCCTGTCTGGTGCCTCTCTGCATTTGGAACTCACGTGAGAGTATCCCGTTCACCCTCACCCTGGCTCTCGGGCCAGTATAGAGCAACCGGACCCATTTAATACATTTTGGCCCGAATCCAAACCTCTGAAGCACTGCAAACAAAAAGGGCCAATGGACCGCGTCAAACGCCTTTTCGGCATCCAGGGAGAGGAACCAGTGTGGATCACTTCTCCCCCTCACCTCTTGGAGCCAGTTGTGGGCTCTCCTGAGATTCAGCTTCGTTGCTCTATCAGGTAAGAAGCCCGATTGGTCCAGATGTACAAGGCCCGTGATGACCGCCCTCAAGCGGACAGCCAGGATGGTTGCCAACAATTTCACCTCCGTATTAAGTAGGGAAATCGGCCGATAGGAGGCACAATTCTCTCTCGGTTTGCCCTCCTTATATATAGGAATTATCGTGGCCATTGCAAGATCTGGTGGGCGCTCTCCTTCCTCGATGACGCTAGTAAAGTGGCCCTTAAGATGGCGGGTCAGTAAGTCCGCCGTGCGCTTAAAAAGCTCTGCTGGGAAACCATTTGGGCCTGGGGATTTGCCCGGTCGGAGCCTGGCAATGGCATTCGTGATGTCATCAGACGTTATGTCCGCTTCCAGGGCCTCCATGGCCTCTGGGGGGAGGACCGGTAGGGTGGTATCATCTAGGTATTGGAGGGCCACTTCATGGGTCGCTAGGTCTCGAGCTGCGTAGAAAGTTTCATAATGGGTAGCAAAAGCCTCTATTATCTCTGTATCGGTGCTGACCACGGTCCCTTCAGCCGTAGCGATACTGTCTATCCACCTCGCCGCTCGCTCTTTTTTGCTGAGCCATGCCAAGAGTTTTCCTGACTTGTCTCCCACATCATAGAGTCTATGGAGGGTGGCTAAGGATTGGGTCCTGGCCTCGTTGGTTACCAGTTCACTATTTTTTTTTTTTTTTTAAATATATTTTTATTGCAGGAATCAGCTAAAGGTACAAGTTGGTCAACTGTAAGGTAATCGGTGATGAAAACACCGGCGATGAAATAACACTAATACACGGCCATTCAGCCCGCATCCCGGAGGCCGGGCGGCGTTAATGTAGAATCGATGCATGAGGGCCCAGCGGCCTTCAAGTGTTGACCAGGTAGAAATGAAAAGTTCTCTTCTGCTTTTCTAAACAATGTGAAAAACTCCCCTCCTCTCCCAATTAAACAAACACCCCCAGAGGACTAAGTTCCAAATCTTCAGTGCAATGGATCTCCAGTGCTGGCGGAAGCTGATGTCACTCCCCAGTCCCTCTATCCACCTCCCCCCTCCCACCCCGCCATCGGTGATCTAGTATACGTGCAAAGAGCGTGTGGTAGGAGACATTATCCTTCCAGGCAGAAATACCACGTCTGTACTACTCTACAGGGACGGAGGCTGGTCACCATCATCACTATCGGTGTCAGTGGGTGTGTCGTGATCGCGCAGGGCCTGCACCAATGCCTCCCACGCCTGTGCTGCTTCCAGCGCCTTCTCGTTCTGTTGCCGCCTCGCCAGCTGATACCTCAAGGTGCTCTCGCCCTCAGCCCATTTAAGAAGTTAATTGCGCCATTTAGTGCCTGTTGGACCAACCCTAGCCTTCCAGTGTCTGGTTATTTCCCGCTTCGCCAGGAGCAGCCCCATGTCGATAAATGTACTAGTAATTTTGTTTTGGGGGGTATGCGGGAACCAGTGCAGGATCCCCACCGCGGCGTCAAACTGCAGGGACCTTTCAGTGACCCTGTTAAGGGTGTCCCATATCAGCGTCCAATATAGGGACAAAGCGGAGCAGGACCATAACATGTGAATGAGGTCAGCCCCGAGCGTCCGGCATCTAGGGCAGGCCGCCGTGTCAGAGGCGAAGTATTTCTGTATTTTCTCCGGGGTCAGGTAGGCCCGATGTAGTATATTAAAGTGGACCAATTGGAATCGAGCGTTCCGCGTGCTCTTCCAGGCCCGGCGCATCAGCTGGGCCCACGTGGTCTCCGGGATGTCCTTCCCTATATCTGCCTCCCATCGGGTCCTGAGTGTGTCTAGTGGGGGTAGCCTCTCGCTGACCATCCCGGAGTACAAGCACGTTACGGCTTTGACCGTCCCCGCCGCCATCATGACATATTGACACGCCGCTGACGTCTGTGGTTCCTCAAAACCATTCCGCCAGTGCGCCTAGAGTGCCCTCGAGACCGCCGCGTGAAGCAAGAAGTCGCCCCGGGGGATGTCAAAACGGTCTAGAATCACCCGAAAAGGCAGCAGCACTCCATCCTCATAAAGGTCGCCCACGAGCTGTAGCCCTGCGTCTTCCCAAACCCGCAACTGCGACCAGTCACCACCATGCGGCAATGCAGTGAGCATCCCTAGCGGGATCTCTGGGGCATAAGGGCGTTTCACTCCCAATCTGCGGTGCACCCGGTTCCAGCACGATCGTATAGTGCGTTCTTCTTGAGTGAGGTCCCTCAGAGCCAGCCTTTGTTGTAGTGCAATATAGGATAGAACGTGCCTGGGTACACCGCGCCCTCGTTCCTCCTCCGGGCCTCGAAACTCACGTGCTATCTCCTGAGTGTAAGTCTGCAGTTGGGCAGGCATGTAATATGTTTCAAAGTCGGGTACAGCCAACCCCCCCTCCGCTTTAGGTCTCATTAGGGTCTTAAGCGCCACTCTGCGGCGGCCCGGTCCCCAAAGGAACGCCACGAGTAAAGAGTTCAAGTTCTGAAAGATGGTCGGCGGAATCCAGACCGGAAGCGTCCTGAAGTAATATAACAGCCGAGGAAGCGCCACCATCTTCAGCAGTGCAATTCGTCCTGCCACCGACAGCGGCAGGGTGGCCCAAAAGGACATACTACCCTTCAACGCCCGGACGCATCGGGAAATGTTGCCCTCAAGGATGTCAGCAGGGCTATGATAAACGTGCACCCCTAGATATTTAAGGCAGCTAGGCTCCCATCTGATCGCCCTGGGAGTGTCAGGTCGGGGCTCACCCCTGCGAACCGGGAACAGGCACGTTTTCGCCCAACTCACCCTGAGGCCTGATAGCTCGCCGAAAGCCGTGAGCGCTGCGTCGGCCCCGGCCAAGGCTTCCCCAGCATCGTCAAGGAAAAGCAACAGGTCATCAGCATAGAGGGAAATGTATTGCTGCCCCGTCATGGCCCGCAATACCCTGTAATAGGCCCCGGTGCGAATCGATAACGCCAGGGGTTCCACCGCGAGCGCAAAGAGCAGCGGGGACAGCGAGCATCCCTGCCTCGTGCCCCGTTCCACAGGGTATTGTTGGGAAATCAGCAGGCCCGACCGTACTCTAGCCATCGCCGAGGCGTATAACACCGTGGTCCATCGCAGGAACCCCTCCCCTAGGCCAAAGCGACCAAGCACTCCACGGAGGTATACCCATTCCAAACTGTCAAAAGCCTTCTCTAGGTCAATCGAGAGGATCATGGGACAGGGGGCCTCAGCTTGGTCCTCCTCCAGCAGGCGAAGCAGGCGGCGGATATTCATCGTAGTATTACGCTTGGGGATGAATCCCACTTGGTCGCTATGCACCAGGGAGCCCATGTGACCCAGCAATCTCGAGGCTAAAATGCTGCTCAAAATCTTATAATCGTTGGTAAGCATCGAAAGCGGCCTATAAGACACCGGGTCACTCCCCTCCTTATCGGGCTTGAGTAGGGGGACCACTAGAGCCTCAAGCATCGAGCCAGGTAGGCGCCCCAGGCGCTTCGCCTCCCTGTAGACTATCAAAAGCCGTGGGGCTAGGATGTCAACGTAGGTGGAGTAAAACTCCACCGGAAGTCCGTCCAGGCCTGGGGTCTTGTTTCGCGCCATCTTTTTAATGGCGCTGCGGATCTCCCCCAGCTCCACGTCTCTCCCTAAGTCCTTCGCCTGATCAGGCTCCAGGGCGGGGACTGGTAAATCCTGTAGGAATTCGTCAATAGGGGTAGTGTCCAGTGACAGTCTACTGCGGTATAATCTCTCGTAGTAGCGCAGAAAGCAACCAAGGATCTCAGGCTGGGTATACACCTCTATGCCCTCCGCATTTCGCATGGCCACTGTGGGAGAAGTACGCCTCGCAGGGTTGGCCAGCCAAGCCAGGAGCGCTCCCGATTTATCACCCTCAGCTAGCGACCTAGTCAGATAAGCCTTGTAGTCGAAGGTACGCAGCCGTTCAACTTCCGCGGCTACCGCTTCCCTCGCCGCCGAGGTCTGTTGTTGGAGCTCCGGGCGGCCGGGACGGAGATGCTCCATCTCGCGGAGTTTCTGATCAGCTTTAGCCAGGTCGCCCAGAAGGACCCGTCGCATTCCCACCTTCTTTGTTATGCAATAGCCCCTAACCACCACTTTAAATGCATCCCATTCTATGGCCCTCGCCCCAGCTGTGCCCTCGTTCTCCGCGAAGTACTCAGCGATTTTGTCCTCCAGTTCACTTCGGAACACCAGATCTTCCAATAACTCGGGGCGCAGCCTCCAAGTTGGTACACAGGGGGTACCCGGAAGCCACCTAAAGTCAGCCAATAGAGGATTGTGGTCGGAGATGGTCCTTGTCAGATACTCAGACCTCACGGCCGAGGATACTAGTTCCGTCGACCCCAACAATCCATCCAACCGCACATGCAACTCGTGCATGCCGGAGAAGTGGGAGTAGTCTCAGGCACGTGGGTGCTGGGCTCGCCAAATGTCCGTCAGACCCCATTTAGTCTGCCATTCCATCCTAACCTTGGCTACCCGGTGGGTTGGTGAGTCCGGAAGGGGAGGATGAGATCTGTCGAGATCAATGTCCACCACCGAGTTGAAGTCCCCCCCTATCAAAAGAGGTCCCGATAGGTAATGGGCCAGGGAGCCCGACAGTGCAGCCAAGAAGGCGAGCTGGTCCACGTTAGGCGCATAAATGCAGCAAATGTTCAAATCCTTTCCCCCCAGTTTGCCAGCTATTGCCACGAACCTCCCCTCCGGATCCACAGTGTATTTAGTTACCTGCAAGGGAACCCCGGCCCGCACCCAGATCAGCGCGCCTCTAGCATAAGCTGAGTATGTGGTGTTGTATACCTGCCCTCTCCACCTACGCTGTAACGCCAATCCTTCTGACTTGGTGAGGTGCGTTTCCTGCAGCAGCGCAATCTGTACGCCTCTGCGTACCAGGTAAGCGTGGACCTTATGTCGCCTGGACATGGAGTGCAGGCCCCGTACATTCCAGGTGATGCATTTCAAGGTGGATAGATCAGCCATTGTCCCACGGTATCTCATCAAGTCTCCCCCAGCCAAGCTCAAGTACAGTTAAGCACATTGTTAGCCCCGCACCGATGGCGAGTCCTCCCCCCAACAACAACACAACATCCCCAAAACATTTACCCCTGCTCACCCCCCCCCAGAACAGGTCCCAAATAGTACCATCCAGTCCCCATCCAAACTGCACCCACACAAAAAAAAACCAAACTAACCTGACGGTAGCCACCGCAGGTGTGCCTTAAGGGCAAAGTGGGGGCCGAGCGTCGATAGGGGGTCTCCGCACCTCAATGCTACCGAAGTGCGATCGAGCCCTGAGTTATGAGGGCTGAAAGAGGGTGCGACCCCAACCCACCTCAGAAGCAGTTACCCAACAGTTCCCACAGAGAGTCCCCCCTCCCCCCCACTGCCTCCCCCCCCCCCCCAACCCGAATCGGCTCACCCGAAATCATCCTTGTCCATCAAGCAGGCCCTCCGCCGTTTCTGGGGTAATCGCAGGGATGGTCACGCTACCAGCCTCAGAGTCCTCCGTGTCCGAGTGGCCACCACCCCCGCCAGGCTCCGAATCTTTAATTATGGGTCCGCCTTGGGAGCCAGATATACTGGAGACCATCTTCAGCACCCCCCGCCGCTCCGCCGCAGTCTCCACTGTTGAGGGTCGGCCAGGTTTACCCCGGCGATTCCGGATCCTTTTAGACCTCCGCTGTAGGCCTATCTCCGAGGTGGACTGGAAGGAGGACCCAAAGCCATCTTTGCCAGCTCTGTATAGCTCAAGCCAACTGCACGCGTCCTCCGTGGTATCGAAGAATTTGGTCGTGCCGTCCAGGATGATGCGGAGCCCTGCCGGAAACAGCAAAGAATACTGGATGCTCTCACTCCGCAGTTCCCGTTTGATCACCAAGAAGGAGGCCCCTCTCCGCTGGGTTTCATAGGTGTAATCTGGAAAAATGTTCACTCGACTGTTTGCCACCTGGTATGGCCCATTTTGTCTGGCGGCATTGAGAAGGAAATCCCTGTCGCGGAAATGTAGGAGCCGCGCCACCACCGGGCGCGGGGGTCGGCCCTGTAGCGGCGGTCTGGCCGGCACCCTGTGTGCCCGTTCCAGAGTGTAGAAGGAGGAAAGCCCCTCGGGCGCCACCACAGTCCTGAGCCAATCCTCCAGATATGCCACCATGTCATCATCTTCAATTTTCTCCGGTAGGCCCACTACACGGATGTTATTCCTCCTAGTACGCCCTTTCGCGTCTTCCGCCCTTCTTTCCAGAGCATCTATGCGGGTCAGAGCGTCTTTCATGGCCGCGGCCAAAGTCTTTTGTGCGGGTTCTAAGATTCCCACTGAGCTCTCCACTTCCTTGACCCTGTCCGAGAGCTTACCGTGGTCCGCCCTGAGCAAGCCCAGGCTCATCACGACTTGGGCAATGTCTTGTTGAAGGGCCGATCGTGTATCAGTGATCGCCACCAAGATCCTGTCGAGTTGTTGTTGAAGGTGTGGGCTCCCTGACCTCTCCGGATCTGAACGGTCGTCTTTATCAGGCCCCTCCACATCCAAGGCAGCCTGAGTGCCACCCTTAGCACCCTTCAGCTTCCCCATAGCGGCCGTGGTCTCCAGCGGAGGACCGGGTGGACACTCAGCGGAGGGAGGGTCAATCAGAGTGCCTCCGATTGTTGTCGAAAGATTCGTGCCGATATGGCCACTGGCCGGTCCCCGGTGTAGTTGTGGTAGATATCTCAACTATCCGGACATCAATTGCACAGAGGTGGGTATTCACCCAAAGGGGCCTGTCTGTCCGCCGAGAATCCAGGGAGCTAGTAATAATGACAGCGGGACTTCACAGGTTCGGCGAGAACACCAGGGCCAGGCAACAATGCGAGTTTCGCTGATGCCGCGTAGCGGGGTCCTCCAGTGTACCCCCACCTCCGTCAGTTCGCGGAGGCAATAGGTCGGGCGGGGGGCCAGCTTTTCTTGGAGGCAAAAGGGGAGGGGGATGGGTCACTGCTAGGCAGTAGTACACCGCCGGGGTCGTCAAAATCCACGAGGCACCGTCGCCTCCGCCACTAGCTGCAGGCCCTGTCGACCTCCCGGTAATTAGTCCGAGCTCCGTTCAGCCACCCTCGCTGTCCCGCAGTTCCCGGACGGGGTACAAATCTCTCCCAGTGTGGTGTAAGTGGACACGCCCGCTGCCGAATCCGGGGACCAAGATGGTGAAAGTCCGTGCCGTTCCGAGCAGCGCGACGTGTCCGACCCCTCCCCCTACCTCTCAAGGCTTCGTGGCTTAGTTAGGGCTCGGCCGAGCGGCGGTCTCGATGGGCACCGCCTGGAAAGTTCCCAGGTGTCCTCAGTCGCACAGGAAGTCGGCGTTGGCTGCGCCCCTCTAGGGGGGAAAGGAAAAGGAAGGTGACGCCGAAGGCACCGACTCCCCCAGGCCCACGGGCCGCTTCAGGACCCTGGAGACGGAGCGGACGCCATCCTGAGCTCCGCTCTGCTCGCCTCGCGGGTTCTCGTTCTCCCCAAGCAGGCCTCGCTACAGGTCTCCAAAGTCGCCTCTCGGTTCAGCACCCTCAGCGCTCAACGGTCTGGGGGTCGGGGCGCCCGTGTCGCCCGGAAATCAGGATTAGAGACGGCTCGATCGCGGAGCCGAGCGCTCAGGCGACCGTCACCATCGGCGCTCAAGCCACGCCCCCTTGGTTACCAGTTCCCTGTATTGTTTCTGGGCGTCAAGTAACCGTCGTAGGGTATCGTTGGTCTTGGGTTAAATATTCTCCCTCCCATCTCAGAATAGCCTGTTCCTGGGCCGCTACCTCGGCCTGGAGTCTCCACCTTTCCTCGCCCAATCTAGATCTAATCCTGTCACGTAGGACCGGTTTTAGGGCTTCCCATAGAGTGACATTCGAGTCCACCGAGCCTTCATTTTCTGCGATATATACCTTAATGTCTGCCCTCACGCCTCAGGATTGCCGTGTTTTGGAGATCCCAGGCAGCGAGGCGTCAGGACCCCGCTTCCCTACCTCAGCCGTGCCTCACTCTCAAGTATAGCGGTGAGTGGTCGGATATGACTCTGGCCCTGTATTCTGCGATATCCCCTACTCCCAGATACTGTCGGGACATAAAAACATAATCGAGGCGCGAGAACGTCTTGTGAGCCCCGGAGTAGTATGAGTAGGTGTGCTGTGTCGGGTGGAGCCATCGCCATACGTCAGTCAGTCCTATGGTGGTCATCTGGTTGAACAGCGCAGTCCTATGCTCCTCCCCAGCTGTGCTTCCAGATCTGTCGAGGTTTATGTCCATGACGTCGTTAAAGTCTCCCCCCACCACTTGTACAGTGTCCGCTGTGTCTAAGAGTATGTTCGCAAGCGCTGTATTAGTGCGTGGCTGTAATTTGGGTGATGCGTAGACCGAAATCAGGGTATATGTGCGTCTGTTCCAGGTACCCTGCACTCCAGCGTATGTTCCCTGCGGGTCAACCCATGTGTGAGTAATGGAGAAGGGTGGGGACTTTTTAACTATGAGCGCCACTCCCCTGGAGTCGGATGTGTATCCCGCATGAACCAATACCCTGTACCGGCCTCTGGCGATGAAGGCACACTGGGTACCTTTGAGGTGTGTTTCTTGTAGGAAAATGATGTCTGGTTCGATCTTTTTAATATAGGCGTTCACTAGGCCTCTCTTAATCTTGGAGCCTAGTCCATTGACATTCCATGACAGGATACTCAACCTCCTGCCTTCCTCCCTCGATGTGTCTACGGTACCTGCCATTGGAAGACGCAGTAACTATGTAGGACCCAACCCAGCATGTGAAGGTGATGCGGAGGCGCAGTATGCGTGACTGACCTCTGACCTGTGTTTTCTCTCCCTCCCAACTGTTCCCGCCCGATGCCGTGCCCAAACAAACTTGGAAGCCCCTGCTCCCCTCCCCACCTCCCTCCGCTTCCAGATGTGTCCCAAAACAAGACATGGCTTTCCGTAGGAGTAGGCCTGTCGCCCACCCACCAAACCCTCCCTATCAAACACCAAAAAACTCTACAAACGTATAAAACAAAACAGAAGGGGGTGCCAACTTGCGTGCTTCCCTGTGCCGGGCTGCCACTCCAGTTCTCCAAATCCACCAACTTTCAGAGTCTCTATCCACATTGCCGTGTACTAAGATGCGTAGTTTGCTCTGTGTTCCGGGGCATTATCTACTAGGATTTGGAGTCTTGAGTCTCAGATTCGGGCGCACTGTGCTGTCCTAAGAAGTCCCGTTCCAGCACACGGATCTCTTGTACCAGCGGGTGGTCAGATTGTCTCTCTTCCTCTTCCTCCTCCCCGCCTGACGTGCGGCTATCAAGAGTCTCCTCATCCTCGCCCTCCGAGCGCGCCGTGGTGCGCAGTACTGCAAATCTCGACCCCGTTGCGGCTGTGCCTTTTGGGGAGGCGGTACAAAAGGGGGTGGTGATGGACGGAGCATCTGAACCAATCAAACACTCACACCCAGTCAAAAGATCTGGGTTTGACCCATCACCGTTCTTTAGCCCACTCTGCCACCCCAGTTCCTTTGGGGAGGCGGAACGTCCTTTCCGCGCCATCCCAGAGCCACGACCTCTGTACTGCGTCGCTGGGGTCTGCCTCTTAGATCTCCTGGATTTCAGTCTCTGAGCCTTCGGAAGTTCCCAATGGGTCGCGTTCTTCAGGGATCTGTCTAGCAAATCTCGTCTGGCGATCTCTCTGCTGGTAAGGACCGGACGCTCCTCCAGCCATTGCCAGGCGTCATCCGGGTGCGTGAAGAAGAGTGACTGGTCTTTGTATATCACCTTGAGTTTCGCCGGAAACAGTAGCATGTATGCAATTTTCAAGTCTCTAAGTTTAGCCTTCACCGCATCAAAGGATCGTCTCTGTTTTTGTAACTCCTGACTATAGTCAGGGAATATCATGATGTGTGAGTTTTCCAGCCGGATCTCTCCCATCTTCCTCGCCTCTTTCAGTCTCAAGTCTCTGTCAGCAAAGTTTAGAAAGCGTGCAATAACCGGACGCGGTCGTGCCCCTGCTGGCGGTTTTGCGAGGAGGGCCCTGTGCGCCCTCTCTATTATGAAACATGGCGAGAATTGTGCCGCTGGGAATGTTTCCATTAACCACGCGTGTAGAAAGGACACCATATCAGTCTTCTCAATCCCCTCTCTAAATCCGACAAAGCGCAGGTTGTTGCGCCAGGCCCTGTTTTCGGCGTCGTCCACCTTCCAGAGGAGCTGGCGATGGGAGGCCTGAAGCTCCGCCATGTCTTTTCTTAGGGTCGTGATTGAATCTTCGGCCTCACCCATCCGCGCCTCCGTGGAGGTGACCCTGTCAGACAAATTTCGAAAATCCTGTCTCAGGAGCGTCACTTTCGAGCCCACTTCGCCTATTTTGACCTCTAGGGCCGCCCTGGACTCCTGAATATCATTGCGTGAAGCCTGGATGGCCTCCATCAGTAGTTCAGTGTCTGAGCGTGGGCCCGGGGCCGCGGGAAGGCCACCCGTTACCTGGCGCGGCGCGGCAAAGTTGTCCATTGGGCCTTGCTTGGGTCCTTTAGGTTGGATATCCTTTTTCCCCATGTTCTGCAGAGGCGTCGCGACTCGACCACTCCGTAAGCAGTGCGCCCCCCTTCACCCGGGCGCTGGACATGATATCAAGGCGATCGCCCGCGTCTCGGGGCCTCCGCAGCACAGATCCCCCGCAGATGTCGATCAAGTCTTCGTCTGAAAGGGCCCAGGAGCACTGTCTGCGTCCTCCCTCCCGTCGACTCCTCCCGGGCGCCGGGCCCCCGGACTCCCCACTGCACACCGCAGCGGCGGCGGCCCCGCCAGTGGCCCCAAGTAGCTCAGGGGTCTCTTCGATCCACCCTATGTTGTAGATAGGCCTGCGGGTTGTCAAGCACGGTCAGGATTGTCTTCTGGTCAGCTGCCGTTAGGCCGGGGAGGTTCCGGGCCTCTCGCTCATCCCAGACCGCTCACCTCTAGCTTTGCTCTTGCGTCTCAGACTCTCTGCACCCCTGTAGTGTCCCTGAGTGCTGACGCGTGCTGGCAGACCCCAGTGACGCCAGGTGCTCGGCAGCCTTATGCGGATCCGGTTGCGCCTAGTAGGGCATCGCCGCCCCTCGCAGCGGTTGCTGTTGCAGTCCCAGGATAGGTCAACTCAGCGGAAAAGGACCGCAGGTCCCCGCACCATATCGAAGCCACCTGTGCGGGATTATCCACTGATGCCTCTAGGCCTCTTCCCGTGCACCACCGTAGCCCCCCCAGAACTAAGCTCTCTGGAGTGTGTCCGTGTTGATGCTGTGTGGTCTGCGGAGGTCCCGGGGCCGCGCCAGTCTCCCCCGCCGTCGCTGCGATCCCGTCACAGGCGAGCGTTGTCCGCCGATTTTTGTTTTCAAGTACCCCGTGTTCCTCCAGGAGCCAGACCAGTGTGAAGGCCCAACAGTGGGGAGGCGGCAGCCGTCTCGCAGCCCGGTGTACAGTGGTCTGGGTATGGTTGGCCCCTCGCAACCAGGGTGCTCCGCCGTCGGTGGAAGGGTGACTCGCAGCGTTTCCCAGGAGTGCAGCAGTGTTCCGCTAGGTCCCCCACCGACACCACTCCGCCTTCGCTAGCAAGTCGGGGACTGGGATCGTGCCGCTCAGCACCGCCGGAGCTCCTCCGCGACTCCGGGCGCCATCTTGGTGCAGGTCTGCTCGTGGTATTCGTTCTCCACCGGGGGGGCTGACTCCCGGGTCTGCTCAGGGTGTGCAGGCTCCTCGTTTCGTCACCCACCCTTGGTATCCTTAAGCAGTGGAGCGAGGAACCAGCTATCACGATGCCCGGGACACCCGGGTGGTGACGGCCGCCATCTTGGTGTAGTCAGGGCACACGAGCGGGTGTAGCCGGAGCGATTTTCTCGTCCGGAGCGCAGAGATTCCTCTGGTTTCTTGCCCCTATCTGGTGTAGGACACCTCTGGACTCATCGCAGACGTTTTGGGATAGTACAAGTTAGTATATCGTCGGATCTGGAAGCAGCTCTTCAGGAGCTCCGCGTTAGCACGTCCTAACCGGCCATGCTGCTGGCCACGCCCCACCTGGTCTTCCAATTTGGACATAGCCGTGCCATAGTTTTCTCGGATGACCACCTCTGGGTCTCTATGTATCCAGATCCCCAGATACTTGACCGGATCAACACACCATTTCAAAGGGTAGTCTAGCTCTGGATCCACCGTACATTCAGTGAGCGGGATCACTACGGATTTATCCCAGTTTATGCATAGACCTGCGTATTGTTCATATTGTATGTATTCCCTGATCAGGGGGGGCAGATTCTTGTCCGGGTGGGTGGTATATAGTACCATATCATCCGCATATAGCGAAATGCCAAGTGGTCGGAGCTTGAATTGCAAAGTCGCGGTGTAATGTTTTTGCCGAATCTTACAAGCCAATGGTTCAAGTATCAAGGCGAAGAGCATGGGAGACAACGGGCACCCCTGCCTCGTTTCTCTCGTAACCAAGATGGGGGGGGATGGCAAGCCATTGATTCTAACCCTTGCCTTTGGCGCTGTGTATAATAGGGACATCCATTGCAGGAAGGGTTCTGGGAACCCCATCTTGCGTAGAGTGACAAACATGAAGCCCCACTCCACGGAGTCAAACGCCTTAGCGGCATCTAACAAGGCGGCTGCAGCAGGTACCTCTGGGTCCAAATGGTGGTATAGAGAGAAAGTGGTGCGCAGGTTTTGGGCCATGGATCGCGTAGGGATGAAGCCTGCCTGATCGGGTAAGACCAGATTACAGAGGAGTGGTTGTATTCTATTCGCCATGATTTTTGCCAATATTTTCGCATAAATGTTAATCAAAGATAGTGGCCGGTACGATTCACAGTACTGTGGATATTTCCCCGGCTTTGGGAGCGCTATCAGCAATGCTTCCGTGAGAGTGTCCGGGAGTGCGCCTTCCTCATAGGCTTCCTCCAGCATTTCCACAAAGTGCGGCACAAAGCAAGTCACGGTATTCTTTATAAAATTCTCCCGGAAGTCCGTCTAGGCCCGGGGCTTTATTATTAGGAAGAGAATTGAAGGCATCAAGTATTTCTTCCTTAGAAATCGGCACACAAAAATACCGTCTGTGAGTATCCGATAGCCAGGCAAGGCCTATGTCGTCGAGGTATTTCCATATATCTGTATCGGGGGGAGTAGCTTTAGCCGTGTATAATTGAGCATAGTAGTCCATGAAGCATTTGAGTATGGCTGGTGTGTCATAAACCTGGGTGTTCCCAGCATCCCTAATGTCAGTAATGATCGCCGTATTATGTGCAGGTCTGATTTTGTACGCCAAGGCCCTGCCAGGTCTGCCACTCTCACCATAACTGCGTGCCACGTATTTACGTGAAAGGTATTTGAGTTAGTCAGTAGCGAGATTATATACGTCTATCTGCTTCTTTATGTCCGCCAATAGTGTGTCTGAAGGCTGTATCTCGTAGCTGCGTTCAAGGGTCTGTATGGCCTTTTCTGTGTTTTCCAGTTGCTGCTGTATATCACGCAGCATGTGCAGCTATGCAATGACCGCGTATCGTAACCTTAAAGGCTTCCCAGAGGGTTTGTGTACTATGAACTGAACCGGTGTTAGTCTCAAAGAAAGTCTCAATAGCCTGACGTAAGCCCTCCCGGAACACCTGGTCTTGTAGCGCCGTGGGACGCAATCGCCACGTAAATTGTCTCGGAGTGTGTGTTGGGATATTTAATCTGAGTAGAACCGGTGCATGATCGGAAAGGGTCCTAGACATGTGTGTCACTTCAACAGACCATGTGCAGATATCTTGAGTGACTAACCAATAGTCCAGTCTGGACCATGTGAGGTGTGTAGCCGAGAAGCAGGTACCCTCTCGTTTAGTAGGGTTCCTCTGCCTCCATATGTCCACCAAATTCCAGTCTGACATCCCATCCCGCAAGACCCTAGCCGAGTGTCTGCTATATCTGTCCGTGCCAGACGATCTGTCTATTGTAGGGTCTAGACATGTATTAAAATCTCCTCCCCAAACTATAGTGCCAGATTGTAATTCCCTCAGTTTCGACCAGAGCTGGGCGTAAAAAGCGGGATCGTCCGTGTTCGGGCCGTATACATTCACTATTGTTATTGTTGTGCCCCCGTAGTTTCCCTGTAGTATCACATAGCGCCCTTGGTCGTCCCGTATAGATTTAATATGTGTAAATGGTGTAGATCGTTTCACCCAGATTGTGACACCCCTGGCATACGAAGAATAGGAGGATGACAGTCGAAATGAGGCCCACCTAGTACCTATGTGTCGTTCCCTGCTATCAGTGAAGTGTGTTTCTTGTAAGCAGGCTACATCAATCTTGTGTCTATCTTAATACAGCAGTACTCTACCTACTTTCTGTGGGTTATGTAGCCCCCTCATGTTCCACGAGAGAATAGAGAGCGGCCTGCTGTCCGTCAGAGTGTTATCCATGTCGTGCATTGAGAGTAAGGTCTGAACCTATCGGGAGTATCTCGGACCCCCTATCGTCATGTTGTTGGCGCACGCCAGACACAAATAGTACAAACATCCTTCTGCTGGTCAGAGTTTTCTGCTTCCCCCTCCACCACCCCAAACTCGGCGGAGACATTTCTACCCATAACAACCATTATTTCCCCTTACGATCAAAACGTAAAAAACAACAACAGTCTATAAATTGCGCAGTGCTCGCTTGTGGGTCGGAGCTGCCCACCCGTTACTTGTAATCAAAGTTACATGGGTCTGAGCCCAACTCAAGATAGTCCCTACATATCCACCGCTTAACGCTTATAAAAGGCCCCGAGATGGTAATAGAGAGCCGTTAAGCAAGAATAAAGCCGCCAGTGGCCCCAGCACATCTCGAAATATAGGCAGGCCACATAACGTAGGGAAAGTAGAGTACACTTATCTGGTGATGACTTCAGCCTCCCACATACGTGCATATCAACGATGTCCAATGTCCCTGAGGTGGAGGGGGTCACAAGTTGGCGCAACTGTCTATAGGTTCTAGTTCGTGCTAGGGCGATGTTACTCCACATCAGATAGAATCGGCTGCTCTCCCTGTTCGCTCCGGGGCGATGTTCGTCGCATGCTCGGCTTCACCTTTTGTTTCAGAAATTTCTGCGCCTCCGCCGTGTCATTGAAGATCCGAGTGTTGCCGTCCACCGTGATTTTGAGCCTCGCTGGATATAGCATTGCATAAGGGATGCCGAGGTCCCGCAATTTCTTCTTCACCTCCATAAATTTCTTTCTTGCTTCCTGTGCCGCTGAGGTGAAGTCCGGGTACAGAGACAGGTCCATCCCCTCATGAGTAAGCTTGCCAAGTTCTCTGGCCTTCCGCAGTGCCGCATCGCGGTCTCTGTAATTTAGTAACTTGGCTATAATAGGTCTCGGCCTGGATCCGGCAGGCGGCTTTGGAGCCAGCGACCTGTGCGCCCTCTCAACAATAAACACTGTAGAGAATGTGTCGCGACCCAGCAAGGTAATCAACAGTTGTTCAACGTATTGCTCCATTGGGCCCGTGGCTGTAGTTTCCGAAACTCCCATAAGGTGGATATTGCATCATCTGGACCTGGCTTCCAAATCCTCTGCCTTCACCGCCATTACCACAATCTGCTTCTCCAGCCTCGTTTGTTTCGCATCCAGTTGCGTCTGTGAGTCTTCGGCCTCTGATATCCGTCGTTCCGCCATATCTATACGCTCAGTGTGCTTATCTAGACGCTCCGACATACGGTCCACTCTATATGTTAGGGAATCTATCTTACCATCTATGTTCGCAAGGGAGGTCTGGATCGTGTGGAACATGGATTGGATGGCGTCATTTGCTGTCCCGTTAGCCTCCGACGTCGCAGGCGTGGACGGGGTCTGTGATCCTTTGACCTCCTCCTGTTGCTTCTTCGCCTGTTCAAAGGTTAATTTTGACTGGTTGTGGTCTGGCTTCCCCATAATGTATTGTGTACAGGATACAGTCCCTGTGGGGAAACAAGCAGGTGCCGGGGAGGCGCTGGGGGGACAGTGTAATCACTTCCGCTATGTCTGTGGTGATTAACCGGCTGTGCAGGGGTATTGCATGGGTGTCCTACCAATCTGGGCCAACAGCACCTCTACTGTATAGTATCGTGGCTACTTCTGACCCGAATCGCCGCTGTCCCCGAGGCCTGCGTCACAGCAATCTTCCACTCCACCGGTGCATAGATGTTTGCTGGGGCTGGTTCCGGAGTGTATATATCAGTCTCCAATGGCGTCTCAAAAGGGGGCCGCATGCGCCCAAGGCAAGCAGCACGTGGCAGCTCCCAGGTAGGCCCAGATCGCATGCACAGCGGCGCGGCAGTCGCGCTCTACCTCCCCACCGGGAACAGTCAAGGAGCGGACCGCCGTCTACAGTGTAAGGTGGGTATTTGGGAACACATATAGACTCGCCTTATACACTGTGTAGTTGGAGTCCGTCCCCATACGATGTCCAAGATGCACGTCTCCCTAAAATTTATCAAGGGGCCCGATGGGATAGCCGGTTCGTGCCAGCCCCGTGAGGGTTCGATTTTCCAGGGAAGTCGGGAGGGGCCGGGGATGCCGCTATTGTCTCCAGCCGTCACCAAGCCAACAGGGGTTGGCCCGTAGTGACAAGGGCAGCTTCTTACTGTTGTCTCGTCTGCCCCTGTGTGCGCCAGCTGTGTCTCGCCCCCACTGGACTTCCCCCGGCGTCCGCTTTTCAGGGTCGTACCCCGGACGCCGCCGCAGAGGCAGGCTCCTCCGGCCGCCGTGCGTCGCGTACGTCACGGCAGCTCTTCTACGCAACTCCGAGGCGTCAGGTCTGCCACGGCTGCACTAGGCCTCGGGCTTTCGTCGATGTTTCTTCACACGGGGGTCACAGCAGATGTTTTAACCCCGGGCGTTCGGTACCCTAGCGCGGGTGTTCGCAGTAGGAAGATAGATTAAGGATGGTGTTTCAGGATTGTACGGGCTCAGGCGAGGAGCTCGCTCAATGTGCGGCCATCTCGCTTGCCGTCTAGCTCCGCCCCCCTCGGATCGAGAAAACCTCAGTAACCTGGAACACTAATGTTTTACCTCCCTTGTCAGAAGGGTTAAAGGCTAATCAGAGCTAGGTCACTGCAAGAGTCCCCGGAGTATGGACAAACCTGACAAACACTACTGGGGATCAGGAATATAATCAACCTCAGATGCAGTCTGTAGTACAGGGGGGGCTTGGAGTTAGAGTATGGGCACTAGCGAGAGAAGGGATGTCCCTGTACAGGCTAATGTTACGGGTGAAAGTCATTGCTCAAGGTCCCAGATGATGGGCAGTGAAGTGGCCCAGACATCGAGACTTCCAGTAATTGACTTACCTCCCGAATCCACCCCGTATGTAGTTGTCCTGGGAAATGTTCCATCTCTCCCACGTGGGATCAATGAGGATTATGGCCGGTAAAAAATAAAGTATTGCACTGGCTATCTATTAATAATGTTTTGGGTGCACAGGTGGCCAAGAATATCATCATGGTGAGCAGAGTCAGCTGGATTGGCAGCTCGGGTAAATTGGGTACTGGCAACTGTATTATTATTAATTTTGATGGCCCACATCTTGCTGGTAGGATTTTGTCTAGGGACACATACACTGCCTTTCCAAGGGCTGGATCGGTTATAGGGCTCTACCACTGGGTTTCTTTTATAAACCTGATTCACCCATGGATAGCCCTAGAAACTTTTCTATGGAAGCTCACCAAGTTGGGTGATCACAAAGATTTCCATCTGTACCTGCGCAATTGCCTACTCCACTAGCTCATGCAACATCGATGTCTGGCTAGCAGTGTATCACCCCTCCTAATATGGAGTTAAATTATAGATTCTCTTCCTTGGAAGGGTTAGAGGAGTGTGATTGACTGAGGAGCCTTACCCCTTCTGGTATTGAGCCCGATCCTAATACACAGCATCCCCCAGTGGTAGCTGAGGGGGCTTCAAGCGTAGCTGCTTGTGAGCCCGATCCTAATAAACAGCATTCTCCAGTGATAGTTGAGGAAGCCCTTTGCTTATATGCTAATAATATCTTATCATGGAACATAGCGGGTTTGGCCAACAAGATTCAAGACCCATTATGGTTGCAAAATGTGAATCAATTTTCTGTGATTAGTTTACAAGAAACGTAGTTGGTGGACTGTGATTTATTCTCCGAGGGATACAAGGCTTTTTTTGTGCCAGCCTCCCCCTCTTTGGGCAGAAGAGCGAAGGGTGGCCTTGTTACTTATATATCTCTGGCAGTCGATTGCCAGATCCAGGTCGTGCCGTCTCCAAGTCCGGGGATACAGGCGCTGATACTAAAAAGGGGTGCTACGGGACTGAGTCTTAATCATTTTTATAAGTCCGTGGCATGCCCATCTGGTGTCTGTTATATTACATCTCTGGATTTGTTTATAAGGCAATCCTTTGGTTCTAACTTACATAACCTAGTGGTCTTGGGAGATTTTAACATCCATCCTTGTGGAGACCCAAGGATAACACCTATTTCTGAGTTAGGGTGCCCCCGGACAAGGGGGATTCATTTTGAACATCTTGCCCAGGGGGAATTATTAAATGATTTACTAAATGAACTTGACTTAATGTCCCTGATATTACTATCCGACCCGCATAGCATAGCTCTTGTTTCCACTTTTAAAGGAAGAGGTAGTGGTTCTTTTATAGATCACATTTTAATTTCATCTTCTTTGCAAGCTTTATTTTGCGGTTTCACTATTGTGGAAAGTGTTTTTAGTGACCATAATCCGCTCTGTGCCCAACTGTGTGGTTCGTTTTTAACACGAAATAGTAGCGTGGCATCTAAGGGTACGCTAAGACCAACAGATGGACAACAACGGCTTAAATGGTCCCAGATCCCTCCAAATGAGTATTATTATGCAGTTAGTGAATCCTATGCTTCCGAGCTTGCACTGTGTACCTCTCAGGGTATTACCCCGGGGGAGGTTATCAGTGCTTATAATTTTATCTCCATTAAAATTGGAGAACTTCTAAGTGTGCCGGCTCGTAGAGTTACGACTTCTACCCCCAGATTGGTTGATTCTTCTTGCTCCCAGGCGGCGAAAAAGCTGAAGGAAGCCTTGCCAGCTAACCCAAGCAATCAAACTCTGGTGCATGTGTGCCGCAAGAGTTTAAAACAATGTTAACCAAATGGAAGGGAGTTTTGAAGGAGGAGGCCTGGAAGGAGTTGGTTGAGTCGAGTACCCTTAGGAATAGCTCCAGGTTTTGGTGCATTATTAATAGACCACTCATCGAGCATGATGTGGGGGGGGCCTTAGACTCGCACATTACAGAGGAGGAATGGGTGTTCCATTTTAAAACAATGTTTGGAAGCCCAACGGAGCAAACCTGTCTGGCAGGCCATGATATGGCGCCTCTGTAATGGTTTTCGAGCATGGATAGGTCGAGGCTGGCATTGAAGGGCTAACTGCCAACAAAGCTCCAGGACCAGATGGTATTTCTCCTTATCTTTTTAAGTCTGATCCACTCTTTTGGGCTCCGGACCCTTGTGGCTGTGTTCAATGCAGCAGCTCGGAGTGGTTGCCCTGAGTCATGGGCAACTTCTACTATAGTCACCGTTTTCAAGAAGGGTGATCAGAATAGCACCAATTGCTATAAGCCAATCTCACTCCTTTATTCAGTGGTTAAGGTGGTGGGTCGTGTACTTTTAGAAAGACTTTCCAATTGGGCGGAAGATCATAAGATCTTGTCAGATGTTCAGTTTGGATTTCGTCCTGGGCCATCTACCGTGGCTCAATCCCTTAATTTAACCATGGTTCAAAGCAAATATACTGTGGCGCGTCCAGGTACTGTCTACCTAGCTTTCATGGATCTGTCCTCCGCATTTGATTACATGAACAGGGTTAAAATGTGGCAGTCCATTTGGGCTATGGGGGTAGAGACTAACATTGTTAACTTTTTTGAGGACCTGCATAGGAATACTAAGGCCATTGTCAGATTAGAGAGTGAGGTGTGAGAGACAGAGAGAGTGAGGTAGTGAAAGAGTGAGGTGGAGAGGGATGTTCTTTGGTAGTGAGATAGAAACAAAAGACGACACCTATTGGATTTGCCAATGTTTGTTTATATACCGATTCATATCACACATGCTGTTTATAAGCTCTGTAAGTAGCGACTTGCTGTTACATCATCTAATTGTAATCATATGTAAAGGCCATTCCATGTTATTGCTTCCAGCCCTGTGCTTTTGTGTGACAACCTAATGCTTTATGGGTGTAGTAGTCTTGTTTGCTTCAATTGACCCAACTACTTTAATACAGTCGAGGTTGCCATCCTGCTTACAGTGGCACAATTCACTCGACGCCCCCTTGACGAGTTGCCCTTAGCAACTTGCAATAGAAGTGTCTGTAGGGGCCCTGGCGAGGGGCTCAGGGCACACCAGAGCTTCTTAACACGACAGTCTCGCGAGCTGAGTGTTCTTCCAGGGATGTCAGGCCTGTTCGGCAGGAAACTCCCTCCTCTGTTTACAGCGCTCGAGGGGTGGCCCTCGACCTATCAACGGTCACAAGGGAACAGCTGTGTGTCCGGGTGGGGGGGGGGGGAATAGTAAAGAGGTCAGAGTCATGGGGACTCAGGGCAAGCATGCAGTTTTTTGTGCTCACTTATTAAGCCCTCGTAAAAGCATGGCTCGCTGACCTTGGTTCCCGAGGGGATGCTTGTGTAACGGTAAACTGTAAACATTTCCTTGTAATGTGGCTACAGAGTGTTTTAACACCCCATTCCTCTGTCAGCACCCTCTATGAGAATGGCTCAACAGGAAGCTGTACCTAAATCGCTCATCTGTGAAGGGGTGAGTTGCGGTAACCAGCAGTGAGGGGTACGACCACTTCAGTGATGCGGAGGTGGTGGTGGGGAGGCGGCATGAGTTGGGGGGGTGGGGGGGGAAGGGGGTGTAGGAGGCAACACGAGATGGGGGGCGCGTTACACACATGGTGGACCATTACTCGCAAGTTCCGTTACATGCTGGTGCATTATGTATGGAGTGAAAGGGGATGCATGAACTGGACTCCTTATCAGCAGAGGTCGGCGTAGTTCGCTACAGAACCGAGGCATAAGGTCAGCGACGTGAGACATTGTTTCGCCCAGGAAACATTAGTTTGTAGCAGGGAGCACTATCAATTTCCGCTATAATGTGGTAGGAGTGTTTACCTGAAGCCCGGTAACTCCTCCTGCATCCATCCCGCTGCTCCCGGCTCCATATCTCCGTCGGGCTCAGCGAATACCAGAAGGAACAAAGTAACAAAGGAAAGCGTCTGACAGACGCTGAGAGCACTGCCCCTCTCCATGTAGTGTAGTTCCTATTATCCCAATAGGCTCTGCGCATTGGAATAATATCTTCAATAGTATAGACCTAGGGCAGAGGTTAACTAGGTCTTCTACCGACGATATTAGACTTAAAGTTTTGTGTTTGCCAGCTAGCTCAGAGTTCACTAGAAACTTTCTCGAATAGGCAAGGAGGATTCCTCACAGCCCCTCTTTCACGAGCCCCGAGAAGTAAAGCAAACAGGCTCCACCGCTAGCGCCGCAGTGATCCTCCACCTATGCTCCCTACAAACAGCATTTTGCGCTCCCAACAGATAGCTTGCTGCTAAGCTTAAAACATAACTTTTTAAGTGCTATCCAAGGGCCATGGAGTAGGGTCGACCCCACTGATTTCACCGCCTACCTGCGCGTCTGCTGGTGCCGCGGAGCTGCTGGAGCCGAGAAGACGCTGCCTGCTTCTGACTCTTCAGCCACTGTGAAGCCACTTCGCTGTCTGCCTGCCTGCTCGTCTGGCCCCACTACTCACTTCCCAGCTGAGGGTCGCTGAGCTGTGGGAATCGTGAGGCTGCGGGAGCTTCTTCCCGAGGTCTCCTTTGGTCCCGCTGTTTGTCTGCCGATTTTGTGAAGCCGCATCATTACCTGCTGCTTACTGGGGTGGTGTGACTGTGGGAGCAGCGAAGCTGTGGAGACGTGTGGCATAAAAACGGCACAAACGGGGGCAGAGGCAGAGGCTCGAGGCTCACCTTCACTGCGGGGAAAAGAAAAATGGCGGCCGCAGGCTTCCGAATTTTTCGGAATCGGGGGCGTGGTTTTGCTGTTTTGAGTAACGCATGACGTCAGCAAAACTTACGCCCCCGAATCCGAAAAAGACGGGGCTAAATTGGAGTGACGCCTCTCTCCTCCAATGGCTGGCCTCCGTTTAGGAAGCCAGCCAATGGAGGAGAGACGAAAAGAGAGGCGGGATAAAGCAGCCACTCTAAGAAACGATAATTCTCCTACATCCTACATAGAGTCCATCTGGCAGCAAGAACCCTTGTCAGGATGGGGAGGAGGACAGACCGTCATTGCCTTCCACAGTGTTCTCAGGAGCGAACCTTCTTCCACATGATGTGGGATTGTCCCGCTGTCCAGACTTACTGGACAGCTGTCACAGCTAAAATGGAAAGCATGGGGGGGGGGGGGAGAAACGTAATTCCTCCTCTAAGCTCTGTTTAATAAAAATACGTGGAGCCACCGACCTAACTCAAACTAAACAATCCTGGGTCTCTTTGGGATGAGCCCTCGCCACAAAACATTGCACAAAAATGGGGAGTCGAGGAACTGCCATCAATAAGAAGGTGGGAGGCCGACATGGACAGAGCCATAACAGAGAAAGATGTCTTCAAAAACAGAGGATGACCTAAAAAGTGGGCGGTTTGGAACACACATCGGAGTGAAATATGCTTGTCTCCACAGTTGAAGTGCGCAGGAGGAAGGGGGGCCGTGAGACCCCATAGATACAGGGGAGAGATACAATAAATCTGGGAATATTGTGGTTGAAGCACCAAATGTAATAAGCACCTGTGATATACCTATACCGCTGACTGTATTGCTGAGCTATTTGTTGTTTTGTTTAGTAAAAAGAGTTTTAAAAAAGACCATAAAGGGGTGGTACGTGCAAGGACAGGGTTTGTCAGATTTGCTAGTGCACTTAAGAAACAACCTCTCTCTGCCAGAAGCTCCAAGGGTGTCTACTGAAGAGGATTTCTTCAGTCTCTACTAGCGCAAAGAACCTGAATCTCTTCTCTTACATCCAATAAAAAGAAAGGCGTTGATGACCAAATGCAAGGACGTAGCTTGTGCACAGATATTTCTTGCTGAATTTTTCAGAGGAGCTCCCACCCACAGTGAATGTAGATCCTCTCATGATGGGTTTCTCTATCAAAGGATACTAAATTTGGAGTAGGCTGTACTTGCAGAAACGGTGGAAGTAGTCATTAAGAGATCTTATACCACTTATTTGGGCAAAGATATCCCTAAAATGCTGAAAAGTGTAGTTATTAAATTGGAGATCAACACCTTGGATAGTCTAGAATTGAACATCCCTAGGGATGAGTGAGAGCAACAAGAAACAGTCTTGTTGATTGTCCCTCCTGATCTGTGTACACCTCACTATTAGAAACAGTGACCCCTCCCCCGGCCTTTATTTGTATTGATATTAGACATTTTATTGTTCTTGTTAGGAACTTTAATGTGACTTATGAACCCCTAGAATAATAAAGCCTTGGGGTTCTGAATCCTTGATGTGATCCTATCAAAGCTGCTCAATCCTTGCTTTTCAACTTGCCTCTTTAAATCTAACATATGACCTTTGTGCCTGTAATGGTTGATATTTATCAGACTAGGAGGAGCCATTTACATTTACTAGAGGATCCTATAGAAGTAGAATAGATTATTTTGTCTTGGACATTTTAACTCTGGCAATATATCGTTGATGTACTGTCCTAAGTAATTGAATGAATGCTCATAATGCTCTCCAATTTATTTTGACTGCAATTATGATTTGTGACATCACTGCTACACTTCAAACTATTGGAAATAATAGGTGGACAGTAAAAGGGAACACATTAAAAAGCAAGCTAGACGTTTTCTTGCAAATTGATATTTTTTTCAATACTATTTTTAACTCTTTATATTGATTTCCGTATATGTGTGCGATTCCAGTCAATGAGATTCATAATTTCATATTTGTTATTTTGAAGGAACTATTTACAAAGGCTATAAGAATATCTTATCTCTCCCCATACAGGTTCACTCTATGGTATTCTAGTAATTGTAGAAGGCTAAAACTGCACTTGTTCAAATTAAAATAAAATTGTGTAAGCCTTTTGCTTTTAGAGAAGCAAGAGCTAACCATAGAGGTCTTTTAGATGTCAGTAGACGAAATTGGGATAAAGCAAACTAGGTGGTCTCTTTGAAGACGCTACAAGAAATGATAATACAGTCTTTTTGGAATATTACTGCAGATGGAAGTAAGAATGGCATTACTGCCAACAAACATTTTACAGAGCCTTAAATGTTGGTAAAATATTTATCAAATTCATACTCTAACAGCATGGGTGAAGTTACCTTAGTTCATATTGACCCAGCATCCCGCCCTTCAGTTTTGACCCCACCAATTAACATTCCTTTATTTTTCATTGACTGATACACTGAAAGGAGTAGAGGCTGGAAAACCAGGAAAGGCTCCGGGTCCAGACAAAATTACAGTGGACCTTTCTTGATCAGAGTTAAAATTCTGAGGCACATATATAAATTTATTGTCAAATGTAATAATTTCTCAAGCAAATATCCTTGAGTCCGTGGTATGGGCTGGAAAGTGGATCTATTTTTAAGAAAGGCGAGAGGACTGCACCAGCGTATTATAGACAAATTAGTTTAATAGATCATCTATATAATAAAACAATTGCCAGCCAGCTACTTGATAAGCCATTAGAGTGAATGGACAAGATACAGGTTTTGTCACCTCATCAACGGAGATTCAGGAGTAAAACCAGTGCTATTGACCATGTCTATAGGTTTACCTTAATTTGTTGAATGTATTCCAAATTAAACAAGCATTTACAATGCAATGGTCTCGGCTTTGTTAAAGTTAAAGCTATTGGCATAGCCAATGCAGAAGAGGGGCGGGTTCAAGCCCCACTGTAGGAAAACATTAATTCTCGAGCTCTGTCACACTGCTTACGCAGTGTGACGCTAGGCCCGAGACCTAAAAAGTGGGGGGTCTCTCAAAGGGGCGTGGCCGCTATAATTAAGGGCGTGACTTTAAACATTTATGCTAAAAGTCTGTGCCTGGCATAATGTGAGACCCGATTGGTATTTGGCTGCTTCTCTTATTGCCTCCACATGTATTATACAACAAGCCAGGAGGCAACTTTCGAGATGAGGAAGCAGGTTTGAGTATCAGCGGCGGCCCAAAATCCTGTGATTCTGAGCAAATCACTTAAACTCTGTGCCTATCGAAAAATACATGAATATGCCTTTGTTGGTGCTCATGTAAAGCACTACGTTTTTCAATATAGAACTGCAATAAAAGAAAAGTTACATCAAAAACAGTGACCTGTTGCAGAGTTGAGATTTTTTCCCCATTCTACGAGTGAGGACGAAAATGGTGAGCATTATGGGAACCCGTCTCGGCACCTGCTTTTAAGATTTGCCGGTGCTAAGCACCGGCAGGTCGCAGCCCACTTAAAGCCCTGAATATTCATTAAATCTAGGTTTCAGTCTTTGTTAGAAGGTGGTTCTGACACTAGGGCCGCCCGGATTTTTCGCTTTTTGAGCACCTAATTGTTGAGCTTTTACTGTGGGGGAGCCTCATAATCTGGGACTTATCCACAGTGAACTCATAATGAAGGAGACTGCATGGAGATTTTACTGGTGTCCGCCTGGCTTGACTAGGCCGCTGCGCAGCAGCTGTAGTATGGGACACCGGGCTGGTTACATGCAGACACGGGTGTACATGCGTGTGCACAAGTGTAGGAGATGCGCAGGGGAGATTCCTAGTGTGCACAGTCCAGGAGCAGCTACAGAGTGAATGGTGTGGCAGGACCTATGCAGAATTGGGTGGTGACATGGAATAGGCTTTATACCCTGGGAAGGAACATGCCAGGGAGAGTCAGTGCGTTTTACTGTGTTTTCACTTCATTATTCCTCTATGGGAATGTGGGGCCCATGGCTAAAATGACTTCCACAAAGCCTACAGATTCCAGACATGCACTAAAGTCCATTGTAGAGTAGGTGAAAATAAGTATTCTGCAGAGTCCAAAGTCATATTTGTACTGCTTTTGGGTCATACAGAACTGTCATATTTCTCTGAGCCAGCCATGACCAGACCCAGGCTGAGGGTTGACCTCATCTGGATGGATTGATAACCTTTCTTCCACAAGCTAGGGCCTCCTCTCCACAAAGAAGATGGGTGGGGCTACAGGCTCATCCATTAGCAGCTGTCACTGGGTGCCAGGCACCAGGCTGCACCAAGAAAGAAAGAGTTGGGTTTCAGAGGCCATGTGGCCAGAGACACTGGACGACTCCATTTTGAACAAACCCAGAGGCTGGACAAGAAGGAGGGAGCAGGGGCAGGGAAGTGATGTGTCGCTGTTTGATAGGACCCACAGAGACTTTCTGCCAGCCCCCTAATCAACTTTTAAAAAGTACTTGCACAGGAAGAGAAGCTCTCTCTGGGGTGTGGGCTGCTGAGGTGGAAGGTGCTGGAGCCTGGCAATGGGCAGTTGGAAGGAGAGACCCCCTGACTGTCACCCAGGCCCCTAACAGCACCAGAAGAAGCGCCCAGGACCGGTGCGCAGAAGCAGGGGCCTCTGCGCAGGGAGAAGAGAGGCGCAGGAGGAGAGCCAGGCGACAGGCTGGTGCAGGGAGCCAGTGCAGACCTCTCCCTGCAGAGTGCATCCTCTTGGAGACCCGGAGAGTGAAGGAGAGTGCTCCCAGTGGCTGGGGGGCGCTGCCAGGAGCAAGAAGATGCGAAAATGGGGCAGATCGGACCTCCAGGGGCTGAGATATGGCCCCCAGAAGGTGAGAGACCTTGGACCTGTGGCCCCCTGACGGCGAAGCGCATGAGGCTCCGCCGCTGTTCCAGGAAAGGCCCCCGGGGTGGGTCAGGTCCTTGGGACTGCCCTCCAACGTGCAGAGTCTGCGGGGGTCCCGGGTGGGACCGGGGCCCCGGACAAGGAAGGAGGAGCCAGGGGCCTGGGTGGGACCGGGCCCCCGACCAAAGCGCGGAGCGGCCGGGTGTGGGCTCCCTGCATCGCATACTCTTACCCGGGGGTCCGGGTGGGACCAGGCCCCCCACGGAGGCCCCAGAAAGCGGCAAGAGCTTGAAGCGCCCCATGATGCCTTGCAAGGCATGAGGAATTGATTGTCTTTGGCGTTTTGGTGGCCCCCAGAGGAGAGGAGTCACCCTTGAGTGTGAAAAGGTGCTGGGGGAGCTGCTGGAGCAGCGCAGTCTCGCCCCCAGCACAAAGCTAAGTCCCACCCTAAGTTTCTTGAGGATTTAAAAAGAATAACCCCTCAACTCTCAGCGAAGATTGCATCACCTCCTAGGCTGGAACTTTTGTTCTACAGCTGGGGGTTCATTGAGAAGTGCATCAAAGATTGAATGGCTGAGTTGGAGATGTCTCGAGAAGGGCATCCCCTGGAGGTGAAATGGCGTAATTGCACTGACATGCATTTATTAATGGTTATTTCTTTTAGAGGGACTGATGTTCAATGTGAAGTACTGGTGTAAGGTGATGTCACAAGCAAAGTGGATTTAAGTGGCTAGACACTCCTGCTAGGGTGTCTGACGGTATTTACAACTTAATCCTGTGATCATCTGTGATGCCTTTAGGGGCTGTAATTGCAATGCATTTTTAATGATATCCAAATGTGCTGAGTACTGTCATTCTAAAGTGTGCGTAAACATGTAGTCTTGCTGCTGCGCTCAGGTGAAGACCCCAGACTGTTAGCCCTTAAGATGTAGTGGTGTATACTTTAGGGTCAGTAGGAGATGCTTGGTCAGGGTCATGTGTCACCAAGGCAGGTGTATCCCTGTTTAATGCTTCTTGAGGTAATAAGAGGAGGACGCCACTGGGATGGTGCCAGTGCACAGGGCCCTCGCTCCAGGTTAGGTTCAACTAATTGCATTGGGGGCAAGATGATGTGCATACATGGGAGTGGTGGTACTAGACCCCACCCCCCCTGCGGGAGAGGTGGAGATGTTATGCAATGTCACAAAGTAATTCCAACAGCTTATGTATATTTGTAAATTGGTGTATAGTATTAAGTGGTGTGTGTGTTTAATAAATGTACTCTTACTTTTATAAAGCAAAGTACAGACTGGACAATCAATTATTGAGTGTTATTTTTGCGCACCTGCAAATGGCGATTACTAGCCCACACCACCTCCCTTGAGTAAGCCTCAGACTGCTCTGCAACGCTACCCTCTGAGAGTCAGGCGCTGCCCTAGGATGTTTGGTTCCCAGTGAAGGACAAATGTGTCATGTTATTTGTGCAGGCCTCACAGATGCTGCCTCGTTTTCCAACAGTCTTGTTTGATACAGTGACCTGGGGAATCAAGGTTCCAAATATTTTACTCGGACCGTTTTTGAACACCTTTTTTTATTAAAGATAAAACAATCTGTAGTTGTCCTGGGATGTAATCGGTATTGGGGTAACCCATATTGTTAAACTGAGAACTTTCAAACCCACATCCTCCCAGAGGGAATAGATTCTCAATGTAAGGAAAGAGCAGACTCATTTACTTGTTTTGCAGTTTTATATAGCGCGAACTCGCCCCGAAGGTATTCGATCGCTTTCTTTACATGAGCACCTACAGTTTACATGCACACCAAGTACAATTGTGTACTTTTCCGGCGTGTGTGCTTGTGTTGTAAGGCCGACCTGTGAATCTGAGGCTAGTTCTGAGCACACAGCAGGGTGCATAAAGGAAGGGGACAGGCAGTGAGTGATAGGAGGGCAGAGAATAAGACAGGCAGACCTCGGCTGGGGGCAGTAGAGCTTCGCGTAGCCGATGTGCGGGGGGAAAGTAGGCAGGGGGCCAGCACAGGTGGATCCTGGGTCGGAGGGGGCTGCGCCGCCTCACCTCTCTCTGCACAGGGTGCAGGGAGCTGTAGGAGGTGCCGCGAGTGCTGTAGAGACCCGCGGAGTCCTGCAGATGCAGTGTGCACGATCCACTTCCTGGAGCCGCACTCTGCCCGGGGCTAGAGACTGCACTGCCCTCTAGATGCCTGCGCGCTGGAGCCTCTGCAAGAAACAGGCTGACGGAGTTGCAGAGCCGTTTTGAGGAGCTGATTCCTAGACTGGGGCATTCGGCTCGGATTTCGGCCACCGCCAGCTGGAGCTGATCGGACAGTATCCGGGGGCTGTCTGGGGCCATCGGGTGGGCTCGTATCTCGAGAGGGCTATGGGTCAATCAATCAATCATGCCATTTGTATAGCGCACTACTCACCCGGGAGGGTCTCAAGGCGTTTGGGGGGAGGGGTATGCTACTGCTCGAACAGCCAGGTCTTGAGTTGTTTCCTGAAGGCGAGATGGTCCTGGGTCAGCCGAAGGTGGATGGGGAGGGAGTTCCAAGTCTTGGCAGCCAGATAAGAGAAGGATCTTCCTCCGGCGGTGGCTCTTCGGATGCGTGGTACGGCTGCGAGGGCGAGGCGGGTGGACCGTAGCTGGCGGGTGGGCGTGTAGAAGGTCAGGCGGTCGTTGAGGTACTTGGGGCCCAGGTCGTGGAGAGACTTGTGTGCGTGGGTGAGGAGCCGGAACGTGATCCTCTTGTCGACGGGGAGCCAGTGCAGGTTCCTCAGGTGGCTGGAGATGTGGCTGCGTCGGGGGACATCCAGGATGAGTCGGGCGGAGGCGTTCTGGATGCGCTGGAGTCTTTTCTGTAGCTTGGCTGTGGTTCCGGCGTAGAGGGCGTTTCCGTAGTCCAGTCGGCTGGTGACGAGTGCCTGGGTGACAGTCTTCCTGGTCTCGGTCGGGATGCAGCGGAAGATCTTGCGCAGCATACGCAGGGTGTTGAAGCACGAGGAGGAGACGGCGTTGACTTGTCTGGTCATCGAGAGGGAGGGGTCCAGGATGAAGCCCAGGTTGCGTGCGTGGTCGGTTGGCTTGGGAGCGGGGCCCAGGGCTGGGGGCCACCAGGAGTCGTCCCAGGCGGAGGGCGAAGATCCCAGGATGAGCACTTCCGTCTTGTCCGAGTTCAGTTTCAGGCAGCTGTCCTTCATCCACTCGGCGACGTCTTTCATCCCTTTGTGTAGGCAGGTTCTGCCGGTGTCGGGGTCTCTGGTGAGGGAGAGGATCAGCTGGGTGTCGTCGGCGTAAGAGATGATGTTGAGGTTGTGCTGGCGTGCGATGGCTGCGAGAGGTTTCATGTAGATGTTGAAGAGGGTGGGGCTGAGTGAAGATCCTTGCGGGACGCCGCAGATGACTTCGGTGGTCTCGGAGCGAAACGGGGGGAGGCGGACTCTTTGTGTTCTTCCGGCGAGGAACGAGATGATCCACTCCAGTGCCTTCTCTTGGATACCGATGTTGCTGAGGCGCTGGACATGGGTGCGGTGGCAGACCGTGTCGAACGCAGCGGAGAGGTCCAGGAGGATGAGGGCCACTGTTTCCCCCTTGTCGAGCAGGGTCCGGATGTCGTCGGTGGCTGCGATGAGGGCGGTTTCGGTGCTGTGGTTGGCTCTGAAGCCGGACTGCGGGGGGTCGAGGGATCCGTTCGTCTCGAGGAAGGCGGTCAGGTGTCTGTCAGGTTCTTCCGGAACTTCTTACGGCCCCCTTGCCAAGCGCTGGAGTATCGCAGATTGTTGGTGCAAGAGGGACGGGCGTTGAAAAGAAGGGGGCACTATTGCGATGGAATAGCAAACTTCAGCTCTCTAATCCGGACACTGGCCCCCTTCTTCAGAGAGGGGCCTCACGTCGACTGGCTCGAAGATACACAGTATCGACAGATATACAGAAAGAGATAACAGCAGATTTCCAGGGTGGACGGTACCAGTCAAGAGAACGCGGTGCACAGACTGTTGGGCATCGGAGTCGGACCCTTGGCATGTGCCTGCGCCGGGACCCCCGCGGTGTAACGCCCGGTGGCCGGCTCAGATGAGTACGGTCAACGGCACAGGAGGGGGAAAGGAGACACCGCTGCTCAATGGCGGGGGGGCGAAGAGCGAGCGGGACGAGAAACAGGGGGTGGGGGGGGCCGAGCAGCGAGCAGAACGAGGAACAGGGATGGCAGAAAAGCAAGCACTCACCGGCTGGGGCGAGGACTCGGCGACTTCTTGCGGTGGCGGTCAGGGCGAAATGGCATAAGAAAAGCGCCGCCATTTTCGGATTCGGGGAGTGGTTTTTGCAGTTGAGTGACAGATGACGTCACAGAGTTAAAAGCTGCAAAAAACACGCCCCCGAATCCGAAAAAGACGGGGCTTGAACTGAGTGACGCCCCTCTCCTCCAATGGCTGGTCAGCATTTACGAGGCCAGCCAATGGAGAAGAGGGGCGGGTTCAAGCCCCACTGTAGCAAAACATTAAATCTCGGGCTCTGCCCACACTGCTTACGCAGTGTGACGCTAGGCCCGAGACCTAAAAAGGAGTCTTTGTATGTGGCCTTTGTTGATTTGAAGGCTACTGTTGATCTTATTCCCAGGAACAAACTTTCGGACACACTCAGGTCAATGGGTATTCCAGTAAATATTGTAGATACCATTATTAAGCTCCATGAACACAATTAGGCATGCATGCTAACTCATTGTATCATCGTGGAATGTGGTGCAAGATTGGGGTGCGTCTTAGCCTCAACCCTGTTCTCTCTTTACATCAATGAAGCTAAACATTTCTTAAACACTTGTGTTCATGGTGCTCCTAAATTGTTTGGCATGCCTGTACCTGCACTTTTAGTTACAGATGATACTTTTCTCATATTATGCACCCCCATTGGTTTACAGAACTTACTTAATAAATGTACTGATTTCTGTGCTCTTAGGGACACCCAATCGTTTAGGAGGGGAGTGAGTGTGGGTGGCCAACCGCTGGACAGGGTTGATAAATTTGATCATTTGTAGATTAAGGGGCATATGTAGGTAATTTCCATTTTGCGATTCTCAAATAGCGATTTTTAAGGAATCGCTATTTGAGAATAGCAAAATGGAATGTAGGTTACAATTCGCAATTTTTTTGCAAATCTCTAACATTCCTTATTTGCGATTAGAAAATTGCGAATCGCAATTAAGGAATGAGTGTCCCATTCATTCCTATGGGCCAAAAGGCCCATAGGAATGAATGGGGATACATTCTCAAATTGTGATTTTCTGTGAGAAAATCGCAATTTGAGAATCGCAATTCCAAGGGTGCCAGGGTGTCCAAAGGACACCTAAGTACCTGTGGCGCACATACATGCCCTAAGGGCATGTCTGTGCGCCACATGGCACTTTGAATTTTTTTTAAAAATGCATTTTTAAAGGAAATCGCAAAATACCATCTACTTGAAGTAGGTGGTATTTTACGATTCCTTATGCCAAACTCGCAATTTTAAGGCACCCCTACATAGCATTTAAGGAATCTCAAAATTGCGATTCCTTAAATGCTATAAGCAAAATAAGGAATCGCAATTTTTGCGATTCCTCATTTTGCTAAGTGCCACCTACATACCAAAGGGGCGTTTGCGATTCGCAAACGCCAACCTACATATGCCCCTTAGATTGAAAACTCATTCCTGTGGAGTGCCCAACTGCAGAAAAGTAGAGCATTGTTGCTCCACTGAGCATCAGTTGTTAGGAAAATGTGTAGAGCAACGACCTCTCAGGTCCTTATTGCCGGTTATTGAGGTAGACCGAGCCAAGGCACAAGCAGCTGCCCTCTTTGGTGCACAATTATGGGGAATGAACAGTAAAATTGACGTGTCCCAGGGTGAGACTAGTTTTGTAAGATTGTTACTGAATTTACCCCAATGTTCTCCATCTATCCCTTTGTATATCGATCTTTGCCTGAAGAGGATAGGAGAATCGGTAGTCCTAAGTTCCCTACCCTTCTGTGTTTGATATTAGTCTACATCGGAGATTCCTCCTATAGAAGGCTCAAAGAGATCCTACACATAGATAAGGACCTTACGTTGCTGTGGCTTGTCCATGTAAAATCTTGACTGAAAGCTTTGAGTCTGGAAACAGTCTGGTATGATTCATCATCGAATATAAGAGGATTGAGGGGGTGTTGTAATTGCAGCCTTTTTAGGTCTCGCGACCTATCAATGCGCGCAAGCGCATTGAGCGGAGCGAGAATTCAAGTGCTCAAAAAGCTCGTCAAACCAAGGGCTTTTTGCTGCGGTTTTCTTTGAGTTCACGTGAATCACGTGACCAAACAAGCACGCGCATCAGCCTTCCTCCCTCCCTCCTAATTGCATTTTTTCACGGCCGCACAGCACATCAAAGGGCTTCGCCCAGCGTGCGCTCTTCGGCTTCTCCTCCCCAAATTAATCATGGCTGGCCGGCCGTACTTTCAGTTTCCCGGCCGCTCTTGTTTTATCTCTCCCCCACTGTATCTGATTACCTTGCGCTGTGCCTCCGCTGCAACACACAATATCGAACTGCGTCAATGTGACAGTGGTCTTTATATCAAAAATGTACTTTTAGAGATGGGATGTCTTGCGCTCGCCTCAACTAATCGCTTTCACAAGTTTGCTTTTTTCCGCTATTAAAAAACAATCCTCCTGCTACACTTAAACATGGTGTCTCTTTCACTTTACAGCATATCACGCTAGTTCCTCTTCCTTTCAGCGACGCTCCACATTCATTTTCTGTTGCACTTGCGCATTGACACCAAATCCACAGACTGTCTTTTACAATCCTCATGGGGGTGTCAAGTGCTCCTCTCAACCTTCCTTCATGGGTTTGTTTTCCTGACTGCTTTCACAGGATCTTGAAGTTCACGCTGCGACTTTGTCATTGAGCCGGCAAGTCGTCGCCAAAATTATGTTGTAATATGAAGCTCTGGGACTAATAAGCTTGTAATTAAAAGGCTTTATTAAGCTTCATGGTCAGGCGTGACTTCTCCCCACGCCAGCTCAGGGCAAACTGCAGACGAGTAGAACGTCAGGCTCATTTCAGTAACCACTGGAACAAACAAGCATTGGCATAGCCAATAGGTCTCGCTTTTCACTTATAAGGTCCCAAAGGCGAGACCTATTGGCTATGCCAATGCTTGTTGATTCATGTAGTCCTTCATTGCTTCAGTTCTATGAGAAGCAGAAGTTTAATGGATACATTTTTAGTCTATAAACCAACCCCCTGTTTTGAAAACTTTATGGTTGACATCTTTCCACAACAGGCCAAAATATTTAATGTTCAGTTTACATTTGGTACCTTGTTAACCAAAAGCTTCACATACAAGTCGAAAGGTAGCTGTGATTCTACCGGAAATTGTTTGACTTACACTAATGTTCTAGAAAATGTTGACCATATGTTGTTTTTTGTTTGGCATTTGATTATGCTAGAAGGAAGTGGATAAGACCACTCTGTTTGCACCTGGGACCCAGACCGTATGCCATGGCCTCCAGAGTGCTTCATACTGCAGTGGGTGAGCACATTGTCTTTGGCCTTAGTAATTTTGTATATTCAGTATGGCTACGACGGCAGGAGCATGGGCTTCTCTTTTAATATTCAGTCACAATGATTGTTTTGATTAATGTATTTTTTATCATTAGTGTGTTTTACGTGCTATACTTGATATAAAACATATTATTGATTGCTCTTATACCACTTCCAACTTCGCAATAAGAGCATGTACATATGCACACTTTAAAATTCACTCTTCCTTGAAAGACTTTCAGTCGTTAGGGGAACAGATCCAGAATTGTTCAGATTTAACTCCTACCCTTTCCATCATGGAACAGCAGGTGTGTTTTCTATCTTATGTTTCTTCAGACTTGCTAGGTGCAGCAGCATCATTTCTAGGGCAGCGATCACAGCCAGGAGACACTTATGGTTACGATCTCAGAAGGAGGAGATTCCCCAGAAGGCTCTACTGAGGCCCCTACCATTCTCTGGTTTCAAATTGTTTTGCCCTGAACTTGAAGAGCTTGTGAAGAAGATCAGGATCACAACTTGTTGCAGCCAATGTGTTCAGCATTCAGAGGAAGAGTAACGACATAAAACATAATTGGTTTAGAGGCAAAAAGAGTATGCAAGACGTTTTGAGGAAGGGATCTGGGAGACCTGTATCAGACAAATCTTAGTCGCAGTCGCAGTCAACTCAGCCATTCACCCCTTTTGCACCATGACTATGCCAAGAAACTCCCTGCCCCTGTTGAGGGTCATCTACTTTTTTTTCAAAGCAGCTGGGAGATGCACATTTCAGGCAAATTGGCACTAGAAGTAGTGCCATCAGTATATCAGATGATTTTGTGCATGTTCTATGTTTGTCATGCTACATGGTGCCTCGGGTTTATGGTTGGGCAGGGCGGAAGGGTCATTTTAGGGGTTTGATATAGTTTGCTGGATATATTTCACAAGAAAAGGCTATGTAATGGTACTTGATGTATGGAATATCATATTGATATTCTGTAATGTGTTCATCTGTTATATTGAAAATCTAACAGGACCCGAACCCTGAATGTAGTGAGCACTGTTCACTTAGAACTAACCGTTCTTTGGTATCTTATGAACAATTTACATGTATGTAATCCAAACTTCATAAAACCCAATAAATAAGAACACATCCATTTTGTTGTGTATTATTCAAATTATTATTGTTTAACAAATCATATTAAACACATCATTCAATCTGCTGTGTTCAATGAATAACAATGAAATTCCATATAAATTGAGGTGATATTTTACAATCCGAACCAAAATGTATACAAATATTGCAATCTTTGCAAAAACAACTTGTATCATCACATTAATGTGAAGCACGATGTATTTCGGGACTCTGCGGTCCCTTCCTCAGGGGCATGTCTGCAATTAAACTAATTTATGAATTATGGGATTGTACGCATGTTTACATGGAAAAAATCCTGTGGCCCAACAATTAGGTAATACGCTCACATGCTTATTTGTGATGTGAAATAAAACACAAAAAGCATTTGCAATGCAATAGGTCTCGCATTAGGAAAGTTTGAGCTATTGGTATTGTAAATGACAATTTTTTTATTTATGTGTTGGATTTGAAAATAGCGAAATTAATAGCTTTGTCATTTACAATGCCAATACTTCTAACTTTCGCAAATGTGACACCTATAGCATTTGTAATGCAATATGTGTTGTATTTACGTGACTTAGATGTATTGATATTACAAATAACAATTGCTTTTAATTTCTTTAAATAATTAATACTTAAATAAAAGTTATTGTAATTTATAATGGCAATAGCTTAAACTTTTGTAAATAACTTTTGTGAAGATTATGTTCAGTGTATTTTATTGTGACGTATATCCAAGAACAGAAGTGAAATTTTAACATCTTTTAGTGACATTTGTAATAAAGCTTGAAACATTGAGAGAACATATTTGAACCAGTTGTTGTTGAATGGTTGCACAGTTCGGGCATGCCCGAAATGCGATATACAAGCTGCAGGCATTGAGCACATGCTTTACTCATGCCCGAGGCTGAACACTTACTGGAACGGGATAATGAATGTTCTAAGGGACAAACATATTAATACTCCAACTCTTACAGCACATCTGGTTCTACTGGACATTCAAGACACTCCTAGTCAACACACAGATTTAATATCTATCGTATTTGCATGTGCTAGGCTAGTGATAGCAAGATCATGGATATCAAAAGAAAGTCCGACTGTAATGGATTGGTGGACCCTATTAAATTAAATCAATGTGATGGAAATCTCTCTAGCCAGACTCAGAGGCCCAAGGGCCTTAATAAAGAAAGAAAACATTTGGCGAACTTTCTTCGACCTTTGATTTATGTTATTCTTTCTTTATTGTTTTTCTCACTATGTTGTACGACATGAGGTCAAGCCAACTCTGTCTTACCTTTTTTTTCTTTTTTATTTTGTCCTTAATGATTTGTTCTCGATGTTCCTCTGGTTAACGATCAAAGTTGGAAAGTGTAAATGTACTTTTTGTTTTTTTCCCTTTCCTTCTAGCTTTACATATGTTTGTACATTTTATATTTTGTACATTGTACTACGTTTATACTCTTGCAATAATAAAAAATTTATTACAATTTTTTTTTTTTTTAAAAGAATGGTTGCACAGATTGATGCTGTGGTGGTGCCGAGTGATGTTGTGGTGGCGATGAGTGATGCTGTGGCGTTCAGTGATGCTGTGGTAGCGCATAGTGATGTTGTGGTGCCCCTGAGTGATGCAGTGGTGGTGCTGAGTGATGCTGTGGTGATGCGATAGATAGAATGTAATTATGTGGTGTGTAACTATGTGGCACAGAGTGATATTTGGAGTGTATGTTGCGTTGAGCACAGTGTAATTACGTGGCGTGTAATTATGTGGCACTGAGTGGTATTTGGAGTGTGTGTTGCGTTGAGCGCAGTGTAAATATGTAGCATATAATTATGTGGAACTGAGTGGTATTGGTATTGTATGGAGTGTATGTTGTATTCAGTAGAGTGTAATTATGTGGCGTGTAATTATGTGGCACTGAGTGGTATTGTTTGGAGTGTATGTTGCATTGAGTGCAGTGTAATTATGTGGCATGTAATTATGTGGCACTGAGTGGTATTTGGAGTGTATGTTGCATTGAGTGCAGTGTAATTATGTGGCGTGTAATTATGAGGCACTGAGTGGTATTTGGAGTGTATGTAGCATTGAGTGCAGTGTAATTATGTAGTGTCTAATTATGTGGCTCTGAGAGGTATTTGGAGTGTATGTTGCGTTGTTCACAGTGTAAATATGTAGCATCTAATTATGTGGAACTGAGTGGTATTGTCTGGAGTGTATGTTGTATTGAGTGCAGTGTAATTATGTAGCATATAATTATGTGGCACTGAGTGGTATTGTGTGGAGTGTGTGTTGCATTCAGTAGAGTGTAATTATGTGTGTATTAAAAGCTGACTTTTTTTTCCAGTGCAGACTCGATTCTTTTTTACAATCTGAACATGCCAGGTCGCTGCACTTTTCAAAAGTAGAGGACATGATTGTCTCTTCTACAAAGTGACTGCTGTGTGAGCCTACAATTTGCCACTAAAATGGTGTGATATCATATTTTTTGTGGCATTGTCACCTCATGTTTCTGAACAAGCATGTCAAAGCGAATAGTTCTGGTGGTGGTTGCCAGCCTTTTGGTTTGGTCAGTGCTAATTTTGTCATGGTTTTTGCAAAACCGTGTTGGAGAAGCTGCTGAGCCCTCAACAATTAAATTTTTTCTATGTATTCTTGTGTAACGTAAATGGTGTTCATATAAAGCGCTCCAATACCTGTGGGTCCAGTTTGCGCTATATAAAACTGCAACAAAAAAAAACATGTGAAGGTAAATCCTTATTAATTCACTCATGTAACCCCTTCAGTGTGGCGGCTATTCCGCCGCAGTGCTAAGGGGGCGTGGCGGCCGCAGGGCGCTCCCGTGCTCGTGACGGAACCGCTCCGTCACGAGCCTCGGGTGAGCGGTGCTTGTGACGGAACGGTTCCGTCACGGCCCCGCCCGCCCAATAGAACGCTCAGCGCAGGCGGGGAATTCGCGCCGCGCAGGCGCGGCGAACGGGCCGTGACGGAACCGTTCCGTCACAAGCACAGCACACCCGAGGCTTGTGACGGAACGATTACGTCACAAGCATGCAAGGGGTTAATATAACTCTCTCCAGGTCAGGTTTGCTGTAGGGGAACAGGGAATGCATAAGATGCAGATCACGTGCATTCAAACTACTGCGATATTTGCAAAACTATAAATATGCATGCACATGCAGCACGTTTTGCACAATTTAAGATTAATTTTGTTAATCAGTGCATACACAAAATGCATGTTTAGCCAAACATGCAATATTGCAAAGCGAGGAACATATTTGTCAATCACTCTCATTGACTTAGCTAGGGAATAAACATATATGCAATTGAAGATCTGAATATATGAAATGAATTACCAAAGTCGCAGTAAAGAATAGCTCTTAAGTCCACAATGCCCGCACCATATGAAAACATAAAAAAGGGGAACAATGGAATATGAGAACCAAGGCAACTCATGAATGAAGGAAAACGTGCGTACAAAGTCCGTAGACAAATCACTTATAAACCCACTGATTGATTTTACTGTACATCAATAACCATATTAAACTGGAAAAAAAATCTAAATACATAAAATATTTCATATATAATTCTTTTAAAAGCCATTACTAGCCTAATACTGGAATTAAATATGTAGCTACCTTTCTAATGGTCAGACCAAGATCTGAGAATTAATGCAAAAGTCAACATCCACTTTTTTCATAGTCCGCAGGTTAAAACCACCAAAAACATGGTCTGGTAAAGTGGCTAGCGGCACTGACGAGCGTAATTTATACACAATCTTTTGTTTCATAAAGTAACGAAGGGAGTGCTCAATTTGTAAAAAAAAAAAGTACCCGGTCTCTCGTCAGGAGGCCACAGCAGCTTGAACAACACATTGCCCATGGCACGCTGCCAATGATCGTAAAAACACAAATACTAACCATTGCACTGCTACAATTGTGTAATTTACAAGGCCCACTTCCTTTAATTAGCAGTTGTCCAAGCCGAGAGCTGGGAATAATGCACATTTATTTATGATTACAAATTGAAAAGGGAGAGTGTCAGGCCGGGACGGAAGAATAGAGAAACTCGGGGGACGCATAGGCAGGCGGCCCGGGTTTTGCTGCTTACAGGAGAGGAGTGCTCTTTCATAAAATGACCACCTCGTTTTCACCTCTGCCTGTGCATACCACGGGGGCGGGGGAATATAATGACTGTACGAGGCGTTTAGATGTAAGACGAGGTTTCCAGGAAAGCCAGGGCTGGCGCCAGTCCGCCTATGTCATATGGGGACATATGATGTCAGCCAAAAACAAAGTGAAACTAAGGGGAACACCACTGACACGCCAAGAGCGACAGACCATATTAACGCAAAAGGGCTCGTGACTGCTACCATGGCCGATTTCCACCATCTGTGACTGCTAGGCAGCGGGGTCTTTTTGTAACATACCAGTAGCGAAGGAACAAGGGGGGTGAGATGGGCAGCCTCTTTAGAAGAAGATTCGTACCAATTGTTTGACCACATTTATTACAACAATAATAATAAAGCGCTGTGCTGCGCTGATTAAGCAACAAAGGTTTAATGAAAACAAAACTAAAAAAAAAACAAATCCCATGACGCTCCCACCCTCAAGTTTCCCCAACAGAACCTTAAAAGAAACAAGCCAATCCCTCCTAATCTACCAGAAGCTCTTGCTGATTTCAGAGGCAGGTAACCGCGTCCTACCCACTTTGGCATTGTTGGTGATAGTTTTGCAGTCCGCAACCCGAAAGCGAACCTGTGAAGAAGACGGAACCTGAGGCAGAGTTAAAGAGAAGTGATACCTACATTACTGTCCAGTGCACTCTAGTTCTACAAGTAACACTACACTCTCTTTTAAACTAAACGTACATACACAAGTCAAATGTGCAATTTTCTGTCCAATGGGAGAGAGGCTGTGGAATGAGTGTTAGCGTGCTAGAGAGAAGGGGGGTGTGATAAGCGTGAGGCGAGAGACGGCCTGGCGGCCGTCAAAGTGAAAGCCGTGGGCAGTGAATAAATTAGGGGAGGAGAAATGCCTGAAGCACAGCGCACGCTGGGGGATGCCTGTGGGAGGGAGGCTGGTGGCTTTGATGTGCACAGCGCACGCTGGGGGATGCCTGTGGGAGGGAGGCTGGTGGCTTTGATGTGCACGCGCTTTTTAGGTCAATGCGCTTGCGCATTGAGGCTTGCTTTTCACGGGCACAGCATCAAATCGCCCGATAGTTAAGCTCTGGTTAAGCCCCAATATCTCTCGCAAGCTCAATGCGCAAGCGCATTGACAGGCTCGACCTAAAAACGAGAAATTATGCAAAATTACTGAATAAACAAAACACGTGCAAACAGAGAAGTAAGAAAAAGACCTGAAAAGTTTTTAAAGTGATCAAACCAGCATGGTAAATGTTCATAGCCATTGTCAATAAAGTTCTGTAGTGTCCATTGTGAAAAATCTAAAAGAAATCCTAACCCTATATGGAAGTAGCTCCCAAGGAGTAAACATGTCGTTTGACTCTATAACTAGTATCACTGAGAATCGAGCCACTGCCTTAGTTTACACCAGCAGACAAGCATCATTCATTTACGCTTTCATTCAATCAGTTAAATTATCTGACTCTCATGGAGGGTCCATCACTCAACAATTAAAACAATTGGAATACTTAACACGACGACAACTTAACCAGAGGCTTCATACGGCCACCTTGGTGCAATATCATAGAGCAAAAAGAATACCACGACGTCTTTGGTTATTCATCGGACCGATGTTATTCAGATTCCACCTAAATCCAGCATTCATGGACAAGTGGTTTTCTATCCTCAACAAGTGCTCTTTGGATTTAATATTATTAATAACTGAAGAACTTTCTAAAACAATATACGAATTGGGATCAAGAAAATTTAATTTAAAAAAAGAATGGTAATAGAAACTTGGACAATCACTCTGGAAGACCTTGATCAAAAACTTGACAGATACAGTAAGGAATTACAGGAAGGCAATATCCGGAAGTACCGAAGGGACACCATCGATTACAAATTAAATGAGGTGTATACATGGGTGGAAATCTACGCACGCAGGCGGTTTAATGAGAAAAAAACAACCACATCTTCGGAGGAAAGTGTGGCAACAGACCAAAATACCGCAATTAATAGACCACCAGTGGCAAAGTCGAGTTTGGAAATTCCAGGGCCATTCATTACCAAGCACAACAAAAATAATGGAGTCCACCACAAAACCAGAAGAGATCTAAAAACTGGACTACAGTATCACTTCACGCATGGACCTTGTTACCTATACTGGAGATCGGGCTATGTGATTGGTGGACTTGTCTAGTGTTCACTGGGAAATTTGTTAGGTTTTACTCTTAAAGGAATAAACGGTGACGACTGCTAATATAATAAAGCGAGGAAAGATAAAAACACACGTTTCGCCTCAAGGTCCTTAATGGACTAAAAATGTTCCTTCTCTATAGTTATTTTACATTTTCACAAAACGGGAACCACTGGAACGGTCAACGACTGCTGTATGTTTTTCCAGCAACATGGCGCCTACAGCAGTGTCGCAAAATAAACAGCCTGACGGTTTCCTTCCAAGGCAACGAGCTCCAGCTGTCAGCCTATAGGATTGTCATGTTTGAGTCAGGCAGAGAGTAAAAAATGTGCCCACCACGGACGTCGTACAACCGATGTTCGTGTGGCTATGTTAGAATCAGGCAGATAGCGGCCACAAAACGTCACGGTGTGGCTAACCTCCAAACCCACACATGGGCCAAGTGGCTTATATGGAAGTTAAGAGGTGGTGCAGCCTTACCTCCCCGCACCACGTGCTGTAAAAGCCACTCACGCTGCCTTTAGTTGTACTTCCGCGTACACCGCAGAGCCTGCTGGGTGCCAGAGACAGACAGCCTATAAGGATACAGTGTGGCGGTGACGTCCTCACCGTAAGGTTAGTGTTGCGCGTGTGAATCAGCGGCGCTTTCCTGCTGCGGGTGACGGACTGAGGGTGAGTGCAGTGGGTTTGGGGTTAGCATAAGTTTAATTGGCGACCCAAAAATCTTTATGCGCTAAACAGTTTTTTGCATAGGTAGGAGGGTATCGCGGGCCCGCAAGTCCGAGGCATATATTTCGTTGCTTTTTGCCTTCTCTCCCTCCTTTCCTGTCTGTCGTTGAGGCGGGGAGTCCAAGCGTGGATGCCAAACATCTGAATCTGCATGCATGGCTTGCGCTCTCGGCACCAGCCGCGCTCCTGGAAAACCGAACGGCATAGTGGTTGCAATAGTGTCTAATTACATTTTTTTTATTTTATCTGCGTCCTCTGTTTTGACTGTTTTCTTCGTTCAGGATACAGTTTATCCACTTTTCTAGCTTCTGGTATCTAACAAATGTACCTATTGTTTTGTAGTGACGCAACAACACTCTTATAATTTAGTTTGGTTTGTGAGGGGGAAATATAAACTCCTTTTTCCACCACCGTTGCCAGTACTTCCTCCAGCTGACTGATCCGTACAGAGACCTTTTATATTCCAGTAGTCCCCCACATATTGCTTCTTTTCTGTTGCGAAGTTGCATCCCTGTTGTTTTGTCGATTCTTCGCAGCGGCGCTCGGCCATTCGTGGAAATGTGTGCGCTCTAGAACTTGCATCTTAACCTTCCAAGTTAGGCGTGGTGTCTGGAAGGAGATTACGTAACTGTATTGAAAGGGGACTACATGGACATCATTAGTTAGCGATGAAAAAGTTTGAGCCAGCACTGCTTAAGTTTGTACCCCTCCGTCATTGGTTGGGGAAGGGGGGCTTTTCCGGTCTGTATTGTTTGTATTAGTTCATCAGTTAAGGTCATGTGCAACCTGTACCATGTACAGCGCGCTTTATGGAACTTACTGAAACAGACTGACCACGCGATATAGCGTGTACCCCTTTGCTAGTTTATTTGAATAAAGCTTGCCCTAGACGGCACATGATCAGTACATATGTTTTTTATAAAACCAGTTATACCCTACGTAGCTATAATTCTTTGTATTGATAGTGTCCCGCTTGTAACTGAGTTAAGCTTTTTTTTTTTTTTTTTTTAGGGGGGGGCAGCGGTGTTAAAATAGACACCAATTATGTGGTGTTGATGATAATGTAAGTTTTATGATTTTGACCAGGCTTCTTTTCTCCAAGGAGACAGCTCCCTAGCTGTCCTGTGTGCAATTCAACCTATTACATTTGAAGCTCTTGCTTGGCTAAATAGCTATTTCGTACAAATATGTATGTATTTTTAGAACTTAATAGCTGATGTTTGGAGAAGAATGTCTGAATTTCCAAAATATATTTAAAGCAGGTATTTGAATGATAAATCACGTGGCAATCAGAAGACTTCTTATTCACCATATTACCTTGATGCACAGGTTTTGCAGATACAGCTATTCTTAATTATCCATTTAAAGGCATTCCAGATTAACAAACGTGTGTGTTTTTAACAATACTGCTGGCAACTCTCCCGATGGACTGCAGTGATCCCTGCTGGTGTAATATTGCATAGAGTGGCCACTTAAGTAATCTTGTCTAGCGTGGTCACAAATAATAGCTCTCAATGATTTTCATTGAGCAAAAGTAGCTCTTATTAAAGAAAAGGTGAGACCCCCCCCACCCTTAAGGTGGTTTGACCACCGTTGTTTGTCTTGGATTGTTTGTCTTGGATTAGGTCTGAGTTCAAACTATAGGGCAGACCAGGTTTGTTTGTTTGATGAATATTTGATATTTCAATTAACTTTGGGTGGGAGAAATCAGCAGAACAATGATAAGCAGCAGAGGGCAAAGTGTTAGGTCCTGTGTGGCTTCAATTGGAAGCCTTTTGGGTGAGTAACTAGATTTGAATCCAGTTATCTCTATTGTGATGTCACGCAGGGGGGGAGCACTCATTAACCATTTGCACCGCAGTCTCTCCTGGGTATCCAGAGATCCCAACGCGATGGTTACGTGGTACATGGGAGTCTGAGACCCGAGGGAGAGGGTGGATGGTGCTGTTCCTGCACCTACTGGCTTCTTCCCTTTCAGCTCTGGTCTGCAGAGGCGCATGCTGAGGAGAAATGAAACTGTGCTGACCAGCGACTGCCACAATTATTGTCAGTGTGATGCTGACTATCTACACTCCATGTGAGAGCAGGGAATGCTTCTTTGGGATTCGGGGTGTGGGACTGCTCCGGGTGAGGTGGACATGAGTGGCAAGCTTATATATATATATATATAATATATATTTCTCACAAATTATTATTTTTATTTTTTTAATTATAAATTCTGTTCTTTATGGTTTCTCAGTACTCTTCTAATCCTACATATGTCTTAAGTAGGTACAACTGATTTTGTAAGAGGTGAACTTATACACCAACCAGGTTTATCCTGGTCAAAGACTTTACTTCTGTCTTTAGCAGTGCGGCCCACCTCCCAAGGCAGATTACGGCCCAGGGGACCCCATCCCCCGTTTAATTACAATTTTTATTTCTTCAAGGGAGAAGGTCTAGTGGCCCCTTCTTGGGCCACTTTCTGCGCTGGGGACCCCATCCCTGGGGCATGGCCATCTCCTTGGGGACTGCGGGAGTGAGCCTAAAAGCCCCTACGTTCCCAGCCTGCTCGTGCCGAGCCGGCATGCTTTTTACACCCAGGAAGATGTTAAGATTCAGCTTGCTGGGGGTAAAAAGAAGTGTGCTTGCTTTGACCAAGCGAAAGCACTGCTCCCGCCATCTCATAGCAAACTGCAGTGTCCCGTTGGTAGGCACTCTGGGACATTGCTTAAGCCAGCCCTGGGGGAGGTGGCGGTGCTCCAGGGCCATTAATGGCTCCAGGAGGGGGCCCATTTTTAAAATAGCCCCGGGGGCGTTGATGCAGCTTTTTTACTATACTAGCCCTGGGGAGGAAGCAGTCCCCTGGGATGCATGAGGGGGGGTGTCCCCCTGCCATTACTGTAAATATAGCCCTGGGATATCTAGTGACTGAGGCTGTGGAGGGGGCTCTTGGCCCCTTGCATTTAATGAAGACAAAAAAACTAGCCCCAGTGAGGTGGCTGGACCCCCTCCCTCCCAAATGCATTCTAGTTAAAAATTGCCCGGTGGTGGTGGTCCCCGGGCTTGCGAGGGGTCCAAGCATACCCCGTATCTCTTTGTTGTTGTTGTCCCCGGGACTTTGCCCACCCAGGGGCCTAAAGTAAACTAAGCGCAAGAGCCTGAGCTGCGTGGGTTTTTTAATTTATCTATTTTATGCTGGATTGTCGAATCTCGCTGAATTTTTTAATATTTTATTAAAGCTTTTTTTGGGGCCCTGGGGTTCAGAGTGTTTCTACCCTGCCTATTTTTCTATTTTTTTTTTTTTTACCTTTTTGCTTGTGGTTCTGTTCAACCGAGTCACAAGATGGCTGTCAACACTTCCTGGTTTAAAGTGTTGGCAGCCAATTGGATCTCAGGCCCGAGATCGGGATAGTCTGCGCATCCACCGCGTTTGTTTATCTGAGAACGCTTAACATTTCTCAAACTACTCAACGGATTTACACAATTTAACAGAGGGCTTTCTGGACCAAGAGCTACCTTTTTGCCAAATTTGGTGTAATTCCGTTTAGCAGTTCGGGCTGTAGCTGCGTCAAAAGATTCATATGGAAATGAACACAGAGAATTTGGGACCGCCCTTTTTCTTGGCCCTCGCTTGACAGATCACCCTGAAATTTTCAAGACCGCAGCTGATGTGACCGTCCCATTAGTTTTAAAAATTTCAGAGATTTGTCAAACGGCACCAAAGTTATTGGCAAATTAAAAATTGCTTTTCCTATGGAAACTAGGTCCTTACTATAGATAGTTTATTTATTGTGTGGCTTACTTAGTTGGTCACAAGCTGCATTTTAATATCTTGCCTAGTTAAGGCACCTGCTATAGATTTATGGGGTTACTAGCAGTAAGACCCAACAACTGCAGGACTACAGTATGGGCTCTGCATTAAAGGCCAACCTCCAGAAATCACTCCAAAAAGCACTGAATCTCTTTACTTTGCCAGTTCAAATGAACACAGTACAATCCTCTGCTCCACAGAGTGATTTTTATCCATATATATTCTGTTTCTGGAACACTTGGAGGCCAACTATGTGCCTCTTTTGAGGGATGTCTTATAGGAGTTAAAACCTTTTGCTAAAGAGGGAGGCTGCCTGCATGGTTAGGCGGGTGGCGGCTATCAAGATAACTGTTGCCTAAAGTACTTTCTTATGCAAACAATTCCCCTCCCATTCCATGTTGCCATTGTGCCACAATTAAACACATAATCAGAGACTCTATCTGGGCTGGGAAATGTCCCAAAATCTCAAGACTTCTATTGAGCAAACCATTGTCAAAAAGGGATTGGTGTTGGCTATTACCAAGCTGCATAGGCCAGTTTCCTCAGAGTGGGACCAGGAAGAATTCAGGTGTGTGGAATTTAATAAAATATCTTTGTCCATGGGGCGGGGTTGCTTCATAAACCTACATGTCCTGTAGCAAAATCCACTTGTCCCTTTTTTGTGCTACGTAATGTGGCAACACATTATTGCAGCTGTCTCATTATATAAGAGCTCTGAAGTGGCCTCACTAATTAGGTCAGGTCTCTTTCCATAGTAGGGTTTGAATACTAGCAATTCCCTTATGTTGCCATGTTTCTGCAGGTCTACATACTGGGGCTGAAGGGGAGGGTAAGCAATAGTTCTAGGGTTTGAATGCCCTTTTGAGTCTGTGCAAACCTACTAACTTGCATGTTTTATGGGTTTTCACCAACTCTTCTCTAATTTTTCCCATACTGAGAAAAGTTGAAAATATACTCCTGACCATGGGAGACCTACCAGGGTTGGGGAAAAAAAGTGGTTGGAGGGGAAGTGAACTTTCAAACACTCAGATTTTCGCATGCTCATGCTAAAATGTAGTTCACAAATATTTTCTGATTGCTATTACTTGGTCTTCTTCTGTAAATTCCTAGATCTGCTGTTAGGTCTGGCGTTAACCATGACCATTTGTGTTTCTTAAACTTGTTTCTCTTTCCCTCTACCCCCCTGCCCTCACCTTTTAATGGTGAGGGGCCAACATCTCCCTCACCAATAAGTTTTATACTGGAACCACTGTCAGTTGTGCAGTCTGAGCTTACAACACTTACTTGGAGCACTCGCCCTAATAATAAAGGCTTTGCATTAATTAACTATAAATACAAGTTTGAACAGCGTTAACACATGGACGCAAATATTACTTTAGCTGCAGACCATGCCTTTCTCTGATCCATAAAGTTGTCCTGTAATCTGGCAGCCACAAGGGTTGGCCCTACTTGTCCCAGGGACAAAATACACAGGAAAACATGTTGCCCGTGGAACCAAACAATGTGTCTGGCTATAGGAATTTCACTTCCCTGTAAGAATGAATGAAAATATATATATATATATATATATATATATATATATATATAATATATATTTTTTTTAAATGGTGGTGATTCACTGGTTAGATGATTGCTGCCACTCAAATATGGCAAGAGCCATTGTTGAATAGGAGACACTGTGCTTCAGTAACATCTGCCCAGAGGGAGTTTTCCCTGGTCGTCTATCACAATAGCCTGGAACCCGCTGTTTAACACAACATTAGAAACTCTCCAGTTTTAAGCTTGGACAGAGATTCACAAGAGGTGACCTATTAACTGATCTGGGTATTGAAGAGTTTCAATGTCTTGGAAGAAAAAAACTACCAGAAGGGAAGGCCTGACATTACGTCTTGCGGCACGCCATCAAACTGAATGCCAGCTGCCAAATTATGCAATTTGTGAGATGACTGGTGCTGAAAGGAGACCCAGAACTGCTAGCAGATGAACTCGCGGAGTCTAAATAAGGGCTGCCAACCCTGATGGTAGGCAGAGCAAGGCATGAGTCTGAAAGAGGAGTGGGAACAAATGCATACTAGATTACGTTTGACATCTGCTTTGAGGGAAGTCGTCGTCAAAAAAGCTTGCTATTGGTACCCAAATGTGAACATAATGAATACATGATATTTAAAATGGTGGCAGATGCTGGTGGGGTTGTGGGGAAGCCAGAAAGCTGCTGCATTTATTATGGGAGTGCCCTAAACTCCAAATGTATTGGATACCTTAGAGAAGATATTCCCCACTAGCATGCCCAGATTCCCTGCTTATGCAATACTAGGACTTCCCAACATGCTTGCATTCCCACCTCCACTCACTGAGACATGACGAATACTGTGGGTCTCGCCACCACAACACAAACTATCATTGCATGGCAGAGCTCATTGAGTCGTCCCATTGTCCTTGAATGGTTTCATTACCTCTCCATTATTATTGGAATGTCAGAAATATCTTTGTCAATAATGCACAAAAAGCAGAAATTCGACTCACTATGGGGCCCTGAGGTTTTATTCACAGAGCTTGGTGATGTTCTAGTGTGGTTTATAATTAGTTTGTAGTAAATGCAACTAAATAAGTAAATTTAAGATGTATGGAGTGTTGGTGTCTGTTCACAATATCTTCATTTTTCATGACTTCATTTTTCATGAATATTTGCAGGATTTTGAAAAATGGCAGAAAATGGCGCAAAGGAACCCATCTCTGATCTGGAAATCAAAATATGTGAACAAATGGAGGTATGCTGTTGGTCTGTCAGTGTTTTTGTGTGAAGTCATATTGCTTGTTCACGGTCCAATGAATCCTCCTAATATTCACTGCAGTGCGTGTGACAAAATTAGGAATCTATATTAAATTGTTGCAAATTTGAGAATCCTTTCATGTAATGAATTGTTTTCTGGGTTGGGTTTCTTCTTTGACCAACTTTTTAAAGGCTAAGTTGTCCTGTTTTATAGTGTATGTTGGTGAAACAAGTCTGTGATGGCTATGATTTTACTTAACGAGGGTCCTCTTTCTCATCTCCCTTCGTTATTCTAGCACGCTCGGAGCAGTACCATGGTTGTCTTCTGTTTCTTCGCACTATTAACTTCTTACTGTTATTTATTGTGCCAGTGGAACAATATCTCAGCAATATAGTGGGTAAAAGGTGAAGAACAATCTAAGCCCAGTGGTTTTTTTTTTATTTGTTTTTTTTTATTTTTTCTTTCAGCTGCTATTGAAATGTAAAAGGAACAAATGATGGATGGAACGCTGAACAAATCAAATATTCCCCCCCCACTTACAGATCTGGGTTTAATCTATAGTTTTTATTTATTTTTTTACCACGCCACCCTATTTTTGTGACCTAGCCATATGCAAAGCAGGTTTGACCCTGCTCCCCATGGACCAGTCCAGCCTGAACTGCCATTCCCTCCCTGGACCAGGAACTACCATCCTAGGACTTATTACGGGCATTACCCCCTCCTCATCCAGGCTTGTTTGAACACAGTGAAGTCAGGTCCCACGTCTGGGCATACCTTTCCCACGTAGGGCCACAAAAGCAGAATGAACAAATGATCAACAGGATGATAAACCATGCAAACATTCACCCCCAGTCACACAGATCTAGGTATATCTGCGTACCATGTAGGGTCTCAGTAGGACTTCAGTCAGAGCCAGGACCCCTTCGGGTAACAGTTGTGCTTTAGAAGTAACAATAACATAACATAATCCATATTTTGACTGTTCTCATTGGAAGCAAGGTCAAGACTGATTTGCATATATATGGCTTGGTCCAAGCTGGGGTGGCATGGTGAGCAAAAACAGACCGATTTAACCCAGATCTGTGACTGGGGATGAATATTTGACAATGTTCAGCATTCCGGCCGTCACTTGTTTTGATATTAAAATGTACGCAGTGCAATGCAATGCTATCCACTCTTCTACAGTGGATGTTTGTATTTGTAAAGCTTTGCAGGGAACGTCTAGTGCCTTACCTCTAGTTAAAATGCTTTAATTGCCTGATTGTGATCTACATCTGTTTATTGTAAGATCTCACCAAACAGTTGCGTAGAGCTGGCATTCGTCTTGACTGCCTGGTCAAAGGGTCTCTTCTGAAGTCCCAGACAAGTGACTATTCTTAGATGAGAAACTGTTATACTTTGGGACCAAATGTTCATATAATGTTGTAGATATGTTATTTGTCCTTTGTCAAACCTGTCCTAAATAGCTTCATATAAATGTTTGCATTTCTACCTTTGGTCAGAACTTATGGCTTGTTTTACAGTATTACTTCGGCGATCACAATTTGCCAAGAGACAAATTCCTAAAGGAACAGATCAAACAGGATGAAGGTTGGGTATCGCTGGAAACGATGATCACATTTAACAGGTGAGAGACTAAAATCTATTTTCGTTGTAATAGTTCTATTTCATGCTTGCATGTGAGCTTCTAGTGCTATTTACATGTTCACATGTACTCTGGAGTAACCCCACCTGCATGGTCAGTCTTGCGTTGGTCATCACTGTATAATGAAACTTCTTGTAGAACCAATTTGGCTCCCTCAAAACCAATATGCCCAAACATTTCCCTGACCTTACAGGGATCTTATTTTTTGGAGTGGTGTCAGTTGGTGCCGCTTGTCAAAATTATTGCATTATTAGCAAAATAAGGCAGGATTCTTCACACAAACTTATTCTGCCAGCTACCATTTCCATTCTGCATACATACTGGTGGAAGTAATCCTTCTGTGCTTTTCCTTTGGCCTTCTGGCCTCTTCTTGATTTGTATCCTTTTCTTGCCTGTCCTGCTCCTTTCTATTTCCCAAAGCAGGTGAGACTTCTTACCAGTAGTGTCAAGGGTCAAATGGTAGTCTGTTTTCACTGACCTACCCCAGCAAACCATTAGTCTTTTCCATGAGACTTTGTGCTTTCAGACTGCTTCATAAAACGCTGCCTCAATGTGTGAAACATCAGTACAGGAACAGGTGTGGCTTAAAGGACTTTCAGATACCGCTGCTGTAGTCTGAGGAATCGCAAACTCCACACAAGTGATTCAGATGGAGTGCTAAGCCACTTAATGCAAACCACAAAACATCCTTTACCAGTGAGGACTAACTGTACTCTGGTAGCGGAACATTGTTTCCTTCTGGATATCTAATAATCTTAGTCCTGATCATTTTGTTTTCTCTGCCACCGTGTCTTATTGATTAACCAATTTTATGTCCTCTAATGGGTGAAGAGTCCTGGACAGTTGAAGTGACAGTTACATTTCTTTCTTCTCAAAACACAGTGTTAGTGTTGTCTGCCATGATTTGGAGCACTGTGCTGTGCCATCAGTTTGCACGTAGACTGTCCATAATGACGGGGATGTCTGTCTTAATTGTCCACTAAAATCTGGCTTTGCTTTTGTCTTCGTTGGTGGCTTTAGCATGTTTGATCAGTTCTCAGCTGGTGTAAAAAATGTGATTCTGTGAATTCCTTTCCCTGTGAAATACTGTACATACTGAATGCATCCCTTGTCACTACCTCCAGATAGTCCAATTTTTGTACTGTCTGACCATTACTTTAATTGGTTGTATGCGAAATGGATGCATGCAATTCACAATCTTATAGGGAATGAAGCCTGACAGGATGGTTTCCTTTAATTGGCTTGAACGTGAAAGCTTTTATTGCAGGCTCTAATCTCAATCTCTTTCTCAAAGTTTTAGAAGGTTCTAGTGCAGTTGATAGTCGTTTACTCTGAATCCCAGGTGATTTAACAAATCGCTTGTCAATGTCCAGTTGACGCTTATAATGCAAAGTACCCTTTCTGTACAGAGGCTGCATTGTCCACTCAATCATTGACTTCTGTTGGTAGTCCTGTTGGAGCAGGACTCTTGAATTTTTGTTCCAGAAGGCATTATGTGGAATGCATAACTCTATGTAAAGCGCCACGTGTCGCACTGGAAGCACTTCAGGGCTCTCTACTGTCCTCCTTGGGCAGTGAATTCAGCACTTTATAAAACAATAACCTTTTCTAAAGTGCCTCTTACTTCAGTTTGTGAGGTCTGCACGTGTCGTATAAACCCAAATTTATAACACTCCATTTACCGACCTCGGAAGGATTAAACGCTGGGTTGTGAAGTTGTGCTGATCTCGCCAGATGTCAACAGCGAGCGCTTAACTGGCTGAGCTTCCAGTTGGAGCTGTGGGTCAGGGTGATGAGGCAGTCTAAGTCCTGTATGTTTGTGGCTAATAGTAAGTGTCTGCAGCTAGTCCGTTTTCTACTTTGTTTTCCATAAACATCACCGGCGCGGTAGGATCGGCGTCTCGAGTACCCACGAAGCAACAAGTCTAAGCCTTGATCTACCCGCTAAGGTAATACAACTTGGTTTAGAGTCATTCGGAGAGATTCAAACCTAACATGAGGCAGACGGTTGTTTATATTAATAGCGTGTCCTGGTTTTTTTCAGGACACAGCGTCGTTGCTAACTTGGCTACTATCGTCTATAATCAGCGCTCAGCACTACAGGTATTGCTGGCAATTTGTTGGCTTTCCATGGAGTCAATTGCTTATGATTTGTTGAATGCAACACAGCAACTTTTGTTTGCATTTTCGTTTTAGGAACTTTATTGAATTTGGATGACACTGAGTCATAATGTCTACTTCATAGTCTCAGGTATGCTTTACTCTCTATGCATTTAAGCTCATGAAATCGTTGTTAGTTGCCTTGAGCAATATACGTTACGTGGTTTCCTAGAAATACCAATAGAGGTTATTTTCATGTCTCTTGTTTCCAGCTCTTCGCCGTTTACATCTCAGGATCTAGTATTACCTCATCTAGTGTTGAAAGCATTTCTGTCCCTTTTCTTTGCTGGTAAGCAATTGTTCAAATCTCTAATCAAGAGTGAATTCTTCATTTGGTATGGTTAATATTGGCATTAATGGCATTTTTTTTTGAGTGTGACACTGTTGCTTAAACATTTTCACATTGTTAACTATGTGGACTGATTACAGCTAACATGTTTTAGTCATATTAACGGAGTCAATGATGTATTGGGTTAGAATTGTTTCTACCAAAACTGTATCGATCCTATTTTGTTGAATGAACTTGACATTTATATATTTTATATTTTTTTTTCACATTATTAGTTCCCCTGAAGAAGAGATCTATTGATCTCGAAATGCATTGGGATTAACGACAGCATCAAAACAAATCATTGTACGAAAATTGAACTTTTTGTTGAATGTTAAATGTCTAAGGACTTTAAGAATGACCGTATGGTATAAGCACGTATAGATATGTATAGTGCAAATAAATGAAGAAAATATTGATATTTCCCAAAAAGTTATTTTTACTCGCATTATTTTGAATGGTATTAACACACAAAAATAGTAGCCAACCCTAAAGGTTAGCACCCGCTGTGCAGGAAGGGTCAGTGATAATTTATCACCTACTACGTATAATAGTAAGGACCGACATGATTGTTTATTACAAGCACTACAGGCAAGTATATATGCCAAGTGTAACAAGCCATTCCTTCACCTCTTGGCGCTTTGTTGTGTGGTGTGTTCATTCTTACACCTGTGCCTGTAGGTGAGGTGGTGTTAGGCGCTGTTTGCAGGTACCTCTGAAGTGGTCACAGTAGTCGGGTTTTCGCCGAACGGAATCAGTTTACTCGACTCTTAAAAGAAAACGGGCCATTCGGATCGAATGAGGATGAGCATGAGGTGTAACGGCCAGAGCTGCTGGTTTTAGGGCAAGGGGCTTTAGTTTTGAATCTCGGCGCCGGCTCAACATACTGTGATTCTGTGCAAATCTCTTAATCTCCCTTTGCCTAAATATAAAACATGTGGCTAGTCTTGCTTAATGGAACTGGTGCTCACGTAAATTACTACAATATAGTTTGTCCGAGTTCACACTATGTAAAACTAAAAAGGTAGGCCCTACTGCTTAAACAATTTTTTTGTGGGTCGGGGCAGCACCCTGCATTATCAATGTTGGCACAGTCACTCGAGGTGATATAATAATGACCTTTGCCCTCCTGGTATCGCTCCGTGCCCCCTGCACTCGACTTTGCGAATTGCCCAGGTTGAAAGTTTCCATAGTGGCCGTGACATCACTATGCCAGGCACTGTGATGGCCAATGCCCACGCTGTGATTTTAGTGTGTCCTGGGATCCCCTCCCTACTTGCCCATGGTGCTCCCTCCTTTTCCTTTCTAGCGATCTACACAGGCACCGAGTCCAGAGAAAGGGACAGCTAATTACAGCCTAAACAGCCGAGAGTGTTCATTAAAAAAAAAAAAGCTGATAAGCGCTCCTGGACTGCTGCTGTCGGGGCGGTAGAGGCTCCATGGACACAAATCACTCAGCAGGGGAGTGCTTAGGGTGATTTAGATGGAAGAATAGTGTGCAGGAGAATCTGGAAACAGTTTCAAATTTCTTTCTGCAGCCCCGGTGAACCTCAGACACGGATAGACACATCGCCGGTTTGCCAGTATTTTTCCGTGTCTGTTTATAAATACAGACAAAGGAAAAAATGTTTTCTGTCTGTATTTGTGTATAAATCCATTTAAACGGAAAACCGGGAGCCCTAATTATAACCAACCGGGTGGGGAAACTATCACTGTTGCTCCATGCAATTTTCAGACATTGCGTGATATAAACAGTTATCTTATTTCTTCAGGATGCTCCACTTCTTGTACCATAAGCATATGTTCAAAAACTATTAAGGTATGTGAACCCTGTTTTATGCAAGTGTTATTTTGGTTTTAAAACTTCCCTGCCATCATTCCCTTCAGGGCACAATGGCAATTGTAGTGCCATCAGTATTGCGTCCCAGTTGGAGGATATAGGATATTTACGCAAGCCTAGAGTGTCTTCTCTACGAAGAGATATTCCTCCGCCCTAGCCCTTTTAAGGATAGAGTGGGACCAGACCTGTAGCTATGCTGGATTTCCAACGTTGTCTGATGAGGCACTAAGCCACCACCAGGTCAAGGTTCCGAAACCTGGAGGTAGCTTTTTGTCCCTTGTGGACATGCCCAGTGTGCAGATCTCTTGTGTGTTTGGGGGTATTCTGTCCGTGCACTCGGGTAGGTATCTCGTTACTACCTCCCAGTATTCCCGTAACTGGGGACCCGACCATAGCATGTGTAGAAAATCCACATCAGGGTTACATCGTGGACAACTAGCATCTGCTCTGTGAAAGTACCAATTCATTCAGTCAGGTGTGAGATGTGCCCTGTGTAGTATGTAATACTGGTTCAGCCGGAACCTTGCATTACGGGGGATTAATGTGGAGCTTGCTAAATTTGTCCCACTCTTTGGATGTACATGGACAGGTTAGATCTGTTTCCCAGTGAGTGCGCAGTGGAGCCAGATCGAATACTGTCTGTGTCCAAAGTGGCTCAGCAAATCATCTAGTAAGATGCTTTCCCACTCACATGACATGTACATATTGCATTAGGAAATGTGTTTGTAGCTCCTGTGTGGCAACTCCCCAGTGTTGCATTGTACATATCCAGGATGTGTAACTGAGAAATGAGCTCTCCGGTATCCTTCCTCATCCTCTTGTCTTACGTGAGTATGCCATCTCGGTGGAAGTCACCTAGAATGTGGCCCAAGCTCGTACTAAGGCGCTATCTCTGCTGTCGTCTGTCTCCTGATACCCTTCTGCATTCCCAGTAGTGGCAAGACAGATGTGTATGGTGTGATATGTTTAGTTGGAACCAGGCATCGACTGAAGGTGCTGCTGTCCACCTGTACTAGTAATGGGAGCGACTTGGGTGGTTTTACATATGGGTGGAAGATATGGAACACTATGTCTAAGGCGTGTGGGGACCATTCTCAGCCGTATCTGATAGATGTTCTGCTACCCATTTGGCAACCACTGAAACTGGGATGCTAAGTAATAGGGTTCTAGGTTGGGCAATGACAGGCCGCCTTGAGCCAAGGGTAAATATAGTTTGGCTAGTAGCACTCTTCATCATGTGTTCCATATGAAATCGTGGCGTGTATGTTCTAGGGGACAAAAGACGGTCGGGAGTAGATAGTGATAGATTAGCAGAGATACAACAGTTTAGAAGCTCTTCCTGTGATCGAATTTGTGATGTTGATGTGAATTTTTTCATTCCGAAATATCGGAACACGGTCGGCTCCAACATGACTAGTGTCACCTACAGTGAGGGCCGGATCTGGTGATCTGGTGATTGGGAGACGCACAGTAACGGACATTCTGGTCTCCATGTATCAGCCACTGTCTCAATGAGGAGAATCTCCACACCAGGCAGTATTTTATAATCCGCATTCAATAATGCTAGTGGGCGGTACGAGCCTAGTTGTGTGGGATCTCTGTCTGGATTGAGTAGCGAAACTACTGTAGCCTCATTAAGAGTCTGATAGGTGCGAACTGCAGTCTCATAAATCCTAAGCAGCTGGGGGGCTAGGATACCTGTGTATGTCTTGTAGAATTCGGATGGCTAAAGCGCAGATCATTCCTTGTATCTCAAGGAGTTTGATGAGGATGTCTAACTCCATGCATTGATCTGGTGTCAATGTGGGCAATGTAATAGTTTCTAGGTCAGTTTGATGCTTCTAGCTTTGAGTGATATAGATTTGTGAAATGACTGACCATCTCATCCTGAATTTCATGCTGCGTGTATTGCATCAAACCTTCCGGTGTGGATAGTGCAATGATTGGGCCCACTGATTGCTCCTGCTTCAGCCAGGCGGTCAACTGGTGCATGCGCCATATAATTTGGGCAACTAAGTTGATCAATTAGTGATGTATGCTCTTTAAGTGAGTGTGAGGACACGGGAGGCCTTCGTGTCAGCATGTGTCTCAAATGCTAGTAGGTACGATGTACTTGCAAGAAGTTTGCTTCCACTTGCTTCCTCATGCCACTTCCAGCTCCCAAGCAGTGTCCCTGCAGTGTAACCATTGAAGCATCCCATTCTACGGGGGGGCGACTCGGACTGTTTCACGTGCAACACTGGTACAGCTGTGATCGGGATTTCCGGAAGGGGGCACCTCCAGCATGGCCGGTTGTAGACGCCAGGTGGGAACCAGAGGAATTCCACTCTCCCAGGCAAGTGTTAAGTAGTGAGGATGTGATCGGAGTGAGTTTGCCTAAAATAATCTGCACTTAAAATAGAAGAAAGCAAGTTGTGTGTGCCGAATATTCTATCCAGCTGGGCATGTGGGGCTGAATAAGAGTACATTGGCGTCTTAGGGTTTTGTTGCCCCCATATATCTACTAGTCCTCACTGCTGAGACCACTCCCCTTAGTTTGAGTGCATTAGTGGAGGCAGTTGTGAAGAGGTGGGGGGGGAGAAGCGATCCAGGCCTGTGTTCATGACGTTAGAAGTCCCTGCCGATCAGCCAGGGTAAGCTACACCATTTAGTGACACCCCTGTTGAGGACCGCAAGAACTATTCCTGGTCCGCGTTTTGTGCATATATGCTACTCACCAGTAGATGTCTGCCATCCAGTCTACCTTTTATGAAAATATATCTACCCTCCATGTCTGTATCTACCTCCTCAACTGAGAAAGGGGTGCCCGGTGGATCCAGATCGCTACTCCTTGCGCGTACGAGGAGAAATTTGTGGCAAACTCTGCCACTCCTCTGTCGCTGTAGCTTAGAAGTTTCCAAAAGCGTCAAATGTGTCTCCTGTAGGAGTGTGATTTGGGTCTTGTATTGTTTACGGTAAGCATATGCTGTGTATTTCTGGAAAGGTGTGCGCAGACCATGCACGTTCTAAGGAAGCTTTGTTGCTCAGTCATGATATATCTGTATAATGAAGGGCAGTATCCCTAGGGTCCGCTTATTCATGGAAGCACCTAGAGAATACATAGAACTAGCTAGTAGTGTGCACGGCACTACCCAAATAGTATAGGGTGGGGAGGACATGTGCCTTGTGAGGGGCTTTTGATTGGCGTGTCCCTCCCTTCAACCCCCTCCCCCAATTGCCAGTAGTTAAGGGACCATATGGAGTGGTACCTCTTCAGACCATTTTGCAGAGGAAGACTGGTTCGATTCTTCTGGCCACACCCTCCCAGGAATCTTATCAACCTACAATTGCTCCCACTTCAGACCACCCCCCTCAACACAGTGACCTCATATCTGGCTTATCTTCCATAGAGAATGGCATGACTCTGGAGGAAAGATTCATGTGTAGGTGTATCAAGGATCAAATAATGGCATTGGAAGTCTGTGGTGAAACAGTCTGACACAAACTCCCTACACTTGCCAGATGACATATCAGCGATAACTCCTCTTCTGCCGATTGGGTGGACGCAGCTTCCTTCTCACAACCATTGGAAGTGTCGCTGCCCGCTGCCTTTTCTGTATGATCTGTTCCATATCTAGTATTGCAACCAGCCTGGGCGGGCACATTCTGCTTCTCTGCTGACGTGCCCCGGGGACCCCATCCAAAGTGCTCCATTTCCTGCTCCCAGCGCTAGTGCGAGGACTTGAGAACTGTCTGGTAGATCCCAGCCAGACCCACACATCTTGCGGCGCGTCAAAGAATCCTGTCTTGTCAGCCAGCATGCACTACCCGAAGACCTGCCAGGAACAGCAAGGAGTACCTGATATCCATCTGGCGAAGTTTGTTTCACCTGTAGGAAGCGGCCCCGCTGTTGCACCCCCATGGTGTAATTCAGAAATAACCTTGCGCGTGCATTGTCCATCTTTCTCTCTTTTTTTTTTTTCCGTGTTTCACGTACTATTAAATCTGTCTTAAATGTAGAACTCCTGATGAATAAACAAGGCCCTGATCCTGGTGCTGGCATCCTGGAGGGTATACGGTGCTAGCTCAATCGAAAAATATGGCGACAGAGGATTCAGGCAGGAGCTCCCTGATCCATCTCTGTGAATAACACTGCATTCTGTCCCTCCGCTCCCTGAGACAGGCCAATTAGGCGGACATTGTTACGCCTTGAGCGCCCTTCAGCATATTCTACCCTTTCTTCCAGATGATTAATCCTGGCCTCATGGTCTCAAATGTGCTTTTCTACCAATTTCGACGCAGGCTGCAACGTGGATAGGGTTTGCTCTGACAGTTACTCGGTCCAATAGTTGCCAGTGATCTGCATGAAGCAGCGTGAGATCGGCTGCAACTCCAGCAATTTTGGTCTCCATTGACGCACAAGATCTTTCAATTGCATCAAATATAGCATCCAGTCTATCCCTGGGAGGGGAAGGCTGGTCCGTGAATCCCAGCTGCTCCCGCATTACTGCATTCAATGAGCACGAGGGAACCCTGGAGTGAACACTCCACATGCAGCCCATTACTGATGTCCTTGTCACCAGCTGTTGCAATGGACTGGGGCCCCCCTTTTTCCCCAGTTGGACTGTCAGTCTCCTTAGTGGTGCAGTGTGGGCAGGGGGTGCAGTCAATCCACACGCTGACCCTCCTGCATTGTCCCTTCACATTGTGTCTACAACAGTGGCCTCCTCAAGTCGCAGTGCTGAAAAGTGACCCTGTGCAGCCTCTAATATAGGTGAGCTGTGTTTTGGGGCATTCTCCAATGTCTCCTCAGTCGAGGCCCATTGCAGGGGCCGACAGGGAAGAGCCTATGTACCAACAAGGGGGACCAACTCCTACTCAGTCCAGCGGTAGAAAATGACTTTCAGCTAGGGAGATTGCGAGTATTCTTGGACCAAGGGTCCAGTTGCCACAGTAAGCCCTGTATGAAAGCAATTCCCTACAGGGCCCTTCATGCACTACAACTGGGCAGCCCAAGCGCTCGTCTACATTATCCCCTGGTCCCCAGTGATCAATAGCAGGAGAGGCACACTTCTCCAGTCATGGGGGCTGCTAGTACACTCACACAGGCCCCACCGAGGTGTCTCCATGCACAGTCAACAGCCTCTTGGTGATCTGCTACATAGCTGTCTTCCTCCCCCCCCCCCCCCCCCCCAAATCTCTGGCCGCCTACTCTTGTGGCATCTTGAAGGCTGTCTTGCAGCGTGTCTCAAGCGGTATTGTCCGCTCCTCCGCCCCATAGATATTGCTGTGTATTCGCCGGCCCGGGCTACAGCCTTCCCCAAGAGCTGAAAATCCCTACACGGTGCAGCTGCTTCCCAAAGCTCAGCCCGATGGGCGGGAGATGTGCAGGCCCCAACCTACCCCCCACACCATGCCATAGCCCTCCTCTGCTCTGTACCTTTCCGGCCGCCTCGTATCCCACTTCGTCTGGGCTTGCCAGCGCGCATAATTCCGGTAGCTGCCCAGCACACGCAGCCGTGGCAACTCACCCCACCATCGCAGCCCACGGCAGCAGTGTGGACTTCTGTCTAGAGCCTCTTTCTCATGGTTGCCGTTCCGGGCCCCACAGTATCTCCACTCCCAACTGCTTACAGCTCCCTCTCAGGATCCCCTCTGCAGGCAGGATGCAGCTGGGTACCACCCTACGTCCTCTCTGCGCCTCCCCCTGATGTCGCAGTTCTCTGTGGCTGTGCAACTCCACTGCTGCCATGCGTATCCGTGTGTTTACTCACGGTGATCCGCACACTAATATGTTTCGCTGAACCCAAGCAGCGCCCCTACAGCTGATTGCACAGGATGCCGCTCCATGATTGTATAATTGCCCGGATAAGGGGAATGCATTAGAGTGGAGCTAAGAGAGGTTGGTTACTTCTTACCCTGCTGGCCATCACACATGTTGCAGGGTTACTTAAACAGAGAATACCAGACTCCTCTTGGCAATGTAAAAACCTCTTTTTACTATTACGGCAGGGAGATTGGCTATTTCCTCACGGAAAACAGCTGGTCTCAATTTGCTGCTTCACAGGCAGCTACTTTTGTATATAGTCGCTACACTACTTGTTACAAAAGATTAACCAAGTAGTACCCTAAAAGATAAGATACGTTCATGAAGTAATTTTAATTCTGACCTGGAACACAATGTAGAAAGTTACAATACGTGTCCTAGAGACGGCGATTATACAAGCGGTTTGATTAGTGACTAGCAATTCAGGGCATGGCACTAGTGATGAAGGTGGAAGTTAATGTCAGTACCGCGAAAACATTAAAACGCTCACATAACGTAGATCTGACTGACAGAGGGTTCAACTCATCCTATTTGGGTCGACGGTAGGGCCTCGTAGGTGAAACCAGAGCACCTGCTATTTAGCAGGCTGAAACTAAAATACTGTCCTAGTTAGCTCATCAAGCTGTTTGAATAATGTATTGCAGTGTTCCGGTGTAGGGAAGAAAGGCAATACTTGCATTGCTCAAGTATGGATTTTGTTGTCTGACCTACCCAGTCTCTGCCAACTCTGAATAATGTATTGCAGTGGTCCGGTGTAGGGAAGAAAGGCAATACTTGCATTGCTCAAGTATGGATTTTGTTGTCTGACCTACCCAGTCTCTGCCAACTCTGCGGTAGAGGGGGGTACGGTTAAGTACCCACGCAGCCACACTAATTGTCTACCTGTGGCAATAATGAATTCAGTGTAGGCTCCACTAGGCGTACAACCAACTGGCCAAATTCCAGCGCCATCTTGGAGTGGAAGGTTGTTGAGGTGCGCAAGTCTATGGTTCACCAACACAATGAAACAATTATGCTGGTAATTAACTTTGCTCTCAAAGGACCAAGCATGGTCGGTCGCTACCATGGGGGCTAGTAGATGGGGAACCAAGCTTGAAAATACCTTATGTGAAACTCTGTAACAATAGAGGGGAGAAGGGAACACAGCACAGAATGTAACTTAGTCAGCGCAATCTTGATTCTGCAATGGTGTGAAGGTGGATGGCTAAAAGGAAGGTTTCACATGTTGTCGTACTGGGTTCAGCGGTGTTGTGGAAACACTGCGGAGGCATGGTGGAGGGGCCCATAAAGCTGATTTACCACCAATTGTGCCTAGTGTGTAATAAAAACGCACCTAGTCATTTAGTCACCAAGGGAGAGAATGTGGCCTAACTGCTAGGGCGGTTGGCTTCGGAGCTGGGGAACCGGGTTCAAGTCTCGGCAGGGATGCTCAACATTTTGTGATTCTGGGCAAATCACAATCTCCCTGTGCCTAACAAAAAAGAATGTGTCCATCTGTAACATAACTGGTGCTCATGTAACGAACTCTGACTACTTTGGGTCTAGTTTGCGCTATATCTCCCATACCCCCGCCCCCCCAAAAAAGGTGTTTTCTTAATGGGTGGTGTAGGTGGTTTTTCTACTATTGCCTAACTTTGGGTAGCAGGATTGTGGCCGGACAGTAGGCACAGAGTAACGGTCAGGCAAAAAAAAACCTGGCCTCAGAAACCAGATGGTTATGCCAAGAGTCTAGCAGGGCTTATGATGTCCCTGGGTACAGTGTCACAGGAAAATGTAGATGCACATATCTGGAGTGGCCAAGGATGGTAGGAGACCTGTTGTGGAGAGTTTTCAGCCAGGCGATTGGGTATCCCAGATTGTATTGTGTCTGTATAGGTTAATCGCCCAGGCTGCTGGGACATATCCCCTGGTGCTGTATATTACGGTGTGTGTGTTTCTAAGGTGTAAAAAATAAAGATTGGAGTGAACCATTATCCATTTCACTCCACAGAATGTCAGCGTTCACGCCAGTTAAATGGATAGTCCTCCTTGACACTTAACAAACCGTTTTTGCTAATGTTGGTGGGCTTCCAGAATCCTCCATAGTATGTCATCTGGTGTATGATTCTAGGTGAGGAAAAGTGTGCTCATTCTGGTTTTTTTTTGGCAGTGTTTCATACGTTTCACTTTGAACGTCAAACCCATGTATCCCCTTTTACAGGGACAAGTGATCATGTCGATAGTTTTTAAAAACGAGCTGCAGGCAAAATTACCCCCGACGGGGAGATCCCATAATGAATATTGCTCTGGCCTATGGTCTTAGGTGGTCTAGTACGGACAATCCTGTCTTAAAGGTAATTTGTACGCTTGTAGGCAAACCGAGGTTGTGGAAAGAAAGAGGCTGTCTGTTTGCAGGTTAGACCAATATTTCATGATTTATGTATTTTATTATTACAAGAGAAAGTCAAACATGTCATCCCATCATCCGGAGTATGTGGTTTTAATGGGACGTCCCTGTCTCTTGCCCTTTTTGCGTGCAAGTCTAGTTGGTAGTCCATGTTCCTGTCTGTGTCACTCTTGCATGACACTGCAATTACAGCAAAGCTGCAGAAATTGCCCATTGGAGAGATTATCCCTGAAGGACTTGGTATGATGGCTACCATACAGGAGTAGACTGTTACTGTCAGTTTTAGTTTTTTGTGTATGTGGTTGTCTTTAGTTTGCCGTCAGTACGGGTAATCATTAAATCAAGAAAGTTAGTCCCACATCAGATATTTTTGGTAAATCTTAAGTAGGGGTTTAGAGTGTTCAGTCGTAGACGTTCTCACACTCCATGCTGTCTCTTTGCCAGAAGATCAGAATGCCGTTATATCTGTGCCTAAGAGTGTCCGTAGAGTAGGTATTAGTAGTACAGAAGATGTTTTCCTTCTCGCAATTAGCCATATAGAGGCATGCCAAACTGATTGACGGTGCTCCCCCATCGATGTGCCCGGTGTTTGGTGGTACAATTGGTCCCTGTAATTGGAAAAAGCTCAATCTGAGCCAGGGTTGTGCATTCCATAATGAAACTGACTGGGTTGGGAGACACCCACTCCTCTGACAATAGGTCCTTTCCCTTTGGTCTAGGGTCACCAACAAATCCATCTGGTCTCAATCCAAAATCAATGTCTCTGGTTTCCTTCAGAAATGAGTTTTCGTGACCAATGGTTGGAGGAAGTGGTCACAAAATGTTGATGATTATTCCAAAAGGGAACCAATCGCTGGCACAATCTATCTCATTGGTGGGAGGGGTTAACCCCCTTTATGAGTTTTAGGGAGGGTGTAGAAGTAGGGGGATCTTTAGACTCATATTTACTAAAAAATCTTCCTCATTCCTTGTAATCCACCCATGTTCCTCTGCAGAGGCTGCAATTGCAATCTGAGTTGCTTGCTCTCCCAGTAGGATCCTTGTTGATGGGGACATTGTATTTGTGATCTGCTAGTTGGTGGAGACACCGACCTCCCTCCCCCACCATTTTCTCTGCCACAAAAAGGTTGTGGGAACATTTGATGGGGAACATGGTGTATTGGTGGAGGTACTTGAAATGGGGCCATGCCGTAGCCAAACATAGGGAATGGTGGACCCCCTTCTGCTAATATTGCTGCACCAACTATCTGAGCTGGATATTGCTATTGAAGGAGGTTTTTTCATCTCCAGTAGAGGAATCTACTGTGAATACCATAATCTTGGAAGGTTGAACTCTAGGTAGAACAAATCATGGTACAATCAGACTAAAAATGAATGGTCCCATTTAACGTTGCCATAACATACTGCTAACCTGTTGAGTGGCGCAGATGAAGAAAACCGAAAGCAGCCATCAATGTATCTCCCTCCTATTTTCATCTCTACTGGTTTAGTAAATGGAACTGTCATTACTTCCCTACATAATTCTTGTATGTCCATTGATCTATTAGCGATTTAAAGGTCTCCCTCTCTAATAGAAGATCCGGTTGCTCCTGTATCTAAGGAATGCATACTGTTTGCTATGTCACAGTGGTTCCTCATCTGGCCTGTGCATCACCGACAATACTGGATACATGGAAATACTCTATGGGCACCTTCATTGTGTATATCCTCCCACATAATTAATCAGGAAAACATCTCCTCCTCTCAATTACACTTCCCTGTATAGCCACCATTGGGGGTGCTTGGTAACTTTGCTGTGGCGGCACTTGTGCTTGAGGTGTTACTGTTTGCATATTTTGTGATGGTATTTGAGGTAAATATATTACTTGAGGGTTTGACTGACTGTACTGCTGTATTTCCTTACGGGGGTTCTCATGTTGTGATTTATCTGACTTTTAGGCAGTCACTGCTCAAGCTTTCCCATAAAAATTTGTTTTTGTAGATTTTAGCTTTTTTTTTTTTTGTGGCTCTCGGCTTATTCCTCCCCCCTTCAGCTATGCTTGTTCTTGCCCTTTGTCATGGGCAGCTCCAGTCACAGCAGATCGGGAATGCAAAAATTGCAAGTAATTAAGGGACGCTCACATGTGGCAGGGTGAAACAATGGACTGCCGAAGGCTTTCTTCCTTTCAGATATCTTGGAAAGAACCAGCTTCACTTACTGCATCCTGTAGATTTTCCACCTATGTCATAGACTTCATAAAACCACCTGTGTTGCACGCCCAGGGTCATTTTATAGCCTCCCTTCATGTCATTGTATTGCCACTGCAGGATTTCTTTGTGCTAAAGTGGTAAGCTTTGAGCTAAACTATGACCTGCTTGGTCTACAATTTAGACCAGTACAATTAATTTTAGTTTAATTTTCAGACTAGTAATCCTTTCGGTATACTTATCTGCATGATGTTAATGCTCTCTAAACTAGGATTTATATGCGTGAGCTTGCAGCGTCAACACTGTTTACCTAAATTACTATGGAAGCGTCTGTTCTCTCTATAATCTCGGAGCCCCAACCTGAGCATGATATTTGAATGTGTTTATCAAGGGTTGTTTTCTTAAGTTTTAATGTCTCGAAATGGAGTTCCGTTGCTGTATTAAAACATTGGCACTAGAACAACATTCAGTTTTTGAGAAGTTGATCAGCTAGCTGTTTTTAACCAACTTGTCTTGACAATGGTTTTATTAAACGTTATTTAATGGTGGATTGCAATGTGCTTTAAAAATATTGCACTGACAATTTATGACTGTTTAGTAAATACACTCTACTCGTGCTGCTCTGCAGACGTATAACTTTTATATGAAACTGTTTTCATTTTAGATTAAGCCGCCTTACTACTGACTTTGATGTAATAGCAGATGCTCTTGTCAAATCAAGTACTGGAATGCTAGAATTAAGTGAAGATAGAAGAAAGGTCCGAAGGTCTCCTGCTAAACCTCTACCAGAAGTAACTGAAGAATACAAAAACGCTGTTAAAAACCGTTCAGTGTATGTTGTAAGTATCTGTTAGGTCTGAATATCGAAGAAAACATTGCAGTGAAAATTGTGTGTCTTGGTGTGAACTAATGGGCTGTGGAGATAAAAATGTTTAAATAGAGTAAATCTGTGCTTGCAAATTCCAGCCCAGTTGCTGGCTGTGACTTCTACCTGCTCTGATCAGCAAAAATGGAAATGGGCTAGTTTGAATCTGCAACAGTTCAATTTCTTAGTTGCTTGTTGGTTACTGTAAGTGACAATCCTGTTTTGCAGCATAATTCTGTTAAGAGTTAAAATTAAAATGTTTGAGCGGTAATAGGGTATTTTTTAATATATTTTATCTCGCCTATGTCTTCTGTGATGTTTGGGGTGCCTGTACAGTAATGTTTAGCGAAATTTGTGTTAAACTCAAAGCCGCTAGCCTGCAGATATTCTAAGGAGAATGTTGTGCATAAATGCAGACTTTTCCCCTCGACATATTAAGGAGTTTGTTCTGAACCTTTTGTCTAAAGGACATTCTGATAACAGGTTTGCCAATAATGAACATTCCATTTAAGGCAGATGTTTTAAAACTCTTGGGGTGGCCTTGGAAAGCCCGTTACCCCGTAGGATGGGTTAGGGGCAGTAAACAGTACTTGTAAAAATCTGGAAGAGTAAGCTATTTGGAGAGTGTCCCTGCGCAACCTCAGGGCTGGACTGTTGCTGTCATTGTGGGGAGGGTGTGGGGCCTTAAGGTTGTTGCTGGAATAGCCAGGTTTTTAGCAGCTTCCTGAAGGTAAGTAAGTCCAGCACCTAGTGTCACCGGCTGAAGGTTCCAGACTTGGGCAGCCTGAATTTAGGAGCCGCCAACAGTATGGGTAAACTTGGAAACAACCGCCTAATGCCGAGAAGATGACCCAAGAGTTCTGCCGGGGACATAGTGTGAGACTCTCCTAAGATAGTGAGCACCCATACCTTGTAAAGCCTTAAAAGCCAAGACCAAGGCTTTAAAGCAGATTCTTTTTCAGACTGGAAGGTGAGCCGAGATCTGAACTCTCGGTCCAGTATGAGGACCGCCCTGATGACCGCGTTCTGGACCACCTGAAGTCTGTTCAGTAGGTACTCCGGGAGGCCCAGGTATAGGACATTTACATAGTCCAACCTAGAGTCAGTGAGGGCTTGGACCACAGTCTTCCTGTGGGTGAGAGGCAGTAGGGGGTGACATTTTGTTTAGCGTCCCCAGGAGGCCCTAACAGGATCCTGTGACTGCCTGGATTTGGGCTTTCATGGACAGGGCGTCATCCAACTTAACACCCAAGTTCTTGACTGTGTTTACAGAAGCTAGAGGAGGTGACCTGTCTGAAGGCCACCATTGTTTCCACTTGTCCTGAGATTGAGAGCATTAAGGAAACTCAGCTTGGAGATCTGCTTTCTCTTGCTTCTGCGCCCCCACCCTCCCAATCGATATATACGTATGTTGCAAAAGGGCTGGCTGCCTTATGCGTACCTAGCTTCCAAGTGGCCTTAACTGGACAGGGAGTTGCTTTTTGTACTTGCAATTTAACATTACATCAGCTCCACAATCTCTGCCTGTAAATGTTGACTTAAAAGCCTGAACTGGCTGAAAAGGTCTCCCATGATAGGGATTCTTTTTAGCAACAGTGCCTGGTCTGCTTTTTACCTCCCATTACTCCAATTAAAAATGCCACTGATTTGTACACGTTTAGAGATTCTTGAGGCGCTGAGACTTGAAGGATTTGTCTTTATTCTAGTTTAAAAAAAAAGTTTGCAGTGCATATAGTGAAGGCATGCTTTCTGGTACCACCCTTCTGGCAAGCCTTCCTTCTTGAGGAAAGCCATTTGCGTAGAATGTTAGAGCGTATGCGAACAATGGTTAAACCCAGCACACCTTACTTTGTGTGCTGTTCCTCTTCAGTGTTACATAGCTGCCATGGTTTCAGATTGCTTATGTGACATTTTCATAATTCCAGCGTGTTTACGATTGGCATTCAAGCCCGTCTGTGCCTGGACCGGGCCCAGGGCCATACCCCTTGTCAGTTTCACACCAGGTCCGGCGAGAACCTACTATTCAAGAGGGGAGATACTTGCACTTAGGCCGGTCCAGACCTGCCCTTCAAGACCCGCTATGAGCTTAGCGAACCCTTGCCATATTTGCCTATCAGTTTTTAACGACCCACGGGCCAATACTTCTAACGTTCAGCGAAATGAGAAGTCAGCTAACACAATCATTAGAGCAGGCTTAATCAACGCTCGGTCTCTCATCAAACACAACATAGAGACAGCAGAGCTAGTAGAAACTCAAAAACTCAGCCTACTCTTTATAACGGCGACATGGGCGGACGAAGCTTCAGATATTGATCTAGCACTGGCAATTCCAGATGGCTATTCAATCATCAGAGCAGACAGAAAGGAAAAGCGAGGGGGCGGGCTGGCAATAATATATAGGAATGAACTAAGGGTACCAATCTAACCAGCAGCCCAGATTGTGAGATTTTAAATTTCCAAATAAACATCTCCAAGAACGATACCTTCAGGGGCCTTTTAATTTATAGACCCCGAGGGCCAAGACCCCCCTGACCCAAATTCTGACCCACTTGCTAGAAAACAGCTTTAGGAATGCGGACTTTACAATTCTAGGAGACTTTAATCTGCATTTAGAAAACTCATCCAATCAATCAAATTTATATAGCACGCTACTCACCCGGGAGGGTCTCAAGGCGCTGGGAGGGAGGGGTCCGTTACTGCTCGAAAAGCCAGGTCTTGAGTTGCTTCCTGAAGGAGAGATGGTCCTGGGTCAGGCGTAGGTGGATGGGGAGGGAGTTGCATGTCTTGGCCGCCAGGTAGGAGAAGGATCATCCTCCGGCGGTGGCTCTGCGAATGCGTGGTACGGTGGCGAGGGTGAGGCTGGTCGATCGCAGCTGGCGGGTGGGCGTGTAGAAGGTGAGGCGGTTGTTGAGGTACTTGGGGCCCAGGTCGTGGAGAGCCTTGTGTGCGTGGGTGAGGAGTCTGAACGTGATCCTCTTGCTGACGGGGAGCCAGTGCAGGTCTCTCAGGTGGACGGATATGTGGTTGTGGCGGGGGATGTCCAGTCTGAGTCGTGCGGAGGCGTTCTGTATGCGCTGGAGTCTTTTCTGTAGTTCCCGCGTAGAGGGTGTTCCCGTAGTCCAGTCTGCTGGTGACTAGTGCCTGGGTGACCGACTTCCTGGTTTCGGTGGGGATCCATCGGAAGATCTTGCGGATCATACGGATAGCTTTACAGCTAACAGATACACTAATGAGTCTAGATATGGAGCAACTAGTGAAACATACCACCCACAAAGCAGGGCACACACTTGATGGGATTTTACATCAAATAAATGTATCCGGACGCAGGAGATTCTTCATATCCCGTGGTCTGATCACAAGGCAATAATATTTACTCTAGAGGTAGGAAAACATGAGGAGTCACCGGTGGCACGCCACAAACAGTCCACTTATCTAGACTGGTCCGAAATTGATGTTGTAAATTTGAAAAATCTGCTAAGCCACTCCAACGCTGGACAGAGATTGTAACATTGCCACCCACCAAGTGTCAAACTGGATACATCTAGCCATAGACACAGCAGTCCCTCACAAAAACAAAACAAGTAGGAGAAAAACGCCATCCCAACCTTGGTTCTCGCAGGCCTTAAAAGAACAAAAACAGAACTGCAGAAGGCTGGAGAAAAAATGGAGATCAGCATACGAACAAGGACCAAAAGAGGAATACAAAGCCTCCCTAGGCATCTACAAAAAATTAATACTGGCTGAGAAAAGCAAATATTTTACGCAAAAAATTGAAGAGGCAAAAAACTCCAGTAAAGAACTCTTCTCGACAGTTAGAAAACTAACACAAACACCAATATGCCCACTGAAATGAGCTCAGACTTCTGTAACATACTGGGCCAGTTCTTTGTCGAAAAAGTATCTGCAGTCTACGAATCCTTTAGAGGATCGGAGGCAGATGTGCACAAGCAGACTAAAATACAGACACAAGAAGAGAGTTCATGCCATTCACATGGTCACGGTTTTCATTTTCAGCCCCCCTCGATTGAACAGATTCTTCAGGTGGTCAGGTCAACAAAATCGGGTGGTACATCTGATCCCTGTCCGCCGAAGGTGATGCACCTCTTTGACGACCTCCTGAGCGAGCAATTATACTTACTCTTAACTAAAATAATCAAATCTAACCAGTTCCCCACACTTTGGAAAACCGCTTCGGTACTATCCCTTCTCAAGAAATCCAATTTAGATCCCCAAGAACCAGGAAATTACAGACCAATTGCTAGGATACCCTTTACCTGAACAGTATTAGAGAAGCTTCTGAACACAGCTGTCGCAATTCCTGGCAGAAGCAAATGTATTGGATTACTCGCAATTCGGCTTCCGTGAAGGGCACAGAACAGAGACCGCGTTGCTGATGGCTACCTAGGGGCTCAGGAGTGTCCTGGATGCCGGGGGAAGGCTGCCTTGATTTTGTTGGATCTCTTGGCGGCCTTTGACACGGTAAACCACGACACTCTACTCAACCGGCTCAATGAGGCTGGATTACACAGGTTGGCCCAGGCCCTGCTAGCATCCTTCTTATCCAACAGGTCCTTTACAGTGGTACTGGGAGAAGCCAAATCCAAAGCCTTTCGATCTCCTTGCGGGGTTCCCCAGGGGTCGTCCCCCAAGAACCAGGAAATTACAGACCAATTGCTAGGATACCGTTTGCCTGAACAGTATTAGAGAAGCTTCTGAACACAGCTGTCGCAATTCCTGGCAGAAGCAAATGTATTGGATTACTCGCAATTCGGCTTCCGTGAAGGGCACAGAACAGAGACCGCGTTGCTGATGGCTACCTAGGGTCTCAGGAGTGTCCTGGATGCCGGGGGGAAGGCCGCCTTGATTTTGTTGGATCTCTTGGCGGCCTTTGACACGGTAAACCACGACACTCTACTCAACCGGCTCAATGAGGCTGGATTACACAGGTCGGCCCAGGCCCTGCTAGCATCCTTCTTATCCAACAGGTCCTTTACAGTGGTACTGGGAGAAGCCAAATCCAAAGCCTTTCGATCTCCTTGCGGGGTTCCCCAGGGGTCGTCATTAAGCCCCACCCTTTTCAACCTTTATGTGGCGCCCCTGGCGGCGGCTATTAGGAATTGTGGTTTTATCCCAGTTTCATATGCAGATGACACGCAAATAGTGGTCTCCATCTCTGACAATACACTAGAGACAGCGACCAGGTTTAAATACTGCATGGAACAGATCACTTGCTGGATGCAGACTAACTTCCTCAAGCTAAATGGTGACAAAAGCGAAGTGATGCTGTTCGGTTCAGACACGCAATCTTGGTCCCAGGACTGGTGGCCAGATAATCTAGGGCAATGTCCGTCGCCAGTACACAAGGTAAAAAACTTAGGCATACTCCTTGATAACAAACTGTCCTATGAAGCACAAACTAACAAGCTATCATCGATATGGTTCATCCTGAAGATCATCAGGAAGCTGCTACCTTTCATCCCGCTGACATCCTGCAAAAACAGTAGTAACAATGCTGGCGTTAGCAAGACTAGACTACTGCAATGCGCTTTATGCGGGGTTACAGTCCCAACATCTCATGAAACTCCAACGCTTACAAAATGCAGCAGCATGACTGGTGCTGAACATACCCAAACATGAGTCCGTAGCCCACGGTTTGAGAGCTCTGCACTGGCTACCCATGAAAAACAGAATCAAATGTCAATCCTTGTGTCTGGCATAGAAAGCCCTACATGGTGCAGGCTCACAGTCTCTAAAAACCCACCTGGTTAGGTACCAGCCCAACAGGACCTGGAGGTCCAGTGACCTCAACCTGATCCAGGTTCCCAGATATAAACAACTCCGATGGGGAGGGAGAAGCTTCCTGCTGTATGCAGCGAAGGCATGGAACCAGCTTCCAACTTCAATTAAGAACTGCCCCTCTCTACTCTCCTTTCGGAAAGAGAGAAAAACATGGTTATTCAGTCTAGGATAGCTGTGCTCCGATTGAGCAGCTTGGTCAAGTTTTCTATCTAGCGCCTCTGGGCATTTGTTGCGCTTCACAAATCTATAATCAAATCAGCCTTAGGCCTAACAGCAGTGTAAGATATTTATTGCACAACCATGACCAATAATGGAGACCCGACTCGAGATCCACACTAATTTTAGAAAAATACTTTATTTTAACACCAAGATCTTTGCAATCGGGTAAGTACGTTTTTAAATAAAAATACTTTTCACTTTGAAAAATCGACACACACTTTTCAGAACAGTACAGTGTTATCCTACTGGGAAAACAATATTGTGGTTAAATGGATAAATAATACTCTTATAATTCTAGTCTTCTGGACCAAAGGTCAGTGGGGGCAAAGGTGGGGTGAGTAAAATCGAGCAATGAAGATAAAGGAAACTTAATATAAAAAATTACTCCAAGTGGTGCTATATGAAGCTTAGAAGTAAGTGCTAATTTTTGCTCAACTGTACTTGCACTGAGGTAGTGTTCACTTGGCTGAAGCAGCCAAGACCTTCGGTGCCTTGCTGTCCTCGCTGATTGGCAGCAAAACCTTCTGTACATGTCGCTCTGTACAGTGTGGTCAAGCCCAGGCTTCAATTAATGTGGATGGAGAGCGGTGGCGGTATTTAGGCCACCATGGTATTATGTAATGCTTACCTCATGTGCACCCCCCAGAAATTGCCAGTCAGTGCTGGTCTTATGTCCGAGTTGGGATCCGACCAACCAGGCTGATGGGCAGCAGCGCGTATCTAAGCTGCTATAATTAATCATTGTTTAAGTCACTGACGTGCTGTAGCTGAGCAGAGTGCTGCCCGGTCTGCCGTATCACCACTCCAGCACAGCCTGAGGAGAATACTGAGCTACAGGCTCTGGATGTCTCTGTAAATTAAATATATTTTAGGATGAGAGACCTTACTTTGGGCCACGGCTGCAACGAGTCTTACTCCGGCAACCGGTCTCCAACGGTCCGCTGAGAGCAGGGCGCAGCTGCATCATCCAACCTCTGCGCCAGCGTATCCTATGGAGAGCTGCGAGCTTAAGCGGACGCTCTACAATTCAATAATCCAGTCTGATTACAAACCTGAGTGGCAGAGGCAGCGATGCAAGCAGCTGCGGGCTGCAGAACTACTTTAAAACATAACTGCTGTCTGCTCGCTGTTAGTGTTCAGGCCCCACCCCCTAGTGCCTTACATCCTCTCTCTGCAAATAAATAGACAATGTTGCAGTCACGTGACGTGAATGCATCTGCCATACTGCAGCCAGCGAGGGCAGCAGAGCCCAGCCTGGCTGGCGCAACTGGACACTGGCAGATGATGTAAAATTAAGTACAAATTGAACACCATGAGGGCAGTGCACTGCACAGTAGTCACATGCTCTGCGGCTGCCACCGCAGCATGCGATCAGCCACTCTTTGTTCAGAATGCTAATGGCAGCACTCCCGTCTCCTGCTTGTCTGCAACTTTAGGAGGCGGTATAAATGTGTGACTTTGCATTTAAGGGCGGTTATGCGGACCACCACTAAAATGCCTTAGTCTAACTCCTGGTGCATGGTACTTGGCAGGGCTGTCGTTAGTCATTTCATTCTGTGCCGTGGAAAGCCACAGTAGCCTTTCATTCAAATTGCTGTGCACCAGAAAGACCTTCAACAACTACAAGATATGTCCACGGCATTGCAGCTGGCAGTTGGCATGTGAGAAAGGGCTGATGAAGATGTGTGGCTTGTTATTTTTTTCTTCTGAGGTCTTTTAAATCCAGAGTAAGTTGGCCCTGTGTATTGGGCAGTGATCTGGATAGCTGCTTTGTGCCTAAAGAATGTTTACAAACAACTCATTAAAGCAGAAATAAAAAACGCAAGTAGCAAAAACATACCTCTCCCCATAGACTTCGGTTCCACTTCCATCAGCACAAGGAGAGAAGAGTGCCTGGCGTCTTTTTTTTATTTTTTTTTCTATTATCCTTGGCAAATGATAGCTTGAAATTAACAAAATATTGTCATTTGGAAACTAAACCTTGGGATCCGGCAGGAAAGAGTACATTTATCTGCATGCAAGTTGCATGGCATGATTTCGGAGGACAATTTTGAAGATTTTTCTCTCTGTATCCTTTCGAGTGGTCCATATCGCGAATTATAAAGGCCAGCGACAGAGTCAGAGAAAGTGATTCTGCCAGCAGTACTTTACTTTACGTGGCCAGGGCAGTGCTGGGTAAAAGTGAAGCATAGGAGTGCAAAATATTCCAACTGACTGGTATAATTTACTATGGTTTTTGCTGAACAGGTCCATGCACACCTGCTAAATGCTTGGACGGCAGTTTGATGAGGCGATAGATCGCTCAAAAGAAGCTTTATCCAGTGTTTCCATGAAAGTACAATACACCACAGATCCGGGGGGGGGGGTGGGAAGGAACACTAAGACCTTTTGTAATCTTACCTTTCCGGAATCCCAGTCAGGAAAGTGTCGATAGATGGGCAAAAATGGCTGCACAGTTACCTGATTGAATGATGCAGAACCTCTCCTGAGGGGACACTTGCGGGTCTTTATTTTTGTTTTTGAAGTGGTTTCGGTGAACTTTAACGCTAAACACTAGCAGGTGCAGAATAAACCCTAAAAGGCTGTCATCCCCTTCCACCCGCGTCAACATCGGCATTCTTAGTAGGCAACTATTAGGTTTATCATTAAATCACTTGGAGGTTTGGAATTGAGTCTCTGGTCTACTTACTGGGTTGCCTTTGTATTGGGGGGTGGGGGGGTTAATATACATTTTATTGTAATTTTAACGAATTGAATAGTTAATACAACTAAAATTTCATTTAATAAGCTAATGAAGGTGTGAGCAATGGCATGTGATTATTTTGACATTGTAAGCAGCATACGGAATTCTTATGGCTTATAAAATAGATTCTTTGTTTACCACGTATTTTTGGAAAGTAGTTATGTACCCTTGGTTTGCTGCTTTAGGGTTTTGCTCTTTCTCCTACATCTCAATGTGGAATTTCTGCTATTGCTTGCATTAACTTCATTAAAGATTATTTGGTTTTAAACTTTCGGGCTATGTGGGCAGCAGCTAGTCTTCCTTTTGTGAATAATTTGTTCCTTCTGGTAAATATGGCTCTTCATTGGTCTGCCCTTACTTCAGTCTTGGATAAAGCCACTTTTTTGGGGGTTCTTTATGCAGAACGCTGCAGAACAAGCCTATGCAACATATTGGGAATTTAGACCCTGATGCTCATGTCTTGGAATTCCTAGACTTAAAAGGTTGATATAACTGCATATCAGAAGGTGGCAGATTCTCTCCCTAAAATGTTGTTGTTGTTGCAATTTAAAACTTCAGTGGTTTGTCTGGAGAAAGTGCTTTGCTCCTCGTTTGCGCAGTTATAGTAATTCTGGACTACTACATTTATCCATGTTTTATCCAGCATCCCCCTGTGATTTTTAGACCACTCGCAGATCAATGTAAAGTCCATGATTGCTTTAGTTTGTATATCTTACACTCTCATCCGAAGACTTTTTATTTTTTATTTTTATTTTTTTATTTTAAGGTAGGTACAACAAATCCCATTTCTGCTCTCTAAGTTGTAAACTTCAGTATTTGTAAATGTAAATGTATTTCGATTTATATAGCGCACGAATCACCCAGGGGTCTCAAGGCGCTTGCTTAGGGAACCCGTCCTGGTATTCCCCTGTGAGATACCCGGCAGGGTATTCACAAGGTGAAAGCCAGGCATCCCGCCGCGAGGGGCCGTAGTGGAGATTAAGCAAGCTATTGCCCATAGTCGCAGAGTGTGACCCCGTGAGTCGAGTAGGCACCGGAGCGAGAATTGTCGAGTCCGTGGAATTTTTGAGCCCGAGACCCGCCGAGGCGGGGAATCGAACCCTGGTCCACGGCTGATCTCAGTGTCCGGGTCTGCCGCCTCTAACCACTGAGCCACGCTTCTCCACAACATTTCTGTTCTTATTCCATCTGGAATGCAGTAGTTTAAAGAACAGGGATGGCCGTTAAATGAACAGGAGGCAAAAAAGGAAGGTGATTGGAAGAAGGGCCTCTAGTTTATATCCTGTCTAGACTAATTTGAGAGAAGCTGAGCTTTACCAGGTCAACTTGTCCCAGTAGTTCAGTTGGGTGGAAGGGCGCCCATGGAAGAGCACCAGGTTTGGATGGAAAGTGCAGTTCTTTAGGTTGAACAATGGCATTGATCTTGGAGAATAGGTTTCCGGTAGGGTAGAGTCATTCAGCCATCTAGTTGTTGTACAGTTTAATGTCACAAGATTACATGGGCAGGAACTTAACTGTATAAAGTACAACTGATTAGCATGTGTTAAGTCTGGCTTCTTTTCCTGTTTAGTTTAGCTTGTACTCCACACAGATCTTGACTAGCCTGGTGGGTACGAAAGAAAGGTAATGATTAAAAAATAACTAGCAGATTAGTAGCTGAACTCCTAAGGGTCCCTCTTACTGTTATGTACCACAGCTGGGTAAGTAGGTGAAGTTCTTGCTCTCTCATGCGACCCTTTTAGTACTCTTGATGTGTTTCAGCACATGCTGGTTTTGGAGACTTGATACTTAAAAGTTCATTGTATTTCAAGCATCAGTCTTACTCAAAGGCCTCCAGCACAATATTACCCTGCATGAAAAGGGTTTGCTTACATTAAACAATACATTTTAGAGGTCTGCTGTAAAGTATTTTGCAGCCAACAAAGCTCTTGCTCTAAGCAAGGCATCATTGTGGTTTTATTTTTTTTATTTTTTTTTTCCTTCCAGGGCAAGCCACCCTCTCCCATGCTGTCGTACTGCAAAATGGGCAAATCGACCACTTGAATCTCCAGTTAGTGTATTAACAAAGTCAAAATTCTCCTCCTGCCCTCAGATCTTAATGCTTTGCTTAAGCATAAGGTTCTCTTGATCAAATGCTCGCTCAATTTACTACGTTTAACTTCCTGTCACAGCATTGCAGACTTATTTTACATACAATATAACTTAAAACACCCCATCGTGAGGTTTCCATCATCCAACTCTTGGACGTTCATGCTCCTCTTTCTTCAATGCTGTCGATTTTACTAATTTCTAGTCTTTACATGTGTGTCTTTGCAGAAAGGATTCCCGACGGATGCAACATTTGATGAAATCAAAACCTGGTTTGATGGTAAAGGTCAAGTAGAAAGCATTCAAATGAGGAGAACAATCCAGAGGGCGTTTAAGGTAGGTTTTCCTTGATTACGTATCATGTAAGATGCTATGCATTAACAGACATTTCTGACCACATCCTTCTATTCCAATTAGGGTTCAGTATTTGCTGTGTTTGACTCTAATGAAGCAGCTAAAACGTTTGTTGAAATACCAGACCAGAAGTACAAAGATATGGACCTGATCGTATTAACAAAGTAAGTTAGTAATCTCAGTGGCACTGCATGGAATGTAACTGTTATTGCTCTAATTAAAATGGGGACATCTGCAAACAGCTGCATGAACACAATTTTATATACTGCTTTAAGTCTTAAAAAAATATGTTCACGGTGCTTCTTGGGTAAATGTAGGTTTGGATCTCCGTGATTATTCTAAGCTTTCTAAAAATTAAATCGGCCTGTACAAAAGTAAGTTTGGGGATTCTAAAGAGGTGGTTAGATGTGGTCCTAATCGGCTCCTTATGACATGATCTTAGTGGGGACTTCGGTTTACAAAATGATAGTTGGGGCTGTACCCTTTTATTCTTTGTTGGACTTCATCTTATTATAATTTTTCGAAACTATTTGCCAAATACTTGAAGCAGTCTAAGTCCATGTTCTGCTCTGGCCTTTGGTCTCTATTCGCCCTGTGGAGCAGACCTGTTGGATCATCATCATCACTGGTGAGAAAAGCAGCGGTGCACCTGATGTAGATGTTGAGGTCTGGTACTAACAGATGAACTGTCAGTAACCCTTCACAACTGCACTAGCATACAGCAGTGCATACCTCCAGTTCAGAACCCAGCTATGTCAAGAGTTGGCAATACCATTTACCGCTTTTACCTGGGAGGCACGGTCTGAAGAGGTGCATGGAAAGGATGGGGGTGTTGGTAGATTGGTCAGAGTGAGCTGTCTAACACGGTAGAGAACCTTGAGCTGACCGTTCCTTTGGGAGTTGTGAAGGCCATTCTGGTGTGGTGTACCATCAAGTCGAAGAAAAAATTCAGACTGAAGTGGCCTGGCAAGTGGGTCAGATGGTGGAGGTGCAGACATTTCTTAGCCCTTCACGCAATTCATGCAGATCTCTACAATAAACGTTGAACTCTGCAGCTGTGGTACGGGCAGTTGGAAGGCCTGACAAATTGGATGCAAAAGGAAGCGATGGAGAAAGTGTTTGTTGTGAAACTCAGGTAGCACCAGAGCTCAGACTAGTGAATGGGGTACACAGGTCCAAGGAATTCGAGAAAGGGTGTTAATGTTGGCATAGTGGAATAACCAACCAAATCTCGACCCAAAGATATCTGGTGTGGCCTGGTTGAGCACAAGGGATGTTGAGGGGTAATGACTGGCTCATGTGTTCTATGTTCCTGCGGGTGAGCCCTTTTGCAATGTCATTGTATTGTAGGCACTTGGGCAGGTGTTATCAACATGATTCTTGTGGGACTTACGTACTATAGTGTTGCATATTGTGGACTCCAGCTGCAGGTGTGTATACGATGTGTTGCAGATATGTCGTACCTGCATGTAACAGTCAAGCACTGCAATGTCTGTTCTCTCTTGATGTTTGTTATGAAAATGACAAAAAAAAGCACAAAGACTATTGGCATAGTAATGTAGAGTTACTCAGAGTGGAGAAACAGTGCTGCTTACAGCGATGTAGAAGAAAAACGTTTTTTTATTTTTTTTGTGGCTTATCAAGTGCCTGGCTACCTCCATCAGAGGTGTCCCGGTGCTGGGCTGCAGATTCACAGTGAGGAAACCACAAGAGGAAGGAAACTACGTGAGTTTAAACAGCCAAGTTTTCAGTGCTCTCCTGAAGGCTGGTTCTGGCTCCGTCATGCGGAGGCGTAGGGGCATAGCATTCCAGAGTTTCGCAGCTCTCCCTGAGAATGCTCTGCCGTTCTTTAGGAATCTAGGAACCCTGAGCAGTTTCAGATGGTTTGATCTCAGGTCCCAGTCTTAATGGTAACTTTGCAATCTATGCCTCAGATATCCCGGGTCCCGATCTCTGTTGGCTCTGTAGGCCAGAGTGAGCGCCTTGAACTCTATCCTCCTATTGACTGGCAGCCAACGGAGGCTCCGCAAGTGGGGGGAGATGTGATGGAGGAGTGGCACATTCCCAATTAATCTGGCCGCAGCGTTTTGTATTTGCAGCCTGTGAACCAGATAGGCTGGTAGTCTTAGATATAACCTGTTCGAATAGTCTAGCCGGGATGTGATCAATGCATGGACTACTGTCTTCCTCCAGTCCATCGAAGGGAAGGAATTTTCTCAAAGCTCAACTTTCAGAAGCATGAAGAGGAGACCTGGCGCATCTGGGTCTTATGAGTGGCCATTATCAAATTTTAAACCCCAGATTTCTAGCTGAATCTACCGGAATTGGTGGGGGGGGGGGGTTCAGCTCTGAGGGCCACCAAAGCTTAGAAGGTAGAGGTGTTGGCTGGATGAAGAATAAGACCTCTGTTTTCTCTGTTAAACTTTAAGCAGTTCTCAATCATCCAGGCCGAGATGTTCAGGCATTGCTTAAAGTTGACAAAGGCAGCCTCCAAGTGTTCTCTGAAAGAGAACACCAGTTGATTGTCATCAGCGTGGAGTCCACTCGCACTCCCCTTGTCTCAATCAGTGTCGCAAGAGGAGTTAGTTGTACATTAAACAGTAAAGGGCTCAGTGCTGAACCCTAGAGTACTCCGCAAACAAGGGGTTTCTGAGAGGAGACATAAGGGCTTGGGTATATTGTGAGTGGTTCTCTAAGAACGACTGGAGCCAAGCCAAAGTAGTTCCCCACACTCTTGTGTCTTAGTCTCTCTAAGAGAATCTGGCCGGCCACAGTCTAATGCTGCAGGCAAGTCGAGCAGCACCAACATTGCTTTCGCCTTCGTTTTTCTCGTCCCCGTCTCAAACCCTCCCCGCTTCCCGCCTTCACCGCTAGCCCCGCCCCTTTTCTTTGTGTACCCTCCCAGCTGCTCCGCCCCCCCCGCGCACTTGGCCATATATGGCGACCGTGCGACGCAGGTGAGTGACCTAATTCTAGGACACCCCCGCGCCGCACGGCCACCAGCTGCTGCAGGTGCTCCCCGCCTTCTGCCTCTCTGCCCCGGCTCAGCCGCGTGACCACGCCCCCTTACATCGAGCGGCGTGGTCTCTGCCAGCTTCCCGGCCTGTGTCCCTTCCTGCTGATTGCCATAGTGATCTGTTGTTTGTATTGAGCTGTGTGATATTCGCTGTTTTGTTTCTTCCTTCCCCATTTGTGCCTGCTTTCGCCTTCGTTTTTCTCGTCCCCGTCTCAAACCCTCCCCGCTTCCCGCCTTCACCGCTAGCCCCACCCCTTTTCTTTGTGTACCCTCCCCGCTCCCGCCTCCCAGCTGCTCCGCCCCCCCGCGCACTTGGCCATATATGGCGACCGTGCGACGCAGGTGAGTGTGACCTAATTCTAGGACACCCCCGCGCCGCACGGCCACCAGCTGCTGCAGGTGCTCCCCGCCTTCTGCCTCTCTGCCCCGGCTCAGCCGCGTGACCACGCCCCCTTACATCGAGCGGCGTGGTCTCTGCCAGCTTCCCGGCCTGTGTCCCTTCCTGCTGATTGCCATAGTGATCTGTTGTTTGTATTGAGCTGTGTGATATTCGCTGTTTCGTTTCTTCCTTCCCCATTTGTGCCTGCTTTCGCCCTCGTTTTTCTCGTCCCCGTCTCAAACCCTCCCCGCCTTCACCGCTAGCCCCGCCCCTTTTCTTTGTGTAACCTCCCCGCTCCCGCCTCCCAGCTGCTCCGCCCCCCCGCGCACTTCGCCATATATGGCGACCGTGCGAACGCGCAGCGTTGACGCGCAGCGGGCGCGCCGATTGTGTGCCGAAGGCGCGCCAAAGGTAAGCCAGTCTGCGCCTGGACCGCGCCCAGTGCCAGAACCCCTGGCCCCCACCGACGGAGGCCGACCCGACGAACCTACAACGCCGCCGAACTCCTCGCACTCAACACCAGCGGCATCCCGGTATGCCACCGAGCCACCCCGAAGAACACCCACGGACCCTTCAGCTGCCACGCCTGCAAGTTCACCTGCATCCGGACCTACCCTGCACCAGCAGCCGCCAAGCCAAACACCAGCAGCACCCACCTCAAGTGCATCCTGCTCAACACCCGCTCCGTCCAGACACGCCATCGAACTCTGGAACCTCCTCGACACCACAGCCCCTGACGTCGCCTTCCTCACGGAGACCTGGATGAACGCCTCCTCAGCGCCCGACATCGCCATCCCAGAGGGCTACAAGATCGCCCGGAGGGACCGCACCGCCAACCAGACGGGAGGAGGCATCGCCATCATCCACAGGGACACCATCCGTATAACGACCAACACCGACGACACCCTAACCACTGCCGAACACCTGCACTTCCAGATCCACACCGACCCGAAGACCACCCTCAGAGGCACCCTGCTCTACCGACCCCCGGGACCACGCACACGATTCAGCGAGGACATCGCCGACTTAATCAGCCCGCATGCCCTCCCCTCCGCCGACTACATCCTCCTGGGGGACCTCAACTTCCACCTGGAGAACAACAGCGACCGTAACACCATCACCCTGCTCGACAACCTCGCCAACCTCGGACTCAAACAGCTGGTGTCCACCCCCACCCACCTCGCCGGACACACACTCGACGCCGTGTTCTCGTCCAGCAAAGACATCGCATTCAGCCACGCAACAGGACTCCACTGGACGGACCACAGCTGTGTCCACTTCACCTTCAAAAGAACGACGATCCACCACCACCAGCAACAGGTTGCCCGAAGAAGCTGGAACAAGATCACAGCCGACCAGCTCACCGCCTCCCTGAGCCAGCACCCTCCTGCCGGCTCAACGAACCCCAGCCAGGCCGCCGACAACCTCACGAAGTGGATCAGCAACTGCGCGGACGAACTCGCCCCTCTGAGGACCCCGCCCAGCAGGCCCAGCAGCAGAAAATCCCCATGGTTCACCGACTAACTCAAGAGCTCCAAGAAGAACTGCCGAGCCCTCGAAAGCCTGGAGAAGGGAGCCGACACCGGACAACATGACCACCCTGAAGCTCGCCACCCGGAAACACCACCAACTGATCTGCGCCACCAAGAAAACTGCATACAAGGACCGTCTGGACAACAACGCACACAACTGCAAGGAACTCTTCAACATCGTGAAAGAGCTCTCCAACCCAAACGCTGGAAACAACGACATCACCCCATCGCAAGACCTCTGCAACTCCCTCGCCTCCTACTTGCACAACAAGATCACGGACATACACAACAGCTTCAGCATCCAACCAACGCACGCCACAACCGCAGCAACGACACCCACCACCACCCTCCGCGCCTGGACCCCAATCAGCACCGAAGACACCATCCGCACGATGAACTCCATCCACTCCGGATCTCCAACCGACCCCTGCCCTCATCACGTCTTAAACAAAGCCGACGACGTCATCGCACCCCACCTGCGGGACATTATCAACACCTCCTTCGACACCGCCACCTTCCCTGAGAGCTGGAAGCACGCCGAACTCGGCGCTCTACTCAAGAAACCTACAGCGGACCCCACCGAACTCAAGAATTACCGTCCCATCTCGCTCCTCCCGTTCCCGGCCAAAGTCATCGAAAAGACCGTCAACAAACAGCTGGCCGCCTTCCTCTAGACAAATGGATCCCTCGACCCCTCACAGTCTGGCTTCCGAGCCAACCACAGCACCGAGACCGCCCTCATCGCTGCCACCGATGACATCCGAACCCTGATGGACAACGGAGAAACAGCAGCCCTCATCCTCCTGGACCTCTCCGCGGCATTCAACACTGTCTGCCACCGCACCCTAGTGCAGCGCCTTGGCAACATCGGAATCCAAGAGAAGGCACTGGAATGGATCACCTCCTTCCTCGACGGAAGAACACAGAGTCCGCCTACCACCGTACAAGTCAGAGGCCACCGAAGTCATCTGCGGCGTCCCTCAAGGATCCTCGTTGAGCCCCACCCTCTTCAACGTCTACATGAGCCCCCTCGCGGCCATCGCACGCCAACACAACCTCAACATAATCTCCTACGCCGACGACACCCAACTGATCCTCTCCCTGACCAACGACCCCGCCACCGCCAGAGCCAACCTGCACGAAGGGATGAGAAATGTAGCCGAGTGGATGTCAACCAGCCGCCTGAAACTGAACTCGGACAAGACGGAGGTCCTCATCCTGGGCTCCTCGCCCTCTGCCTGGGACGACTCCTGGTGGCCCCCCGCCCTGGGCACCGCACCCAAACCGACGGACCACGCACGCAACCTGGGCTTCATCCTGGACTCCTCCCTCTCCATGACCAGACAAGTCAACGCCGTCTCCTCGTCATGCTTCAACATCCTGCACATGCTACGGAAGATCTTCTGGTGGATCCCCACCGAGACCAGGAAGACTGTCACCCAGGCCCTCGTCACCAGCCGACTGGACTACGGCAACGCCCTCTACGCCGGAACCACTGCCAAGCTCCAGAAGAGACTCCAGCGGATCCAGAACGCCTCAGCCAGACTCATCCTCGACATCCCACGAAACAGCCACATCTCCAGGCACCTGAGACCTGCACTGGCTCCTCGTCAACAAAAGAATAACCTTCCGCCTCCTCACCCACGCACACAAAGCCCTACACGACCAAGGCCCTAGCTACCTCAACAACCGAATCAACTTCTACGCTCCCAAGCGCCACCTCAGATCAACCAGCCACGCCCTCGCCGCCGTCCCCCGCATCCGAAGAGCGACAACAGGAGGAAGGTCCTTCTCCTACCTGGCCGCCAAGACCTGGAACTCCCTCCCGACCGACCTACGCCTGACCCAAGACCACCTCTCCTTCAGGAAGAAGCTCAAGACCTGGCTGTTCGAGCAGTAAAGGCACCCCCCCCTCCTAGCGCCTTGAGACCCTACGGGTGAGTAGTGCGCTCTATAAATGTATTGATTGATTGATTGCTGAGCTGCCCTGGTCCACCGATTCATGTACGGTTTTTGGCAACTTCAGGTGCTGTCTCTGTGCTATATCCCGTTCTAAATCCAGATTGTGAATCATGGAAACAATTGTTAGATTAAAGGAGTTCAGAAAGTTGTTTCTAAACTTCCTTTTCCAGAATGTTTGCAGGAGCCGGCAGTAGAGCAATGGGCCTAAAATTGTTGTTCTGCTGGGTCCGCATCAGGTTTCTTAAGTATAGGTAGTAGGTTGGCCTGTTTCGAGGCATCTGAGTAGATACCACTTGTAAGGGAGGAGTTCCAGATCTGGTTCAGGGGCAAATTGAGACAAGGGGCAAGCAGTTAAAAAATACGAGCCGTAGATCTCTATTTACAATTGTACAACTCCTTTAAAGACTCCTCAGGTGGCAGTGGGCAGAATTCAGACCAGGTGCCCTGAAGTTCCGAGGTTGGATTTTGCACAAGGGAGGACGTTGAGGGTGAAAAAGCGGAGTAGATCATTTGGATTGAAAAAAGTCCAATCTGTCATCAGAGGGTAGGACCGGGCATAACTGTGCTGTCTAGAGCAGTGGGATTAGTAAAGCATTGGACAATTTTAAATAACTCTCTAACACAGTTGTACGATAGTTTAATTTGTTTAGAGAAGTAGTCCCTCATAGTGCTGCGCTAAAGCTTATTGAAGTTTTTCAATGCCTCTCTGTAGGAGCATTTAGCGACGGGATCCTAGCATTTTCTCCAGGAATGTTTAAGTTTCTTGCATAGGCTTTTCTCCGCTCGTAATTCTGTGGAGAACCAAGGGGCTGAGGATTTTTTCCTAGAAGAGGTCACTGACCTGAGTGCTACACAAACAAATGATGGACGGAATGATGAATAAATCATACATTCTCCCCAAGTCAAGTGATCTGGGCTAATCCATTGTTTTGCTCACCATGCCACCCATCCATATGCAAATCAGTCTTGATCCCTGTGCCTCATGGGAACAGGCCAGACTGATCTATGAACAATGGATTTAACAGAGCTCTCTTGACTGGGGGTGAATGTATGATCTATTCAGCATTCCGTCATTTATTTGCGTAGCACTTTACACCCTAAGTGGGATGGGCATGCCCAGACGTGGGTCCCTTGCTCACTGTGCCACTGGATTCGAGCTAGCCCGGCTGATAAAGGGTGACACACCCCGAAACCGGTCCCAGGATGCTTGTTTCAGGCCCAGGGAGGACCTGGCTTGGCTGTTCGGTCTGGACTGTTCCCATGAGGCACAGGTTAAGACTGATTTGCATATGGCTAGGTCTAAACTGGGGTGTCATGGTGAGCAAAAGAACAATGGATTTAACCCAGATCTCTTGACTGGGGGTGAATGTATGATTTATTCAGCTTTCCGTTCACCATTTGTTTGCATAGCACTGACCTGAGTGGGGCCACACTGTCTAAGGCAGAGGTGAACCAGCAATTGAAGCTGGATACATCACTACTTGGGTCACCCGGAAACTAGGGGGGTGGGAGCATTTTGGAGCACAGATCCCATAGTTTCTAGAGTGACCTTCCTCCAGTTTCTCCTATTGTCAGAGATTGACCTGGAGCTACACCGTATGGCTTAAAGTCTGAGGATGGACAGAACTAATAAATGGACTGACCAGGTCTGGTAGCAGGGCCTCTTTAAAGTTATGATCATTAGAGAAAAGAAGGTCCAGCATATGGCCCGCCCTATGAGTAAGAGCAGTCACACTTTGCGTCAGGGTTAAACCCTCAAGGGCTTCTGCCAGCTGAGAAGCATTGGAGCATCAATGTGCTGTTTTTTTTAGAGGAGATCTTCAAGCAATCCCTCATAACAGCCACACCACCTCCTTTCTTGGTGCCACCCCAATTGGCACAAGTCATCCAAAAACCGTCTGGTACCGCCAGCATTAGGTTGGGTTTGGAGCCCTCCTTCAGCCAGGTTTCTGTTGGAAACATGAGATCTCAGGCGTTCGACTCCAGAGCAAACCAGATGTCCTCTGAGTGTTTAGGGAGGGATCTACAGTTGATCAAGCAAGCCTTAATATTGGTGCTAATAGCCAAACAGTGTTCCATAGGGGGCATTAGTGTGGTCGAACTGCCATTCGTCTTCCCTTTGTTGACCACCAGTGTAAAGAAACAGGAGTTACAACAGTACTAATGGCTGTTCGTCCTTCTTGGCCTTACCTGAGGAGGCTGATATATTAATGTTTAAAAGTTGATCTCTGGACCTGGCAAAATTGGTTGAAGTAGAAAAACGGGCAGCACATTAAGTAAAGGCTCAGGTCGGCTGGCCGACAACCAGACCTCCGACCTTCAAGATGGCACCCACGCAATGTCCTGACGGGGAGAAATGGCTTCCAAGTGAGGCCAGTGAAAGCCCTTTCTAATACTATCTCGCGTACGTTTTTTAAAAGTTAAGTCGCCAATACAACTTAAGTGTCCACGCTCCTGCGCTCTGCAATAAGCAGCAGTGCAAGAGCCTCACTCACGCAACAGTAAAGGCATACAAACGATTAAAACAAGTTTAAAAAGCAAGGTAGAAACTAGTCAGTTTATACAGGCAAGCAATGTTGGGTGAAAAGCTCCTACTGCATTTTTTTTCCAGACCTGAGCCCAGGCACTTGAGCCAGGATGTGTGAACTGGTTGAGATCAAAAAGCATTTGGTGGCACAGGGTTCACAGCGTTGCGTGTTTTCTTGTGATATCTGTTGTATTAACTTTTTAGAGAAGTTCAGTCTATGTTGCAACTGTTGGTGGTCAGTGAAGATTTAAACCTAACGATCGTGTTTCTGCAGAACCCAACCATAACCAGCTTTAGATGGCACTGTTTTTTTTTTTTTCTTTAAATTCTATTTTTGTCCTGGTTTATGTGGTTCGAATTGTATGTTACTTTAGTAAACTGCTGTGTTGGTTAACAGGGCCCTGTGTGCTTGTGCAGGCTTATTTAAGAGAATCTTTTAAAGGATTTGTGGCGAGGTTTTAAATAACGTAGTTTGTGACTTGTGCAGTATTTAAGAAGGAACTGCCATAATCCTTTTTCAAACTCTTAATATAGCTCCTTTCTAGTAACAGAAGGGACCAAGGAAAAAAGGTCAAAAGCAACAGTAATCTTAAAAACAGTTTGAATAGGAACAGTTCTCTGTCCAACATAAATTAGAGCGAAATTGCTTTCCTCAAACAAGTTAGCTTTCTATGAAAACAGAACTGGTGATCATAGTATGTTAAACTTGTTTTAAAACAAATGCTTTCCTTGGCCTGTCGCTGCTGAATTATCACGTGTGCTTGTCCAAATGTGCTTTTTTTTTTTCTTCTCTTTTAAGAGACAATTACTTCACTAAGAAGAATGAAGAAAGGAAGCAACATCGAGCAGAAGCTAAAACAAAGTCGAAACAGTAAGTAGAAATTGCCTCACTGATAGCTTGTAACCACCTTTGATCTCGATTATTTACTGAAGTCGGTATGCATCCTTTTACAGAGCGAAGGAAGAAACACAGAAAAAAGCAGAAGAGGATGAAATGGTAGGTACATTGTAACAAACAGCAATTGATAATGTGACGATCCATTCGATCTCTTCCTGATCGGGTCCTTTTGGGGTAGGGCAAAATTCCCACTTGCAAGACTTACAGTAAAACAAGAGTGGGTTGGGAGAGACTTTTGGAATCTAAGCACTCGCTATTCCTGTACTCTGCATATCACTGCCAGCACAAGTTAAGATTTATTTTGTGTTTAGAGGGAGGCCTTACTAGATCGGATGGAAGTTCTGAGCTCACTCAGTAAGTGGATACAACCCTGTGCTACATTCCACCACTGTACTGGAACCTGGCTCTGGACAACCAACATACATTAAGTAAAAAGCCTCATGCATGTCCGACTGGAGAGGGTAATTCATTCACTCGGGATCTAAGCAGGTGGCTAGTGTCTGTTGGGGTGATGTGGGGAGGGGGAAGTTAGAGTGGGCGAAGGAAGTTAAGGTAGGATGTGGCATGCAGAAGGTAGCATTGTGGGTTCCCACTCCCTCACTGTATTTTATCTTTTTCGACAGATATTTTATAGTAGGCAGGGGCTGGGAAACTGGTCCATGCTGCAATATAGCCCATTTCTCAAAGTGCTTTTTATCGGCCCGAGTCCTTCAATAGTAAAATGGAGTCTGTCTCCACATTAAAATAACTGTTTGGGAGTGCTCTAAACCACATGTTTAGACCAGATGGGAGAGACTCCTGCATCCAGTGAATTACATGAACGTGATTTGGCAACACACTTCACCAAAGTGGAAAGCTATTCTGACTTGAGCCAAATTGACTCTTTTTCGATAGTTACTTAAGTGGGGTTTGCATCGAGGATTCCTGATGAAGGGGATGGGAGGTGGTAGGGGTCCAAGATGACACCCTGATAAGTGGAACTTTGCCTGGCTCGGTTGTATCTTAAATTATAAAAAATTCAGATGGCAACATCTGTCACTAATCCCTTAACAGTTGGTTAAATGCCACAGGACTAAAAGGAAGATACTCCATTGGCAGTAGCTTTGAAGTACGGTCTACCCACGTTATCTGCTGATGTGATCGTGGCTGAAGCTGGCAGCCGAACGGTGCTTTAGAGTAGCAGGCTGGTGGTCTAGCGCTATCACATTTGTCTAGTTTGTTTGCCATTCTGTTCTGGAGTTGAACAACTCAAAGATTTTTGGTGAGCTAGCACTTTTAAGTGTTTCAAAACCAGTTCGCCAGAAGTCCAATACTTCAAAGCTTCCCTGAACAGGACTAATGATTGACTCCCCAGGTAATCCAATTAGAGGTGTTTGGTTTCTTTTTGGGTTTTTTACTTCGCATATACCCTTTCAACAGGATTAGCAGTCACCATATGAAGTACCTTCATAATATCTGTTCTCTGGGTGCCGTCTTTAAAACTGCTACCAGTTCCTGTCTATGTATTGGGTATGATCGGGCAAACCAATATTGCTTTCACTACTGGGAAAGAGTTTAAATCCGTCTTCAGTAACTAAACCCCCAAGCATTTCCAAATGTACTGAGAAGCATTACAACCTTAAATGGTGCATCTCATAAAGTATATTACTCAGACTCTTACAACCAGCATACTGAGGAAATGTATTTTTTTTTTTCCTGTGCAGCTAAGCTACTTTTCCATCTGGTATCCAAAGGTCATCAGTTTCACAACTTAGTGGATGGTTTGTTAAGTTTTAGAATTGTCTTAAAAACAAAAAGACTTCACCCTGTACATGAATGCACTAGCCACTTATCATAACTATCCACAGAGCAGGTGCCCATAACCTATGTTGGACGTTTCTAAACTATCAAGGGATTCTTAGAACGTAAGCTTTGGAAGCTGAATCTGCACTATAATGTACATATTCTTAGAGACACAAATTAAAGACCTGCAGATTAAAACAACATTTGCAACATAACCAACACAATGTTATGATTGGGAGCCTACTTAAGTGTGACTAAAACGATGGTGTTGTCTGTGTGTGGAGAGGATTGGTGTATAAAACATGAATGGACCTGAAACATTTTCAGAAGTGTGGGGTGCAGAAACGAATTTTGTGTTTGTATTTTTTTGCTGGGGCCAGTTGGCTAAATGTTGCTGGAGCTTTACAGTTAGGTTATACAATCTGTTGCCCCTTCCTGTGCTTGCTTCAATATGCATTTGATTAGTTTATTCTTTACGGAACCCTCATAAAATATAGGAGTTTTTGTGGTTGTAGCCTGAAGCCGTGGGGATAAATACAAATGTAATGCAGTACCCTTGGAGACTTCCCTCAAGAATAGTAGACTGCAAGACCCCCGGTTGAGGAACCTAACGACCGGCTAGCGTCAGAGGGACACTCCGGGTCTGCGGAAGCCACCCTCGCCTCTCCCAGGCGTGGTGGGGTGCAGAAGGAGGCCAACGGGCTCAGTGGTGGGCGCCAGATACCACGCACGGCCATGAGAAACAAGAAGCCCACAGTGACCCAAACCAACACTATGGACAACTACACGGCGGAGCAGGGAGGGGGAGCCGGGTCCCACGCCGGGGCCACGGAGGAGCCCCGTGAGCCGTCCCTGTCCTCCATTATGCAGGCCATACAATCGCTGGGCACTACGATGGAGTAAAAAATTGATAAAATGTCTATCGAACTGATGCTCCAACGGGCGGACCTGAACAAGACATCGGAGAAAGCCACTCAGAACGCCGCCACCATTACGGAACTGTGTGGTGCTACCAAGCAGTTACAACAACAGGTCCAACAGCTAACACACCAACAGAAACAGATGGCGGCGCGGCTGGAGGACCAGGAAGGAAGGGCCCGAAGGAACAACCTGTGGAAGGGGCCAGCGTGGAACTGTTCCTGGAGGATCTTATTCTAAATCGCCTGCGACCAAAAACACTGTCCAAATTTTTCATGGTGGAGCGGGCACACAGGGCACCGATCCCGCCGCGCACCATCATCGCCCGGATTCTCAATTATAGGGACAGGGATGCAATCCTGCAGGCCGCTCTGCAACATGGGGACCTTCGGATGGACAACGCCACAATACGCTTCTTCCCAGACTTCACACTCAAGGTCCAGCAGGAGCGCCGTTCCTTTGACGCCGTCAAGAGAACTTCGAGAACGCGGAGTCAAGTATATGAGGATCTTCCCGGCGCGGCTCAAGGTCTTGGCAGAAGGGAAATCCTTCTTCTTCACAGCCCCGGAGGAGGTGCATGCTTCGCTTGAAGAGCGAGGCCAGCAGCGGAGGGGCCCGGAGCGTGGGAGAAGTTGGAGGAGCGCAGCGCCCCAGTCATCTGTGGGGTCGGTGGGGGGTGCAGGACAACGACAAGGGAGCCCGCAACCAGAGAACAGGAGGACCCGCAGCCTTTCGGTGTCCCCGGACCTGGCGTGACACAATGGACCACATCGGTTGGGACTGGCTGGAATTCATAGTCGCGTAACGTAGTTGGGGGGGGGGGGGGGGGCTGTTGATACTGGCCATACGAGGCCATGGAGGGTCTCAGAATGGTTTGGGAATCCTGTGTGGGACAGACTTGAAGGCCCTGAATAACATAGTTTGCTGTTAACCAGTTATACCACGGGGGCGAAGGGCCCCGGATGAGTCTCCTGTGAGTACACTGTCATAGCGGGACACTGCTCCAGAATAGGACGACGGGCGGAGTAGACGAGGAATTGGCATGGGGGGGTCGGATGGGAGAACCGGATGCTGGACTTGGTCGCACCACTAGCCCCTGAGTTTTTCGTTTAAGGGCTACAGGCGCTCTGCTTGTTGGGGATGTCTGGCACGTTTGGCTGAGGTAGCGGAGTAGCGGAATAGCAGGGTGGGGGGATGAGGCGGGGGGGGGGGTTTGTTCTAGTCCCTACTGTTTGTTTTGCTATTATGATTGCTCTGACTCCATTGACACAATCAGCGGGCGGATGGGAGGGGGGAGGTGGTGAGATTAGGTTCCTACTCCCTATAATTGACAGGACGAATGGCTGGACTACACACGACACGGACACAACACATTGAAATAGTGTCCTGGAATGTGAATGGCCTGCAAAACAAAATCAAACGCACCGTGGTGTATCAATATCTCCGTAGGCACGCCCCTGATGTCTTACTCCTACAGGAGACACATCTGTTAGGGAACCATTGCAAGGCCCTGGACAGATTTGGATATACCTTACGTGCCCACTCTGGCTTTACTACGGGCTCGGTGGGGGGGGGGGGGGTAGGGATCCTTGTCAAAAACTCCCTACCACTGGTCCTGGGACGGTGTTGGTTGGATCCCTTGGGTCACTATGTAGCGATGTCTGTACAGTGGGAGGGCTGTACTCTGAACCTATGTTTCCTTTACATTTCCCCCAAAGCTCCACACGGCTACCCTCCCCGATATTGTAAAGTTAATGTTGGAAATGCCCATGGGGACACTGATCCTGGGAGGGGACATGAACGACGTGATGGCCAGGGAGCTGGACAGACTGCCACCCCCACTGGGTAGAGGAGGGGCGAACCACCTAAGGGACTTTGCGCAGGCACTGGGTCTGGTGGATCTATGGAGGACACACAACCCGCAGGCTACACAATACACACATGTCTCTGCGGCCCATGGCTCGTCTTCAAGGATCGATTACATATTCACAAGGGCAGACTGCGTGAACCTCTTTAGGGATGGACATCTAAAAGCTAGAGGGATCTCTGACCATTCACCGGTGGGGGTTCAGATGGTGGGCCCCAGGCGAAATTGCAGTGTCTCCCCTCGGCTTGATGCCTTTTTATTTAAGGACAGGGAATTTCAGGAGTGGTTCCGAGAGAGGGTGGATCATTACTTTGAGGACAACGTGGGGTCTGTGAGCTCCCCGGGGTAGTATGGGAAGCGTACAAGACAGTGGCCAGGGATTTGGTACAGGCCGAGGTTGGGAGGCTGCGTAAAGGAAAACATGCGCAGGTGGAAAAACTGGAAGTGGAGCTTCACGCTCTGGAGGATAGGACAGGGCTTACTCAAGAACAGGACAGGCAGCATACAGCACACCTCCTAAGGTAGGAGTTAAGGGACGTACTGACGGAACAGGCACAGGCACACGCACTAGCCACCCAGAGGCGGGTGTATGATTTGGGAGACCAGGCAAATAGAATGATCGCCTGGCTGGAAAAAAGGGACCAGGAGCGAAGTTGGGTATCTGGAATAGAGTGGCCGGACGGGTCGGTCAGCACCACTAGTGTGGCGATTGCGGAGGAATTTGTGCGCTACTATGAGGAGGTCTACCGATCTCAAACGACTAGAGAGTGAGTGTAGTGATTTCCTAGCCCCCTTACAGCTGCCCCTACTGGAGTCAGCGGACGGACATTCTAGATGCGGAAATCATGGTCAAAGAAGTGGAGGAGGCCATGGGCGACTTACAGACTGGTATGGCTCAACGGGTTCCCGGCGGAGGCGTTTGGGTGCGTAGCGAATCGCACGGCACCGCATATGTGCAATATGTTTCACGAGGCGCGGGATACTGGGCAATTTACGGCTGGCAACGATCGTAGTGATCCATAAGGCCGGTAAACCGCACGGGAAATGCAGCTCCTACAGACCTATATCCCTCAACTATGAGACGAAGGTCCTTGGGAAGATTCTGGCCACACGCCTGGGTGCGGTGATCCAAACGTTGGTCCATCCGGACCAGTCTGGCTTTATGCCCCATAGAAGCACACGACTCGACCTCCTCCGCCTGTTTGGGGGTCCTGCAGGCTGTCACTAGGCGACAGGGAGTGCCGGCGGCGCTGCTCTCCCTTGACGCCTGTATGGCTTTCGATAGTATAGAATGGAGTTACCTATATGCAGCGTTGAAGAAGCTAGGATTTGGTGCCAACTTCTGTGCCTGGGTGAAGCTCCTATATAGAGAGCCCCTGGCGAGAGTCCGGGTTAACGGGGCTATGTCGCGAGAATTCCAACTGGGACGCGGCACGAGACAGGGCTGTCCCCTTTCCCCTACTCTCTTTGCCCTAGCACTGGAGCCACTGGCGCATTGGGTATGTACGGACCATGGGGTGTGGGGTATAGACCTGGGGGGCGGCTGGGAGGAACGCATATCGTTATATGCCGATGACATTTTGCTGTATGCCCAGAGACCGTCTGAATCCATACAAAGGCTGATGGTCATGCTACGCACGTTTGGGGAATATTCCGGATAGCTCATCAATTGGCGTAAGTCCCTGGGCTATGTTCTGGCGGGGCCCCAGCCTCAACTTGTGGCAGACTGCGAGGGCCTAATCTGGCGTACAGAGTTCCGATACTTGGGTATCTGGGTCACTCCATCTGACACCGAATTCTTCCGTTTGAACGTGCAGACACAGCTTGACCGCCTTCACAGTGACGTAATGCACTGGAGGGCTCTCCCTAATGGGCCGTGCCGTCCTATTCAAGATGATGGCCCTGCCCCGCTTGCTTTATGCACTGCAGAGCTCGCCCTTCCCGGTCCCGGAGCACGTATTCAAAACTGTAGAAGCAGAGCAATGCTCATTGTGGAGTGGAGGGTGCCCGAGAATAGTGCTTAAACTACAACAGGAGTGTTCGAGGGAGGGCTGGTGGTGCCCGGCATTAGTCTCTACTATTTGACAACACAGTTAGTAAATATAAATGGTTGAGTGTTTGCCCCACAAGAGGAACCCGCGGACCGTATGGCACTGGGGGAGGACTCCTATTTGGCGGCATTATATTCTAAAACCAGACGAAACCAGACCCTGCCTCCTCAGACAGCGGTGGAGGTGGCGGTATGGAAGCGGGCAACCAAGTCACTGGGATGGGAGGCGAAACTTACGGATTGTACACCTTTGTGGAAAGGCGACTTCCTTCGGGAGGTTGCAAAGCTGCGAGATCTGCGTCAATGGAGCCTAATCGGCATAGACAACTGGGGGATGTCTGGAAGAGGGGACAACTGATGGATTTTGCGAGTCTACAGACTGAGTTCCGCATGGGTGATGGGGAATTTCTGCATTACCAACAGCTCAAACATGCCATACACGCACACCTGCCGCAGAGGGAACAGTTACCTGAGTATGCTCCACTTGAGGATAGGCTGCTGCTAGACCCTATGATTGATAAGGCTATCTCCCTTACCTATAAAAAGCTTGTTAATAACCTCCCGCACACACTGGGACCGTTGACAGAAAAATGGGAGTCTGATCTGGGCATGCTAGAAGATGATGACTGGAACGAAGCTCTGCAGTGCCCTAGGGAGGTTGCGATCAGGGCTAGATTCAGACTGGTCCAGCTGCGCGTTCTCCATAGTTCCTACACACCAAGAACGGTGCAACATAAGATGGGGTTTGCAACTTCACACTTCTGCGTAAGGGCCTGCGGGGAGGAGGGCACCTTTTTCACATCTTATGGGACTGCCCCAAAATCCGCACGTACTGGGTCCAGCTGCGGGGGATTATGGAGGAAGTAATTGGGGCTGAGGTTCCGCTAGAGGCCTGCTGGCACATTCTGGGAGTGACAGGGGAGGTTACCTGGCCCAAGGAGGACAAGATATGGCTAGCACTTGCCAGTATGGTGGCAAAAAGGAACATAGCACGACTCTGGGAGAGTGACCTGTCACCAACGGTGGAAGAATGGGAGAGGGACTTGGACTGGTGCCAAAGGGCAGAGAAAGTTATTTACAATAGCAGGGGTTGTCCCAAAAAAATGGGAGAAGATATGGTTGGCATGGAGATGATACAGGGGGGGAGTGGTTGAGTACCCCCAATGGTTCACCACTGGGATGAGTTAGGCCCTATAGGACCTCATCCTCTGACCGACCCGCTCAGTGAGCACATACTGCACCCTGCTGTTCGAGGGACTGCTTGTCCACTGTTGCAAGAGGGATTGGCCATGAAGCGGGGGGGGCGTGGCGTAGGGGGGAGGGCAAATGGGCGGAGAGGGTAGGGGAGCTTAAGCGTAGAACGTTGAATTTTGTACGGGGTGCACCCTGGGGATAGGCTTACATGGATCTTGCCAACGGATTTGTACATTTGTGGTTTTGTCACTGTACCAATGCACTTTCACTGCTATCTGATGTGTCTTTTAATGGAGCAGTTATGTTCAATAAAGATTTTTTTTTTTAAAAGAATAGTAGACTGGACGGTCCCAAGCCGGCAACTGTATTGCACTTACTTAAACGTGTAGTAAAGTCCTCATTTGAACACCTATATTTAGAGTACAGCACTGATCCGTTGGAAGGCATTTGGAAACCATGTGGTACAGAGCATTACACCAACAATCTCCTTGTGTAACTTTTATTCATGAAACTTAATCACAAGAGGATTACAGTATGCAGTAGCATTTCATTTGGGACTGGATGTGAAGGAAAAATATTTTTACAACATGCAGATTAGAAGGAATGTCAAACCCATGCTAAACAAAAGGTCAGTCACTCTGACAGCACAATAAAGTTTGCCTAATCCTTCATACAATTTTAAACATTGTCACTGTTTTGTTTTAAGAAATCTTTAGATGAAAAGATTGGATGCTTGCTAACCTTTTCTGGTGATCTGGATGAGCAAACGTCTAGAGAAGATCTTCATTCAGTCTTTGCAACTTTTGGGGAGATTAAATGGATAGACTTCAGCAGGGGTGCAAAGGAGGTAAGGCAATTTTATATAAGCAATACTTTTTTGTTTACAAGCTGCTTCCTCTCTAGACATAAGCTATATCAGTTTACCGTGGTTGAATCATAACTCAAATAAGTAAATGAAAGCTGTGCAACCAGACCTCTTAAATTGTTAAAATAGTTAAGAACAATTTGGGGATTGGTTGTGAAGATAAGTTTTAAATTACTTCAGAGAACGGCTTTTGTAAGCGAACAGGTCTTACCTTTTATTTAAATGAAACGTGAAAAGTGTTGTATTCAGTTAACCATACAAAACTTATTTGCTCTCAGTAATTGTTCTAGGTAAAGTAGTTTAGTTAGAATGTTTTTTACTTTTTCTCTAGACCAGCCAGAACGTACAAAACTGGTCTTGGTGAGTGATGTTCCAGAATGGTGTTTACTTAAATATAAGCTTTTGAAAATGTCAGTTTGTAGCATTTGCTGTTGTATATCACATGCTGTGCACACATTTTTCATCTACTGTTGGGTACAGGATTTGCAACTTGTTTTCTTTGAAGCAGAGGTTTGCAGGGGACTCGTGATAACTCCCTGAAACCCACAGTGCACCAGGACAAAGGTTCACCTTGGATTGTTCCCTCCCCCCTACATTCTGGTTAAGGCTTATATCCACCATTTTTTCAGCATAGACCTAGGTGAATCGCAACCCACAACTCATGAAGACATTCCAATGGTCGGACCCAACATTCGGTCCGCAACCTGACTTCCACTGGACCATGAATCGGCAAATTTAACCCCTGTTTTTATTTGTTATAAAAAGCACCAAAAGGAAATTGTGGGTGCATTATAGAATGCAGTGCCTATATTCTGCCTGTAGGGAAGTGCCCTTTTTGACATGGTCATCCCCACTTTTTACCTGGTACATCATGTGATTTCGACTAACAGTGCCCTGGGTAGGTTCCTGCTAACCAGGTCACCAGGGCCAGAGCTCTTTCCCAAAACTGTACAATTGTTCACCCAATTGAAAAAAACTTTAGCACCCTCTGTAAGTCCCTAGCAAAGGGTACCCTGGTACCGAAGGCCTGATGTGCTAAAGAGGGTCCTCAAAGCTGCAGCACAAATTGTGCCAACCTAACGGACCCTTCACCAAGCACATGCATGACTTCCATTGCAGGCTATGTGTGTTGGTGCAGACTAAAGTGTGAACTCAACATGTCCTCCATCCCTGTGTGCAATGTTACCTCCCACTGCATATGTTATTTGCAAGTCACCCCTACAGCAGGCATGACTGCCCTAAGGCAGGGTGCTTGATATTATATGTGAGGGCCTACCTGCAATACCAGCTATGCTGGTCAGTTTGATTACCGCCAGTGCAATCTAACAGAGAAGCCATTTAAAAACCTGCTGGACAGTGGTAAACACGAGTTCCCCAGCTACTTGATGACTTTGTAGAAAATAGATATTTAGTATCACACCTCATATTGATGAACCCACACGGATTCCAGTGTTACATTTTTCAATACGTACACCCAAAGGGCTCCTCGGGTGCCGCCTGAAACTAACAACTGCTGGTAGACTGACTGGTTTTAGCCAGCCTGACACCGGAGACTAATTTGTGACCCCGCAGGGTGAGGACCTTCACTCTCGGGAGGGCAGAAACCAGGCCATCTCTGAAAGGGTTGTCTTCCACCTCCTCCCATGAGAACCTGCAGATTAGTATGTCAAAGCAGGGGACCTTCAAAGCCGCCTCTCCGCCTTTGGTATGCAACTGGTTTTTCTCAGGAAGCCAACCCTCCCTCCTGCGCCACTCCTGGCAGGAGGACAGGTAGGAAAATTAGTTGGATTAGGAGGGGTGCCCAAATTCAGCCTGGACCACCCCTTTAGTGGGGCAGTTGATGTGGACTCCTCTCTTCAGATTCCTCCAGCATGTCATCCAGGGTCCAGGTTATGCCCTCTCCCCAATGGAAGTAGTCCTAGTCATGAGGATGTAGTCTCCCTAAGTGTAAGTAACCCATTTGCTACTTCCTGGCACTCTCAAACACTCAAATTCTGAATTTAGGGGAGCCTCTGGCACCAGAGTGGCAGATCCTGCCAACCTAAGAAACGAGGACACCAAAAAGCTGCAAGAGCAGACTGAGCACCTGGCTTGGCCTGTCTCCAGCTATGGTCAAACTCTGCCAAAGTCAACACACTTCCTGCAGCTAAGTCCAGAAACTTGGGAGGACTGCCTGACTTGGAAAGACTTGAGACCTCCTGTGAACAGCAGACCTGTTCCGAAGAAACTCCAAACAAAAGATTGAGGCCTCCCGAACCGCCAAAACCAGACACCTGAAACAACCACTTCAGACTCCTCTGGCCCGAGTTGACATGAACCAACCAGGTTACCCAGCCCTCCAGAGCTCGAGTCCATTGTGGTTTCAACTCTTCTGGACTCCCCAGTGTTGCCTGCAGCCTCTGCACGCAGGCCCCCTCTACTGCGACTGCTCTGTGAAGAAAAAACAGACACCTAAAGACACCTGCAAAAGTCACCCCTGGGCCTTGGAGAAGAGCACCAAAAGGTACCGACTCTCCTGGAGTCGTGTTATCAATTATTGACCATTGTGTGCATTTTATGAATGTCTTACACTCCTGTGTTTGGCCACACAAACACTACCCACATAATAGAGCACGTTGGGATCGCATAGCAAGCCCCTATCCACAAGTAAAGGAACCCCTAGACTTATTACATTGTAAATCAAATTATTGTTGTATCATAAAGAGCCAGCTTCCTACACTGCCATTCAATCAACTTCACGTGGTATCGAAGATCTCCAACTTACTCAGAGGATCTTCCATCTGTGGTTTGACCTCATTGTCCTTCAGCTTTAGGGGAAGGAACTGCCCTGAGTGAGCCATGCCTGGTATGCTCCAAAAAAAACCTCCGCAGTTGGCACTGCCCACTGCTACTGAGCCACCTTCGCCTTGATGTTATACACTTTTCTTTTTGTGGGAAGTAGAATTGCAGATTCTTTTTCCTGAAGTATGAACACTCTAGTATGCAAGTCAGGTGGATGCATTTGAAACAAATGGGAAGCCCCTTCTGTACTAGATTATACTCTGTTTTTAAAAAAACTTCTTTTTTTAAAGAATAAATTAGTATAAATTTCACGACTCATATGAGAAATGTAGCGCTCCTACTGTAGATTTAGCCTTACTCCATGAAAGCTCCCTCGGTCCTTGTCATGTTGGCTGCTTGGAGATTCAACTTTTAGAACTAGCTTACTGCTCAGTTGTGAAGTCTTCTGCTGACACTTCTTCCGCATGGTTTGAAAAGTTAGGAACAAATGCATATCTTTGTTTTAATCATAAACACTGCTGTGCTCATGCTGAATTTGATACGCTTTTAAAATGGAGAGAAACTCTAAACAAAAGGCCTGGACTATGCTTTACATTTACAATTAGAATCTACTATAGACTCGAGACACTTTTCTCATTCGTAAGTATGGCTTCTGTTGAAAGGTTTTTCGTTTTGGGGGGGTGGGGGGGGGGGTGGGCTTAAGCGCATATATTGCTACTAAATCCGTTTTGTTGTGTCACTTTCCCTGTAAACTGTAAAAACTAAAGTGAACTGGTGTCCTCCTTATGCAGCCAGAGATGGGGGGGGGGGGAAACACAACGTTGTGACATTAGAGCTGCCCAAAGGCTAGACTTCCATCATGCAGAACGGTGAGGGCTTGACACACGGTTCATTTTAACTGTGTTGAACAACATGGGATCTTGCATTCACACTGCTGCCTTATTTCCTATGGCTCCACTGTGGAGGAGGGAGGTTTGTTTACTGATTTTCATTGACAATATCTCGTCTTGACTCAAAAGCATCCTAACCTTCGGTGCCATGGGATCTTAATACGCAAACTGAAAAAAGTATTTTAAAGGCAGTGGACGAGCTGTAAGCATGAAAGTGAAGGAGCTCTATCAATAGAACAGGAACATCTGTGATGCAGACTCTTCTGGTAGCAGCACATAATATTCTAATCAGAAATGTTGTACAAGACCACACTTTTCAGGACAATGGAATGATTGTTTACATATGTAATTTATTTCATCCCAGGTTCATTTTTGTTCCATTTTTCATCTCCATGTATTTGTGTAACAGAGTAAACCAACATACTACACATTGAAGTACAAGTATCAGTTACACTAGTATTAAATGGTGTGGAGTTAACCATTCTTACAAGTGCCAGGAGATGTTTTTTCAAAGTTCCTTTGGACTCTTGTAAATAGGTGTTGGCTCCGATGGTGATTAGATGGAAGTTCAGTATAGGGAGTTCATAACACTTAGCATAACAGTTAGAAGGAAGCTGTGTATGGCAGTTTGGATGAAGTAAGAGTCTGATTTGCTGATTATTTGTTGTAGTTAGGAAGTGTATTGTTGGATATCGTATGTATCCTGGGATGTAACATTATTAACTTTGTAGACCAAAGTTATGTAGGCTAGTTTTTGGTAGGAAACAAGCCAGGATGGCTCGATGGTGAAAAGTAGGTATATGTCTAGGGTGATCGAATAGGGTTAGGATTGCAATCTTAAGGATTTCACCAGTGGGGAGAAATATGGAAAGCCACCTGGGAAAAGGTTGTTGTTCAATCCACTAAATACTAGGCGTTAATTAGTGTTTTGGTTGTGTGGAGCGTTGAGATTCAGTCACAAGGATCTGCTTAAGAGAACACCAAGGTTTCTGGCAGAGGATCATAAAGTCCAGGGTGTCAAGAGAATATTAGACTGATGGAACAATATAGAAAGAGCAGAAGACGACCCATAAGAGGATTGAGGTACTCCAACTGGTAATTAAGAAGGTGGGGAATGATTTGAGTACCAGGTGATGGCAAAACATCTCGGGTAGGAAGAGAACCAATTGATCCCTGAACTAGTGATGGCGAAGGCCATTGGCATCATTTATCAGACTGCCCTATTATCCACTCAAAGGCTGAAGACAAATGACGCATGTGTGAAAAAGTGGCAGTGATAGAGTTGGTTATATGCAACACTGGTTTCTGTGGAGTGGAGAGCATTGGAACCAGATTGAAGGCGATTGGTCAGGATATTGGATTTGAGGTTGCTATGCAGTACTTCATCCTGTAGAAGAAAGTCTCTCACCATTACCACTGATTGTCTGGCTTGGCGGCAGAGCCTCATCAAACCCACCCTGTAGGCCTGCAAGTTGCATATTTCAGACTAATTCTGTGGTATTTTGGTTCAAGGTAGTGTGTAAATATGTGGTGCACACTAGTGTTTAGCAGACACTAGCATGGTTGATGGTGCAGGGACCTCCTGACTGCGCGATGATACATAGCCAGTACTGAGCAATAGAATCCAGGCTGAACACCAAGGCCTGGCTACATGCAGTATTGCTCGTCTCAATCTGCCCTGCCAGATTATGGTTGCTATAATCTGAGGCGGAGTCATCCGTGACATTCTCATAGGGCTCCTCATGGAGTTCATTCTTGCTAAATAACTCTACTCTACATTAAGGGGCATAAATTGATAGCTACATTATTCTCAGAGAGGCAATTAAAGTATTGGTTGGCACGGAAGCATAGCCCCTCTTCTGTCCTTACCCACAAGCTGTTTTTTTTTTAACTTCTGTGAACATTTTTTTTCATACATAAAAACTGAGGAAAAATTTGTAAAACCTGAAAAGCCAGTGTAGAAACTTGTGAGAACAGTTGTTTTCAAAGTTTAAACATTTTTCTGACATTCGTGAGGGTCTTGATGCACAGTACTGAAGGTAAAGTAGCATTTTAGAAACTACCTAACACCAATAATCTGGTAAACTTCAAACCGCAGATTCCTCACCTTGTGAATTTTTGCAGGCGCCAGACTGGATCCGAAAACTTAGCAGCAATTTCCTCATGTCAACAGGAGGCGTCATGCAGCTCAGTGTTTGGTCTGTCCTGCCCCCGGCATGACGTCTGGGACACTATCTGCCCCCACAGCACAGTCTTTCCGTCGGTTCCTTTCTTTCCGTGTCTGTCGACGTGGATGCAGCACTTCTTGAATCCTGTCACATCCTGATAGAGATTTTTCAGTTTTAAGTGTGCAGACATTAAAACTACAGGGCGGAAGCACCTACAATGCTGGTTAAAGATGCCTTGCCTCAAAACACAACTCTGCATTGTGATCGTGCTGCACAAATATGAACAAGGCCATCTGCTACCACAAGGCCAACTCAGGAGGTTGAAAAAGCACGCACTAAGTCAGTTACGACGGTCCTGGTCAAGGACACAACACACTGCTGCTCCAGTGAATAGCCTTCTATGAAGGGTTAAGTTAAGGAAGTCCCAAAAAAGGCATTAAAAACTAATTTTGCAGCGTGAATCTTTCTGGATTCACTATGCTGTGCATATTCCGCAATCTGGTGGTTGGGTCCGGAATCGTAGTCTTCTCTTTTTTTTTTTTTTTTTTTGTCGTCGCCCAGGTGGGCGTCGACGTCCCACCATTTGGGGTGACGTCTGCGTGCTTCCGGCGGAAGCTACCACCCTTGGGCGCCATCTTCAGATTCTTTTTTCCGCCGTTGGGTCTGGATCGTCGCGTGAAGCTCCAGAAGTTTTGGAGGAGAAAATATAGCAAATCTTCAACAGAGAAGACCTGAGAAGATCGGGAGAAGAGGACCTTTAGAGAAGAGACGACGAAAGGAGAGAATTTCGAAATCATCGGCGTCCTTGGAGGAATGCGCACACAGGGGGCCCCCTGAGCGCAGGGATGTACAAGACGCCCTTTAAATTCTGCAAGAACTGCCACCACAAGTTCGCACAGAGAGACCAGCACCCAGTCTGCAACCTCTGCCTGCCTATCGACCACGAGAGCAGAGACTGCAATGCCCGCTCCGTCTTCAAGCCGAAGATACTTCGAGTTCAAGAAAGACAGAGGACGGCTCACCACACAATGCAGGGCAAGGGCCAAGCCCCGACGCTTTACGAACTTGGCCTCTCCACAGACGACGAGGACAACATCGCCGAAGGCCCAGATGACTTCACGGTCGCTGAGACCGATAAGAAAACGCCTGATAAGGTAGGAGAGTCTACGACCCCGAAAACTCCCACAGGGCCTCGAAAACCAGAGGCAGACTCTCGAAAGTCTGAGCCCAGAGCCTCGAAAGGAGCACTGGCGCCGAACAAATCGACGACCGAAGCTGCATCCTCCGAAAAAGAGCCCAGCGGATCCTCCGAGAAGGACTCCCGGAGGCCGAAGACCAGCGAAAAGCAAAGGTCATCGAAGCAGGCCCCCGAAAAAGGGGCTTCTACGTCGAAAGAAAAGGAGCCGAAAAAAGCTTCGGCACCGCCGAAAAGGGCGGCCGAAACGCTCAACGACTAACAGGCCGCAGAGATAAAGAGAAAGAGGCTCGAGGCCGAAATGGAGAACATCCTTCAGAGAAAGAAGGATTTCGATGAAAAAATGAGGAGTTACAAGATCCCCTCGAAGCAGACATCGAGCGTCGCTGTGGTACAGGAGCTCGAGGAGTTCGATGTCGAAGAGTTGCCGAAAACTCTGGAACCTTCGGAGCACGAAGAGGAGGAAGACCTCTACTACACAGAAGGGGATTACGGGGAGCAGCAGTCAAGCTACGGCTCGGGTTCCTCGACGGCCCAAGACCAGGAATGGCAGGACATCGAGGCCGAAAACCCAGAGGAGGCGGTAGAAACATACCCCTCGGCCTTCACCACCGGATGACATTGGGGCATACAATGAGGTGGTCAGAAAGGCAGCAGCAGCTTATGGAGTTAAGATGGAGGAGGAGAAGCCAGAAGCAGACTTCCTGCTCGAGACATTGCTCCCCATACAGACAAGAAGTCAGTTCCTGCCCATGCTCAAGAGTATCACAGACCAGGGGAAGGAAGCCTTCAAGGATCCGGCTACGTGCTGATCAGTAACGCCGAGGACGGAGAAAAAATACAAATTCTCCTCCCAAGACCCGGCTTACATCAAGGGATCCGTCACAGCAGATTCTATAATCGCTGCAACAGCCAGGAAAAGGGCAAACGTCCCAACAATGTCTGGACCCCCACCTGACAAAGAAAGCAGGAGGATGGATCTAACTGGCAGGAAAATTGAGAGGAACGCCGCAGCACACTGGCAGATGGCGAACTCCAACGCACTCCTGAATAGGCATCAATACCAGCACTGGGATGAGATGGGACAGTTGCTCAAGAACCTCCCGGAACAATACCGTGAGAGGGCATCACACCTTGTGGAAGAGGGGAAGAGCATCGCCAATTCGTGCCTGAAGACAGCCTTGGATGGGGCAGAAACATCCAGCAGACTGATGGCTATAGGCATCACTGAGAGAAGGCAAGCCTGGCTCAGGATCTCAGGCTTCAAGGCTGAGGTCCAGAACAACATCCTGAACACACCCTTCAACGGGGAATCACTGTTCGGAGCCCCAGTGGATGAGAAGCTCACCCAATTGAAGGACAACGAGACAGCAAGGTCCATGGGGGCCCTGCAGTTCAGGGGGATGAGAAGAGGCACCCCTACGCAGAGGCCGAACGGCAGAGGTGGAAGTCAGCGAGGAGATTCTCACCAGGGGCAACAGAGTGACAACCAAGGCCACCAGGGCCAGCAGAGGCAAGGCTGGAACTACCAAAGCAGGGGCCAGTCCTTTCGGTCAAGAGGAAATGGACGGGGCCAGAGAAGGAGAGGCGGTGAACAACCACCCTCTAAGTGACTTCACACGGGAGAAGGTGCTCCACCACCCAAACCCTCCGGGGGAGGAGCACGGAAAAACAAAGAGGAGAGGGCTACACGGACAAGACACAAAGGAACATGTAACGCCAGTAGGAGGAAGATTGAGATTTTTTCTCCAGGAGTGGAGAAAAATAACAGACAAGTGGATACTCAATATTATGCAGTTCGGATACTGCATAGAGTTGGAAAAGAGGCCACCAAACAGAAAACCAAAGAAAAGTCAGCACTCGGGAAGAGAGCTGCAACTACTTCAAGAGGAAGCCAAAGAACTCCTCCTCAAAGCGGCCATCGAACGAGTCCCTTTCAAAGACCGAAACAAGGGAGTGTACTCAAACTACTTCCTAGTGCCAAAAGTGGACGAAAGTCTAAGACCCATCCTGGACCTACGGTTCCTAAACAAATACGTCAAAACTCAAAAATTCAAAATGACGGCCCTACAAGAGGTCATCCCACAGATAAAGGCAGGGGACTTCTTGTCCACCATAGACCTCAAAGACGCGTACCTGCACATGCTAAGGTTCACAGTAAACGAGGATCACTACCAATTCACGACCCTCGCTTTCGGCCTAAAGTCCGCACCAAGGGTGTTCACCAAATGCCTCGCGGCAGTGGCCGCACACCTAAGAAGAGAGGGGATACACGTATAGCCCTACCTCGACGACTGGCTGGTAAAGGCAAGCTCTTACAGGACATGCAAAGAGCATGCAGAACAGGTGACAAGAACACTAGCAAACCTGGGTTTCTCCATACACTGGGGAAAATGCTCAATAGAACCAGAGCAAGTGAAGATCTTCCTAGGAACCCAGATCGACACCGTCCGATGCAGAGTCTTACCGAGCGAAAAGAGAACGCTCAGCCTACTGAGGGAGAAACGTCACTACCAGAAGGGGCGATCTGACAGTGAGGACTGAGAGCAAGATCTTGGGGATGATTGCATCATGCATACACTTGGTCCCCAATGTACGCCTACAGATGAGACCACTCCCAAGAGTGGCTACAACAGCAATGGTCACAAGCTACAGGAAGTTGGGAGGATCTAGTGGTTGTAACGCACAGGGTGCAGGAGGAGATAAGGTGGTGGACCAGGGAGAGAATAACAGAAGGAAAACCTCTAACACCACTGGACCCAACAGTGACCATCACCACAGACGCATCCCAGAAGGGGTGGGGCGCACACATGAACAGGCTCAGAGTGAGGGGTCTGTGGAGCCCTACAGATGCAGTCAGGCACATCAACTACCTGGAACTGAAAACTGTGTTGCTAGCCCTCAAGGCTTTCCAGAAGCACCTGTACAACCAGAGGTGCTAATACAAACGGACAACACCACAACGATGTTTTACATAAACAAACAGGGGGAACTCAGTCGTTCCCTCTGTCAAACCTGGCACAGGAGATCTGGAAATGGGCTATACCACTAAAAATAGACCTGCTAGCCATACACCTGCCAGGGAAGGACAATGCGGAAACAGATTGGCTCAGCAGGCAGACTTCAGCGTCCCACGAGTGGGAACTCAATACTCGGGAAACAGAGAGACTATTCAGGAAATGGGGCACGCCAACAATAGACCTATTTGCAACACACCGGAATGCAAAATGCCAGTACTTTGCATCCAGGCAACCAGAGGCACTGTCCCAGGGGAATGCCCTATGGATAAGCTGGTCGAAAACATTTGCCTATGCTTTTCCCCCGATACCACTGATCCCGAGGGTTCTCAACAAATGCATGAAGAGCAACATGACGCTCATCCTTGTGGCACCACAATGGGCCAGACAGACCTGGTTTTCTCAGATAATGGAGATGGCGCAGGGGCCACCACACAAGTTCCCAAAAAGAAGAGACCTACTCTCCATGGAAAACGGAGAAATCCTACACCCAGAGCCAGAGAGCCTCAACCTCTCAGCCTGGCTCCTGAGGACTTAGAATTCGCACACCTAAAACTACCAGAGAGCACCCTGCGAGTGCTACGAGAGGCAAGAAGGCCCAGCACACGCAAGTGCTATGGGGAAAAATGGAAAAGATTCACTCAATGGTGTTGCAAGAAACAGCTCCAAAGGAAACTGACAAAGGAATCCACGGTGCTAAGATACCTCACGCACCTAATTAAGGCTAAGCTCATCCTCGCTGAGGGTGCACCTGGCAGCGATTGTGGCATACACAAGAGGAGAAACAGGGAGAAGTTTTCACATCCCAAGTCGTAAAAAGATTCCTGGAAGGAGCTAAAAGAATAGCGCCGCCAAAAAGAATGCCGCCACCGGCATGGAACCTAAATGTGGTACTGACGGAGCTCATGAAAGCACCTTTCGAACCCATCCACAAAGCATCACTGCAAATGTTAACAATGAAGACGGCCTTTCTGGTAGCAATCACCTCGCTACGGAGGGTGAGCGAACTGCAGGCACTCACACTGCAAGAACCCTACATCCAGATACACAGTGACAGGGTCGTGATGAGAACAGACCCACACTTCATGCCAAAAGTGTTGTCAAGGTTCCACATGAACCAGAGTATTCAGATACCTAGCTTCTTCCAAAACCCCACTACAAGCGCAGAGAGGTCACTCCACACCCCAGACGCTAGAAGGGCTGTGATGCACTACATCGAGAGAACGAAGGAACACAGGAAAACAAAACAGTTCTTCGTATCCTTCGCAAACAGTTACATGGGCAAACCAGTCACTAAAAACACCATAGCGCGATGGATCGCACAGACAATACAATTCTGCCACAAACAAGCTGGCCAGGAGCTAACTGGAGGGGCACAGGCCCACTCCACCAGGAAGAAAGGAGCAACAATTGCCTTTCTGGCCAACACACCAATCCAGGACATATGCCTGGCGGCAACATGGGCTTCAGTGCACACTTTCACTAAGCACTATTGCGTGGATGTACAGATGAACAAAGAAGCACAAGTAGGACAAAGTGCTTCAACATATATTCAACAACCAACGCTCATCTTCCACCAAACCGCCACAAAAGTGAGGAAAACCGCTACAAAATCTATGCACAGCATAGTGAATCCAGAAAGATTCACGCTGCAAAACGAATAGTTTCTTACCTGTCGGTGTAGTTTTGCAGCTTGAAGATCTTTCTGGATTCACTAGCGAACCCACCTGCCTCCGCCAGAAAGATGAGGCTGGAGAAGAAGGTGGTAACACATAGAAAGAAAGGAAGTTGAAACTTAGAAGATACGTGAAAAGAATTACGTTGAAAAATGAATTAACAAACAAAGCCATGGATTCACTACAAAGACAGAAAAGGAGAAAGACAGAAAAAAGAATCCGAAGATGGCGCCCAAGGGTGGTAGCTTCCGCCGGAAGCACGCCGATGTCACCGAAGGTACACCAAATGGTGGGACGTCGACGCCCACCTGGGCTACGACAAAAAAAGAGAGAAGAAAGACTACGATTCCGGACCCAACCACCAGATTGCGGAATATGCACAGCATAGTGAATCCAGAAAGATCTTCAAGCTGCAAAACTACACCGACAGGTAAGAAACTATTCGTTCCAAATCATGGGTCTGCTTTGTCCCGCCACCCAAGGTTGTACGATGCCACAGGCACTTCTAGACCACTGAGTCCTTTATTAACCCTGCTCCCCACCACACATGAAGTTAGCACTTCTAATGATGATCTCTAGTGGTAGCTCCTGTGTGCAACCCTACCTACTAAAGTAGAAGCTTTTGCTGAGTTGAATTGTTGTATGCATTCCAAAATTGATGTCGTTTGAGACAAAAATGGTTACTTTCAGAACTCGAGTTGATATTTGGGAAACCAACTGTTGAATTTCCAAAACCTATTTAAAAAAAAATAATTTGAGTGACCAATCAAAAGGAATTGGGGCATTTTTTTTACAATGATTAACTTGGTAACAGAGGCATTGCAGTAATGGCTGCCATGTTTATGCAGTATTGAGTGTTTTCAAATTGATAAAGCCTTTTTGACAATGCTGGCAACCCTGTCTGAAGTGATCCATGCAAGAGTATCAGCAGTGGGTGCCTATCTTGTCTGACATGATCACGGTCATCACACCTATATTAGTAGCCCTGTATGATTTTGCTTGAACATTAGCAGGGCCACTAGAATTATGCGATTGTGCAGCTGCAGCAATTTTCGCAGTTATAGATTTTCTGGCATTTGCCACATACTTGATGATCAGCAGATTTGAACAAAAACACATTTTGTTTCTTGCTCAAATGGTTTAAAAGTTACTAAAAATGCAGCAACGTTTTGCAACGCAGTAGAAGACCCTTTGCAAAGTTGGACTGCACGTTTTTGTAGCTTTTTTTTTTTTTTTTGCAGTTTTATATAGTGCGAACTAGACCCGAACTGAATCGGGTATCAGAGCGCTTTACATAGCACCAGTTACATTACATGAGGACAATATAGCTTATTGCTATATTTTGTGGGCAACTGATACTAATGATGTGCAATCGATGCTCAGTGTTACGAAGTTTAAACATGACAAAATATTACTATTGCAAAAGTGCCGCATAATTTGTGTTGTCTTGCTGCATAATTTACTCAACCCTACCGCAATTTTTGGCTCTGTTACATGCTTCCAGTGACCCTGAACATAAGTAGATCTTATAGCAGAAAAGGTTAGACTCTTGACATTTACAATGAGGGCAATATTTTTGATCTCTAGGATACCAGTGATGTGACCTCCCCAAGACATTGGCATCTCCTCATCTAATTCTGCTATGGCTACTGAAGAATTTGCCTCTTTCGGGCATAGTAATCCAGAGGTCTGCTGAGACACTTAATGTTGGCAAACCAGTTCAACTCAAGACTACTGTTCTGACGGAGGTCCTTAACCGTGCCCAAATCACACAGACCCCTCTGCTCCCCTTTAGCAAGGCTTTACTTGATGTACTGGTGGGCCTTGGTCAAAACCAGGATCTTGCTCTAGGTGGCACAGACCTGCTCCTACAGATTCTGACTCCATTCCAGCACCCCCTCCAGAGTTTTTTGTTGTCCATTCATTTAAAAGGTCACTATGCTCGCCATTGGTCTTACTAGTGCCCCATGGGTGTTCACAAAGGTGGTGGTTGCTGCCCATCTGAGGAGGATGGGAATATCACTTCTCCCATACCTAGACAACTGGATGCTGAAGGCAGGCTCACCTCAGTCGTAAGCCACCTCCAAACTACGTGCAGCAGTGGTAGCTGCTCGACCATCATTGTGCCAGCGACAGACCTCTCTACCTATTCTGGCCCGAGCTAACAGTTGTAACAGATGCTTCATTCAAGGTTTGGGGGGGGGGGGGGCGCAACTAGAACAGGCTGATCTTACCAGACCTTCATCCACATCAGGCTGTTGCAGTTGCGAGGGACTTGGCACTGAATGCATTTCTCCCGCTCATCAAGGGGTGTATGGATGCGGAGTCATGTTGTCAAACAGGGCAGCGTGTGTTCTGTACCTGGAAGGCTTGTGTCTCTGCAAGTGGCTGAACTCTCAAGGCATCTGACTGTCCAGCACTGGGGAGGAACTTTAAATGCCAGGCCGGACTAACTCAGACAACATTGCCTAGTGGATCACGAATGGCAGTTACACTTGGAGGTGGCACAAGACTTATTCCAGCACTGGGTAGATTTATTTAACACCGCAGATAACCGTGTCAATACTTTTGCATGACTGAGTGCTCACGGCAGTCCTTTTTCAGATGCCTTCTGCCAGCTTTTGGGGGTAGGGGAGGTAGAGTGGAGACTCCTGTACACTTTTCCAACCCTCCCGCTCTGATTACTGAAAAAGATTAGGCCCAAATCAGCCTAGTGGCTCCAGACTGGGAAGGAGAGTGTGGTCCTTGGAACTTCAGGACATTTGTTCAATCAGTCCAACAGGAGTTCCTGGTTGGAGCCATTCCACAGAACCGCCATCTGGCGGAGGTGCACTACTTTGGTATCCATTCACAAATAGAGGAATCTGCGGTTGTTGGTCTCTATCAGGAGAACAAGTGGCTAGACAGTCTGACAGCTTTTTGCACTCTGACAAACAAATCGGTTACTTACCATTTCTGATAAAGTGCATAAAAAGCTGCTACCAGAAAAATGTTTAGAAAAATGTAAATCAACAATCCCATTTCACAAAAATTGATATAAACGGGCTCTCTGAGTGGGAGGAAGGTGGTTTGTCACTTTGCTGCAGTGACTATTTTAGGTCCAGCCTACGCAGCGCGAGCCATGCTGTATTGAAGTATAGAATAGAAGCCCCGTCTACTCTCTGCCCTTATTTGTCATTGGCTTGTGTCCTTCGACGTAAATGCTGACTTCTGGTCCTTTAATAGGCTTGTTAGTCCCTCCTTAGTACTGCCTTGTCTTCATCCGTAACCTCCCAAGAGGACTGCCCCTTTTACTTGGATTGCTACACTGAGAGTCTTTAGTCTGTAAGCACTATTTTCTTTAAATAGTTTCTCCTACTGCAGGCACAACATGCTTTCCTTCAACATTCAGCGCGCCATGTACGCTTTCACTTTCTAAGCAGCCTGAGACAATGGCAGCTGCTTCTTTGAATAGGTCTCGCATTTACAAGAGTTTGAGCTATTGGCATTGTAGATGACCATGCATTTTATTTGTGTTAATCATCAAGACCGATACATAAGACGGTCATTTACCAATGCCAATAGCTTAAACTCTTGCAAATGCGAGAGCTCTTGCATTGCAAGTAGTAGTAGGTCCTTATCTGCCTTACTTTCCCTTGCTGTCTACCCCCCTTCCTTCCCCTGCCCCTTAGATTGTTCTTGTCCCCTATCTGTAGCTTTTAAAGCTATCCCACTGCTTTTCGTTACCTCATCCAGCTTCTTCGTTTTTGCCATCCTCTAGTATTCTAATTTCCTTACCCCCTGTCTTTTTCATGTGTAATTCTATATAATTTATTGTACCGCTGTTAGTCTTGTAAATCGCTCTGATACCTCCGGGTCTAGCCAGCGCTATATCAAACTAAAGTAAAATAAAAAAAATGTAAAGTCTTGGCATGAAACGCTCCCACAGGCATGCAGCTTATTTTTCCCCCTCAATAAAAATAATTAAAGGTTGGGCAGCAACACAAGCACAAGGTTTGTTTTTTATGTCTTTAATTTGTATTAAAATGACATTTGAAAATTAATGTCTTCAGCTACATTTTGCTATCTTTGGAGGCTTTAAAAAATATATTTTTAAATACTATTTTGCGTTCTCTTGGCCTACACATGGGTGGAGCCCTTCACTTTTATGGATTTTAATGAAAATCCAATGAATTAGCACAAAGATTAGAAGTGATATTAAAATTACCAAAACTACTGGTCTGTTAAACTCGGGGGTGAATTGACTTATTTGAGTGGTTTGAAGCAGTTACGAGGGGAATCTATAAAAGGGGTGTGCGTCTTGTACAAAGGAGTTTTCAAAATTACTAGATCACCATGCAAGTCTCCTTGACCTCAATTTTCCTTACCTTTATTGTTGCATAGTATGCATTTTTTCATTGTTTTATCTTACCTTTTTGGGGCTAAATGGTGCATAGCATAGACCAATTTGCCTTATGTGTCTAAATTGTAATGCATATTGGCGATTTAGAAACACTGACTGACTTCCATCAGTTATTGCCTTCGCAAGATATATTTTAAATTTTTAATATGTTGAACCATATTATGTTTGACTATCTAACGGGCTAGGTGATTGTACTTGATCACAGGAGCACTGTATTAATCAAGTCTTTTTATGGTAATGTTTCATGGCGGTTTCATTAGCACTTTCCTTCTTGTGAGGCCCAAGTGCTTTCTGGGTTGACACCCAAGTAGCGCATAATTTACATAACATTCATCCCCCTTTCGAGGTTGCGATGTGCCCCAACTTAAATTTGAGTTCCTTGCCACTTGCATGGTTAACACAGGGTTGGTTATAGTTTGATCTGTATATAGCAACGTGAATAGGTGAGCAAGATGCATGATGTTTGAATGTATAAAGGCACTGGTACATATTTCAATGTTAATTTGTAATGGTATTACTAACTGTCAGACTACACCAAGCTGCACATGTAGGTATTTGTCAAATCTAGTGTGAACTGTATGTAGAAACCGCCATTAGTGAGCATTGATTAGGTCCACAGGTTATATATTATATGGAGTGCCCCTGGCAACAATTTCCAGTATACGGAGACTACCTAGTGGTGGCAGTGCAGCCTAACCCACTTGAAAATACAAAAGCACTAAATTAAGTTGACCCAGGAGAGAAGGTGCCCCAGATCACTGGAGGCTGTGCTAAGTCGCTGGTGACTATAGGGAGTCGACCAAGGAGTGAAATGACCAACGCTGGGGCATAGGATTCCATTCTATCCTGTACAGACCTGTGTTCTTGTAGGTTAGGAGTTAGTGGTAGTGTTTAGGAAATAGCAGAATCTTTAACATTTCTTGGGTACAGTGTTTTCAGGTTTGTAAAGCAAAGCAGCACCCCCCTAAGTGGGTTTTTCTGAAGGAGGCATGATTGGGAGCAGTGTCATTTATGAGCTAACGGTACTCCTTTGGGTGTAGAGTAGGTCTGGGCTGTAAATATCGAACCAGTATGATGAATTGTCTGGTGGGGCAATGCAGTGTCACAAAGTTAATCTGACTTTGAAGTGAGTTATAGTCCATAATTTTCTAGCAGTGAGGTAGTGGGAGAGTGTACTGGTCACTTGTGTCAAAATTATTCGGGGGCAGGGAGTACCATTAAGGTCAGGAGAGGCCTCTGAATCCCAGGGTGCTGGGGAGGAGAGGCATCTAGAGCAAAGACAACACAAAGGCTCAGATGCATTCAAAGAGGCTTCCCTAAAAACTAGAAAGGGTTACTGCCGAGGTCCAACAGTGTCACAGGCCAGAAGAGCAGAGGTTTGGGCCTTTCTGTCCCTAATTTTGCCAAAAAAGGAGGGTTCTCTTTCCCTGAACGTAGCAAGGGCAGGAACGCTGCAGTAACACCACAGTGTAGAAGTCGATGAGAATGAGTGAAACCTATTCCTTCCAGTCCCACCCGACTTGGGTAAAGCCTGAAATGAGAACATTACCAGGGAGAGGGAGCCTCCACAAGGGTCACTAGTAAAAAAAAAAAAAAAAAAAAAAAAAAAAAAATTAAAACGCACATGTTCGCAAGACTGCAGGACACCGCAGTCTTCTCTGGGTTCCTGCGTTTTAGTTCTAAACATCTGTTGCTTTAGATCTTCTCAGGTCAGGCAATTCTGGCTGGGGTTTGTGTATTTTCTTGCCAGGATTCCTGGTTTGTACTGAACAGGGAGCCTTCGCGGAAGTAAAGTACCCCCGAATCCCTTAGTTGTTACTCCATGATTTCGGGAGATAGTATTACTCCTTTAGAGTGCTTTCTTTAAGAAGCGCTGCCCTGGTCCCCACTTTTCTAAAAGGGATGTCCTTCAAAGATTGTTTGCCTAAAGACTGCCTGCTGTCAAAAGCACATGACACCCCGCGTTCTTTTCCCGTCGTTATTGCAGATTGGGCCCAGCAGGCTGAACTGCTGCTGACCGAAGGAAAGCACCAAAGGTTGCAGCGAAATACAGATTGCAGTTGCCAGCTCTGTAACAGAGGTGCTACCTGCACACTGGAAACGTGCACATTTGTAGCATTTATCTCCTAGAACACCACCCTTCCACCCTCTTGGGTGACCTCAAGCCCCCTGTGTATTCAGTCATGGAAACTGTCTAAATAAGATTATCTAGACAGCTGTGGTTTAGGAAATAATTCGTGGATTTTTTTGTAACATGGCAGGCTAACTAAACAGTCTTTAGTTTGCCACTTCTATTTTTTTTTTCTACTCCTCTTACATTTTCATTATGAATGGTGTTTGGATGCTTTATACTTTCGGTAAATAAATGTATGTATTCCCGTTTGTTATTAACCTGTAACAGGTTTACGAGAATAGTAACACATGCAAAAATAAGGTTTAAACGTGTGGGTTTTTCACTTGGCTTACCTGTACATCTGCAATGATGCAGAAACTACTTGGGGAGCATTTCCCCCAGAACTTAGCAAAATGTGTAGTGTGGTGCAGAATCTGCTTAAAAACTAACATTTATTTCGATACAGGGAATTATTTTGTTCAAAGAGAAGGCATTGGAAGCACTAGAGAAAGCAAAGGCAGCAAATGATGGAAATTTGCAGCTACGCAACAAAGATGTCAAATGGGAAGTTCTTGAAGGGGAAGCGGAGAAGGAAGCCTTAAAGAAAATTGTGGAGAACCAGCAAGAATCTTTAAACAAGTATCGCAACAAGGGTAAGTGCAAAGCCTTTGCATGGTGACATGTGAATAGAGCAAACTGGTTTGGTGACCTACCATGAAGTATTGATATTATATTTATATCTTCAATAGATGATGGCATTGTGATCATGTAATTTAATCAAGCTGTGTATAAATGAGGCTCATCAGACTTTTGGAAGGTTGTGTATGATGGTTTCAATTGCACTCCGATTCCTTTCAGTTATGGTGAATAATTCTTGGCAGCCAGCCGGATTTTAATGTGCCACGTTGCAATCTGACTTTTCCATCTATGGCAACCTCCTGCGCACAAGGGTACACCGAAATAAAAAAATATACATCTATTTTCCTTTTAGGATGTAACCTATGAAGTGGACAGTTTTTTTTTTTTTCCTATTTAATGCATAATATACAACATGTTTTAAAGGTTTTCTGTAGAACACATGTTCCACACACACAAGGGGGGAGAGGTTGGCAAATTTAAAAGATTTCCTTCGACACCTTTGGGCTCGTCACTGTATTTGTGTGGACGTCGGAGACCGTCTGATAAAGGTTCAAAGACGAGCATAGCATGTATGCTGGGAGTAGACTTGATGGCATGAAGAGTAGTACTGGTCCTACGCCATTCACCTCAGAAACTGGTATTATGGATCAGTGACGCACACATTGCTTGTGTTTGAGAGGCGACCACTTCTAATTGTACCAGCTCCGAGTCAGAAGTGGATATTTGAGAGCAAGAGTCTAGTCGAATGTCATGCCCACCTCTCTAAAAGTTGCCTGGATTATGGTGTGATGGTTTAAGCACACCATGCTTTCCATCTAGGGATCCCTGGCCTTAATAAATGTAAATGACGTTCTAAAAGTTGCCATTGTATCCAACCTACAATATCTTTCTAATGCTGTTCCAGAATCGGGATTTAATACTAAATTTTGCAGCGAATTGCAGTTTTGGATGTAGTCTTCGGTATTCATCATGCCTTACTTCAGTAGGCATTGTAAAACTAGATTTGAGTGAATTTGAAAGGCCAGCTCTTTTGCTGTACTCTAATCATTTGACTACAATTTCAGAATACCTACCGGTGACATTCTTTAGTCCTAGCTGTTTACTTTATATCAGGGTGATAGATGAATGTGATTGTTCCTTACTCTGATCCCAATGCTGGTGCGCTCCACTATATTTCACAAAGTTTCTAAAATTGTCGAACCTTGTAATTTATTTGATTAACTAAGTCAAATTAAGAGTAATTTATTCAAACAGCAAATATGTATGAATTAAGAATAGCTCAAAGAATCTGGATTGGTGTGCTATGAGTAGACTGAAAAAAGTAGTATTTAAATAGTGTGCTTTTAATTGTGCTCCTGATAGATCCAGATCCTTACCCATTGATCCTTGAAAGCAACCGTAATGAATCCAATGTTGGAAAGAGGTGTTCTCATTAGACCAGGACTAACCAAATGATTGCATGAATCTATAATTCATGCAATCAATGATGAGAATGCAAGTGAAGATTCTTTGCGATATTACTGATTAACGATAGTCTATTATACGTTTTTTTTTCTACTTGAACAATTCTTGTGACTCATTTGAAAAATTGATTGCAACTAACAAAAGATGTTAAGTACACTACGAGTTGCCAAAGTTCAAAATTTTTGTGAAAGCCAAGTGACTTAATCTGTCCATCGGTTAGGTTGGTGAATGCAGCTTCTTGAGCAAGAAGCTACATCTGGTGTCTTTCTGGGTAATTTAAATACTGTTCTAGCCACAATTACGGCATGACGTGGCCGGATGTGCACACTTTCTGTCAATGTTTCGCCTTGAAAAATATCAGTACAGATCCCGAGTTGTGATGCATCCTTCTTGGCAGGGCCTCCCTCAATGACATCTGTGACCGATAATGCTCCCCGCCCCATACATAAGCTACGAAAGGGGAGGTTCAAAATCTTGCTTTCTTTCTGGGAGTTTAACAGTTAATGCTTACTGCACTAGTTGGCAGGTATATATTGCACATTAACAGCAGAAACTATTTCCACAATTAAGTTTAGATGATATCAAAGATTGTTTGCACATATCAAATACACTTGTTCGAGTTGTAATGTGTTAGCAATAGAAGTTTCTACTACTAATGCAATTTACTTTGTTCTTAGGTCGGAAATTTAAAGGTAAAGGCAGAGGTGGTGGTAAAGGTACACAAGGCTCCTCCCAAAAGAGAAAAGTGCAGTTTGAAGGCAAGAAAACGAAGTTTGAAAGTGATGAAGATGATGGCGATTCAAAAGGTAACAAATGCAAATTACTTTATTAGGAAAAAGTAAACCAACATAAAAAATGAATCGGCTGATTAGCACTTTCTCAAAAAACGGAGGCAAGATGAGTGCCTGAACATGCTTATGACTGTATAATGGCAGCTTAAATGGGATTCATTTGACATTTTTACTTCCTTGCTAAGATTTGGCATAAATGATCAATGGATGGGCCTATCCCTTTGCAATTGTTTACATTAAACCTGTTTTTACATGGAGTTGATAGAAATGTTCATTATTATAACGGTAGTAGAGTCTCATTTGTGTTTTTACCTTTCAATTCAAAGGTCCACCTAGTCCCAAGAAAGAAATGAATACAGATGAAAAGGTATCCAGGGTCAAAACTGGTAACGAACCACCGAGCCCCAAAAAGAGGAGCCTGGAGGAGTCTAATGCTTCTGAGGAACCTGCTTCAAAACAACCAAAAAATGAGAATGGAGGCGGAGATCAGTAGTATCCAAATCAAACTCCCTGGACTTTTTTTAAATAGTTTTTGTTTTTTCAAGTGTTTTATGGCCATTCCTGTTTGGAAATCATTTGAAAGAAAATCTGATGAAGTCCACTTCAATATCGACCTGCAAATAAGGAAAAGAAAATTTTGTTTTACGTATAGACACACTGTCCCGTTTTATAACCAATCAGGGCATTTTATATTTTAGTTATACTGTAACATTTGTGTTTTTAAGCTTCCAGTTTTTTTGGGAGATGACCCCTCAAGCACTGAACCAGACAAAATCATGAAAACATTTCAAATATAATAAAATGTTCTTTTTCATGGGAGCTTCTTAATTAAACACTAATGAATCTTGTCATACAAATATCCAGGACACTATGATGATTTGGTATGACCCTAAGGGATCTTTAGTATTCCTGCAGCCTTCAACAAGCGTCCTTCATAAGCCACCAGATTTGGAGCACTGCTTGCACGTCCACTGGGCCTCTCTGCTTTCCCACAAAGCATTGAGCTGCCCCCCCCTTTTATTTTTGATCGTGGGATTTTTTTATTTTTTGCCTCAAAGACAAATTTTAATTAATTTAAATAAAGTAAAATAAGCAGCCCGCTCTAGTATGAAATGCACTCCTTCGACCAGCCAGGTTGATTACCTATACCAGTGTACTGCTTTGGTCGTTGCAGAAGCTAAACATTTCTGCTGTGTAGACTTAAGAAGATGCTGAGCAGGCCTGCACACCAGCGTAGAATCTAACACCGCATATCGGCACCTGGAAGATTGACTGCCTCATCCCAAGTTTGGAGAAACTCCTTTGGCCTGTTACTGCTGTGAACTTGGGTGAGGAGGACTGTTCCATGGTAAGGAGTGGGACTGGCTGGATCAGTGATTTGATTAGTTTTCATCTCCGGCTAGCTAACTCCCTCCCCGATGTTTGCAAACTGAAGGTCACTATTAGTTCTCATGGACATGTTATCGGGACTCTTTCCTGTATGCATTCCACTTTCCTCTCCTCGTCCTCCTGTGGACATTAGCACAGAGGAGACTGGTCTCTCTCAATCCCTCCAGTGAAATAAAATGAAGGGTAAATACCCCCAGATGCATGCCAATGATCTAGATTTCCGTACGGTATTTGTGCCGGTTTTGCTTTTTTCAGAGCAATTGAATTTTTTTATTTTTATAACTGATGTAGGTCTTGGCTCTGCTCTAGGGCCTTTGTATATTTTTCTTGCTGGGTTAACACACGCCATTTATGTTTGGGTGGGGGAGAGTCCCATGATCATCTTCGAACCCCAGCACGTAAGCAGAGGTGTTAATGGTATCTTCCTGTGGCACCTTATCTTTTTGAACCAGGTACAGCATACAACCAGAGCCCCTCCAAAAACACAATCCTTCTCCAGCCCATCTAAACCCAAATGAAAGTTAATCCTCAGTAACCTAATCCTTCAAATAGCCTGTAGCACATCGACACACTGTATATGATTCTATAGCTTAAACCGATCCAAAAGGCAGCATAGCACTGCACAGGGTTAAAGACTAGCAAAGTCAGCAAGTGATAGAGGTAGCTGCGGACAGTTAATATATTGTGATGCAGTGTTCTTTAAAGAGCTAATTCTTCAACTCGTTCCTAAATTGAAGCAGTGGTCCAGCAGGATATAGGTATATTGTTCCTGGGTGCATAGATTGAAAAGGCCTGCCCTTTTGTTCTGTTTACACTTCTTAGACCCCAGTTTGATGGTTTCCTGGCTGCAGGTGGGCAGAGAACTACCAGGCATGATGAGCTTGTCTTAAAGATAGGTAGGGATGCTTGTGATGGCCTTGTAAATGGTCCAGCTGGTTTTGAAAACAGTGGCCCGGTAAGGGGAATCCATAGTGTGCCATCCAAATGAGTATGTTGTCCTATCTTTTTCAGGCCGTGGGGTGAAACCTGCTGCAGTGTGTAGGATGCCCTTAAAGGTTGCCAGTGTGAAGTTAGGAAGGCCATGGAGAAAGGCACTACCGCCATCCAGGCGGGATTATGAGGATTTAAACAGCAGTTCTTAAGTAGTTTTTACTTTCCTAGAAGGGACCTAGTAGCAGGCAGTGTTTTGGTTTTTTTAGGCGGTAAGGTTGGTGTACATGGTTAATCCTAGTGACTTGACATTTGATGGAATTAGAAGTTTGAGGCAGCCAAAATTCACGTTGTTGAGCCAAGTTTGTACTGTTTTTTTTTTTTGGCCTAAAAAAACCCCCCTAATATTCTGTTCAGTTTAGGTTGGGTTGAGCTTCAGGTAGGCAATAGACATTCAGGTCTGGTTGATCAGGTGTTGTTTGAGATGTTGGATGTCTGCAGCAGAAGAGACTTTCAAGGTGCGTTGTAAATCAGCACATTAGTGAATTTAGTTTATTTGAGAGTAGAGCACCAATAATGTAGGTTCTGCAGTTCTTATCCTGATCGGAGAGTTCTTCACACTGAGGTTTCTTCAACATCCTGGTTTGGATTTTCATTGTGCCCAAAGCAGAAGAACCTTGAACCCACATATACCAACTGTCAAGCTTAATCCCCCCCCCCCGGGTTGATTCGATAAAGCCTTTCACTTTAGTGGGTTGTTCTCTTGCTCACTATCATAGCTCACCTAGTTCCACTGATACCACCACCCTTCTCACTCCACTCCTCCCTGAATAACTCTTGGTCTTCTAACACCTCAACAACAAATGTACCCTCTACACTAACTGCCCCATATTCCCGTCAATATTTCTGCACCACCATCTAATACACCCTTTCACACATCCATCTATCTTCATCCCTACCCTCACTGCAATTTACACGTACCACACTCCCCTCCACCTTCTTACTTATGCCCCCTGACAGTCATAAAAGTCCACCCAGCCTCTTGCCAATCTGTATGCCTTACATACAATTCTTATGTTGTGCAGCCTAAAGTCCCTGCCACAGCAATTCTAAAAAATGTAGGCCTGCCTGCCATTTATCTCCTACAGACTTACTGATCACTCACTAGCAACTTAAAACTCTCTCCACAATCCTTTCTCCACACAAGATACCTGCTAAACTGCTACTGCCATTGTGATCAGCGAACTGGTTAACTGCTTCTTTACCTATGAAGAACTCTCATTTTTGAAGCCACCCTCAACTCTGACATTGTTAATCACTTGGTTGCCACATGAAACCGCAGTATATTTATCTAACCCCCTTAAACTCTTGGGCCTCTCCAACCCATCCTTTCAAAGTCTTGTCTCTCAGTGATCAAGTCAGTGTTGGTGGTCCTGATGATAAATTCTATCCCTGTTGCCTGGAACTGCAAAAGACTGGTGTTTGTTTCCCCATGCCTGGTTTGGACCTGCATAACAAATATACTCGGGCTGTCTGCTCCCAAAATATTACACAAGTCTACCATTTCATGCAGCCACCATTGGCTCGCCTACACCAAGCCACTCCATACCAAAGCGGATATGCACCCAGTGCACAAAAAACTTCCAAGTAACGGCTGGCACCTTGGGTGACTTAATATTCTATATTGCTGCAGGTACTGATTTTATCCACAGCACCAAGATAGAACATTCTAAAGCATATTAAATTATTTCTCTATACCTAGGATGACAGTAATGCAGACAAGTGCCCCCTCTGACTCTTTGGATTTATATAGTGGATGTTGAATTTGCTGTATTGAGCCAGGACGTGGGGTACATTCTGGGCAATCAAAAAAGAAATACTAAGGGAGACTGAAGAATACCTCGTGGCAGCTGAATATTGTAAACTGTACCTACTCTAGCTTACTCATCGGTACTTTAGCATATTAAGCACTTCAACCCAAAATGGAATATAAGCACAACATCTTTACACATAGACCTCTATTGCAGAACCTCTTTCCAATCAAGAACAATGGATTAGCATGCTACTTAGTAACCAACTGTGCAATAACGTACGTTATTTAATGAGTGCTAATAAATGTGCCTACAATACAACTGGGGAAATATCCACCTCTCCGGGTGTGCCGACAGCCACCTACTCATCTTGAGAGTTTAACAAGACCTCATCCCTCCACACAAACCCTGTCGCACTTTATCAGCTAGTCACTTAGCCTGCTTACTGGCACGCTCAATGCAATATTTAACATGGCTGGACTTCTCTCAGTTGAAGGAAGCCACTCCATTACCTGAGTGAATGCCACATTATAAAGTACAATCTGGACTTGACTTTTGCTAATCAGTCAACAACTGTCGCCAATAAAGTGCAGTTAGCAAACTCTAGACTAATTTTGACCTAGGCTCTCATCAGCCCAAAAATATTTTTACTGTAATCTTTGACCCATATCTCTCTAAAGCCAATGGCTGTCCAAGGCCTTTGATTTAGTGGTTCCCCTCCAAGCCTCTTGGTGCCAGCTGTATCACTGAAACACTCAGGTTCACTTCTAGTTGTAAAATAAGAGAAAAAACTAGCTGCCTTAAAAGAGCCTGGAGAAAAAGGCACAGGTAGAACGAGCAATCTGTTCTATCACCGTACTGAATCTAGACAGCAGCCATAAAGAAAGGAAAGATCCCACTCTTAAGTCTGATGCAACAATTCAGGAAAGTGAATTAATTTTTTTAAATTCTTGCACGTGGCCTACTCCAGCTGCTATCCCCAGCTTTGCTAGAACATTTTATTGAAAAAAGCTAATCTTGACTCCTTGAAAATAGGCAGTAGCCAGCTTCCCTTTGCCATGCTCTCCAATGTGTTCCTACCACCACAGTAAAAATTCTGTTCCTTAAACTTGTCTATGAATTTCTGTAAGCATTCACCGCAGGCCCTTCAATTCTGCATCCTCTCCTGTAATACCAGCCAGAGCAATCCTCCATTTAGAAACATACCACATCAAGTAGATAACAAAGAATCAAGGAGGGGACCAGGCAAACTACAAACTTGTATACAACAGACCGTTTCTCCGTACTTGGTGAAAAAGCAAGTTGCCCCAGTATTGGAACTTTCATAGATTCCCATGCTTTGTATCATTCCCCGTCGTCGGAATGGGAGCCTCTGTAGTATAACAACCATAGAAACAAAAGAGAAAAATAGGCCTAGGCCTCATCTCATTTTGTATCCTATCACCCTCTTTTTGTAAAAGAGACCAAACTTTTGCCAGGACCAATCAGAGCAGCCTCACCCCCTAGAACCTTCCTGAGAGAGCTCAGAGCCTCAGATTTTTCTACCGCACGTTGTGCTAGGGAGTCTCCACTGAGCTCTGCTCAGTTTTCTCAATCTTTCTGGTTATTTCTTCAAGTTTTCTACTGAAATCAAGACATGTCTGACAAGGAGAAGGCCTTATTCAGGTCCTGTGCCTCTTGTGGGAAAAAATGACTTTTTGTGGAAGATAAGCATGAAAACTGTATTTATTGCTTATACCCTGACCACAAGGCCACAGACTGCAAAATTTGTAGAACCTTCTCTACCAAGACACTTCGTGACAGAGAGGGTCGGCTGTTGACCTGGCTTCAAAAGATGAAGACTCGGAAGGAGGTGCTCTCATCGGATGAAGAGGATTCCACATCTTTTGCGTCCTCTCACAGATCCAGGAAGAGGGGTAGGTCTCCCTCTGGTTCTTCTGCAGCTGAGCCCCCTCTTAAGGCCCCTCATAAGATCTGACAGGTCTGAGAGGGCTGGTCCCCTTCAATCTCCTCACGGAAGTGAAAAGGAGAGGCAGGGACAAGCTGCTGGATTGGTTACAGCCTCAAAGGACAAAAAGGAGGTTACTATCACTTCTCCTCCGTCCAAAAAGGAAAAATCCGGTGACCAATACTCTTCTGTCGCTCCAGGAACCGGGCCGGAGAAAAAACAGCGTCCGTCGACGACGAAAACACCAGGTACGTCGACGATGATTGCCTCTGTGAAAATTCCTGCTGTTTCCTTGGCTCCGTCGACGGGCTCGTCGTCGGTAGCGATCTCCACATCGACGACTTCGTCGTCATTCAAGGTTCCAGGTTCGTCGACGATAGCATCTTCCACGTCGACGACGATGAGCTCCGGTAAGGTGCTGTCGACAAACTACGACAACTTCGATGTCGACGCTAATGGTGATGACGACGAGTTTGTCTACGAAGCCGTCGACTATCATGCCGTCGACGACCAAGATTGCATCGACGAAGGCTGCTGTACCGTCGATGATTCCATCGGCAATACAGTCGACGACTGCTGCGCCGTCGACGGGTCAAAAAATGCATTTTCCACTGCAAAAGATGAAAATTACACCGGAAATGACGTCTCCGCGACGAGTTTCTTCACATCCACCAACAATGCTTCTGGATGATGAGTCGGATGAGAGTGGCCATTATGGGGATGCCTATAGTCCCTCAGACTTGAATGTAAAGTTGCAGGAGACGGACACGGAGGAATATTATGAGCATACAGGTGGCCAACAGTTGCATCACTATGTTCCAGAAGAGCGACGTCCGCCTGGTTTAGGGCAGGACATGGTGGCCATGCCCGCCTCTCTCATCTACAGATGATGCTGCAGGACTATCGAAACAGGTTTCCTTCGGAACCTCCACCTCAGGTGTTGTCACAAGCGCAGCCAGTTATCGGTGTGCCTCCGTTGCCAGTGGTGCCCCTCACGCCACCACCGGTGATGCCTATGATCCGTTCACGGACACCGGATCCCGAACCAGCCCATACTGTCCAGCAGGATACCTCTTCGGACGATGAGGCTGTACAGGTGGATCCTTTGACTGATCCATTGCAAGACCCAGACTGATCAGGGTGACAGTGGGCTGCAAGATCCGGACGCCACTGGTCGTAATACTTCTATCTCCCCTCCAGTTGAAATAGGGGGGTTCCATCACCTGATGGGGAGAGCGGCGAAGAGGTTTGGACTGCCGATTACGAGAGAAGAGTCTGAATGTTTCCTCTATGACGTCAAGGAACAATACAGAAGATCTGTCAAGTCCATTCCCGTAATTGAACATGTGTGGGAGGAAGGTATGAAAATCATGCAAAATCCAGCCACGGTTATTCCGGTTCTCCCCAGGCTGGAAAAGAAGTACAAGGCCCCAGAAGGCAGTCCAGCTTGTCTTCTTGGACAGCCGAAGCCTGATTCGGTGATCTCACAGGCCGCCCAAAGCAAGTCCAAAAACCCGTCCACACCTTTGACTACGCCTCCAGACAAGGACGGTAGGCGTCTGGATAACGTGGGGAACAGGTTTTCTTCCATGGCCAGCTTGCTTGTTCGAGCGGCAAATGCTCTCGCCATTCTAGGCAGATACGACCGCCAAATGTGGTGCGACATGGAACTACCAGACTCCACAAGGGATGAGGCCAAGAGAGTCCTGACGGAGGGAGAGAAATCCTCTGCTGAAGTTATCGACTGTGCTATGGCTATTGCTTCCACGACTTTTCGGGCCTTAGCAGGGTCAGCAGTGCTACGTTGCCAGGGCTGGTTGAGAGCCACTTGGTTTCGTCAGGAGGTCCAAAATAAGATCCTGGATCTCCCATTTGATGAAGAGATGCTTTTCGGTAAGCATGTTGATGATGCCCTGCAAAATATAAAAAAGGATACAGACACGGCGAAGTCCTTGGGATCACTCAACTACCGTAAGGTCCCCTTTAAAGGCGCTCGTGGCAGAGGATTCTCTTCGTATAGAGGCAACACCCAACAGAGATATTCCTCGCAATCTTCGCAGTCTTATAAGACCCAGTACTCAAATCAACGGCAGGGACAATCGGCGTGTTACTCTCGCCAACCTCCGCGACGCCGTCAGAACCGTCAAGGACGTGACAACGCCAAGCGCCAATAGCGGCCTCCTGGCTCGACCTACTGTTCCTTCCCTCCCAGTCACATCAGTGGGGGGCAGGATATCATTTTGTCTGAACAGCTGGACGTCTATAACATCGGACCAGTGGGTCTTGAATATTGTAGAGTGGCCATACGTTGGAATTCCAAGATCTTCCTCCAACAAGAGCTCCGGGCACCATCCGCACAAAACATCTGGGACTACTCCATCTCAAAGCCCATCAATTGTTCCTCAAAGGGGCAATAGAACCAGTACCTCTCTCTCAGAGGGGCAGAGGTTTTTACTCCAGGTTCTTCCTCATGCAGAAGACGGCAGAGACTTGGCGCCCCATACTAGACCTACGAGAGCTCAACACTTATCTCATCAAGCTCTCTTTCAGGATGGTCACTCTCCAGGAGATTCTTCCTCTTTTGAACCCAGGCGACTATTTGGCGTCTCTGGATTTAGAAGATGTGTATTTCCATATTCCTATACACCCAGCTCACAGACAATATCTGCGCTTCACAGTGGGCAAGAGCCATTTCCAATTCAAGGTGCTTCCGTTTGGCACCCAGGGTGTTCACCAAAGTGTTGGCACCAGTAGCGGCTTTTCTACGAAAACAATCCCTGGAAGTTTTCCCTTACTTGGACGACTGGCTCGTCAAGGCTCCGTCTTTCAAAGAAACTTCTCAAGCCGTTTCAACTTGCATCCAGTTGTTCCGTCACCTAGGCCTTCAGCTGAACAAACACAAGTCAGTTCTGCAACCCTCCAGAACCACCAAATTCCTGGGGGCCATTTTGGACACCACGCAATGTACTGCTCGTCCTTCGGAAGAGCGTCAACAGAAGTTGATGGTATCAGCTCGCCAACTGTTCCACAAGAAATGCCTTTCAGTCCGTCAATACAAGTCCCTTCTCGGGTCGATGTCATCCTGCATACCATTAATACCGCATTGCAGGCTGCGAATGCGTCCTCTGCAGGAAGAACTAGACAAACAATGGCGCCAAGCGGAGGGATCATTCAACGACAAGGTGTTGGTAACATCAGCAATGAGAAGGGCATGCGAATGGTGGCTAGTACAAGAGAATATCGCACAAGGTCTGACGTTCAGAATTTCACCTCCCCCCCCCCCCCCCCCCCCCCCGCCCCCCCCCCCCCCCCCCGATCATGACCACGGATGCCTCTTTGGAAGGCTAGGGAGCAGTGCTCCGAGAGCTTCAAGTCAGCGGGCACTGGAGTCCAGAGCAGCGCCAGTGCCATATCAATTTTCTGGAGCTGACGGCCATTCGGTTGGCTCTGCAGGCTTTCCTCCCCAGAGTTCGCAACCATACAGTGCTGGTCCGGACGGACACTATGACGGCCATGCACTACGTCAACAAGCAAGGGGGTATGAGGTTGCAAACTCTGTCCATAGAAGCTCAGCGGATCTGGTATTATGCGATTCTGCACAGCATCACTCTGAAAGCCGAACACCTGGCAGGCTCGCTCAATGTCAAGGCGGATGCCCTGAGTCGACAGACAGAGGTGACTCACGAATGGGAATTGAATCAATCCATTCTGGAGAGTGTGTTCTCTGTTTGGGGGACACCAACCATCGACCTGTTTGCTTCTCCGGTGAAAGCCAAATGCCGGTTTTACGCAAGCAAAGTTCACCATCAGGGATCCCTGGGTAACGCCCTTTCGATGGCCTGGTACAGCGCATTCTTTTACGCTTTTCCTCCAATTCCCATCATTCCTCGAGTACTCAGGAAAATGAAGGCGGAACCCTGCAAGATGATTCTCATTGCACCAGCATGGCCCCGTCAATTCTGGTACACAGAACTCCTGCGGCTCTCCCAAGCTCCTCCAATTCCGTCCCTGTTGTCAAGGAATAAGGGGCAGGTTTACCATCCGGATCCGAACTTGCTACACTTGACAGCGTGGCTCCTGAACACAGAGAGTTCCGTCATCTAAATCTCTCCCAGGAATGTAGAGAAGTTTTGTCACAGGCTTGAGCACCAATAAAACTTACAAGGCAAAATGGAAGAGGTTCTGCCTATGGTGTCAACGACAAGGTCTCCATCATTACAAGTCTCTGCCTCATCAACTATTGCCATATATACTATCATTGGCTAAGTCTGGGTTGGCGCATTCGTCTGTGAAGGTACATCTTGCAGCCATCTCAAGGTTTCGGCGCAGCTCTTCAGGTCCTTCCTTATGGTCCTCTAGAATTGTTAAACCATTCTTAAAGGGCTTGTTCCGGATGTATCCTCCAGTTCGACCTCCTCCACCAGTTTGGCAGCTCAATCTTGTCCTGGCTCAACTCATGAAAGCTCCGTTTGAGCCTGTGCACAAGGCGGACTTGAAGTTCCTGTCTTGGAAACTTGCCCTCCTCTTAGCTCTAACATCAGCGAGAAGAGTTAGTGAACTTCAAGGCCTCTCCATAGTGCATCCATTCCTGCAATTCAAAAAGGATGTTCTTATTCTTCGCACCAATCCGAAGTTTATTCCTAAGGTGCCGTCTGAGTTCCACTTGAATGAACCTTTAATTTTAAAGTCTTTCTTTCCGCGCCCTTCTACGCCTGCGGAACGCACATTACATTCTTTGGACGTTCAGAGATGCTTGAAATTCTACTTAGAGCGCACACGGGAAATCATCCCAGTTGTTTGTGTCCTACAGCGCCCCACGGAAGGGGTTTCCTTTGGCAAAGAGTGGCATTTCCCGCTGGATCTCCAGTGCGAATCAATTCTGCCATCAGGAGGCGGGCAAGCCACTGGACGGAAAAGTCTGTGCTCATTCCACAAGGTCTGTGGCATCGTCGGTGGCTCTCTTCTCTGGAGTCGCCATTAAGGACATATGCAGGGCAGCAACGTGGAGCAGTACTCGTACCTTCACGAAGCACTACTGCCTGGAGTCTGCAGGACGAGATGACGCGGCTGTTGGTCAAGCAGTCCTGCGGAATCTTTTTCATTGAGAGGTGAGCTTTCCCTACGATCCCTCCATCCTGGTGAGCACATTTTGTTTGTTTTTCTATGCTATAAGTATTGCTAATATGGTTATGTGATGCCATGTATCTACAAAATGTGTTCTTTGTGATTTACTGCTAGCTACTCTTTTACAAAGCATGGGAATCTATGAAAGTTCCAATACTGGGGCAAGAAAACAAGTTACTTACCTGCAACTTTGGTTCCCCAGTATTGGTAACTTTCATAGATTCCCATGCGCCCACCCTCCTCCCCTGGGAAAGCTCAGTCTTTTGACAGAGATAGTGGCGGTTTGCACAACGGCTACGAAAATCTGAGGCTCTGAGCTCTCTCAGGAAGGTTCTAGGGGGTGAGGCTGCTCTGATTGGTCCTGGCAAAAGTTTGGTCTCTTTTACAAAAAGAGGGTGATAGGATACAAAATAAGATGAGGCCTAGGCCTATTTTTCTCTTTTGTTTCTATGGTTGTTATACTACCGAGGCTCCCATTCTGACGACGGGGAATGATACAAAGCATGGGAATCTATGAAAGTTACCAATACTAGCGAACCAAAGTTACAGGTAAGTAACTTGTTTTCTTCCACTCTGATCTCTGCCTTTCTTAAACAAATTCCGGTTCTCACAAACAGATACAATTCCGACCATATCATCAATGGTTCATATCAGCGACCCACTGAAGAATACAGTCAATGGAGTCCCTGCCTTCCTCCTCCTTAATCTGATCAGTCTTCAAAACTGGTCATCAACAAGTAATCCAAATATTAAGAGTTACAGGGATGCAGGGTATACTCCTTAATTGGATCAACTTTAACCGAACAAACTGTCCTCTTTCCTCCAGTCTACTTTGCATCATTCATTCTTAGACGAAACGCGACAGTTGTGTCGTTGTCCCCCGCTGACCAAACTTGTTTAAAGGTTTTGTACTATGTGCCTGCACTTACTTCCTTTAATTCTGAGGCTTCCATTAACTTTTTATCAAATGTTCTCAATCATGGCCTTCTCACTAATATTTGTGAACTATTAACTATCGCTTTAAACCTGTCATGTTGGCCTCTGCCAGAGGACACTGATCAAATAGGACATATTTCAACATAGTTTTAGAATGTTATGCTAATTTGAATTTTCTTTTGACCATTGCATTTTATGATTGTTTTCCTGACCGGATTCACTCAAGGCTTTACTGTTTTAAATATTAGTCACATGGACTGCAATAATCTCAAAACTGTTTAATCTCAGTCATTTAAAAAAAAATGTTTTTAGTTTTATATAGCACAAACTAGACCCGAAGCTATCAAAGCGCTTTACATGCGCACCAGTTTTGTTACAGATGGACACATTCATTTTTGTTAGGCACGGGGAGATTAAGTGATTTGCCCAGAATCACAGGATGTTGAGTGTCGTTGGGACTCGAACATGGTTTGACTGCTCTAGCCGTAAGGCTACATCCTCTCCCCTCTATAAAAAGGTTACCCTGGACATTTTCTGGTGAACACACTATTCTTTAAAGATTGAGGAAGAATCTGCTGAGGAGGAATCTTGTCAACAACTGGGGTGCTGCTGCCTGCTCCGCTCACAATGGTATAGGAAATGTGAGGCATGAAAAGTGTTCTCACTATTTGAGGTTAATGTTGAGGATTATGTCAGGTCTCTACTTAACAGGTATCAAAGACTACTGTGTTCTCTGTTCAAGCACTCCACAACATGAGGAATCTTTTAACATCAAGCCACTATCAGTGGAAGGGAGTTCCTCAAAATCACCAATACTGGTCTGCTTCCTTTCAGAGACCTACTGAAATTGCCTCCCATACCATTCAAAAAAGCTTGCCTCATATGAAATTCTTTCAAAGTCTACACTGCATAGCTTTCATCGTAAAGTAACAACTTACCCAGAAAACGAACAAGTGTATATTGGGATGGTGTCTTGGGAATGGAAAAGGTACCCAGCATGTATAGTGAGAAGGAATACTTGAAGGCAACTTCCACGATAGCTAGCTCCACCATGATGTTTGAAAATATGCTCAGTTGTTGTGGGGTCCGTAAAGTAACTGATGATCATCGCATGGACCGAAGGCAAGTGTTCAAGGACCTGCTCAGTGAAGGACTAATATTATCTATCTAGGTGGTCTAGATTTTTATGCATTGTCTTTGATTTTATCCGTGGAGAGGTCTAAAGCTGGGAGCACAGCAAAAACGATTAACCTTCCATTCACATGCACCCTTTTTTTGGGGGGGGGGAGAGGGAGAGAAATCTCATGCAAATGGCACCTGAAATACAGTGTCATGCAAAAGATAAAGGAGCCCAGAAGAGCTGACTATAAGTTGTAAAGATGGCATCACCAGCAGCAAATTTGACACCCTTATGCGGCACCAGAACACTCAAACCTATTGTAGAGAATGATGGATGACTACCACCACCAGCATCAGATGAGAAGCAGCCTGCGACAACTAGCTTGCCCATCCCTGCTCTGGTAGAGTGCATAACAAGACAAGAGTATTCACTAGTGAAAGAAGTGCCTGCAATCCAGGATTCAAATCTTCACCATTCGTCTTACTATTTAGAAAGTCCAAACAAGCTTTCTTGACAGGATTGTCTACATGCGATTGTCTGTTGGGGGCGTGGCTAGGCACGCAATGGCGGAGATCGCAGCCGGGTAGAGCTCCGAGCTGAGCTCCCCTTCCCCGGGCCGATTCTCCGCCAATTATCCTCACAGCCGCCTGAAATTACAGGCGGACCACCACGGTGCCATTCTCGGCATTCTGGCCGATTTTTGAATTGAAGCTCCAAACCTGCCGACACCGGACTTTCCTGTGGGCCTCTGGCGAGACTTGCCACCACCCCGACGCCGAGGGCGACCACGTGAGACCGCGGCTTGGGCCTGTCATCTAGGCCTCCCCATGCGGCCCACGGCCTGACCTTCACGACCTTCCCGCACACTGGGACCGTGACCTGGGGACTATCTCGTCACTCCGACCCTGACTCCCCCCTGCTCCCAGGAGACTACAAGAGGCCTAAACCGGAAGGGAGCGAAGACCTGGCCGGCGAGACTCAGCCGCTGCACTGGCGGCGGCCCGGGCCGAGAGCGCATCTGCTCGACTACCTGTTCCTGCACCCGGAGGCGGCGCGATCCCTGAGGTACTGCTAGCGACGCGCACGTGGAACTAGGGAGCCAGGTGAGCGGATTCTCCACTCTGGGCATTGCCGGACGGCCGTGGCTGCCAGAAGAGGCCCCCTCCCCACGCCTGTGCGGTGATACTGCGAGGGACAGATGCAACTAGGGGCCTGAGATAGACGCCATAGCCCACGCGAAAACAAAGCTGGGACCTCACTGAAGCCCCCTGCAAATTGAGTACCGCGCTCCGCTGGTGGGACCGTTACATAGTTCCGTGTGCTACGAACTCCCCCCACCCCCCGGGCTCCTTGCGATTGGCTGGCCTACAGGGCCCTGGCGACGACTGGCTGGATGCGCGCCTACCGAGGATTCGACGCCATCGGAGACACAGGTGGCGCGGTGCAAGGGCTCAAGGCCTAGTGAGGGGGGGGGGAGCCACATGCACACTTAGAGACATAGCGGTACGGACGCTCACCACCGCATAGGCCTGGCTTCCCTACAACGCATGGAGGTGCATTGAGGCTGCAGTCTGGTGTTGCTAAATCCTCCAGCAAGTGCACAGCGACGCCCGGCCTGCCCCACCTGCCCAGGAAATTCTGCGAATCTCACAGGACGCTTTGCCACCACACGGTCGGCTGCCTGCAGTAGGTACAAAACCACTCGATACTGTTACCAGGCACCTGCTCCGGCGTACTACTATGTAGACCTGCCACGCGGGCTGACACTGAGGATACGTGGGAGGCTGGCTGACCAACCACACGAAAACAGACGCAAGCGGCGAAGCGCCGCGGACGCTGCCAGAATCGCGCACCAGAAAACGTCTCATCCTCCGGCTAATTGGCCTGAACTGTTGGCCGGGTTGCCTTGCACATGTCCGGAGGGGTGAGGACTCGCACTGGGACTGGAGGAGCCCCGCCAAAGGGAAAAACAGATAAATCACTACACAAGATGGCGGCTGATCAGGTAACCGCGAGGTTGGACAGCGTACTAGCCGCCATGGAGCGCATGGAACAATCGCTCCAACTGACCAGAACATCCTTGGAATCCAAAATAGACAGCGTCGCCATAGACCTAACCCACCTACGCGACGACCACAAGAAGCTGGCTGATCGGACCAAAACACTAGAGGGGACAGTGGCGGAACTTGGACCCAAAGTCACACAAACTGATAATCGAGTACAGGACCTTCTGAACAGAGTGGAGTTCCTAGAAGACCGCGCTGAGGACGCGGAAGGGAGGGCGAGACGCAACATCAGACTCGTGGGGGTCCCGGAAAAATGGGAGGGCAATCATCCTGCCCAACGCGTAGAGGACTGGCTGAGGGATATACTACCTGAAGGCACACTATCGCCCCATTTTGTAGTGGAACGGGCACATCGCGTACCCACGAGACCTCACACCACGGGCTCTAATCCGAGACAGCTACTCTTCAAGATACTGAACTATCGGGACAGAGACGCGATCCTGAGGGAAACCAGACGACTCGGGGAAATTCGCGTGGACAATGCTACCGTGATGTTCTTCCCGGACTACACCATTCAGGTGCAACGTCAGAGACACAACTTCTTGGACGTAAAACGGCGACTCCGCACCGCAGGCCTCAAGTATTCCCTGCTCTTTCCTGCAAAACTAAGAGTGGTGGCACGGGACAAGACCTACTTCTTTAGCACTCCTGAAGAGGTTAGCGAATGGCTCGATAGCGGAACGGACACGGCTCCCCGGCAGGCACAGAGCTATGAGACGTGACCACGAGCGCGTGGATCGCGCCGTCGCCGCCAGAACAGGGACCAAAGGGCTGGCCGACCAGAGGAAGCGATGCGCCACTCCCCACCGACGGACCAAGTGCCCCAGGAACAACGAGATGCACTCCGAAGGGTCTCCCAACTGAGCGCTTCACCAACTTCAGACGTCGTTCAGAACACCAGCCCACGGATGGTTCCCAGCGATGATGAAGCTATCTACGGGATACCAGACTCCCAATTGTCCGTAGATCTGCCAGATATCACGCCGCAAACGGCTGACATGCTCCATTGAAGCCACACACGAAATCCTAGCAGACCCTGCTGGGGCGGCGGGGAAGGAACCAGAGACCAGATTGTTGCTGAGATGCCGTGACTACGGGCCGTTGCTCGAGATGTCCCCCGCCGCCCTGGAGATGGAGGGAGTGAACTTGACGCAGTGAGTACCCGCCCAGCCATGTAGACACAGAGGGTGAAAAGGCAGTGGGAACATACTGCAGTACTTCCCGCTTCTCTCCTCCATGCCAGCTGCCCATATCACCTGGGGACTTTCCTATGCCAGAGACTTGGGGAGTGGGACATACTTTTTCTCCCCTCTGCGTGATTAGTCAAATAAGGGACCCCATAACAAGGGGCAGTGCTGTCTTCCTGAACACTGACTTTGGCCACATGGTGCGCGCAACAAATGGCCCAGGGGAAGGGCAATGACCCCCTTTCCCTACTTGAATAAGCACTCCGCCAAAACTGTAACTAGCGCACGTTACCCCCTAGACTTGAATATTGTTCTTTTGCCTCTTTGGTGTGTTTGGACGGCGACATGTTGCGTAGCCGACCTTTTGGTATCTATTACTGTTTAGCATTGTTTGGACATACTGTTCTTTTTCCCACCCTTACTCTCGGAGAATTGCCTACATCCTTTCTTTATGTGCTGATGCCTATGTCTGATCTGAGTGGGAGGAGGGGGCCGGGGGTCTTGTGGAGGCTCTCGCCTGGGGGATGGGTGGTGGGTGAGGCAGGTTTTTTTTCTACGACAGTGAGTATGGCTGAGATCAGGATATGCACATGGAATATAAGAGGCATGAACACACCGTCGAGACGTTACCAAATTTATTCTTATTTAAAGCGTCACAAATTTCATGTAGCATTGCTACAGGAAACACACTTAAATGAGTCAGAGGTGCACGCACTGTGCCGCAGATGGCGCACGCACTGTGCCGCAGATGGCGCGGTCAACTTTACGCCACGGAGTACTCCTCCTATGTCCGCGGGACACTCATGTGGATCAGGCCGGGCACCCCGTGGGCGGTCATAGACACACGGATAGATTCAGAGGGTAGATATGTGATAGCCCGAGGCAGCCTCGATGGACACCCAGTGGTACTTGCCCCATTATACTCCCCAAACACCGACCAGGGCGGCTTCTTTGATAGCCTCTCCACAACATTGGCGTCCTGGCATGGAATCCCGTGGATTCTTGGGGGCGACTACAATTGCGTCCTGGATGTAAATCTAGACAGGTCTACCGTACCCCGACCAATGCCCAGACACACACCACCACGAAAGCCCTCCTCAACTGGGCCTTGCAATAAGATCTTCACGACGTATGGAGGGCACGCAACCCCACAACACGAACATATTCCTACTGGTCAGGTGCGCATGCGCTACATGTACGCTTAGATAGATACATGGTCTCCACTGACCTTCTCCCGTTGGTCAAAGACACGCAATATATGGGCCACACACACTCAGATCATAATCCCCACACACTGGTCATTGCTTGAGACAACCCACACCCACCTATTCCCACCTGGTGCCTCCAACCGGATCTCTTACTAGACGCGACCTTCCGCGACTCCCTAATCACACAGACGGCTCAATACTTTGAGTTCAACACTGGCACGTCGTCCTCTCCCCAAACCGAATGGGATGCTTTCAAGGTGGTGACCCGGGGACTCTGCTTGGGTACACAGGGACACATACGGCGACAACTTGAAGGCGACCTGACACGACTGGGGACCGAACTACTGGATCTTGAGCAGGCTGTGGGGGGGGGGATGCGAGCGCTCGACTGACGGAAGCCAAGGCGGAACATGACCGCCTGCTAGACCGTTTGCGTAACGTCAACTTCGCGTCGCACTCTGCCCGCGTCCACAGACAGGGTGACAGACCTGGCAAACTGTTGGCCTGGCTAATTGCGCGGGAGGATCGCTCGACCCCCCATATCAGCAGTACAGGCGGAGGACGGTAGTTTACTCTACTCCCAACGTCAAATACACGAGGCATTCACAGATCACTACTCGGGGCTGTACCGCTCCCGGCTCCGTGTCCCACTGGCTGCCATAACTGAATATCTCTCTACCGTACAACTGCCCACCCTTATGGCTGAACAGCAGGATGACCTCGGAGCACCGCTGGACTCCGAGGAGCTTCGCGACACCATCTTTAACCTCTCGAATGGCAAGTCTCCGGGACCGGATGGCTTGCCAGCTGAGTTCCTTAAGGCCGCCTCGGACATCCTTATTCCCCACCTGGTGAAGATGTACACTGCGGCTACGGATGACTTCTCTTTGCCCCCGACACTTAATGAGGCTACCCTCGTATCTCTACTCAAACCCGACAGGGATAGCGAACGGATGGGATCTTACCGCCCTTTGGCACTCCTCAACACAGACTATAAAATCCTCGCCTCCGCGCTTGCTCGCAGATTAGCCCCTATGGTTCCCGCACTGGTACACCACGACCAAAACGGCTTTGTGCCGACGCGGCACACGTCTCCCAACATCCGCCGCCTATTCCGCGTACAAGAATACGCCACACGACAGTGGCCACGCGCCGGATGCCTGTTGCTAGACCTAGAGAAGGCATTTGACTCTGTGGAATGGCCTTACCTACGAGCGGTCATGGACAAATTCGAACTAGGGGACGACTATCAGACTATGGTTGGACTCTTATACCGCAGACCCACAGTCCGCGTCCGTACTGGGGCGCTGCTCTCTGACCCTATCTGTGTGAGGAGAGGCACCAGGCAAGGCTGCCCCCTATCGCCCTTGCTGTTCTCCTTAGCTGTGGAACCCCTAGCTGCGACACTCCGGTCCCAAGGGGCGGAGTGGGGTATACCGATGGCGGATGGACTTCATGTGGTGTCATTATATGCTGACGACCTCCTTTTATATGTCAGAGACCTGAGTGATGTTCCAGCGTCCCTTACTGTCATATTCAGCACTTTTGAGGAAATGTCGGGATTGAAGGTAAATTGGACCAAATCAGGGGCCTACTCCTTTAACCCGAATGTTCCCGAGAGTGAGATACGCATCAGGGGCGAGAGATTGCAGTGGTATCCCACGACGTTCAGATACCTTGGGATACACATTTACCGTGACCCCACGGATATATTGGAGGGGAACCTGATGCGGGCGATCGCATCCACCCGATCACAGGCTGGGTTCTGGAAAACGCAGCCACTGAACATTCCTAGTCGCATAGCCCTAACGAAGATGATAGTCCTGCCGCGGCTACTGTACTACTTTGCAAATTATCCATCCTATGTCCCTACCCGGGTGTTTCGGGACCTTGAGGCCCTGCTACGTGACCTGATGTGGAATAAGGGCAGGCCGCGAGTTGCATTGACGAAACTTTATATGCCCACTGAAGCGGGAGGACTAGCTGTTCCTAATATGGAGTTATTACCTAGCGGCGCAAATGCAATGGGTGTCGGGATGGCTAGGTGGTAAAAGCCTGGGAGACACAGCCACGGACACCGCTATCTGGTCCCAGTTGCAATTCCACATATTGTTTCATCCACTGACCCGAACTCCCCGTCCACCACAACTGCTGCTCGCAGTGGCGCGCAGATGCTTCCTCCGTTGTTTGCGTCTGACCCGAGCGACAATACCATATGCCCCGATACTCCCACTATTAGGCACTCCGACTACGGCAGGGACCTTAACAGCTGTAAAGCTGGACAATTGGACCACTGCGGGGGTGGAAACATTGGGAGATCTATACACTGATTGTGCCCTCCTCCCCTTCGCCGGTCTCGTGGAAGACACATCTCTTCCGGCTGGACAGTTTCTATTACACGCATCCCTCATCCATACGCTGACTGCCGCTTGGGGGGACATATCTGGCGAGTTACCCACACATCACTTTATACAGTACCTTCATGTCATGAGTAATGGCACGCACATAATTCATTGGCTAGCACAAGCACTCCTTCTTCATACTCATCCCACAACCGTGCAACTGAGAGAGAAGTGGGCGACAGACAGAGGAAGGGACTGGACGGACAAAGAGCGGGCTATGATCCTGGCTGGCCCAGTTTTTTTTTTTTTTTTTTTTTTTTTTTTTTTTTTTTTACTCACTTTATTCGATTAAATAAAAATCATAAAAGTATACTATAAAAATACATAAAAACATCATACAAAGCTTTAAAAATACCGTACATTTTAAAATTCATTAACAATACATATAAAATGACCTGGCACACAAGAATAACACTGTTAGCAGGAAATAATTCATGTTCCTTTTTTTTCCAAAAGTATATGTTAATAGGGGCAAAGCTGAGAAATTAATTCATACTACCGGGTATAGGGCAAACATTTACAATAGCTCCATCTAAACTCGTGTGGGATCTCTTCCGTCTAGCACGGATAGATGCAATCAAAAAATTGGCTACACCGAACATCACCCGATGATTTTCCATTAATTGTAAGAACAACAATGCTGGCTTCAACTGTAGAAACCCCATTTCCCTCAGGAGAGGCTTGATGTACTTTGCCCTACCTTCAGAGAAGAAGGGACAGAAAAAAATAAAATGTGTCAAATCCTGATCGGAAAAATTATCACATTCACATGGGGCATTTTCCCATGGCATACACCAATTTTCATAATTTCCCAACAGAAAATGTGCCTGATTGAATCTAAATTTGGTTAACAACCAACGATGATAAGGACGTGTGACAACAGACAAATAGGGTTCCATTGACATTGAATTAATCAACAAAAAATGTGATCTTACTGTTGGTTTAGAGATCTCAATCGACTCTCGATCCATTTCTCGGGCCCTAATGAAGTTCTGTTTCACCCAGTTAATGTCATCTTTACTCAAATTTTCCGGGTTTGAATACAATTCCGGGCGACCCATGAGTGCAGTAGATGTTTTGATGTATGCCAACCATTTGATATCAGCCACTCTATCCCGCCCCAAACAATCCTTAATAATTTTATGATTCAGTGTAAGTTTGGGGTTAAGCCAAGTTCTGATCCATAATAAAAGCGGTGCCATGTTTAACATGTCCGCAATATAGCCCATACCCAGCTCTGCATGGACCGCAAAAGATGAAGTGGATTGGGGAAGGCCCAGGAGAGATCGCAAAAATTTGTTTTCCTCTCTCTGAATCAAGGTTAGATCTTTATAACCCCAGATTGCTGCCCCATACCTGGCTATGGCCATAGTTTTGGCTCTATAAATCGCCAGAATGGCCTCAGGCGGTTTCCCACCCAATCTTTTTGCAAAGCCAAGTATTGCGGCCGATGACTTTTTCACTGCTACTCTTTTATTTGCCACTTGGGGGACCCAGCTGCCCAGGTCATCAAACACCACACCCAGGTATGTGAAAATTCTTACTTTTGATATTACTGAGCCATTGCACAAGAGCGTCTTGGTATTATTCCTCCCTTTCCCCACGAACATCACGTGCGATTTCTCCACATTAATTACAAGTTCCAGGTTTTGCATAAAATTCCCGAAGGAATTTAAGAGGCGTTGCAAGCCTATGGGAGTCCTGGACAGCAGCACAGTATCGTCCGCATATAATAATACTGGTAATTTGGTGCCCCCCATACATGGGACATCTGCAGATGCTGCCGCCAAACTTGCACTTAACGCATTGATATATAAAGAAAATAACATTGGGGCCAAAATACACCCCTGTCGTACTCCCCTCCCGGATTTAAAATCAGCCGTACACTTCCCATCTTGTGACATGCGTATAGCCGCTTTCAGATCCCTATGCAGATCGGCCATGAAATACACCAATGCCCGGTCTAGGCCCATATCCAGGAGCATGGTCCACAGCTTTGACCTATTAACTAGGTCAAAAGCTGTGGACAGGTCCATAAACGCTAGATAAATTGACCCCCCTGCAGCCACAGTGTATTTGCTGACTATTAATTGCAAGTTGAGACACTGATCCTCAGTACCTCTACCAGATCTGAAACCATACTGTGCGTCACACAAGATGTCGTTATTGGTTTCCCACGTTGCAATCTTATTTAGGATCACCTTCCCCAATATTTTAAAAGACGAATCCAGCAGTGATATCGGTCTATAACATCTTGCGTCCCCCCTCTGGCCCTTTTTGAAAATAGGGACTATTATAGACCGTGACCAGGTCGTAGGCAATCTTTTTATGTCAATGCTGGCCGTATTAAAAATATTTGCAAGGGCAATAGACCATATGGAAGGATTAGATTTATACATGTCTGCCGGGACCCCATCTGGGCCCGGCGCCTTATGAGCAGTAGTATCTTCAATAGCCTTTAGAACTTCCTTAACGGTGAACCGCAAAGGTAACCCTGGTTGTTCACTTAGTGTTGGCGTAAATGGGTCTATCTGAAGATTACTCCCATATATTTTTTCAAAATGGAGCAACCAGTCTTTTTCCGATATATTTAGTTCCAACGGGGAGTTTTCCTTCTCGCTGAACAAGGGTGTATTTATGATTTCCCAGAATTTGGAGCTATCCTTCAGGGTAGCCCGATCATAAAGTGAGACCCAAGCATTATTCTTAATCTCTTTCTTACGTATTTCTACAACAGACTTATAATTTTTCCTTAATCTAGCCACTACTTCGGTATCCCGGGGTGACCTTTTTAATGCTGTCAATAAGTCTCTGTGGGCCTTTGAACAGTTTGCATCAAACCACCCATGCAGCTTTTGCTCCTTATGTTTCGTCTTAACTGTTAAAATCGCGCTTACTTGTTTACAAATAATATCAAATGAGCTGATAATGTCACCTCCGAACTTAAGTGGGTCCAGACAGGTATTGATTTCATCACCCACCTTCTCGGTAAGTTCACAAAAAAAATCCTCTGGGATAATTTTACCCCACTTGACCCGCCTCCCCTGGTCTTGCACAATTAAATCCAAAGGTGGGTTAGTCTTTGGAGATGTGGATAATATCGCTAAATTTTTATTACTTAATTCCATAGCTACTAGGTTATGGTCGCTAAAAGTACTTTGTACAGCATTATAAAAAATAACATTTTGTAACAGACCTGGGGACACAAATATAAAATCAATAATAGAGTTCGAATCTCTTGCGCTAAAAGTAGCTACCCGTTCATTAGGGTTGATAAACTCTGGCTCAGACAAATCAATATCAGACAGTAGTTCTTCTAGCGCGACCCCCTTTATAGAGTGTTCAAAATGAGATTGAGGGAGACAATCCATATCTGAATACACCCTATACTGACAATTTTGCTGACACAAGTGTGTGTTAAAATCCCCAAGCAAAATTAAATGAAAAAAAGTGGTTTGACTATCCTTATATGTAGTTAAAAATTTTGCTAAAACGTTGATATTTTCATTACAGTGAGTACCATGAGGCGCATTATAGAAGTTCACATAAAGTATCTTAACATTATTGGGTAAAGTTATTTCACAGGCTAAGAGATTATGGGATGTGGTGCTTACAATCTGCGCTACTCCCCTATGTTTAACGGAGATGAGGAACATGAGCCCACCTCGATTTCTACCTGCGCTGGAACTTTGAGCAGCTTTAAAATAAGAAGTATAGCCATCCAGCCAGAAGTTACAATCTCTATCCCAGGTCTCCTGAAGGGCCACCACCTCATAGCCCCTTAGTTGTTCCAACCATATAGCGTCATCTCTTTTGGCGCGGAGACCAGCAATATTCCAGCTTGCAATCTTAACGGTCTCCCCACCTTCCCTTTCAGTAGTGGTAATAGATTGGGTCTGGTCCGTGTCAGCAACACGACCAGACAGTCAATCGTTCTCATCTAGATGAGACAAGGCAGTAAATCTATTTGTTAGAGTTAAGGTAGCCCGATTAATAGCTCTGATGGGATCAGTATAACTGGGCTTAAAGTTAGGTTTTTGCAAAGCCCATGATGACAGACTAGAGCTCCCTCTACAAGTACCATGCTGCTTATCCTTGCCTAGGGGTAGTTTGGGGGTAGATGGCGGGGGGTAAAAATAACCAAGTGGTACAGCTCGGATCCTACCCTCCTTAACATCCGTTGCATCCCAAAAAAGGCGAGCGGCCTCATGGGGGCTATCAAAATTGACAATAATACAATCGCCTGGAAGGATTTTTGCTGTATACCCCAACCAATCAACCCGCCTTCCCATAGTGATATGGGTAGATATATCCCTTGCCCCTGTGCAGTTTTCATCACACCATGCTTTTACATTTGCTATCAAGGAACACTGGGGCTCCTCCTCCCCTGGGTTCAAATGTGGGATGTTTACCAAGACCGCAACAAAGGGGGTCGCCTCTGGTGGTAAGTGAGTACGTGGTTTCCCCCGTGTTCTTCTTCCCACCTGTGACTGTTCCTCTAGGCGAACTAAGGTATTTCCAGCGACATTAATCATCTTATCCCCAACTTGAGACCTCATCGGTTGAGCAGTCGCCCCAGCCAGATTAGAGGCGCGGTTTGAGTATGATGGCATAGGGAGAGGTGGAGGGAGAATTGAAACTATTGGGGTAACACTCCCTATCCCCTCCATTGGAGTTTCATGTTGGTCATTGGGAGCTGGTATAGCCATGGGGGGGGGGTTTGGGCAAGCAGGTGCTTTAGGACATAACTGCATATTTAACCTTTCACATTTCCCCACAATTTCCGAAACACAGTCTTTTAAAGTCTCCACAATATCGTTAGCAATTTGCACAAGGGTACTCTCAATTTTATCAGTAAACATTTTTTCCACCATGGCTCTTATGCTTTTTCCAAGTCTCCTAGCCATATAACGGGATGTTACAACGTGCTGCTTAGAGTTCCATTTAGTTCTCTTTGAGCCCCTCTTGGTACGCTTAACGGCTGAGGGTTCAGGGTCTTGAGGACAGCTATGGTCTACAACAGCGCCCAACAAGTTAGGATCATCAGGGATTACAGCAGTACAAATGGGTAATAATGCCCGGTCTTTAGCAGTAATGATCTGGACCAAGGGCTCCAGAGGTATAAATTGGGACCCAGACAAAAGGGGCACCTGGTGATCTAGCAGAGGTGTGTCCAACCCCAGTTCACGTTCGGTAGCTGCAATCTCCTGGTTCAACTTCCCTACAGCAGTAGTTAAGTAGGACATGATGCTGGCAGACGCTGCGCCATTCCGTGGGACTTTTGATTTGCCCGCGCCAGCAGTGATAGATGTTTGAAGTTTCCGCTTACCCATATTGTAGGTTGGGCGTTAGGGGGGTGACCGTCCCGTCCCTCGTCGTCCCCGGACGGCCACAGACGGCCCGCCCTCTGCCCGGGCTCCGCCCGGCGCCGTCCGCGCGCGTCCCGCGAGGCGGGAGTAGAGGCTCGCTCTTATGCGCCTCCGGGCGCGGGAGTGTTACGCTGCTGCCGGTGTCCCCGTGTGAGAGCAGGGGACGCTGGGTAATGTAGTCTCGACGCTCCCCCCTCTCGGCGGCCGCGGTGCTGGAGCGGCGGCGGGGGAGAGCGGAGCAAGTCTGCTGGGTAGCTGGTGAAGAGCAGGTAGGAGTTCAACAACAATATCCCCAAGCTGGCTGACACCCCCGCTCGCCCGCAGGAGAGGCTCGCTCTTATGCGCCTCCGGGCGCGGGAGTGTTACGCTGCTGCCGGTGTCCCCGTGTGAGAGCAGGGGACGCTGGGTAATGTAGTCTCGACGCTCCCCCCTCTCGGCGGCCGCGGTGCTGGAGCGGCGGCGGGGGAGAGCGGAGCAAGTCTGCTGGGTAGCTGGTGAAGAGCAGGTAGGAGTTCAACAACAATATCCCCAAGCTGGCTGGCCCAGTGAACATCCCCCGCAACCCTCGCTTCAAAATTATACAGCTCTACATACTACATCGCGCATATCTCACCCCGGACAAGATAAACAGTTATTTTTCAGTCACTGATACTGCCTGCAGTCGCTGCTCCTTACTTGGAGCGGACCTCCTCCACATGCTCTGGCTCTGTCCTGCCCTCCAACAGTACTGGGATGGGGTGACCACACTGCTCAAGCATTGCACCAAAGAACAAGTGCCGAAAACATGGGAGGCCTGCATACTAGGACTGTACAAACGCACACGGCTGAACAAGGTCCAGATCCAGGCCCAGGCCAGTTACTGGGATCTCGGGCTGATCACGGCCAAGAGGCTGCTTACCAAGCGGTGGAAGGCCGATACACCCCCACACATCCAACACTGGAGCCTGTCGCTAGTGAACTGGGCACGAGCGGAGAGCACTGTCCTGCGGCGAGAAGAGACAGCGGGTCTTAGGAAATTTCCAATCGCACAACACTGGGATGACATCCTGCAATCCTTTCAGCAGAAATGTGTGGAACAAGGGATCACGTGAAGAAATATAGACTGCCCCCCCTGTCCTACTCAATACAAAGCATATATACCGCTCCGATCGCTGCCTACATGGCCACCATACCTTGCCCAACACGAACTGCATGACTGGCTGTTCCGCGATGGTGGGTGTTTTGCCCCTCCCACGCGCACACCACCGTAGCAGGGGGTCCTGCCACTGACTGCCTCTCACGAGACACTGTACTACTTCACCTGATGCGCCCTTATAGTGGTGATCCCCCTAGTCCACTTGACATGCAGGCGAATTGCCCCCCTACGGTCTCCTGCCTACCCACCCACTGGTCCGCTACCGGCACATTGGCACCGCACTTCCCTCCTCGAACACATGGCTATCTCTACCCCCATCCCTCCCTACCTTTCTTTTGTACTTCTTGTGTTACTGTTTTGTGGTTTATTGGCCTTCTGGTCCTATCTCCCTTTGGACCAAGCCCATGCAAATTGCTCAATGCACTCACTACACCATGAAGCCTTCAGAAATAGCTGCCATGGCCTAGGTGTTTTTCACCTGAGTGCCAACACAGATATCAGACACTCATCAAGGTGGATGAGCTACGTGGATACACGCTCACCAACACCCTTGGACGCTGAGCAGCCTCATCCCTCAACTATATTGCACCACGCCCGCTTGAAAGACGAAATTAACCGACACTCTTTCTTGCGATTCACACGTGTCATAGTGGGCTCTGCCTCACCTGAAGACGCTGATGAGTGCCAGCTTAACACTGCAACTTTAAGTTCGCATACAAAATGAGAAACCCCCTATAGACCCGTACTTTCACTACACCGAATGATTGTATGATTGTGAAGTATTGTAGCAAACTGACGTACGCTGCCGAACCCCAGGGTTGTCGGCCTTAAGGCTGTGTTCCTCTGATACGCTTAATGCAATACCCCTTGCTCGCGGCTGGCCTGTAAGCTGAATGCTGTGTACCATACATGTTGAATAATAAAGGTCTTTAAAAAAATAAAAAAGCGCTTGTCTGTTACAACAGTGGGAGATGATCACACCAGAACCAAAGCATAAAAATATCAAAAATCCCTAAAACAAAATAATTTAGAAGTATTAAAATGTTTCATTGGGTGGGGGAAGGTTAAAGCTAAGTAATTGTTACAACATCATTAGTGTATGTTTTTATAGTTTCTAAACTGCTCTCTGTACATTTTTGATTGGCAGTTTAAAATTAAAGAGCAGGTTATTAGATTGACATGCATGAAAAAGTATGTTAATAAATGGTTTAGAATTCGCCCATAGACCAAGATATTCAGTAAAGATTCCCATGATGGAGATCTGTGTTTACAAGTAACTTCTCCTACAAGCTCTTTCAAACCAGAGAATCCAGTAACTTTAAATGGTTGGCCTGAAAGTTAGACTTATGTACACTTGCAGAATGAATGTGCTTTAGATTTTCTCAACTAAAGCACCAAGAGTTATTCATTTACACCCGGTTGACTCTAAACTCGGCCCTAGTTTCGTCTGAAAATATTATCCTATGTAGCCTTCGTGTTCCACACCCTCTGGAGTACATCTCAGGCAGCATCTTTTTTTTAATGGATTTATTTATTTTACAAAGGTATCTCTTCTGACATGGAGGCATTTAAGCTACTCTCAAAGGTTTTTCTAAGCCTTTTACTATGCATGTCCACCCTATATCAAAAACCTAATTTTATCAGGACAGCTGACAATATATTTGGCAGAATTACTCCTGGTTACAGTAGCTGCCTGCCAGCCATCTTAGATCATAGGCTTAGTAATCATTAAAGGTGAATTGACTGATAAGTTACTGTAGTAACTCGAGCTCTTATATTTCTAGTCCTCACCCTGCACATAGCCTTGCAATTGTCCCTCAATTCAAGTCGTCCTATGCATAGCATCCTCTGAGACAGAAGAAAATACTGATTCAAGGGAAGAGCATTATGTGCGATGCAAATGGTTTAGCTCATTTACTTACCGATTTCTTTCTGTGAAACTTGTATGAAGCTGGTAAATCATATCTGAGCTCTGTAATGAAAAGTTATTTTAAGTTAATTTATATTTGACATACCCAAGCTTAGTTTAAAATCTTGCTGAAAAAGTGTGCACATTATTTGCCCGTATTATTGCAGCAACATGTTACCCAAAGAAATATTGCATCTTTCTCTATCCACCCTGCACAAACCTCAGAATTGCAAATTTTTGGGGTAAAAGTTTTAATTAACATACTTGACATCCATAGAAGCATGTACATTACGACTTTGTGCACACCCACAGAAATACATTTTTTTTTTTTAGGTACCTAGCACAGGTGTCTTAACTTGTATAAAGGCATGCATCTGATGTTCACCAGTAAAACAAATTCAATTCCCGCAGATAACCCCCCTCCAAGTGAAATGTCCCTTGAATTGTTATTATATAGTGTAGGGAGAGGCCTCCTTCTGGAATAACAATAACTTAAGTGCTCGGGGTAAACCTGCTACTCAGATTTAAATGGCCATATAATGAGCTTTCCACATAATACACACATTCATACTGCCAAGTAGGTCACTCATCCCTGCTGCACCGAATCCCCACCCCGCTGCCGAATCCGTACTTTTTTCTGAGAGTCCACACATGGTAAGTATTGTTCTGCTCTGCCACTTCTTCACCCAGCAGGTAGTGCTTCCCTTCTTAGCCCTGCAAACACCTGGCAGATATTCATCTGATCCATTGTCCTGCAGCCAGCTGGTATTTCCACCCTCTCCTGGCAGGTAACTCTCCTCTCCATAGTGTCAACGTTACCACCTCCAGGTGCAATTAGCATCTCTCTGGTTTAGTGCTTCCTATGTAATCTGTAGAATTACCTTTGTGGACTGTGACCCTGGAAGCCATTATATAGCACCTGTGTTTTTCCCCCAGCAGCGAGAATAATAGGTGCTACGGCAACAGCCTAACATCGCATTGAAACTAAACTACACCCAAGCAGTTGTGATCTGAAAGACATTTAGGCACCACAAGAATAGTGTGATGACAATATTGACCGTGGTGCAAACAAAAACAGATTGTGAAAACTATATTTTAAATACATAAGCTTGAATTTAGTTCTAAGCATGAAAAAGCACATTAGCATAGGAAATTCAAAATGAAAATTACTTTCCAATTAAGAAACAAGTGTCAAAACCTGAGAAAACCACAATGCCCCTGCACTCGTACAGAAATGTTATTGAGGTGTATGGTAACAACAATGTCACTTTGCTAAGTATGAAGAACAGATAGAACAACATCCAATTCATTCAAGTAGCTCAACAGTTGGTGACCATGTTAAGACAAAATAGAGAGAGAAAAGAAGTTTAGGATGTGATCCGTTGCTGGTGTGAAAAAGTTCCGTTTATTGTTCCTATTAGTAGGCCAACACGTGTTTCATCGCAGGGAAACAGACTGCGAATCTTCAGGGCCTAATTAGTGAGGTGCAAAGGCCACCTCGGCCAGATATATTCAAGGGATCCTGTATTAGGGAGTTTCACTGTTTATGTGAAGTCACACTCCGAGAGACCTGATGAGTCTCAATAGTTTTGCAAAATGTTTAAACCGGGAGGAGAGGATTAACAGGTAACTTCAATTAAGTGACGCTGTCAACAAACGAGATCGGGCGGGTACACCTTTACATTGCAGTTCTCCCTCTTGATTTTCCCGGCGCCGTTTTCCGAGAATGAAAAAAACTAAAAAGGCATGAACAATAGGTAAAATATAAGATAAGAATAGAAAAGATTGTGAAAACAATAGTATTATGGAATGATCGGGAATTATGACAAGAATCTTCCCAGCTAGACAAACCTAATTGACTTCAGAAAACCTTCATTAATGCCTCAGATTTCATTCTCGAATCACTTTTCAGACCAAACTGAGATCTTATCCAAAAAGCCAAGTTACTGTGATATCTCACTGCACAGATTTAACTCCTTGTGCTTTGGTTATGGTTAACCAGATTGTTTATAGGTACCACCCATGACAAAACAGCTTGGCATAAACCATATATGCAGGTCTGGGATGGTGAACTTTTTTGCTCCCAGCCAATGAAATCGAAGAATGAGCTTGCTTAGGATGAGCTACAAGATCTGTTCTTGGACAAAGTAGTTCCTTGGCTTTGTTGTAATTATAATCTGGGATGGAACAAAGAAAGAATTTATACAATACTTTGAAAGTCTGAACAAAGACAAACACAACATCCGCTTAACATGCACTATAAGTAAAAGTAAAGTGAATCTTTTAGAAAAAACAATATATGCGGAAGATGGAAATATAAAATCATCTTTTAGAAAGGAAACTTGCCAACAATATTCTGCCCACAGAGGTATGATAAAAGCTAAAAATGGTAAATAAATTATTCAACCTAAATTGAGACCGAAAATAATTTCCACCCAGCATAGACTTGATATCAAACGGAAAGATAAAAAAAAATAACGGAAACACAATATCTCCTTATAAACACAAGCTTCTTGCTAAAGAGAATGGGAAGAAAATGAAAACAATGGCAACACTTAATAAGGAAATTCGAAACATTTTGAAAATCTTCAGATGAAATTAGAATATAGCGCGTGATGAACCGGATACTAGAAAAGTCATAGGAGAAAAAACAACATTCCCTAATCGGAAAAAGCTATCTAAGAGGATTATTCAGATTGGATGTGTATGACACAAACTGGTTTGTGGAAGTTGATTAAGTGTAATGCTTTCAAGTTTAGGGAAAACAAAAAGTGGAATAATACCACACAGATAATCCTACAGAATAATTAATGAAATTAAATGCTTAAGTGCTTTTGCAGTATTACTTGTTTGCTATTGAAACACGCAAGCAATAACCAACAAGAATCAAAATTATTCAGTGAGAAGACACCATGGAGGTAATATACAGGCAAATCACTTAATTGGTATACACCTGAAAGAAGAGGTGACAGGATAAGGAAATTAAGAGAACTGGAGTCTAAGTAAAGTACAATTAAATTGCTGCTAGGTCATAACCAGGATGAAGAGCTCTCTCTCTCTATATATATATATATATATATATATATATATATATATATCTCTGGATGACGAAATTAATGGTTGGTATGGCCATTGTATCTGTTTGTTTAAAAAAAAAAAAGCTAAAGCGAATAATGTTGAAAAATACTTGTGAAACTCACTTTAAGAAGTATAATTTGATCTAACTGAATATAATACTTTGGACTTCCTGTAAAAGTAATTAGCAAGTTTAGGCACACTGGAATAAAGGAGGAAGAAATGGCACATATAGCTTCCACCACAGATTCGATTTATAATAAAGGGAAAATAAGCAACAACGAGATCCTGAGAGAAAAATATTGCTGCCAACCCACTGGAGGGTGTTGAGTATCTATAATATATAAAAAAAAAGAGAACAGGAGGTTTTATTTCAAGCCCACTCGAGGACCGAGATTGGAAGATCTGCATATGAGAAAGTAGATGTATGGTGTTAAGTATATTTTTAAAAAATGGGTGGTGAAACATTGTAAAAGAAAAACATTAATGTATGTTTGAAGATTCTAATATAAAATTTGCAATTTAATAAATAAATAAAATAAGCTGAGCAGTAAACTACAAGTCACACTGTCCACTGAGTCGACATGTTCTAAAGTAAAGTATGAAATCGATCAACTTAGTATTTAAAGACAAACTACAGCCGGTACCAAAAAATACAGGAAACTTTTCAGAGGGCTATTGTCTCCAGTAATTATTTGCACTTTAAGGAGGGTTGTAACTCATACACCCCTGAGGCAGTTCAAGTTTGGTTTCTCCAGTGATTGTACCACTTGCCTGTTAACTGAATGAAAGGCTACATGTGTTGCTAGTGTGTTTAATTCTACCAGCTCAGTGATTCTTTTCTTTTTTAATATAATTCACTGTCCGGTAGCACGGCAAAGGAGTTCACTAATGATTAAAAATTCAGTTGCAATTCATCCACGTTCTTGCTGTTTTTTTTTCTTAGCGCTCAGGCTTCTTCTCTGTGCAGTGTCATGCTTTCTACTTCTACCCATTGTCTCCACTGCATCAGAGTGACAGCTATGGGGATCCTTTGGCTAGTTTAAAAAATACATTTTTGATTCTGATGCCTGCTGGGTGTGCAAAGCGCGCCAGTAAGAATTCTTTAGACATTACCAATTTATTTCTTCCATTTGTGAACTCGTTATGCCTTCTCAGTAGTCCTAAAGTTTCAGGCAGCGCCATACTGGATCGTAGAATCAAGATTGTTCTTGTAAGCACCTTGGGTAATTTGACAGAATAGTCTCTGATCTGTTGTGCAGCCTTAGGTGTGTTAAATGGTGGAAGGCAGATTATTCGGTTGTGTATACGAAAATCAAGCATTTCTGGATACATTGTGTATATTATGAATATATGTATCCCTTTTCTGTATCGTCTATATTTTGGTTGAGGTCCAATTGCCATTTTGTTATTGGGTCATTTAAATTGGTGTTAGTCATGTTTACAAGTCCTTTATAAATTCATGTTACTGATCTTCTCCCATAACCCACTTCATATATATACCTTGTGGTTTTCAGGTTTGTCATCTTACCTGTTCCATTTCATCTGGAATATGTTCTATTTATAAGGAACTAACCACCCACCCAGCAAGCCATTGTTTTCTGTTACGGTTTGTAGGATTTTCAGTGTTTCTGCTTCATAGCAGAACCCTGTCTTAGTTAGTCCTGCTTTTGTCCAAACATTTAAATGCCTGGTTGTAGCATAGGATCTATCTTGGGCACATCTTTTCCAACATATCATGGTTATGGATAGTAGTCTAGGTTGGCCCCGTGGCAGGCTGGTGTTTGCACAAAAGTGTGTATGTTAACTTCCCATTCCTAATTCGTGCCTTGGTGAGCCCAGTGTCTGTGGTGCATAAGCCTGTCAACTATTTGGCTATCCATTGTATGGCTGCAGCTAGGTAGTATAAATTGATATCTGGGGACCCTACTCCACCCTCTTTTGGAAGAGCCAGTGTCACTCTTATGTCTATGAGGTCTCAACATTAAGATGGGTAGAAGCAAGTCAAAGTCCCTAAAGTGTGTCCGATGGACCCACACTGGCAAGGTACTACAGTAATATATGAGGTAGGGCAGCATGACAGATCTGGCTATAGCTACCATCCCATAACAGTCAAAATCCAAAACATCACCTAAATGTGACCACTGACTTCCCAAGGTTGCTCTCTCGAGTAATTTTTAGTGTGATATATTTATAATCTAAATGTTACCAATCGGACAAAAAATAATAGTCTACATAAAGCAAAATGTTGTGTGTCATATCTTCCTTTTATCGTTTAATTCGCTGGTGCTGCTAAAAGCTATATTGCTAGGGCACATAACATGGGGATTGAGGGCAGCCCACCGCATAACCCTGTGAATGTTAAATGCCTGTGGTACGATTTGCCAGTTCACCCTTTAGCTGTAATTAAGTGGCCTCCTATGCCCATTTGCTTAGGGCTGGACAAATGTATCACCATTCTAATGTAGCAAAGAGTCTTTTGAGATCCACAGATCAAAGTCACTGGGAGTTTCATCTAGTGTTCTACATAATCTCCAAACAATAATTGCAGTAGTACGGCCTAGTATTAACACATTTTGATCAGTGTGTGTTAAGCCTAGCAGTAAATTATAAACTGCTTTGCTAATATCGATATCTTATATAGTCAGAGTTTAGCATAGATAATAGCCTGTGTGAAATGTTTGTGACATATATTCCTAATACCAATATGGCCTATAGCATGTTGTTAGTAGTTCTGTCCTTTGAAGAAAAGGATATCTGAACACCTAAGAGCAATCGGGAGATAAGATTACATCTATACATGAATCTTGAGAATTATTGCAAAATCCGAGGATTATATTGCAATGGACCCAGTTTTAAAACATGTAAAAAGAGTGACTGTGGAAAAACTTTGAGCAACTTTAATCAAAGTACAATATAAAATTAGGAACGGTACAACTGATCAGACATACATCAGATGAGGAACTGATTGGAGTGAATGAGAACATATGTGTTTAATATATAGAGAAAATTCAGTTAGATCAAAACCACAAAATCAAGGAGATTGATTAATACCCACTAGATCATTATAATGTAAGAGTTTTGTACTTTATCCCATTGTCAAGGGAAAGCGGAAAAGGGATGAAGAAGGAAACAAGTCCACCCTAAAACCTTTTACATTTTTAATTTTACAAGTTGCAATAAGTATAGTTATTTAGGGAGTACATATAAACCACCGAAGATCAATCTATTAGAAACAAAGGATGGGTGGCAACTAGTTGCAATGATTTCCAAGCTTCTCTCATGGTCTAATTCAAAGCTTAATCATAAAAAAGTGGAATACGCTACATTTGTCCTCTAACCTAACCCTGATTCATAAGGATGTACGAGGCAGCATTTGAAGCTGCCCCCACTTCTCTCAATCACTCCGCCCTTGATTCAATGAAGATTCAGGTTGCTACAAAAAGCTTTTTTGACTCTGCACAAAGTGAGGTTTGAGTTCAAACCAAAGCAGGAACTGTGCGTAAGGGCTAGGAGATTTCTGACATATGACCTACATCTGCAAATACCTCTTGGGAGGAACACCAAATCTACATTAAAAAGATCTTCCACGTTAAGCTACCATTGAACTTCTCGATGGCTGCTCTGGTTTTTTTGCTGTGCATTTACTGACTCAAGTGAACTACAAAGACCTTCTGCTAGCAATGAATCTGAAAACGTTCTTGTCACAGTGGAAGACCACAAAATCTCTCCATTTCCATACTGGTGGGTCTGAGTAGGTTTTACGAGAACTGCTTTCAATGTAATTTCTAACAACCGTAAGCATAAAAAAACAATGCAGTCTTTGAAACAAGTAGGACCTATTCTACCGATCAGATCAAATATACACACAATGTACGCTGTTCACCCACACTACAGCATCACCCCTAATGAGAGAACTTACATACTAATACGTAATGCGACAGCTTCAATAACAATACTGACTCCGCTAAGCAGTATCCACGCAATCACTTGTCTGCTTCATACTTCATTTGCTTTGCCTTTTCCGTTTCCCCACTCCCCTCTTTCTTTACTTATTATTTCACAATTTTCACAATGATAAGTTTGCCTTTTGTAAACTGTTATATATTATTGAAAACTCTTGTGGTAAACTATACTTGTCCTAACTATGATAGATGAGACCGCGGTTATGAGAATTGTATACACAAATTCTTCTCTGTTCATTTTCTTTTACTCTTGAATAATAAAGTAAAAGTTTGAAATTATAAAAAAAAGACTATTAAACTTTATTTTGTTGTCTTCTCAACCTATGTAAAAGTACTATGATGGCTTATCGCCATACAATGTTTTACCCTTATAGTGGTTGGCGTCGATATAATCATTACTGATGTCACACTTTTCACTGGAACCTGTTGTGCTTCATAAGGCAGATGTTTACAAGCAGAGATAGGACCAGGTGGCTTCAGAGAAGCAGTAACAGAAGTAGAAATAGGGTGCCTTGATGGTGCAGCAGCTGCTTGCTGAAAAAAAAGCAGCAGGAAGTGGCAGAAGTTGGCCCAATACGTACCTGCAGAGGTTGAGTCAATGAATGTATGCAAGAAGCAGGAAGTTAGCACCAGGAGTATGCAGGTGGAGCAACGGGGCCAGTGGTAAGAAATATAAGCATTATTTGCTACAGCGAATCAAAAAAATTCACTAGGACTTGAACCAATGGGTGGGGAAAGAAACAGATTTTTCTTGGAAAGGGTTAATATCTACCCTCAAAATGACACTGGAAATGGTCGTAAGTTCCTCCAAGGAATCACCAGTTACGATGTGAATAGCCAAATCCTGGAGTCCTTAGGTTATATTATGTTACTTGCATTTGTGAAGCACAAATCCGCGAGAGTATCCTGTTGCTGGGCAAGTGTGTGTGCCTAGCCCTCCCTACGTTAGGTTGGGTAATTGAAAAGCCATGTCTTCGCTTTTTGCTGAATTCAAGAAGAGGAGGAGGAGGATCCGATGTGGAGTGGGAGTGTCATTTCACTCATCAGGAGTGATGTAAGAGGACACCCATCTTCCTGATGTGGCCTGTGTGTCCCTGGGATGTATGTGATCAGAAGTCCTGCAGAGCGGAGGCGTCTGGATGTTGGTGGAAGGAGATGCGGCTGTTCAGGAAGGTGGGACGTAGCACCTTGAAAGTGGGGTTATGAGGAGTTTGAAATTACCATGTCCGTATATCAGGAGACAGAAGAGCTCCCTGGAGCATGGTGCTGTGTGATTTGTGTGGGGGACTTGGAGGAGGAGTCTGGCTGCTGAGCTCGGGTTGATTTGTAGTATTCTGATGAGCGGTTTGGTGTTCAGTTTAAAATAATATTGCATAGTCCTGAAAACATTTCTGAAGGGTATACGTTTTTTCTAGAGCTGGAGTTATTTTATGATGGGTCTCCAATTTTAAGGAAATCTTCAAATAGGCACCTTTTGTAACCAAATCTATAGTTCACCTTCCACATGGAGAATGAGAAAGCAAGCTAGGCAATATGTAGAATTAGAAGGAGTATGTTGTCTGATTCTTATTATTTACTTACTTTTTCTCATGTGCTTTATAAACAAGATACAGCTACTTCATTGACTAAATATAAGAAATGGTGCTTACTACATCAACAGTAGAAGGATGACTGGTTAATTTAGGCTATTTGGGAATGGATCAGAAACTCTAAGAGTCACAAGACAATCTACAAGTCCACCAAGATAGCCCTTTTCCATTCAACCAAAGCATCGTTTTTAGCAGTCCACATGATGGCTTCTTTGCAAACTCATGTTCATATATATCCTATTGGGAGGCCCATGATCCCGCCAGATTTTGGTGTTCCCCTGGTGGAGGCCCGCCGGCTGCATTTAGAATTCCCTGCATTTCTGTGATTATTGAGCCATTAGAGCAACCACTGGTGTGGCGGTTGCTCCGAATGCTGAAGAGGTAGCCTACTGGGCCTTTGTTTTGCCTGCTCAGCAAAACATTTTTAGTTATTGAAGAAACAAAGATATCAATAGAATTAAAACACAAGCAATGTTTCTCTCTAAGCAATTTACCTTCCTGGAACCGCCATGCCTTGTGGTTCCATGGTGACCAGCCAGCCTTGTGGTGGGCAGGTGCATAGTTAAAGGTTTCCAATGTAGTAAACTGCGCTCCCTTCCATCCACCAGCTCCAGGAATGGGTCACGGAAACCACAAGGTTCGAGGCATATGAGCTGCAGATTGTACACTATGCATTAGATCGCCGCCTGGCGTTGGGCTCGGATGATTGCAGGTTGTTGTCTTCTTGGAAGAAGTCTTTGTAGTCACGAGATAGGCAACTCCTCCCTTGGACAATACTACGCATGGGCATCGGCTCCATCCTTCGATTGTTTTTTTCCGCCACTGGGTTCGGATGAAAGTTTCTCCGCTCCGGCCAGAAAAACACTTTTCAGCAACTTCGAAGCGCAGAACTTACACAAACTTTCAATAACTACCTCTCGACATCGACTACAATACTTTGACGCCATAGTTTCCATTCTGGTCATCGAAGTGGGCCGTTAGGCCTATCGATGCCGTGCGGCCTACACCACATGGAAAGAACTCCGTTCAAGAGATGCCCGGTATGTCAAGCAAAGTTTCCACATAGCGACCACCACGAGGTCTGCAACCTCTGTCTATCGCCAGAACACTACGAGTCAACCTGCACAGCTTGTGCATCCTTCCGATCGTAGAAAACCATCCGGGATCGTAGAGCACGTCGACACGAAATGAGGAGATCAGCTCCAGTACCGGAAGACATCTTCGATGAAGAGGTTCCCCTCGTTCCCGAAGAAGAGTCACCTGATCTCCAGATCGTATCAGAGGCAGACGACTCAGATGACTCCATTCCATCGGGTCAGCGCGTGAGTACTCCTGCCCCAGCACCACATATTCTGCACAAACCGAAGGCAAAGGTCAGCACTCCGCCCAAAGGGCCCAGTCGAGACCGAATACCTGCTTCGAAAGCCCCGCTTTCCAGCCCGGCTCCGAAGAAACCAACTAAGCCTTCTAGTGCCTCAACGCCGAGCAAGCCTCTGCCATGGGCATCAAAAAATAAAGATGCCTCGGCGCCGAAGCCAAAAGACCCTTCGGCACCGAAGCCAAAAGACCCGTCTGTATCGATGCCTAAACAAGTACCGGCACCGAAACAAAGACGTGCCGGTACCGAAACCAAAAGCACCGGCTCCGAAGCCGTCTCCTTCTATACCTTCGACGCCGAAGAACTCAAAGCCTGATTCCAATGTGCCCAAATCCTCGAACATGCCTACAAAGCCGAAAACTACACCTTCGGCACCAAAAAATATGCCACAGGACGTTATAACACCTCCCAAGGCGAAAGACACACGGCAACCTCCTCTGGAACCGAAAACATTGACGCCCAAGAAGGTTGTAGAGCAGGAAGAACTTTTTAGACCAGATGCTCGACAAAAGAAGATCTACGTAGACCCAAAAACAGGTCATGTAGGTGCTACACCTCACAAGAAGAGACCAGCAGATGCACCACCCACACCTGTGGTTCCTGCCAAAAATAAGGACTGTGCAACATCTCCTATGCACCCTTCCGCTCCTACACCTTTCTTTCCTTCTTCTCCTGTTCCTCCTCGCATATCACCTCAAATCTCTCCTGCTCATTCTCCATTATCATCACATTCCCACAGCAGAATGATGATGAATACAATTTGGGTGGAGGGGAGGACATGCAAGACCCTGATTCATACCAGGTAGATAAGGGTGTATGGGATTTTTCAAACCCAAAAAACGTACCTATATGGGATTTTACAAACCCACAAAATGTGCCTGACATCCCTGAACCTCAGTCATACCCATCAAAGCCTTCCCCTCCAGAAGATACCATTGGTTTTGGTCAGCTGTTAAACAGAGCTGCTGTTTACCATAAAGTCCCTATGCATTCCGATAGCATAGAAGAAGATTTTCTCCTAGATACCTTTGAGCAGTCTCAGCGGTCTGCTCAAATCCTTCCCATGATCAAGGGGATTATAAAACACGCTCCAGAGGTATTTAAAGACCCTGTACGTTCTAGAATATTAAACCCTAGAATCGAGAAAAAATATAGACCAGCACCCACAGATCCTGTCTACATTAAAGGACATCTGCCACTAGACTCATTAGTTGTGGCCATTGCTAGGAAGAGGGCAAACTCTCAAACATCTGGCGAAGCACCCCCACCTGACAAACAATCAAAAGTAATTGACGCGTCAGGTAAGAGAATAGCTGCACAAGCTACAAACATCTGGCGTATAGCAAATACACAAGCCCTCCTCTCTCGTTACGATAGGGCTCATTATGACCAATTAGAAAAACTACTTGAGCACCTACCAGATCAGTACAAAGATCAAGCAAATTACCTTATACAGGAAGGCAAGTTACTATCCAATGCCTCAATAAAATGCGCGCTAGATGTCGCAGACACAGCATCTAGAGCTGTAAACACCAGTGTCATACTCAGGAGACATGCGTGGTTACGCATTTCAGGGTTTAAACAAGAAGTGCAAACCACCATTTTAAACCAACCATTTAATCAGAACCAGTTATTTGGCCCAGAAGTAGACACTGCGCTGGAAAAAATTAAGAAAGATACAGACACCGCAAAGTCTAAGGGGCTTTACAGTCCACACCAGCTAGAAGCTCCTTTCGTCACTCCTCGTACAGAGGAGGCTCCAAACAAACTGGAGCAGACACTACAACATCTTTCTAATCCCAAACATCCTCTAACAAGGGATACTTTAGAGGAGGATACAGAGACAATAATAACAAAGGAAGAGGTCGCGGTAACAATAACAACCGATCCTCTTCCGCCACAAAACAGTGACTTCCCTCTGCTCCCCCCACAGCATTCCACTCCTGTAGGGGGCAGATTAACACAGTTCCCACCTGTCTGGAACTCCATTACAACAGACAAGTGGGTAAGACAGACTATCCAACATGGCTACTGCCTGGAACTTACAGCAACCCCTCCACGCATACCTCCCAGGCAGCGTCCAATGTCTACAGACCATCTGACTCTGCTTCAACAGGAGGTTCTATCACTTCTACAAAAAGATGCTATTCAGATAGTTCCTTTAGAAGAACAAGGAACAGGGGTTTATTCGCTGTACTTTCTAATTCCCAAAAAGGACGGAACACTAAGGCCAATTCTCGACCTCAAGCCCCTCAACCATTACATACAATCAGATCATTTTCATATGATCACTCTACAACAAGTGCTTCCACTGCTGCAACAAGGCGACTTCCTTACAACACTAGATCTAAAGGACGCCTACTTCCATATCCCCATACATCCTGCCCACAGAAAGTATCTAAGGTTTGTACTGGAAAGACAACACTACCAGTTCAAAGTCCTCCCATTCGGAGTGACAACCGCACCAAGAGTATTCTCAAAATGTCTAGCAGTGGTAGCAGCACATCTCAGAAGACAACAAATACATGTCTTTCCTTATCTGGACGACTGGCTCATAAAAGCCAAGTCATTCAATCAGTGTGTCCAACACACACACCAGACAATTCAAACATTGCACGACTTAGGGTTTACAATAAACTACACCAAGTCGCCCCTGCAGCTTTGGCATATACATCTGTATCTAGGGGCTACAATAAACACATCTACAGCTCTAGCATATCCCAGTCCAGCAAGGATACAGAGGATTCAAGCCTTAGTCACAGCTTTTCAACACCAACAATCTCTGCAAGCCAGGGTGTTTATGGGACTAATAGGCATGATGGCATCTTGCATCTTCATAGTACCACACGCACGATTGCAAATGTGCCCATTACAAGAATGCCTAGCACAACAGTGGAACCAAGTTCAAGGTCAACTAACAGACCTGGTGTTGGTAGACAGCCGCACGCATCGCTCTCTGCAGTGGTGGAACACCAAAAACTTGACAAAGGGGCGGCCGTTCCTCGAGCCTGTGCCACAAGTAGTGCTCACAACAGACGCATCCCTCACTGGGTGGGGAGCCCATCTCTAACATCACACAACTCAGGGCCAATGGACCAACCAACAAAAACTGCTCCATATCAACCATCTAGAGCTGCTAGCAATATTCTTAGCACTCAAGACTTTTCAACTTCAAGTACAAAACAAAGCTGTCCTAATCCGGACGGACAATATGACAGCCATGTACTATATACAAAAACAGGGGGGGGACACACTCTTTGCAATTGTCCCAACTTGCACAGAACATTTGGAGATGGGCCATTCCTCAAAACATTTATCTGTTAGCGGAACACCTTCCAGGAGTTCACAATCAGATAGCAGATCTGTTAAGTCGGCAGTCACAACAGATTCATGAATGGGAAGTGCATCCACAAGTTCTTCAGCCATTCTTCCAAAGGTGGGGGCACCCACACATAGATCTGTTTGCCACACACGAAAACGCAAAATGCCCAGCCTTCGCCGCCAGGTTTCCACACCCACTGTCCGAAGGCAATGCGATATGGATGAACTGGTCAGGCAGATTTGCGTACGCTTTCCCGCCTCTCCCACTCATTCCATTAGTAGTGCGCAAGCTCAGACAACAGTCTCTCACACTGATCCTAGTAGCTCCCACATGGGCACGCCAACCGTGGTTCACCACACTACTAGATCTCTCTCTAGTTCCACATCAAAAGCTACGGCTCACACCCTCCCTGTTAACACAGAACCATGGAGAAATCAGACACCCAGACCCAAACCAACTGAATTTGGCGATTTGGCTCCTGAAGTCTTAGAGTTTGGTCATCTAAACCTACCACCAGACTGTATGAACATCATTAAAGAGGGTAGGAGACCCACTACTAGAGCGTGTTATGCCGCTAAATGGAAAAGATTTGCCATTTATTGCAACAATAATCAAATTGATCCCCTGGATGCTTCCATCCAAAATATAATTTGCTACCGTTTACATTTACAAAGGTCTAATTTGGCATATTCTTCCATACGCCTGCACCTTGCAGCAATTACAGCCTATTTACAAAACAGGCAACATCTGTCTCTCTTCAGAGTACCTGCAATCAAAGCATTCATGGAAGGATTAAAAAGAATAATCCCACCCAGATTGCCACCTTCTCCTGTGTGAAACCTCAATCTTGTCCTTACAAGACTCATGGGGCCCTCTTTCGAGCCGCTACATAAATGCGAACTGCAATTTCTAACATGGAAAACAGCTTTCCTTGTTGCCATTACTTCTCTCAGAAGAGTTAAGTGAGATACAAGCTTTCACTGTACAAGAACCATTTTTTCAAATACATCCTAACAAAGTGGTTCTCAGATCTAACCCAAAATGTATTCCAAAGGTTATCACTCCTTTTCACCTAAATCAATCCGTAGAATTACCGGTGTTTTTCCAAAACCCAGACTCTGTAGCGGAAAGGGCTTTACACACATTAGATGTTAAGAGGGCTCTCTTATACTATATAGATAGAACTAAATCCTTTCGAAAAACAAAACAACTGTTTGTATCTTTCTCTCCTCCACACAAAAGCAACCTTTGGGATTGCAAGATGGATTGTAAAGTGTATACAAATATGCTACATTAAAGCTAAACGTACATTAACAGTTTCTCCTAGAACGCACTCTACTCGCAAACTAGGAGCCTCTATGGCTTTCTTAAGAAACATACCCCTAGAGGACATATACAAGGCAGCAACATGGTCTACACCACACACATTCACCAAACACTATTGTGTGGATGTGCAAGCCAAGCAGCAAGCTGCTGTAGGACAAGCTGTCCTTAGAACTCTCTTTCAAACTACTGCAACGGATACAGGTGGCCACCGCTAAGGGAGGCACGGCTGCACAATCAATGCATAGTGTACAATCTGCAGCTCATATGCCTCAAATGGAAAATGCTACTTACCAGTATGCATCTGTTCTTGGCATGTAGAGCTGCAGAGTTGTACAAGCCCTCCCGCCTCCCCAGGACTTGTATCCGTTCCAGTTTTTCATCTTACTTAGATGCACACGCATGAACATCCTTCTTTCTTTACTTCTACTAGCTCCATCATTTCCCATCATGGTGAAAAACAATCTAAGGATGGAGCCGATGCCCATGCGCAGTATTATCCAAGGGAGGAGTCACCTATCTCGTGACTACAAAGACTTCTTCCAAGAAGACAACAACCTGCAATCATCCGAGCCCAACACCAGGTGGCGATCTAATGCATAGTGTACAACTCTGCAGCTCTACATGCCAAGAACAGATGCATACTGGTTAGTAGCATTTACCTTTTCTTGCAGGGTGGGAGTATCGCTGAATTTGCATTGATGCTCCCGCTCCGCCTAACTCTAAATGACCCCCTCAGTCTCTTAGGTCCAGCTTCATTTCAGTAAATTTTCACATTTTAGATCAATATATACTTTGACATACAATTTCTTACCTGCTATTACCTCCATCTTTACTTTCCACTCTTCTGCTTTCTTTTTAACATACTGAAAAAGAAAATATAAACTTCAAAGTTAGCAAAGGTATATAGCTCGTTGTAATTAGAACAATTACAGAGGAAAAGATTTGCTGTACTATGGTTACTTTAACTCAGAAATGCTCCTTCAAGACTAGGCTTTGGTCCTTTGTCTTGAAAGAACATACATTTGTAAGCACCCCCTCAGAATTCTGATTTGTATTTCTTGTTACCAGAAGGCACTACTTGTACAATAGTTTGTAACCATGGGCTATGACAGAGGGTGAGGTGGCAAAGGTACAAGGGCACAGTAATTAACTAGGTTCGATTGACACCAACACGTTGTTTTAGGATGGCATGACAGGGAGCTTTCTTCTTTCTTCTTTTCTTTTCACCCTAGAGAATGCACATATTCTTTCTTTCATTTTTCTGTATTAAGGGCTGGTTTTCACAGTTTTCTTATTTTCAAGATTGCACTTAAACAGCACGGGTACATTATGGTGGTGTGTACTATACGTTGTTTTCCCTCAGTGTTCACTTCAGTAAGCTTTTTGCGATATGATACTTTGTATATATGTAATTATTCATTACAATTCGGTATGTTGTTGTATTTTAGATCCTGTTGAATCAGCAATCTGAGAGAATTAAGGCACTTATGGACCTTTGAAAGCCGATTTTTTGAATTCTGTTTGGACACGTTTAATCCCCTGAAGAAGGGAGCTAGATGCACCCGAAATGCATTGGGTTTTTGTTTGTGAATTTGAATTGCACTAATTGATGAATCGCTATTACTATGTTATTTGTATTGAAAATATGATGTGATAATATTTTCAAATGCCGCATGTTTTGAATATGAAAAATTTGAAAAAACACGAATGTACATAATTATTTTTGACATATACTGTTCATGAGTAAAAATACTATATTATCCTTTGAGAAAATAAATGTTAACTTGAGCATTTGAATACATGTGTTAAATTTCGTTGAAATTGCAAAGGCGTTCTGCCCATTAGCTGTGCGACTAGCAGCCCCGGGTTACCCAGGGCTCATACTTACATAACTGTTACCCAGGAGGGTGTGGGCACACAACCCTCACACTAGTGAGCACGCGAAAACTATTAGCATCCACATAACCTACGTTCACCTTTGAGTACAGGAGTGCGGTTCCACCCTATTTAAGAAAGGTACAAGGGCGGCATCCTGTCCATTGACTGTTATATAAAGCAGAGTAACATAGAATGAACGTCTTATATTTGAAAGTCATATGGGAAATCAAAAATCACCGGACAAATGGCAAACTAGTACATTGGTAATGCAATTTGCAAAAATGTATTGAACAACAGAAGGCATACAGTTCAGTATTTTTCGTACTAGCATTAATGATGTGCTAAGCTATACACCTCAACAGACAGCTGTGGAAGAACGTAAAAGTAGCATTAGAAATTTAGTAAAGCTTTTTGCATACTAGAGCAGAATTCAACCTGTATATGACCATAAAGCAATTAACCATGTCTATATAACGGTCCCTGGGAACATAAGAACTTTTCATTGGCTATCTAGCACATACGAGCTGTCAGAGGCTCTAAATGTGCACTATTAGGACAGATATCTGGCAAAAGTTACTACCGCATTAAGATCCTGAGCAGTCCCCAGAGTGAACAGATTTGTAGTATCAGAGCACTGAAGTCAGACAAGGCAGTATGTCATTGATCTGCTAATAATAAGCTGAACTGGAAATAGAATGAGATGAATTATTTTTTGTGAAAAGTGACAAATGAAAAGTTCTTCTCTTTAACTCTACTAAGTTTGACTTAACCTGCAAGCAGTGGAACAATCAAACAATAGCAAGAACTTGTACAGTGACTTAACAGAGCTTTTAATGGATGAACAGTGAAAACTGGAAAAACACGGTAGAATAAAACTCTTCACATGGAAAAGAAAATTGTGCATGTCACAACTGTCAAATCTGGGGGCTAGGAAGTGGGGTCTGCCACTGACCCAATTGCAGTTCAGTAGCCACCACTACAGATCTTTTGCAGTCTCATAATTTCTCCTGATGCTATGCCCACTGTGATTTCAGGTCCCACTGCAGAGCCTGCATGTGCCATCTGGTATATTTGACTAGCAGGATACAGGAGGCCAACTAACTCAGAAGAATCAGTCATCCGCATTGAGATCTAGGACAGAGTTTGAAACATTGGGATCATAGCCCAAATGTCCTGGACTTCCACTTCGAGGGAAAGGCAGGAAAGTGCTGTAAACCGAATGGCTCAGATGAACAGGAGTATCTGCAAAGAAGTCAGGTGTCACTTTGGCACAAAGATGGTGAACCCAAACGATTTTCGACGTTAACTGGAGGTGGTGGAAAACTGCCTGGGGCGAGCCCATATTCAACAGGTAGTCATCGAGGTAAGGGAAGAATGCTACCTCAGAGCTCCAAAGGTGTGCTGCGACCATCACTTTTGTGAACAACCGAAGGGCACTGGTGATGTCAAAAGTGAGCACTGCAAAATGAAAATGCTCCTGACCCACTGTGAACCGCAGGTAGCACCTGTGGGCCTTCAGGACAGATATAAAAATGCACGCCCTGTAGGTCCAAATCCACTGTCCATGATCTAGGACAGACATGACATTTTGTGTGTCCGCAGGAAGGGATTGAGAGAGCGAAGATCTAAATTAGGAAAAAGCCTCCGTCCTTCTGCACATGGAAGTAGCTGGAGTGACACCCAGTTCCTATTTCCAAGGCCAGAACCATCGCCATGGTCCCTTTGGCCTTAAGGGTCAATACTTTCTGCTGCAAGATAGACATGTCCCTCCGTCAGTGGTACTGAAGTTGGTGGAAGGTGCAGTTATTTTACACTTAAGGTGTATGAATTTTTTAATGCAGTTGTGTGAAGGTGAAACTAGAACAAAATACTTATAGAATAATTTGTTGTTTTTAGCTCTGTATTTGATCCTGCCCCCACAGGGCTCAGGATCACAGTTGCCTTACTTTTTTATGCACTTCAAGTTTCAGGTAATTCAAAACTGCCTGGAAAAGGAAACCAAACAAAGTCCCTTCCAGGCCATCTTCCTTTACAAGCACTTACTGAGGCATTTGCGCCCCCCTGGAAATGCTGCCACAGACCCACAGGGGAGTGCGCCTCCCAGTTTGAAGACTTCTGCTCTACTGTACCCTCTCCCAGATTGCTAGCAGTAGCCTTCCTGCTGCTATCCCACTGTGCTCCATCTTAGCATGACAGCAGTGCCAACAAATTGGTTATCCACCAATGGGCTACCACTCCAGCTCTCTCGCTCACTGGGTCTAACTTCTTGCTCTTTTTGTCTGGAGAAGGAGCATTGCCAGTGGCCTGAACAGTGGCACACTTGTGGGTGGCGTGCACCACTAGGCAGTTGGGTGGAACCTGCCACTTTATATATGTTGGGTCACTTGGAGAAGATATTTATTTCTTTTCAACACTTGGGTGCCTTGTGACAGGACACAGACCTCTGAATGACTTCATAACAGGCTGTGGTGTTATCAGAAGGTGATGTCCTGACCAGGTAAAGTTCTAGAATGGAGGGTTACCTGGGTGATTTACGTTGTAGTCAATCCAGGGATCGTCAGTGGGGTTTGGTCCCGACAGCTGGTCATAAGGGTTAAAAGGGCCCAAGGGGATACCTGGGTCGGATTAGGAAATAAGGGACCCTTCGGGTGACTGGTGGAGGGAGCGGTTGGATGGGTGTGGTGGTGGTAGGGGAAGAGGAAGTTGAAGTTGTGTTGGACGTGGGCTGTGTGGCAGATCAAGATGACAAGTGATTCTGTCCTTGTGTTTCTTCGTTGCCTGCTCTGAAGAAAAGCCTTAAAAAAGCTTCCCCCTCAAAGGCAAGTCTCTTCTTTGAAGGAAGAAGTTCAGGAGACAGTGGAGGAGGCGATTTCGCTGTGATTTCATCTATGACCGGGTGATAAACAGGCACTTTTGTCAGGCAACCAGTTCTTGTTGAAGCCTCTCCAGGATGGGGATGCAAGGTCCTTATTTTAAGGCATCTAAAGGTCTTGAGGTCTGCTTTGGAGTCAAGGAAGGGTTTGGTATCAAGGAAGGTTTCAGCATTTACAGGGTCTGGTGTACCAGCGCCAATGGAGCCTTTGGTGTTGGATTTAGATTTTCTGAATGGGACCAATTATATTTGGTGCCCTTGGAGCAGCTCAGGATTAACAGGATAGGGGAGAATGCACTTTGGGTGGATGTGTGCCCGCCTCTGAAAACGTTTGGCCTTGCTGACCAGATTCTGAAGGCAGCTTGGGCACTTACCTTGCCTTGCCTTTACTCAATGTTCGTGCTTGGGGCTCGATGCCGGACTCCCTACGAAAGCAGTGGTCTACCTTATCTTGGGACTTCTTGTGGGGCCCTACCTTGGTGATATGGGTCTCAGGTGTACTCATGGCCCCTGCACGTGGTCTTTATGAGAGAGGGGCCAGTCTACAACACCAGTTTAATGTCCTCCATCTTCTGGTGCTCAGACTCACTAGATCACACCATCTCCAGACTGTGTACCAGTTGCGTGGTCTGGCGACCAGACGAGCTATACTCCTCCTGCTCTTCTGCATCAAGGGACTCGTCACTGAAGATGTGCAAGGTGTCCTGCTGATACATCCTTCCTGTGTGACCAGAGTTAATCCCTTAGATACCGGAGTGTCTTCTAGGATCAGCAGGGGAGGCACAAGGGACAGAAGGTCTTATTGAGGTCAGGGGATAGCAGTGAGGGAAATTCTAAAAGGTTGTCCGTTCAGTCACCCACATAGCATTTTCTTGTGAGGAAGGATTAGTGGTGGTACCCTGCAACCAAGGAGCACAAGGCGTGGTATGTCATTATGTCATGATTATAATACTCTATAACAGAATAGAATGTGGGATGATGTGGGGAGGATTGTACAGGGACGGTTGCGATGAGACCTGCGTACGGTCATACCTGTCTGTACCTGCTTGCTTCTTAATAAGAATAAACCTGCATAACTTCAACCTGTTTGGTCGGATCTTTCTTAACAAAGGCGGCGATGAGTTGGGATAACATTGCAGAGGAAGGGAACAAGCAGAGAAGTCTTGCAGCGACACTGAGCATTTATTAAGGTGACGCAGGCAAAATAGTGAGTGTAACCTACTATATATGGTACCTTAAGGCTGTGTTGGACAGGTCGTGTGTCGTGGCTTATGCTTTGGGCCAGTGGGGCGAGTAAGGATCGTCCGTTGCTGTTTCACATGCAGGGGAGCACACGAGCAAGACTGAAGCAGAGAGGAGCGGCTGGGCATGTAATCACGCCCGGTGTGCAGGGCCATTTTAAATTAGGCGGCAAACAACGTTAGCTCAATACTGTTGTTACGTGCCTGGCGGTCATTTTGTAGGACAAAGTTTACAAGTTTTTTCCTTTCAAGGACGTTAGCAGTTTAGCGTTTCTATTTCTATACGAAGATCGGCTTGAAGGAGAAAGCAGTACAGCATGTTGGCATTTACGGTGCTAGTTGTCAAATCGGTTCACACAAGTTGCAAACACTGTGGATAATTAAACATTGTTTTCATCACTGCAAGTTTTTTTTTTCAGGAAGTGTTTGAATTTACTATTCCTGTTTTCAAGTGCATTGAGCCTACAAGTTTACTTGGATGATCACACATGGCTCTGTAGAAAGGTACATAATTATTTGTGGTGAGGAATGGATAGTGTGGTTCTGTATATTGCTTCACACTGAACATTTCCACATTCTATATATTTATTTTACTGTGTGTGCTGGATTGCTACTACAGTGAACCAGCAGACATTTTCATTAAGTCCAACACAAGCGTTTTAGACGGCAGGATCGGAACCTGGGTTGAGATGGAACAAATGGAAAGAGAACTTCCTGAATTATATCGAAACTGTAAATTTGGATGTTTTATAGGCACGGAAATGCTGAGCATTTACAAATTTGTGTCCTGCTAGAAAAGTAAAATGTCGCACATATGGTGTGTAAGGGCACTATGCAAAGGTTTGCAGGAGGACAAGGCAGTGATATTGCACTTACCACTTTGAAAATTCAATAAACAAATTTAATTAAAAAAAAAAAAGTTTGCAGGAGGAGAACTACATTTGTGAAATGTGAAAGGATGTTCGTCAAGATGTTAGGAAGTTCGGGCTTGACTGTTCAAGACTGATTTCCATATAGCGGTGTCTAAACTGTGGTGGCGAAGTGAGCTAAAGAACGATGATGGATTCAACCCAGATCTGTGACTGGGGATGAGTGTCTGAAAAGTTTCAGCGCTCCGTCCATCATCTCCTTGTGTTTGCTTTGTTTGCCCTAAGTTGGCAGGGTATGCCCAGACGTGGGTCGCTTGCTCACTTTGCCACTGGATTCAAGCTAGCCTGGCTGATGAGGGGGTGTTAGCCCCAAACCGGTCCCAGAATGCTTGGTTCCGGTCAAGGGAAGACATGGCTTGGCATTTCAGGCTGGACTGTTCCTATGAGTGTCTGAACTGGGGTGGCGAGGTGAGCTGAAGAACGATGATGGATTCAACCCAGATCTGTGACTTGGAGGGAGTGTCTGAAAAGTCTCAGCTCTCCGTCCATCATATTCTTGTGTTTGCTTTTTTTTTTTTTTTTACACATGACAAAGGAGTGTCTCAGGTTGAAGGAGGGATGTAGAAACTGCTATGAATGCAATAACCGGGTTGAATATTGAGAACTTAGTCAAGACCTGCTTCCTTGGGATATGGCCTAAATGGAAACACAATAAAATGAAATTACGTATGTGGGCTTTGGGTAATGTTTTTGCAAAAAGGCAGATCGCCATACAGTGGGTGCCTCTTGGTGCCCTAGGTAAGATAGGCTGGAAGAAGGATTCATTGGGAAGCTGATGAAAAAACACAGAGTACGGAACACCTAGCTGAGTGAGTGGAGATGTTGGTAAAGATATACATTTTAAAAGCAAGAAGAGGTAAAATCCATACAAGGCACCTCATTCATGCAATATTGAGCTGTAGTATAGTCATCCCCTTCTGGAAAGGGGTGCTTGCCTCCTCCAGTAAGATGTTGGGTTGGAGGCTGACAGCAGACCCCAAGATGACCATCTTACACATAAACGTTGATCTGGACTCAAAGAGATACAAAATGGCTTTGTTATGGCTGGGACATCTCATTGCCAAAAGAGGCACTGGAAAAGATATGCTCTCTCTCCACTGGAGGGGTGGGAAAAGCGACTCCATCATTCTCTCAACATTGATAAACCACTTTATCAAGCTGGAGGCAGCACACAAAAGGATTATAAAATCTAGCAAGAATTGGTTTCAATATCCGAGGATCTTCCTGGATCTGTGTGTGCCACAACCTTCGTTTTTTGTTGCTAAGGATGGCTGCTGCAAAGATGGGAGAAATAACTTGTAAACTTATAATGTGTTTGTAGATTTGCAAAGCTCGTGTATTACACAATGAATGATATCTTTTAAACTGTCATATCATTTTGACAGTATTATGAGTTTATATTCAGGTCTTAATGAATCCAAATAAAATATTTTTTTTAAAAAGAGAAGTGGAGTATAGTCAGTGTAGAGTTAATGCAGAACTGTTGCATCAGTACACTCTGGATGGAGCTTGGTGGATGGGAGGGGAGTTCTGACACAGATGTTGAAGTGTCAGGCTCAAGTCATAGCCTGCAAAACTCCCTAGGGAAGAGTCTGATCATTCAACAAGAGGCAGTAGACATTGCTTGAAAGTGAGCAAGTCAGCATACTGTGATATTAAAGTGGGATGGGAGGGAGGAGGAGCTACGCTAGCAACCAAGATGGCCGCGTAGGCTCCCGGCTCCGCCGACCTCCTTCTCCAGCCGGACGATCCTGTCTAATATCCTGAATTTCCGCACACCCTTCGTGTGTATGAACCGGTACAGAGTCCGATGGTGAAGTCCGGAGAATTTTATCTGTCTGCATGACGGAGATACGTCGTGTTTCAATCTGCGGCCTAACCCATATCGTGAGCCGGGGCCTCGAGTACTGACCCAGCCGGGTTTCAGTTGATCAACATCGGCCGTGGGACACTGGTTGGGTCCGGTCTCTTGCTGTGGAACTTGTTTTTGCCTGATTTCGATGGCGGTCACTTGGTTGATATGCCACCGAAGGAGCGGTGACGAAGCACGTCTAGGGCTGTGGGCGGTGGTCTCTGTCCCCGGGACCCGTTTCGCCGCCCCAGGTCCGCTGGGTCGGAGTCCTCGCTCGCGGTGGCGGACTGACGGAGTGCTGCCGTGATAATTGACAAGTCACCCCCTGTAGCCGTCCGATTCGTTCTTGTTGGTTCCCCCGGAGAGACCCGGCTCTCTAGGGAACGTGACTATGTTCGGAGCTGATCGAGAGGGGAAGACTCAGACGGAGTCTGAGCCGTCACTGAAGACCGTCTTGGCCGCCATCGGGGCATTACATCAACAAGTGGAACTTATACTCCACAAAATGATCGCCAGATCACTAGTGACGATAAGAACGAGACCGGACCCAGCTCCATTGCGAGATCCACAGCGAGCTATGTTCCCCACAGTGATTATCATGCCAACGAATATGGACCCCGTGCAGAAAGAAATAATGAAGTCCCTGGCCGATGTGTCTACCAATAATAAAGAACTCCTGGTTTTGGGAAAATCGCAATTTTCAACATCGCTGCCGATCGAGGGAGGACCTGTTGGTTCTCCATCCCTGGAAACTGTAGGTACTTGTTTTTGGTTCATGACGCCATCTTTCCCCTCCCTGACTGATTTATCATGGTCGAGAAGGAAACGACATCGGGAATCGATCCGGACGAGGGAGATCATCGGGGATGGAGGAACCCACAGAGGCTTAATACTTTTGACTCTTTCCATATTGAACTTTTCCGAACTCTTGGTGCTCCTTAACTCTCCTGTTAAAGCGGTGATTCGTATGGAAGGGATTCGCATGAAAGATCGGAAGGGCCAGGGATGAGATTTACAGACTGGGTTTAAGATTGTGGCTTCAATAAATGCATAATTTTTTCATTATTAAGATCACAGAAGGTTGGGCAGTGTTTACGGCTTCCCCTGTTTGTTTTGTTGATGCTTGTCCAAATTGTTAGTTACTTCACGGGGGTTGCTTGTCTCTGGCGGAGGGGAGACTGGGAGCCTATATGAAGATATCCTCCTCCACACTTCTTTTTCTACTTTTAGAAACTAGTTAGATGGGGCGACAGGCACACTGCTAGTTGGGGTTAGGCGCAAGGCATATGCAGGGGTGCAGGGTGGGGGGCTGGAGTGTTTTGTATTGTCTTTGTTTGTTTTCTGTGTTCAATATCCTATTAATATCCTGACGTCGGATGCCTTCTTATGGGGTTGGTCTGTTCGATGGGTGGATGGGTCCCAGGGGCGATATTGTTTGCATTGATTTGTAGAATGTATCATGTGTTAGTTTTGCATGATTGTTGCGGTCGTTGCTTCGTTTCAGCTCTCTTGCCTTCCGTACTCCTGCCACTTGAAATATCCTGTTCTGTAACGCTTCGGTCTCTCGGGGTGGTGGGGTTTGTGATTAATGCTGATTGATCTGTAAAAAACGTCTATCCGTTTTAATGCGACCGCACGACAGCAATTGCTCATAGCATCGTCTTTGCCCTGGGAACGCCCATTGATATATTCTATGTTGGTACAATTGTATTATGTTCCGTAAAGCAAGGCATCTGTTTTGATTTCTATGGTTTTCTTCAATAAAAAGAATTAAAAAAAAAAAAGTGGGATGGGAGAAAGTGTCATGGTTAGAAGAGAACAAGCAGTATATGGGTGGAGCTATCGCCATCATCCACAATAATACCAATTATCTACCAGCGCAACTAGCATTGATTCACTACCATTATAAGGCGAATACCCGCCGGGAAAGATCAACCAGACCTATGTTCCAAATGCAAATAAAGCTCCATATTAACAGCTCTCTCCAAGATTTTAGTGGGTCTGGGTCAGTAACTGGTTAAGATAGCAAGATCACCCTTGGGTTTCTAATGGAGTGAGAGAAGAATAGTCTGTTTTCATGAAGTCAGACAGTAGCTTATGTTACAAGATAGAGTTGAGTCAACAATGGCACTATATACGGGAGAGTCTGTTTTAGAACTTTAACTGGATAGGAGTCTATGGGAGAACCTGTATCAATGGCAAAAACGTTAGAAAGGACAAACTCTTCAGAGATGGGAGGAAAAGCCTTAGGAGTGAACACAGTTGATTTGCCTTCAGGACAGAAGCAAAAAAGTAAGCAGACAGAGATATCCAAACGTTTTCAATATTTTCAAAGAAATAGTTGAGAGCATCAATATGTGAATGAGATGTAAGGCTGACCACATAGGCACAATTCGGTTTAGAAAATACATGGCCAATTTGAAATATTCAGAGACAGCATTCAAAGCCGTGATTAGAATGTTCTTGCAGTATGCCACACACGCCAGTTTGTAAGATTTTTGAGCCAGATGTTAAATAGATCATCCGATAATATTGTACCAGGTACCATACTTCTTCTTCATCTGAAAGGTGGAACCAAAGATGAAGCCAACTACTGTCCAAAGGCTATTGGCACAAATCCAAAGACTTTTGGCAACATCTGATGACCATGATGACAGAATGCAATCTGTATTCTGATAACACTGCAGTAGAGAACTGCAACACCACTTCCAGTCATACTGGAACTTTATACAATTTCTGCAATCCTTCCTCTTTATGAGAGTCTGCCGCACCCCTTGATTCGAGATAATCTTCTGTCCCTGCTGTCTGGAAGTGTTAGGTCTAGGCAGGGAATACATGGCTTTACAGAAGAAGCCAAGATGCTTAATTAAGAAACCATGGGAGCCACACACAAATAAGATGTTTTGATCTCAATGGACATGTTTGTCTGATTGCTGTCTGAGATGGGATCTCTGTATCTGTACCTGTACCTGTACAGAAAGTACTCAATCTTGCTGCAAATGGGGGGGTGTGGCTAGCAGCCGAGAGAGATGGCTGCTGCTTGAACGAGCTCTCGCCCATCCACGGCACCCGGAATGAAATACGGCCGTTAAAACCCGAGTTTAGAGCCCAGAATCGAACGGAGGGGTATCGGAAACCCACCCCCCCCCACGGTAACGGAGTGTGCTTTGCGGGGTCCGCACCTTTGGGACGGCAGAATAACACCACCGAAGTTTGGGGAGCCGGAGCAGAAAAGATGGCGGCGGCATCCCGCGGAGCGGCCCTGAGAGATCGGCGCCAGCGGTACCCCTTATATGTGGCATTTGCGACCCTGGGCTGCGGGACTCCAGCAGAGAGCGGGAGAGCAGGCAGATGCGATTCGGAGCGGCGAGGAGACCTATCTCTTAAGACGTCTGGTGAGAGGAAACGACGGCTCGGGGCGAGGCGGTAATTGAGGCCCCGGCTCTGGGGACTAGCTGCAACTGGTGGCTGAGGCCGGAGTGACGGCCACAAGGGAAGATACTGATCTGAGCGGCCTCCGATGTTGCCGAGGCGCCCCTGCAGGTAGCGAACGCATGAGCGGTGGTGAGGGGAAGACTAGCTGAAGGAACATCGGGCCCCACAGTGCAAGGAAATTTGGGTGCTACGTGACACCAGGGGACAGCTGCACTAGAGGCCCCGGCTTTTGGACCCATTCTGGATGCTTTCTGTGCGGGGAGAAAGACCCGGCCCGACCTCACAGGCCAGTCCGGAACTGGCTACAGACTGCAAATTAAAATTAGAGACTGGAGGCTCGATCCCGGCTGCGAGGCCTGGTGCTGCTGCTGTCAGATAGAAGCTATAAACATCGAGGAGGCCTGTCTGACTCCTCCACGTGTCCAAACGGAGCTGCGCCACTATCTGTCCTACATTACTACTCAACCCGCCTGGGCCGGTGTGGGATATACTGGGCGCTTCTGCCTATACATGGGGCGGATGGCCCAGGAGACTTGATTGGAAGCTAGTGTGCGGCCCATTATGAATAGACGTGACATTGGAATGGGTGGTTAATATTGTGCTTAGCCACGATTAGACCAGCTACTTATTTGATACTTCGGGGATACTGCACCATCAGACTGCAGGGCGACCAACGGAGACTGCAGCTATATCACCAGTGGAGAGGTACGACAAGAGACTAGACCGCGCGCAGATTAGCCGCAGTCCTAGGTGAAAAGTGTTGAAGCAGACCTCTCCATCCGCCCACCGTTGAGACTCACAACGCAATCCTGAAAAAGGCGGCAGGGGGTCAAAGACTAGCACAGAGGCAATTGGCGAAATTTGCCTGGACCAAGGGAGGAGAAAAGGGTGACTTGCCGAGATCAGAGAAGGAAGGATCGGGGGAGGCCCCGCCATCCGGGCCGGAGCCAACTCTGCATGATGTTATGGCAGCCATAGGTGGAATGCGCACTTCGGTGGACTCAGTCACTGTAGATGTTTCACTCCTCAGAGCCGACTTCAAAAAAATGGATGAGAAGGTGAAGGAGATAAGAATAGTGATGACTGCCCTGCAGGAGGACACCTCGGAGCTCCAGCGTCAGATGTTGGAGATGAAGAAAAAACAGGTCAGAATGGCGCAACAACTGGATGAGAATGAAGGGAGGGCCCGCCGAAATAATATCCAAATCCTAGGCGTTCCGGAACGAACGGAGGGGCCGGCTGCAGATCTCTATGTAGAGGACTTAATCTCAAAACACCTGAAACCTAAAAAGCTGTCCAGTTATTTCTCTATAGAACTGGCCCATAGTGTTCCGGGCGGGTGACCTAGGCCTGGCGCGCCCCCAAGGCCACTGATCGCCAGAGTGTTAAACTTTCGAGACAGAGACATTATATTACAAGCATCTAGGTCCGGCCCTCCGCTGAAAATAGACAACTATGAAGTGACTTTTTTCCCTGACTTCACGGCCAAGGTCCAGGTGCAAAGGAGGAGTTTCCAAGCAGTTAAAAAAGAACTGAGAGACAGGGAAATCAAATATGCAATGGTCTTCCCAGCAAAATTGAGAATAAAACAGGATGGAAAAACGTGGTTCTTTGACTCGCCGGATGCAGTCTAGGACTGGATGGAGGGCTGGACTACTGTGGGGGTCCGGAACCGAAATTGCCATGACGTAACTGTAAAGAGGAATGGTACTCCCCTGGAGGCGGCGGCGACGGAGGCCATGATGGAGTCGAGTGGCTTGGAGGACCAGGAATGATACAGCTTTGTGTACTGCTATGGGGCCTAATATTGCAGACATACGCAAGTAGTGGGAGAGTGGGAGAGGAGAGCTTGCGAATCTATTGATTTATAGACATACTTTGTTCTGATATGCTCGGGGGATAGAACGTGATTTAATTCGTGGACTGTAAAGATATGCCACGATATTGTTTAATTTTCCATACTGGACTAACGGCTGTGGTTTTTTTATGAAACTATAAGAAGTCCATGGATGGGGGGGGGCAGTTCCCTCAGCGTTTCTAGCATATTTGGGGGGGATAGAGGCACTCTGCCAAGTTTAGGGGTGGGTAGTTCTAAATCCACAGGCAGGGGAGCAGGGAGGGGGGTAGAAAGGGCTCTGGGGGGGGACACAAGGGGATGGAGGTGTGATTGTTCCGCTTGCCAAAAGAATGAAGAAGCAGAAAGAGGTGCGAGTGGGGAAAGAAGAAGGTTTTTGCGTCTTGTTCAGTGTTTTGTTGTTTTAAGTTCAGGGCTAAGACTCGAAGTAGAAACACGTGATATCACGGACAGGGTGCGTAACATTTGGGATGGTTTGAAAAGCTGTATTGCCAATGGCGGTAGAAACAATGTCGGTGTGCAACAATACTGGTACTGACGTCCCCTCTACAACCCTAGTGTCTCCCATGACTCTACTTACTTGGAATGTGCACAGGTTGGGGGATAAAATCAAAAGAGGTCTTGTGTTACAATATTTACGACACTCCGCACCAGCAGTGGCATTATTACAAGAAACGCATCTGGTGGGTTCAACTTGTAAGGCTATGAACCGCTGGGGGTACAAAATGGTGGCACACAGAGTTTTCAACAGGTTCTAGAGGGGTTGGTATATTGCTGCGTAAGCGATTCCCACTAATTATACATCACACCTGGACAGACACACAGGGGCGATTCGCTGCCATATCATGTCAATGGGAGGGAAGACTATTCAATATTGTATCGGTGTACATCCCCCCTGTCCTCCACTCAGTGGCCTTCCCAGCCCTCAGCACATTCTTATTGGGCCTACCAGAGGCAGAACTACTTATGGGGGGAGATTTTAATGCAGTCGTGGATGGGGAAATGGACCGCTGGCCCTGCAGAACAGTGGGGACGGGTAGCTCCCGAATGAACGTCTTTTAAGATGCACTGGGCCTCACAGATGGGTGGAGATACAGATACCCTATGGAACGCAGATACACTTTTCAATCAAGAGTACATAATAGTCTTTCCCGCATTGATTATTTTCTTATCTCCACAGACACTCTTCCACACTTGACGGAAGCGGAGATACGTCCTAGGGGCATATCGGACCATTTGCCTGTCTTTATAGCCTATAAGTCCCACATTAAGGTCAGAAAATGGATTTTCCCTATTGCTCCTGGCTATTTACAGGTCCCTAATATCCGAAAGGACATAATTACAGTCACAAAGCACTATTTCCAAGATAATGTGAACTCTGTACAATCCCCGGGTATTTTTTGGGAAGCTTACAAGACCGTGTTAAGAGGTCAAGCTATTGCCTCAATAACGGGTCATAGACGAGCGGCAAGAGGCGAGTTGGATAGGATTGAGGCTAAATTGGCTGTGCTCCAGACGCAACACAAGCTAAACCCCACTGCAGAGACAGCCTAAAATCTACGTCTTAAGCAATGCAAGCTTAAAGAATTCCAAGGGGAACAAGTTAAAATGCGGCTCCAGACTACGAGGCACATCGTTTACGAAGTAGGAGACAAGGCGGGCAAACTTTTGGCCTGGTTAGATAAGAAGGAAAGGGCACAGAGGACAATTGCGCAACTCCGCACCCCGGCCGGGGCAGTTGTCACTACCCCTGCAGACATAGTAGACACCCTTGCTGACTATTTTGAACGAGTTTACACATCCAACTCCCAAATGACAATGGAGGAAGCGCAAACGTACATTAAAGATATCCAAATGCCGTCACTGTCAGAAGAAGAGGCCTTGCTTCTGGAAGCTGATTTTACGATGGACGAAGTCCTTGCCGCCGTTCACTCTTTGCAGTCAGGAAAGGCCGTGGGACCGAACGGGATCCCCATTGAACTTTATAAGCGCATGTCTGATTTAATAGCCCCACATCTCCGTACAATGTTTCTAAACAGCCTGGAGACAGGGGAATTGCCACATGACCAGCGAATGGCTACCATAATTGCAGTGCCAAAACCTAACAAACCCCCGGATGAGTGTTCCCCGTACCGTCCAATATCCTTACTTAACGCGGAAGCCAAGATCCTGGCTAAGATGATTGCCAATCGGTTAACCCCACATCTTGAGACACTGATACACCCGGACCAATCTGGGTTCATGCCCAACAGGAACACCGCTCTTAATTTGGGAAGAGTCCACGCGGTGATGGCACGGATACCAAGTCTCTGTGAGCCAGCAGTCATCCTCTCTCTGGATGCTCGAATGGCGTTCGACATGGTAGGATGGCCTTATCTGTTCGCTGTCCTCAGCGATCTTGGTTTTGGACCCAAATTCTGTGCATGGATGAAGTTATTATACTCACAGACCCTGGCACATGTTGTGGCTAACGGCCATATTTCTAGAAATTTCTCACTGGGTCGCGGTACACGCCAGGGATGCCCTTTGTCCCCTTTGCTTTTTGCATTGGCGTTAGAGCCATTGGCGGCCTGGATTCGATGGGACCACATGATCATGGGGCTACGCTGGACCAAAATATGGGAAGACCGCATATCGTTGTATGCGGACGATATTCTTCTATATTTAACTTCCCCCAGATGATCAATTATAGTGCTCCTGGATATTTGTAACATTTTTGGACGGGTATAACATCAACTGGTCCAAATCTGTTTTGTTCATTCTTAGGGCCCCCCCCCACAGCTCCAGGCAGACTGCCCCCTAATGATCACAGAAGAGCCTTTTAAATATTTAGGGATCTGGGTGATGCCTAGTCAGAGTGCTTTCCTCCGCCATAATTTGGAGCCCCCTCTTGAGCGATTCCGTAACTATGTGAAGCATTGGAAATCTTTACCCCTGACCCTATTGGGTAAGGCGGCCTTATATAAAATGATGACACTCCCCCGACTGCTATATGTACTTGAAAATACCCCATTTGTTGTCCCCCTGAAATATTTCAAATTGATCGACGCACTGGTTTTGTGCTTACTTTGGGGTGATAAACCAGCACGCATATCGCGGAATAAGTTAATTAGGGGCTGGTACGATTGTGGAGTGGCCCTCCCAGTCATTCAGTTATACTAATGGGCAGCCCAATTAAAAATAATAAACCAGTGGTTGCACGTACCCCAGACGGAACCAGCATTTCAGGCAGATAGGTATGAGTTGGGCGAGGCCGGTGTACTCGCAGCACTATATGATAAAAGAGGCGCCTCAGCCCTTATTGGTCCAACAGCACACACAGTTAGCCTTTGGTATGTGGCCCAGACCCGTCTTGAATGTAAAGATACTATTACTCAAATGACACCGATTTGGTCTTCGCGGCGACTAGGTAAACTTCACAACAGTAAAGGCATCAGGACATGGGATCTAATAGGAATTTCCACGGAGGGAGACTTATGGAAAAGGGGTGCCATCATGACGTTCGAGCAGCTCCGAACTCAATACGATTTTAGCGCCCACTGAGAGGTTCCGGTACTTACAAATAAGCCGTGCCCTGGGGTCCCTTGTTCCACCTGGTGCAGATATACCGGAATCCACCCTGCTAGAAGACAGGCTCCTAAATGAACACATGCCCAAAAAAGCGACCTCCTTTGTATACCGTAAACTAATTAACAACCTACCGGACCCAACCCTGAAATTAAAGAACACTTGGTCTACTGACTTAGGAGGTTTCGACAAGGCAGGCTGGCAGACGGCACTATCTTCCCCTCGTGAGGTGGCCATACCGTCCAGACTTCGACTTGTACAACTCAAGATAGTACACCGAATATACTACACTAGGACTACACTACACAGGATAGGGAGAGCCACACACCATTATTGTCTGAGAGGGTGTGGGGAGGAGGGAACGTTCTTACACACCATATGGCAATGCCCCCAAGTGGCGACATATGGGCTACGATCATGAGGACTATGTGACAGGTGGTGAAAGGCTTGGTCGTCCCGGAGCCATGGCGTTGCCTATTGAACATCTGGGAACCAAATGATCTCACTCACTCAGCACAAGATTGGGTAACATTGGGTATAATGTATGCTAAAAGAAACATAGCCAAGTACTGGGGATCTGCAGAGGTACCAGCGCTCGCGGATTGGTGCAAAGATCTCGATTTAGCAATGTTGGTGGAGAGGGTGGTGTATCTGAACTGGGGGTGTCCTCGGAAATGGGACAGAATATGGAGCGCCTGGAATGAATATAGGGGATATTTGTGCGAACCCCCAATGCAAGATAGCGAAGATGGAGCTGAGTGGGAGGGGTGAGGTGGTAGGGGACTTAAGTAATGTACCAAGTGTAATTCATTTCAACTATCCTATTCATCTTCGTCATGTATTTATATTGTCATGTACATGAACCTACACCAATCAATGTACGCACCTTTTAACTGATCTATGCCCTGCTGTTCCACAAAACAATAAAAATGTTTTTGTTTTTTTAAATCTTGCTGCAAATGGTTGAGTTGCAAGATCCTCATGGGAGTTAACATGATTAGGCTGACCATTTCAGTGAGACTCTAATACTCCTGAGTATGCTTGCCAATGTCGTCCCACAGGAGGAAGAAAATGAGCAGCTGAAAGCACACACTGTGGCCAATTTGCAGAGGGCCACTGCCGGACCCTGTAGACTAGGAGCAGTGAGGACAAATCTAAGGAGCAGCGTCTGATAGACTGAGACATCTGGCTTGTGGTGAGGGGTGTCTCTGGCTCGATGGGCTGTGACCACTGATTCAGCGCTGAGGGTGGTAGCAGCGGCTAGTGCTCCCTGCCCGGCCCAGAGTCCTCCCGACGCGGTCTACCTATAGGCTGCCAGGACTACCTGCCCATCCGCCTTCTGTCCAGAGAGGAAGAGCATGACAGCGGTTTTGAGCAGATAGGGCTGCTCAAAACCGCTTCACAATATCCACTGGACCAGGGCTGAACTGCGCGAGGACCTCTTAATCAGAAGGCAAGGCCTGTGGACGGATCTCCTGGTGTTTCCCTCCTCTGCCTCCAAATTCTGCCCTGGAATGCTGAATTCGGGGACACTGCAACTGTGCAGTGCTCGCCCCCCTTTTTTCCACCTCTGAAGGCTGATAGAGGTGTCCTGTGAGTGGAGGGGGCACTCTGAGACAGCCTCTCCTGAACCACTGCTGCACCCAGCCTCACAAATTGACAGGTTGTGCTACTCAACAGGCCTATCCCCACTCAGGTCTTCTTGCTGGATCTCTGATGCCAGGGTGTGGGTGGCACTGGGTAATCTTGGGTTGTGACAGGATTGCCCTCCTTGCCACCACACCAACTACCTGTCCACCAAAAGACATATATCCACTGCCCTGGTAAGAGACCCTAAAGAATCTAATCCTGATATTGGCGAGGGAGACTGTGGTGGATGAGATAGCCCCTAACCTCCCTGACCCACTTCACGATTGCTCCCCCTCACCTCTTAATCTGACGGACACCGTCATGGCCGGACTGTGAACCCAAAGCAGCCTTGGCAATGTTGTCAGACCAGCCCTTTGGGTGGGGGTGCAAGTGTGAAGCACTATTGCTTTGGTTACTGGGGGCTGAAATTGCAGCACCCCTGCAAAACTGTCTCCCAGTAACAAAAAGGTCTCCCACTGCTGCAAAACTCGCCACACCCTTTCAGCCTTCCAGTGAAACGCCTGATTCCTGCTACGACCAGTCAGGCCCTGGGCACAGCAATAGGTAAGAACAAACAGCCTGCTCAGTCCATGCAGAGCAAGATTGATAATTATACAACTCTGCGCCCCTTCTCCGTCAGACCAGAGAACCCACAAGGCACAGAGGTCGGACTGCCTCCAGGATCCATTGCTTCAACCCTCTAGGACTTCCCTGGAAGGGAAAATAGGGGAGATACATGTGGACCTCTCTTTACTACACCAGGATCTATGGAATGTGGTTGGCAGAGATGCACAGGTGGAGAGATGAATCTTGGGGGCTAAAGACTCTATTCGAACATTCCAAACTGCGACTTTGGAACTACAGAAAAAAGGCCCCCTCCTGAAAACCCCCACTGAAGATGCTGAAGGCTGTTCCATGAGGAACAATTTCCGGACAGTGGGAATCCTAGAGGGTGCGGATAAGTGCCACCCCACGCAATTAATTGCAGACTAGTTAAAAATGTGGATACCAATGGAGGAGGTGTCAAATTGCTTCATAATTGAATGTGTAAGCAGATCACTAGTGGGGCGTCCGCCACATGGGGCTCCCCCAAGACTGCTGACTGTCCAGACTCTTAACCTCGCGGACCGGTATGTGATCCTGTCGGGATCCTAAAACATGGCTAGCTGCACTGTGGCTCGGCCCCTGACATGGTTTTTCCAGACTATACCCTTAAGGTTCAGAAACAATGCCGATCTTTCTTGGAGGTCAAGAGGAAACTCTGGGCTATAAACATACAAAATATGTTACAGTCCATCTCAAAGTAACATACAAGGACAACAACCTGTTATTTGAGACACCAGAGGGCACCTGCAGTTGGGTGAAGGAACGTCTGGATTATGCCTGTAGACAGGCGGTCCCTTTGGGCTCTCCACAGGAAAAAGGGAGCATGGAAACAACTATGTGCCACAGCAGGAAAAACAGGAGACGGCAGAGTTCTGTAGACTCTGTGCGCCCCCGCCCCCACCCCCCCTTCCAAGCACCAGTCCTTTATGTCCTCTCTGAGGAGGAGGGGGATACTCCACAAATGAACATCATGAAACATGAGCTAGTTATTGTGCTCCCTTAGGTTGTATAACCGCAGATCTTCTTCCAGTTCTAGCCTATCCCTCACTTTGTGTTGATTATTTTGTGTATTTATGATTTTGGCAGGATATTTTTATTTTTGTATGCTTCGAAATTAAGGCAACAGATACTTCAGGGGGTAGACGGGTAGGGGGTAACAGTTATTATTGTCTATGTGGTTTGAATGGTTAGGCCTGGAGGGAGGAGGACTCCATGATTAGTTTTGAGAGATGCCAGTTGCCTCAAATATATTTTTCTTCTCACCCAGCTCACAGACACACTCTTCCTAGTTGCATTGCATTGCTCTCCATTCTGACACAGCCGCAGATGAACAGTTGTCACTGTATCCTTATGTGGAAACTTAACAATATTAATAATACATTTAAAAGAGGGGAAGTCCTTAGCTATGTTAATAACTGGGTCTTGAAGTTCTTCTCCAGCAAGAAACACATGTAATGGGCAATCATTGCAGATTTCTAGGCAGATACCAGAGATACAGGCCATACTATGGAGGCAAGAGCAGTTGCTACACTGCTACATAAATCCTACTCTCTGGTTCTGTCGGAGGTCTTCCCCATTTTAGATCTCTCACTGGAACCCCAGAGGAGCAGAAATGTCCTATTGTTTATGCCTTATATCCCATGCGTTGGAGGCGTCATCATTGGCTGCTTTAGCTGCACAAACCACACCACTGCCCACTGGAACATTTTTTCTAGGAGGTGACAATAACGCCATGATGAACCCCGCGCTGGATGTCCTTAGCAGAAGGACAACTACTAGGGCAACCCCACTTGAGGCGTGGATTACCTTGGTGGGCTTATGCGATGTCTGGAAGAAGTGGCACCCAAAAACCCAACAGTTTACTTTCTTTTCTTATTCCTGGTTCTGCCAATTAGACTATATTTTATGCAGGCTGCAGACCTGCCCAGTTACGAGATGTGAAAATCCTCCCGCAGTTTATCGGACCACTCCTCCATGGGAATACGCCTTGGGGGTGGGGGGGCTACGCTGGAAGTTTGGCGACTCAATGCCTGGTGGCTGAGTGAAGATCATTTTGTTGAGTGTCTCCGTAATGTAGTGTCCAAATATTTTGAGATTAACGTTGGCTCTGTGAATTCTGTTGCACCCCACATAGGAGGCCTTTAAATTGATGACCTGTGGATACATTACATCTTTCAGTACCAGCATGAAAAAAGATTTGGGTCAAGACATTGCTACGCTTGAAGAAGAGATTGTGAATACTAATAGCACCATCTCTCTCAACATCAGCACTGTCTGATGCTAAGACATGTAACTGCGGCAGAAGAGGAATGGGCACAATTGAGATTAAACACAGCCAAATTCAACTAGCTGGTAGTCCAACACCACATCTACAAATAGGGAGAAAAAGCTGTTCGTCATATATTGGCTAGTAACACAAGAGCTGGAATCTAGAGTGATTCTGCACATACACCATAGGAGACAGCGAGCTGGTCTTTGAGGCTGCTTCCATAGCTCAGACCATCGTAGAATAGTATACTGTACTCTATGTGGCCCAGCCCCCACTGCAGCTGAAAAGAACTGTCCCCCAAAACAAAGACCTCCTAGTGCATTAGATGATTCTCAGAAGGAAGAAATGGAGGCCACATGTCACCTGACGAAGAACAGGAAGCCATCTTCTCCCTCAACTCTGGTAAGACACCAGGCTTGAATGTGTTCACTGCCAAGTTCTTTAATTGATTCTCGTCTTTAATGGCCCCACACCTCCTCGCTCTGTTCATGCAGGCCACAGAGAAAGGACAAATGACGAATGATATGAGGGGGGCAACCATTGTTGTCACCCATAAACCGGGAAAGGACCTTACAGATTGCTCCTATCGGCCGATTTCACTGATCAACACGGAGATGAAAATCTTAGCGAAAATTCTACCCACACTATTACACTTCCTTAAGACATGATTAGAATGGTTTTATGTCAAACCGCAAGACCAGGCATTATATTAGTAGATTACAGCTGATCATTGCTAGCGCCAAAAGAGGGGAGGATTGTGAGCGACAACAGCCATGGTATTGATTGACTTTGAAAAAGAATTTGATTTGGTCCATTTACATTCATGTTTCATATCCTGAACAGAATGAATTTTGGACCATGCTTCCTACAACTGGTCCAGAGGCTCTACTACGAACCTTTGGAGCTGGGTTGGGTCAATGGTGAGCAGTCTTCTCCATTCCCGACAGAGAAAGGCACCAGACAAGGATGTCCTCTCTCCCTTCTCCTGTTTGCACTTGTGGTCAAGCCCTTGGCAGAATGGATTCTCCAAGACACTCAAATGATGGGTATTCAATAGGAAATGACACAAGAGGACTGAATGTTCCTAAATGCCGACAACCTTCTGGTCTATGTGCAGAGGTTGGAGCAAACTATTCCCAGTCTGTTGGACATACTACATATTTATGGATAGGCTTTTGGCTTGTGAGTGAATTGCGCGAAGTCCCAAAACGTCCCAACAGATGGCCCTTACTCTGATGTCCCTATCCATTGCTCTCTCACACAGACAGATGGTCCCTATAAATATCTGGTAATTTTCATGGTGAGAGACAGACAACAATCTTGGAACCTTAACATCGGCCCTTTATTGATAAATGTGCACAGGAAAGTGGTGGCCTGGGATAAACTCCCCCTTTCAATTATGGGTTGAGGAGCCCTATTCAAGACGGTGACCATGCCGCAGTTCTTGTACATTCTTCAAAACGTCTCCTACACAGTATCACATCCCTCTTCACTAAAAACAATCCACTACTAAATACATTTATTTGGCTGGTGCACAGTCCAAGTCTTTCCCACCAAATGCATACAGGCACTATTCGATGGAGGGTTGGGAAGCCTAGATAATCACCTGTATTACGAAGCATCACAACTGGTTGTAATCAACTGGATATCTGGAGACTGGGACAAATTGACCTACTGACGTCCATCACCAGTGAAACTCCTCTAAGGCAGGTCTCCTCCTGGCTCCCACAAGTGTCGGAATTAGAGGGTTTCGTAAGGGATTTGATTGGAATCTAAAAACTGGGCGACAGCTGGTTAGACAATCATATCAAACCCAATTCTTCTGCTACTTATACTTCTGCCATTCTCGGACACAATTAAATTCCTCCTGAAAAAACACTGCTTGAACCCAGAGTGACAATAGAACAATTGGGTGACAAGGGGATCTCCCATACATACAAATCTCTCATAGTAAACACCCCAGATCCCCTCTCACATCTACAGACAGCAAGACGTTGTTTTATTCGAGGATCAGGAGTGGCAAGGTTCTTGACCCTATCAGCTAAGCTTACACTGATCCAAATCAAATTCTTTTATAGAGTATACTATGACCCAATCAAGCTATGGGGTATGGGATGAAAAAATATATATATTTGTCTGAGATGCCAGACCGAGCTTGCTGGCTTCTTTCATACGATATGGGATTGTCCTCTCATTACCCAATATTGGACCAAAATAAACCACATCCGTAGAGGGATCGTGGGTTATAATCTGACAGCAAACCCTAAACATGCCATGTTGGGAATCGACGAGATAGAGACTGACATAGTGGGCACCTGTAATTTAGCGGCCTTTGGATTGATGGTGGCAAGACGGGATATTGTCAGACACTGGATTGCACACTTCCCCCAAGGTCTGAAGAATGGGCCAGTGGCATGGACATGCAGAAGCTCAGAGGTCAGTCTTTACCGAATCGGTCTACCCACGAAAATTCCACAAGATATAGGATGTACGGTGGAATTATCTTGACTAAATGTATTTGACTTGGGAAGCATTAGGCTGGGGTGTTGAATCTATATGCTTAATACAATGTGCTTGCCTAAGCTATGAGAGAGAGTTGTGTGTTATTAAGCATGATAATATGAAAGCAGATAAAAAGAATTCTAAAAGAAAATTAAAAAAAGAGATACAATGCAATTTACAGCTTTTCTGGGGAGGGAAAGACATTTTGAGAGAGGTAGACTGGTCAGATGGATTTGGAGTTCAATGAAATCTATTTTGAACTAGCTGACCAGATTGTAGAGGTTGTGGTTGAAGAGCTTTAAAGTGGAGCAATACTAATTGATACGTCTTGTCCTGCGTGGGAAAAATCCTCTCTACTATTTGATTCATCTGCAGGCTGTCTTTGTACATGGACATGACAATCTGACTTTAGATGGATAGGGATACTGGGAATTCCACATCAGAAGTGGTGGTCTCAAATGTGGTAAAATAGTGTGGAAAGACTGTGGGTTGATCTGGGCGCTCTTAAAATAACCAAATGGATTTCCCCTGAACACAAGTGTTCTATGTTAAAAATTCCACCAAGAATGGAGATGATAAGCACAAGAAAATAGTGACGCACAAAGCCAATAAGGTCTATCCACTGAAGCGGGGCTTAAACCTTCTGAAAAACCCTTCACAGGGTCAAAATTTGGATTCCTTCAGCTCAACTGTATCTCTATCGGCTGCTCCACCTTTGCCCATGCCTATCATTTTACCTCTTGGGAGCAGTGGCAAGAAAGGCACCCTGATACAGAGCCAAGAACTACACTTGCTTTCATTTTACAGCAACGCAGAAGGAGTAACGAACTGTCCTCTCCAAGTCTATCCTATTGACGGGCTGAAGAATTGTGAGATATCTCACAAGCTGTAAAGAGAAGGGAGGCGCTTTGGATTTAACATGGGCTTACGGAAGGTAACTATTATTTCCAATAAAATATATAAACCATTTCCGTTTTAGGACCAGGATTTGTTAAATCAGATACAATCAATTTAGGAAAGGTAGATGCATTTCAATATACGCTTCTAATGGGTTTCAAATAGTTTTAGCATGGTGTCCTGTGTGTGGTGCATGGGAATTAATGGGGTCTGATGTTTTGCCTATATTCAAGTCTTTTTTATTTCACCCCCAAAACAGGGAGTACGCAGGAGAGTGACTGGTACACAGCGTTAAGCCTACAACCAATTCAGCGTCAAGGCAATACGCAATAAATAACAGTGACAGTTCTCAAATATAACAACATTGTACACAGCGTTCCGCCTACAACCCAGCAGGGCCGGCCGCGCCACATATGTCCCAGTGTATACCGGGCAGTCACCGCCTAAGATAGCCCGGTCTCTAGGACCAGATGTAACCAGTAACCCAGAACGGTTATAACTAGGAGACCAATAACTAGGAGACCAAAGAGGTCTGAACTTCAACAGAACATCAGAAGGGATGATAGCAGATCATAGAAGACATTTATAGTTCTGCCATTCTCAGACACAATTAAATTCCTCCTGAAAAAACACTGCTTGAACCCAGAGTGACAATAGAACAATTGGGATCATAGAAGACACATAGGAATAAGTAGAGGGATAAGACTAGGAAAGAGAAAAGGGCCCAGGGTGCATCAAAGAAGGCGGTGGGGAAAATAGCGCCGCATCGGACAGCTGCACCGTCCATAGCGTCTACAGCGTTCTAGGCCTTGCGCACTGGGGTGTCTATGATAGCAGCCTGTCAGGCTCAGGGGGGGGGGCCACAGCGTCCATCACGAGGCGCAGCGCCCGGAGTTTAGGGGGCATGTGTCGCGCATGTTCTACTGTGCATAAATATTTCACTAGGGGTTGCCATACCGCCTTAAAGCGTGTGTCTCGTGCCTGCAGTCTAGCTGTGAGGAGTTCCATTAATATGACGTGCCAGAGTCGCACAAACCACGCAGCAATGGGCGGCGCTTCTGTTTTTTTCCAATATAGAGCAATGAGCTGCCTAGCTGCTCCCAGCATTTGAAGCGCCAATGCCCAGTCGCTCCGGGTGAGTGCCTTCAGGCCTGCAGGTTTGATACCCAGCAGTATCATGCTCGTGGCTTCAGGCAGAGGAAATCCCAGAACCCCCCTGATGTGGCTCAAGACCTCCTTCCAGAAGAGGGTGAGCGAAGAGCAGGTCCACCATATATGCAGAAAGTCTCCGGTCGCCGACCGACACCTCCAGCACTCAGGGGAAGAGGCCGGAAACATATTATGCAGTCACTGTGGCGTGTAGTACCACTGGGTCATCATTTTATAGGCATTCTCTTGCTGAGGTATGCTATGATATACTTTGGGTAGGACGCGCCACTGACGGAGCCACTGTGCCAGAGCGATGTCTGTGCCCGAGATAGAGTGCCAGCGTTGCTGGTACGGATGAGAGGGCGGCGTGTGAGGATGCTGCAGAATCTGATAAATTTTTGAGATCAGGCCCCTCGATTCAGTAAAGGAGCGAGCCAGCCGCTCAAATGGGGTGAAAGCGCGTGTAGCCGCCTGGTACGTTTCATCTGTCATTACCCAGTGCCTCAGTTGAGTATATTGCATCCTAGCCTCAGGTGGTAGTCGGAATTCCTCCCTGCAGTGAGCGAAGGTCTTAAGAGAGCCCCCATCAAACAGATCTGTAAGGACTCTACAATTGCCTTGAGGCCACTTATGGAAAGCTCTGGTGCGATGGGCCGGGGGAAAGCTCGGGTTCCCCTCAAGTGGGGTGTGTGGCGAGGGAAAGGTCCCTGCGTACCGCAATCCTGTCCCAGATCTCCAGCACCGTTTTCGTGGGCACCGCCAGGTATGCACTCGGGGACCACCCCGCCTTGGGTTTCCATGCTACATCCCAGATGGTGCGCCCAGTCACGGCTCTGTCCATGTGTAGCCACCCCTTTTCGCTCTCAGTCACGCCCCATTTTATTATAAAACGAAGGTGTGCAGCCCAATAGTACTCCACCAGATTAGGGCAGGCCAGACCCTCCCGATCTCGCGGTGCCAAGAGAAGCGCTTGGGAGAAGCGAGGCATCTTCACCCCCCAGATGAAGTTGGTCAAGTCTCTCTGCAAACTTCTTATGTTATGCAGCGGTATGGGAGTGGGGAGACACTGAAATAAATATAAGATTTTAGGTAAAATGGACATCTTAATCGCATTGAGTCTGCCCAGCCATGACGGCACAAGCAGCTTCCACCGCTGCAAGTCTTCGAGGACCGATCGTCGGCACTCCCGCCAGTTGACTTGCGTCCAACCATCCAGCGAGGGGGTCAACTGTAAGCCAAGATAGCGGATATGCTGTGCCGTCCATCGATAGGGGCCTAACTGTTCCAGATGGGGGATTTCTGCCTGCGGGATGGTAAGGTTGAGCGCCCAGGACTTGCTGTGATTGATTTTCAGGCCAGAGACACTTTCAAAGAGGCACAGCGCTGAGTGCACTGCCGGAATAGACTCTCGGGGTTTAGTAAGCGTAAGGATGAGGTCGTCCGCGAAGAGCGCTACTTTGTTGTTTTGGCCGCCTAGGGGGATGCCATGGATGTCAGGAGCCCGACGAATCATATCCGCTAGTGGCTCTATTGCCAAGGCAAATAATAGGGGCGAGAGCGGGCAGCCTGCCTGGTACTCCTCCCGATGTTAAACGGCTCCGTGAGCTGCCCGTTCACGCGAATCCTGGCCCGTGGTGCAAGGTACGGTGCCATGATCCTAGTGACCATCTTCCGGCCGAGCCCTATCCTGTGCAGTATCGCCCAGAGGAAGGACCAGTCCACACGGTCGAACGCCTTTTCCGCGTCTAACGAGAGAAGACAGGCTGGGATCTGCCAGTGATGAGCCTTCCCCACGAGGTGTGCCACCCTGCGTACGTTGTCAGCCCCCTGTCAGCCCCCTGTCGGTTGCGGATGAAACCCACCTGATCAGGGTCTATCAGGCCCGACATATGGGGGTCCAGCCGCCTCGCCAACAACTTGGTGTATATTTTAAAGTCGGTGTTTAGTAAAGCAATCGGGCGGTACGACGCGCACATCGTAGGGTCCTTTCCAGGTTTCAGGATTAAGGCAATTTCTGCCAGTCCCATATCGGGGGACGGCCCCTCCTCATCAGTGAAGGAGTTGAATAACCGGAGAAGGTAGGGACTGAGCTGCGCTTGGAACATGCGATAAAAGGATTGAGGGAGCCCGTCAGGCCCCGGAGTCTTCCCCAGGGGGAGCTCTCGGATGGCTGATGCTATCTCCTCCTGTGTGATCGAGTCTTCCAGGAGCTTCGCAAAATGAGGGTGTAGGGTCGCCCCCCCCCCCCATACTGCCCCAGCACTTCCTCCACCAACTCCGGCGGCGGTTTCAATGCCAGGAGGGAGTTCTCCGCCCTATTTGTGCGCAACATCCTGAGCTGGCCTCTAAGATTAGCTAATCGCCGTCTCGACCGCAGGGTGGAGCCGCCCTGATCCTGTATCTCCGCCTGTTTGAGGTCTCCCCTTAATTTGTCCTCCAGCGCTCTGGCCTCACGCGACCTCGCAATCGAGAGGGATGCGATATGCCCCCGTATTGTAGCCTTGAAGGCGTCCCAGACCACTGGGAAGGGCGTCTCAGGCAGGTCGTTACACTCTAAGTAGGAGACAATGGCCCCCCTGATGTCCTCAACATCCGCAGCATCCCGAAGGATACTTGGCGGGAGACACCACCTTCGTTCCCGGGCAGGACAAGCAGCCGGGTCCTGCAGGAGTAACTCAACGTGGGCGTGGTAGATAGTGAGATATCGGACATAGTGACCCCTAGGGTATCGCGGGAGAGATCGTGAGATATCATCAAATAATCGATGCGAGAATAGAATCGGTGTGCATGTGAGTAGAATGAGTACTCCCTCTTGTCCGGGGAGAAGTAACGCCGCGCGTCAAACAGCCCTAGATCCGCGATCTGCTTGCGCAGCGCCAAAGACATTGCCCCCGCGCCACTGAAGGAGTCCTCACTCTGATCCATCTCAGGGCTCCAGACCAGGTTAAGGTCCCCCCCAAGAATGAGCGAGGGCCCACCCTGCGGCACATGTCCCTCAAAAGGTCTCAAAGGTAGCGGTCCTGCGCCTGGTTAGGGGCATATATATTACACAGTGTTAAGCAGCGGCTCCCCACCTCCACCCCCACTCTAATGAAGCGCCCATCACCACCTCGAAAGGGCCTCCCCGCCTGATACCAGCCCTGCACAGAATCGCCACTCCTGCTGTCTTCGTGTCTGCTGCAGCCCAGAACTGAAGAGGGTACCTAGGGTGTGCCATGCGCGCGGTGTCAGCTTGCAAAAGGTGTGTCTCCTGCAGGAATATGATGTCTGAGTTCTGACGAGTGAGATAGTGCCAAACCTGCTTACGCTTGTTGGGCGAATTAAGGCCCTTTACGTTGAGTGTCAGGACCTTAAAGGACTAGGTGTATTCACAGCCATGCTAGGTTGCATCATAAGTCATCCATGCCCCTACAGCAGTCAACCCGCCCACTCCACACACACTAGAGGCCTGCACCCTCAGACTCTCATACCGAACCATTGCCCAGCGACCCCTCCCCACACCCCCCTGAGAAGAGAAGGAAAAGGGAAAGAAGAAAGGCAAGAGGCAAGAGAAGAAGGAAGAGAATAGAGAGATAATGAGCGGCCAGAAGGGCCACCCAGTTTTACTTAACAATCGCGGCCAATAGGGCCGAATTACACTGCCCCCGTTACAGGGCATCCTGCACCCGTAGGTTTGGACGAACTCTGGGATGTCAATCCCTCAGGGGCAGACCGGCGGGGGTTGTGGTGGTCTGAAAGGTCTGACAGCCGAGGAGCTCCCGCCGTCCCCCCAACCCGCACACCGGGAGTCGGGGTAGCGAGTGAGGAGCCGCAATGCGTCTCCACCCACCAGTTCGTGCGGGCTTAGGCGTGAAACCTCCCCACTAGGAGGGAAGAAGTAAACGTCTCGCAATTCATGGCGTCGGGGGGCGCCCGTTCGGCTCTTCTTTATCCCCCTCAAGGGACCGGATGTGAGCTATAATGTCCTGTTTGGCCTGGGAGGGTGAGCGCTCAGCATTGGGCGAGACACGATGGTGTCGATGCACTGTGGTCCAGGATGGCCCAGCCGGTGTTCTTTTCTGTCTACGGGGCTGAGATGGGCTCGCCGGCGGTGACGTTGGCAAGCGGATGAGTTGCGCCGCTTTCGTGTAGGATCGTATGATTCTGCGCTTGGATTCCCACTGGAATATGAGTGCAAATGGATGGCCCCATTGGTAGGCAATGCCCATACTGCGCAGTTTTTCGGTCACAGGTCGAAACGCACGCCTCCTCTTCAGAGTGTTGGGTGCCAAATCTTGGAAGATCTGGATCCTGTGCCCCTTGTATCGCAGGTCCGGATTATCTCGCGCAATTTTCCAGATAGCCTCCTTTTCGGTGAAGAAATGGACCCTGGTCAGAATGTCCGGTAAAAGCCCCGGCCTACCCGCAGCGCCCGATCCAAAGCCGGAGGGGAAGCATTCTCGTCCCCCCAGATCTCATGTAGAAGCTGCGCCACGTATCCCATGATATCCTCCCCTTCTTCTCCAAGCGGAATCCCCCGGATACGGAGGTTGTTGCGACGGCTCCTGTTCTCCAAGTCCTCCTGCTTTACTTGGAGTTCAATGTTCTGCTCTTCGAGGGCCGCCAAGCGCTGCCATAGGTGTTCCTGATCTTCCGCGTGCGTGTCCATCGTCCTTTCCAGTCCGTCCACTCGGTCCCCAAGGTCTGTCACCTCCTTCTGTAGTTCCTTCACACATGTGTGTACCTTAGACCGCAGGGACCCTATCTCCATTTTCAGCTCCGACATAAAGGTGGACATAAACGCCTGAGTAATCGGTGGGGAGCCTCCAGCAGTCTGAGATGAGCCTTCACCAGCAGCAGGCGCCCCCGCTTTCCCCCACAAGGCTACGACAGTGTTGTCCTTGGGGGCCGCAGTCGGGTCGGCTTTGTTTCCTTTGTTGGAGCGCGTCATTGTCCGAGTTACACCCTCCCAGCCAGAAGGCACGGATGAACCCCTCAGTATCTTGGGGAGTGAGCCAGTCAGAGAACAAAGCAAGGGCATAGACACACTCCTAAACTCTTCTACTGTACAGCGCCCAGACAGGTCCCCCGCCCCACCCGCGGAGTATAAGTCAAAGCACAGAGAAATCAATACAATGGGGGCAGGGGCAAGTGAGAGGCCCAGCCGATCGCCACACAGCCTAGGGATTCACAAAAAAGGCCTCCTGCACGGGCACCCAGGCGGCAGTTATTGCACTCCAACGTCCAGGCTGCAGTCCCTGCCTCTATCTCCCCAAGTCGCCGCGCCAAGCACCACTAGTGACGCGCAAAGTGACAATGGCGGGAGTGGCAGATTCGTTCTACTCAGCAGGCCAGCCCCAACAACAAGCCTCTATACCACGCCAAGCACCACACTGTCCAGAGTGCAGGGGAACCAAATTGAGGGCGGAAAGCTGCCTATAACCCCCCCCCCCACCTAAAGGACCGTTGCTCACAGCACCAGGCCTCCCAAGGCCGACCCCACAGTCAAGCAGATAATGGTGAGCTGCGTCTTCCACCGCCGCCCTGCTCGCCGGACCAGTGCCGCTCACCTTGGTGTCCAGAGCGGTCTCAAGATTACACCCACCTTCAGCGACTCGCCAATGAGCCGGTCCTCGCCCACAGCAAGTGGCTGCCGCTTCAGATCACAGGTCCAGGCAGGCCCAGGCCACGTCGTCGTTTGCGCCTTCCGGGTGCAGCCCCGCAGCTCATCGATAGCCGTCAATATTCCAGGGCCAGGCCAGTCCCTTTCCACCCAAGAAGAGCTCCGAGGAGGGGGAGAAAAAAGGTTGCCTACCAAGACGTCGCCAACCGCAGGCCTCAGATGCCACGCTGTGCCGTCTCCAGGGGGATGCGTCAGCCGGCCCGCCCAGTTCGTCCAGCGGGGGTCTCCTCCAACACCGGGGCCTCAACCGCTCCAAGCAGCCCGGGCCCTGAGGCTCGACTCCTCCGGGCCCGGCCAAGGTTCAGGCAGGGGAAAATGGCAGCACCCGACCAAGGCTCCACAACAGCCCCGGCCAATCGTCCTCTGGGCAACAGGGGGAGGGGGGAGGGGGGGGAGGCCCTCCCCCCCCCACAACAAAGCCTCCGCCGTGGCGGGCAAGCACCCTCTGGACCTCAAGCATGCCTCCAGCGGCTCCTTTCCTCCGGGTCCGCTCCTCCGGAGTAGCCTCAACACACAGGGCCCAAAATGGCAGCCGCAGTCTCCGGTCCTCCGCAAGTCCCCGTCCGCTTCCTGCTGCTGCACCCCGGTGGCTGGGACACCTCTCCGCTCGCGTCCCCGGCACCAACAGGGCACAGGCACCCGGCCCACGAACTGGCGCCCAGCAACTCCTCTCCTCGGTCTCCGCTCGCCTGCGCGGACCGCGGGCTGCAGGGCTCAAAATGGCTGACGCAGCCTCAAGGCTCCCGTACCGTCCTCGTCTGCCGACCTCTGCTGCGCCCCGGGAGCTGGACCTCCGTGTCGCCTGTGTCCCGGATGTCCACACGACTCAGGCACCCCCCGGATGGCAGGTAGGGTCCCCGGAACTCCGCAATAATAGCTTATAATAGTGGCGGGCAGCGGGAGCCCCCCCGGAGCACGTCTCACTGCATCGCTGGTCAAGCCACACCCCCGCTTTTTACTTTTTAACTAGACTTTTGACTAGAATAAAAACATAAATCCAAGTAAAGTAATATAATGCTTAAATAAAAACAACAGGTCTTGACTAATGTTGCTACAAACTCAAAACTTACATCACGAGTTGAGGTTTTGTGAAGAGAATACACTGCTGTCCTTGCTATCTGCAATGCACTTTTGAGGAACGTTATATCCATACCTAGAAAGTGAAAACAATTCTCTTAAAATAAGATTTCAACAATATGAATACTAGAAAATCTTAAAGATATTTAATAGGAGATATAAAGCTGTATAACATGATACAAATATTTAAATGGTGGGATTACCGAGCACAGTCACAGCATAATACACAAAGGGACTGAATCTAATACGTTTTTGTTTTCTTATTGCTCTGCTAGTGTCTGGCTGACAAAAAGTATATCCAATCATGATTAACATAAAACTCTCTCTGCTACGCATTTCCCAACATATCTTTAACTGGCCATAGAATTTTTAGTCAAATCTACTATGAAGATTGAAAAGGAAACAAGCAGTGTGCAAGACCAGTATATGCTAAACACTGTAATTAGCAGGGTCTCTGAAATCACAGCATTAGTACACACAACAGTAAGATAACAAGTGGCAGTCAGTGGTATGTCATGGTAAAGTAGAGCACGGATTTGTTTTGTATACTGTCGAAAATCAGAGACAAAAAAATAAATAACTTTTTGCAGCAAATCCAAGTAGTTTTTATAGCATGCAATGTGTTTTCTACAATTTGTCTGCTACATTTTGCAGGAGCTGTATTTGCTTAAAGGGTACTGCAATTTATTGTGGACATTTGAAACTTCTGAGCATCTTCTATGTTATGTTATGTTATGTTATGTTATTTAATCTTTTGTATAGCGCACGGCGACTCAAAAAGAGTATCCCGGCGCTTTTTGGTAAAGGAGTGCTGCATCATAATAACATAACACGTTTAAAAGGGGACAGAACAGTGAAGACCTAAAAAGCAGACCAAATAACGTCTACTGAGTAAAAAGCCACGTCTTAAGATCCTTTCTAAAAGCCAGTAAGCTGGTTGCTCCCCGCAGCGAAAGCGGCAAGGAGTTCCACAGCTGTGGTGCAAGTAAACCGAAGGAGCGGCCACCCGAGCGGGCTTTCTTCACTCGCGGGACAACCGCCAGGAGCAGAGACTCAGACCTCAAGGAGCGAGTTGGCTGATAAAAAGTCATTCTCTTTTGCAGATATTTTGCTCCCATCGCATGAAGGGCCTTGTAAGCCAAGGTCAGAGCCTTAAAGGCAATCCGTTTCCGGACTGGAAGCCAGTGCAATGTCTTCAACAGCTCCGTTGCACTAGCCCGCCTATTTAAGCCAAAAATAGCTCTTGCGGCCGCATTCTGTACCACTTGGAGCCGCTGCAACAGGTATTCTGGTAGGCCCAAGTAGAGAATGTTGGAGTAATCCAACCTGGACCCAATCAGAGCCTGTACCGTCAGCCTCCTGTGCTCCTCGGACAACAGGGGGAGAAACCTCCGCAGCATCCTGAGGAGGCCGAAACAGGTGCCTGACACCCCCAAAATCTGAGATTTTAAAGAAAGCCCATTGTCCATCTTGACCCCCAAGTTCTTGGCCGTCTTGGAGGAGCAAGTCGGAGGAAACATGTCAATGGGCCACCAGTCCTGCCAATTGGGCTCGGTATCACACCCAAAAAAGATATCTTAAGACTGTACACTCTTTAACATCTCTACCTGAAAATCAACTATTTGCAATTCATCCCAAGCCAAGTATTTAAACATAGTATTCTTAAAAACAGTAGCCTTCATCAAAAATTAACTGTCAACCACAGCACAAATGAAGTAGTCACCATGTAAGTGTAGCTCCGTAGCATAGTGTACTACTACACACTTGGACTGAAACACTTCATATCTAGTATGCGCATGGCATATCCCACATTCTGTACCCATAGACATGTGCACCAAATACCCCATAAAAATGAAATAGTCACTCTTTTTACAAACACACAAACAGCAAATACCCTTACGCAGAATCTGCTGAAACATTCAAATATCAGTTCAATGCAAAAATCAGATTCCTCTTCACCCAGTGCACTGCGGGTGGCTCATGGCAGCACAAAGGTCCATATATGGCTTTTTAACTAACAGCTCTTTGGATGTTGGGACTTAAAGGCCAATACTTCTAACTGGAGAAGCAAAAATTGAGTGGTTAAAGATTGCATTTGCCCTGTTGGTGCACTACTCAATGCTAACCCTTATTACGCAAACTGAAATATGAAGGTCTACCAAGGTATACAGTAATATGTCTCCAAGCCTTGGGGAAAAACAGTAACTGATTCGTCATTGGTCTTATGAAATCGCACGGAATGGCATTACGTTTAATCCCTTCCACTGTTGGCCAGCGGTTGTTTGTAACTACACCCTGGGTACAACACAGATGAGTCAATACTTCAACAGCAACCAAGATGCAGATGGACTAAAAGACAGGTTGGAAACTGCGCACTGACTTTTGATACCAGCCTCTGATTTTACAATACAACCTTTATGCTAACAGGTCACATCACAAAACGTCCATTCTATAGGGTGTCGCACAACCTGCCTAATTAATATTAGGTCAGTTGCGATTTGCGACCCCCCTGTGACTGGTTACAAACACAGGGATGTCAGTCTGCAAGGAAGAGCTGACAACCATCCCTGCGTTTGCATTCCTGACTTCAGTTACCATTTTCCCCCCAAGAGTGACCGAAACAATGGTCAAGAATGTAGTGGCAAGGGAGGGAGGCGGCGGAGGGGGGTGTTGGTTGTTTTGCAGGGATTGATTTTATTAGTATTGCCTTTCATATTCTCTTGTTCATAAATGTGTAAAATCGTCAGTCAAATTTTTGTATCTTATATGCGGCAGTTGTCTCTGGGACTCAGAGATCTGCATTTTATGGGCTACTCTGACAAATAAAATCTGTTTAAAAAAAAAAAGAATGTAGTGGCAAAACTAGCTTGGGAGTTTACTAAACATGCCAGGCTTTTCCATAGTATAGGGAGATGGACAGGTCAGTGAGTAATCTGCAGGTATCCACCAGAAAAAACTTACCAAAGATAAACATGTTATGCTTCGGATGGATTCTTCTCCCTGCAGATTCCTTTCCACTTGATTCAATATAAAAGCTGTACTCCCTAGTATGTGGGTCTGGGGAGAGGAGCACTCCTGAAAGTTTCTGCCTCTGCCACCTCCTGGGTCGAGACAGAAAATCCTGGGAAAGGTGTGGACTGAAACCCATATTGCAGCCCAAACAATGTCCCAGGCAGAACACCCATGGACAGTGCAAAATAAATATTGTCTCCCCTGGTAAATTGACCCCAGCACCTCAGGGACCCTTTTTTGGCATACCAAAACTTAATGCATAAAACAAGTCAGCAGGAAAACAGTCAGTTTATGGTTCTCCCGGTCCTCTTTGTAATCACGATATTGAACATGGTCCTGCCAGCCAGGACAGTACCAATATACATTAATGTAAAACTCAGAAAACCCATAAAGATTCAGGCGGTGAGGCCTCATCTCCCTCCTAGACAGGACCCAAAGACGGATGTAAAGATGATAAAATGAGGAGTGGATAACAGTACCGTAAGAAAAAAGGTAAACGTTAGGAACACCAACTTGCCAGAAAAATATGATCCAAGAGGTAACTGCACCGCCAGCTTCACAGCTCTTAAACGTGTCAAACAGACACAATGGACAGCAAAAATACGGTCACAAAGAAAAACACTTTCAAAGGCAACTGCATTGCCTTAAATACTGAACTCTTTGGGGAAGTAAGTATCAAGATAAGGTCCCACTGGGGCATGATAAATAGCGAAGAAGAGAGCATGCACATAACATGACCTTTCAAAGAAAACAGGTATAGCGGAGGCAAACTAAGAAAACCTTCAGGTCAAAGAGAACGCAAAGCAAAACAACTGGAAAACCTATCCAAAGAAGAACCACCTCCTCACTGGCACACCAAACAAGAAAACATATCTGGTAAATGCCATACACAATCTTTACAGAAAGGCAGCACCTTCACTGTCCAAGGAGGTAAAACAAAGGAGCTCAGATTACCTCCAGCCATATCCAGGCAGGAGATAGCAGTCTGATGAGGACATAGAGAAACTCAGTCGTGCTGCATGCTAACCTGTCCCTTGATGAACTAGCACCATCACAACCATCTGCACTCTGTCCCTACAAGACTGCCTCAAAACACGACAAATCAAGATAATAGAGAAAGCACACAATGAGACTGAAAATTCCACCACAAGAGGGATACATTTGCCAGTAGCCCTATCAGTGGGAACACAAGGGGAACTACAGCAGTGGGACAGCTTGAATGAAATGGCAAGAAAACCTTCAGTAGGGTACTCCAGTGGGCAAGGATAGACTGAACCACCTCCCGCTGAATACACCATTCCTCACTTGCAAGACGCCAATTGAAGTTGTCCACCTTCGCGTCACTAATTGGCCAGATGATGGACAGGCAACAAACGTCACAATCCTGGCCCAACGCCACAGCCAGGGACTGGGAATGTTAACCCACATCAACCTGCTTGTTGGAACCATCACCTCAAACATGGGCATCATGCCCTAAATGTACAGAGCCCCACGTGAGGGTAGAAGCCCCTGAGGACATTTGTGGTCTTTCTGTCACTATTACGAAGTATTTGATAAGCTGAAGGTAAGCATGCCGAATATGTAAAGATAAAAGCCTCTAGACAAACCGTTAACAGCATGCTCCGGGGAAGGACTGACCAGAACTGCAGCAATCCCACGCTCCGCATCTAGTCATCGAAACACGGAAATACACATATCCCTATATATGTGAAAATGCAACATAATCACAAAAATGACCTGGGTGAGGACATGAGGTGCGCATGCCATGTAAAATGGTAAAACTATAAGCTGAACACGAGTGACACCTTCTATGTGCACAAAACATTTGTGAGACTGCTGGACCAATATAAGGAACATGCATCATGTAGAATTAGTGATCCAGTATCCAAACTTCAGAAAAAAAAATTGTGTCAGGAGTAACATCATAAGAAACTCCTTGAGAAACAGGGATTTAGCTTATGAATAACAGGCTGAACGGGGACACCATTCAATTTGGGAACTAGGAAAACTGATGGTAGAAACCCTGCAAAATGTCATACTCAGGAACCCACTCCATCTATTGCACTTTGCACGGAATGGCGTTATGTTTAATCCCTTCCACTGTTTGCCAGCGGTTGTTTGTAACTACACCCTGGGCACAACACAGATGAATCAATACTTCGACAGCAACCAAGATCCAGATGGACTAAGAGACAGGATGCAAACTGCGCACTGACTTTTGATACCAGTCTCTGATTTTTCAATACATCCTTTATGCTAACAGGTTACATCACAAAACGTACATTCTATAGGGTGTCGCACAACCTGCCTAATTAATATTAGGCAGGTTGCAAGACCTGCTTACAAGAGAATAAGTTATGGCTGCTGAGGGGGTGGAAAAATAGGAAATACAGGCAATGAGTCCTGAGAAGGGAGGATGCTTCCCCATGTCAAATCCATGCCTCAGCAGCAGACAGGAAGGTACCTCGTTCGTACAGGGTGCATGCACACATTCAAGGACACACTAAAACAGCCTGGCAGGTGAAGCCAGGGGAGAGAGCGAAAGAATTTCTACTCCTGGTCTAGGTGCCCCTTAAGCCGTAACACCACCAACAGCCACAGTAAAATGAACCCATCTGTCTGTGGGGTCAAGAAGGACGGTGTTGCTAGGAAGGCTGAACTTTCAAGTATCCTTTGAATTTTTGATATTGCCTTTTGGGACTGTCAAGCAGAAACCAAGCCCTAAGAGTGTGCAGTTTCACTTCCTTGTTTAATTTGGTACAAGATCAAATCGACATTCTTGCCAAATAGGAAGGTGTTGTCAATGGCGTAATCATCAAGTTTGCCTGTAGGTCTCTAAAGAAACCATTACAACACTTTCAAGCACTTTTATGAATGGTCACAAAGGAACCAACAGATCTCACCACAGAACGTACAGTGTCAAGACGGAATCTACAAATTGGCTCCAAGGCCCCAAATTCATTACAAACCATTTCAGCGAAGTGCATGCTTAAAGGAGTCTGTAAAAGCAGAACCACCACCTTTGATGTCTCCCAAAATGGCATAGGAGCAGTGAGTCAAAAGGCATATGTCATCCCCATGAAGAAAATCCAGGCTCCCTAAGGAGAACACTTTCTTTCTCACGCTCTCAATCCATTTAACTATCTATTCCAGACAAGGGAAAAGAACTGGGTTTAAGCTTGAAGCAAGAAATTTTTAGATGTAATAGATCCTCAGGCAAAGGATGAGAGT